>NC_056580.1:22719480-23338230 GCF_018340385.1 Cyprinus carpio | reverse complement strand
TCTGCATTGAAGTTGAAGTACTAAAAACTAAAATTGAAATAAAACACACACACACACACAAGTGCACAAACACCCACATATATATATTTTTTAATGACAGCACATAAAATTACAAAAATAAAATGAAAATATAAAAATGACATGCATTTTAAAAACTCAATCCTGTTTGATTTCTTTAATCTGTGAAATACAAAAGGACAGTTCAGTTAACATAAATCATGTAGTACTTTTATGGTGCTTTTGTGTCCTTTTTGAAGTAAAAGCTCCAGTCCTCCTTAAAAATAAGTGAATTTAAAAAAAGACCAGTGCATTCAAAAGTTCTTCCCTTGTATTAAGCAGAGGAGAAAAGATCATAAGAGTTTGAAATGACATGATAATGACAGAGTTTTCTTTTTTTTGGCTGAACTATCCCTTTTAATAACAAAACCTATGTGACTATACACACTTTGGAGATGTTGGCGTTTTAAATATCTCTGCCCAGGTAATATTAAATAAAAATGATATGAATAAAAAAAGAAATAAATGTATAAAAGATCAGTAGTGATGACTCATGACCAAATACAAAAGCAGAAATTCATAACTACTGTATATGATTCCTCTGTGTTGCTGACCTGACAATGAACCAGATAAAAAAAACTGATGAAGGAGAAATGACTGTCACCTTGAGAGAAACATCAGTTTGATGCCACCATATATCAGTCAGGTTGATACCGCTAAATGAATGTTGCTTTCAAATGGCCCGGCATATTTCTGGGTAATGGCTGTGCACAACTGATGGGAAAGTGTTTTTCTTTTACAACACTTGAATTAATGCATTTCTAAAGACACAGGGTGAACTAAACAGTTGCAACACTCCTGCAAGTAATATTTCAGTAAAGCATGCCAAATTTCTGTATTCTGTGTAGTATTCACTCAAAACAGGCCTGCAAGATGGGAAATTGTACCTTGCAAATTACATTCAGCACAGATTTTTTGGCATTTCTGATTTTATTTTCATTGGGTTGCGAAACTAATTTTGGTAAGCATTTTTTTTTTTAAATCCATTCTTTCTGAGCTTGTTTGAAGACACATTTCCATCTTTTTATAATCCGTTATCCCTGATGACGGCAAGGACAGTGACATCTGTGAAAAAGTGACTAGTGTTGCTGGATGAATCACATTTGCAACGGATGTCTTTGAACAGTATTGCTGTCTAAAGGAATTTAAAGTGTGATCCACATTGGCACATTTATATTGCTCAGGTTAAATATCATCTATTAACTTAAACTGCATCATCAAAGGACTGACAGGTTATTCACATTAATGGCTTTTGTTAATTATAAGCATAACTAATGAACATGAATTGAGAACATTTTTTTTGTTGCTATACTTGGCACACCAAGGATGTTATGTGTGGTTCAGTTTGAAGGGCCACACTGAAACAAGCAAGCATGGTTGAAATATAACACATTCTGGAGTTAAATGACACTGTAAACTCTAATGAACCAGAAATTAGGCCTATATATATACACACACACACAATTATCACATTGCATTTGTGCATTTATTCACTGATCATTTAACCCTCTGCTGAAGCTCTGAAATCTCATTGGCAATCAGATTAAAAAGAAAAAATAACACATGGACACATCTAGTTTAGTTTTAAAGGGACAGTTCACCCAAAAATTTTAATTCTAAAAACTTGTATAACTTTCTTCAGTGGAAGATATTTTAAAGAGTGTTGGTAACCAAAATGTTTTGGTGACTACTGACTTCCATTGTATCCACAATTCTCAAAATATTATATTTATGTGCCACAGAAGACAGAAAGTCGTACAGGTTTGGAAAAACATCACAGTGAGTAAATGACGGAATTTATATTTTTAAATGAATATATTGCTTTTAAGCTTAACCAGTTTGAATATGTATGAAGAAATCAGTGGTGTTCTAAAATGAGGCAAAGTCATCAAGGTTTTGTTTTATTTTTCCTTGGTTAAGTATACATTACTTACACTATCAGAAAAAAAAAAATTTAATATTTTTACATTAGCTATGTAATCGATATTCTATTTATTAAAGCCAAGTATGAATCTCATTAAGTTAGTGTTTTTAAGCATTTTACATTTATTTCAAAATATTAACTCAAGGCAGAAAAAAAAAAAACAACATATTTTATTTTCAAAATTAAACTCAGCTATTCTTTTTAATAGTTAACTTTTAACTATCTTTGAGTTTTACTTTAAATTTCACCAAGCTGATTACATACTAAAAACTCCCACAGATCATGTTTTCAGGCCATTTCCAGTCTTACTTTGACGTAACAAAATGGTTATATCTAAGTGTGTGATTGTTTACACGCTTTTTTTAAATTAGACTTCCCATTAACACCATTATATTGTTAATTCAGACTGTTTCGCAAATGCGGAATGTGCACAAACACAAGAGGCGGGATTCATCGCATGAACCAATCACAGCCGACCATAATATCCAATCATATCATGATGGGGGCATTGCCTCCTCTCACGTGACTTTCCCCCACTCATTCTTAAATACCCCCCATCACCACATGCTTTAGAGGGTCTGTTAAAATTCACTGAGCTCAGGTCAGGCAAGAGAGATGCGGACTCCAGCTGTATGTTTACCTGCTGGTATTGCTGTTGGACAATGTTTCTTTAGAAAAACAAGTAATTTATACACCTTTAATGCTATATTTTGTAATATTTGCATTTTTTATTTTTTGTACTACAAATTTTTTCTCATCCAATATTTTGAGGAGGCACTGCCTATGATGTATGATTGACATGTATGATAATGAAGAAAAACTGAAGAGTTTCAGTAAAAACAACCTAAATTTCTATCCGTTTCTGACTTTTGGTGTCAGATGAAGTCCAATGCACACCATTTAATGCTGGAAAGAAAAGAGATGCTTAAGGGTGAAAACCAGCGTCCAAAAGGAAACAGGATTAGAATGATGTGACAGAATAATGGCGACAGCGTTTCTGTAGAAAAACTAGAGACTGATGAAAAGTCAATGAGATTTCAACAATTCCTGCTATTTATACTTCCTGTCTCCTCATAAGCGGTGGAAGGGCCCTGCTAGGAACATTTGCATGTGTGGAAGCAGCTAATGGAAGAATCTGCTGCCAGCCATTCTCTCTCTTTTAGTTATGGTAGACATCTCTCCTTTCCTACCTGTGGGCACTGGGAACACAGATAGCTTTGATTAATGCCTCTCAGCATGAGGCATGACCCACTCTGCCCATATGAGCCGGTCCTAGTGTGTCTGAGGCAGTTCTCATCCTTCTTCCAGCTGGGCCTGTATAGTGTCTATGTACGTTGTCACATGGCCCCTTGGGATTTCATTGAAACATTTGTGCAGTTAAGGAATACAGGGAATTGGAGCAACAAATGCTTCAGCACCAGCTCAACCTCTTTTAGTTGGTACTCAAAGCATCCAGACAGATCTTGGTTATAAGTTATAACATGCTTTGCAAAGATTTATGGTGGAATATTCTACTTTAAGCTGACCTACCCAACAATAAATCAATTTTGCCAGCTTGTAATTTCTGCTAATTTGCTGATCTGGTTCACAGAGATAAACAATACAGTCCAACACACAATGTATACTACAAATACTGGTAAAGACCAATCTGGTTAAAAAAAAAAAAGTACTTCATTCAATCATCCTTCTACCTCCTGCTTTTTTGTTTCTGCTGCAGTGAATTCAGACAATTGTACAATCACCTGGAAATTGAGGCCAATGAATGGGCACACAGGGACGGCAGAGACACATTCAATTCATGATTAGTGTGTAATTACGTTATCTAGAGGGGTCACAGTCAGGAAGCCTGAAAAAGCTTGAGCCTAAGGTGCCTTTGGCATTGATTTTTCCTAAATGATCAATTGGAATGGGTCCAAAGTAATGCCTTGTGGAGCCAGAAACGTATTTCAAGTGTATACAAACAAATTTTCTTTTGAACAACTTTAGTTAAAATTTAGTTTAACTGAAGTGGCAAGCTGAATACCAGAAAGCTGCATGTTTTTTTTTTTGTTTTTTTTTGTAGCTTACATGGCTACCAGTACCCTACTGCCTTGTCAAACAAGCCTAATTATATTTTAAAATCAGCAAAAATATAAAGCATAAAATATAAGATGTTTTTCACTGCAAATAAATACCTTAATTAATAAAAAGCAAATTTAAATTTTATGAAAATATGCAACTCTATTTTTCAAAACTGCACCGTTTTTACTCATATTTCCTCATTATTGTCATTTTTTGGTAATTTAATTTTTTGAGATCAGTAAGAGTGTTTTTTTAATTAATACTTTTATTTAGCAAGGACACATTAATCAAAAGTAACAGCAAAGACGTTTAAAATATTACAAAAGATTTCAGTTACAAATAAAATATATTCTTTGAACTTCCTATTAAAGCAAAAAATCCTGAAATCCTGTATTACAGTTTCCACAAAAATATTAGGCAGCACAACTGTTTTCATTATTTATAATAAAAAGAAATGTTTATTGAGCACCAAATCAGCACATTAGATTGGTTTATGTAGGATCATGTGACACTGAAGATCAGAATAATGAAAATGTATCTTTGCTTTGACAAGAATAATAAATTAATCAATATTTTTTAAACTTTAATATTATTTCACAATTTTGGCAGCTAAAAATTCAGCTTTGACATCACAAGAATAAATTACATTTTAAAATATATTTTAAAAGAAAATATTAATTTTCTGTATTTTTTATTTATTATTATTTATTTATTTTTCAAATAAATGCAGCCTTCTTGAGCATAAGAAAATTCTTTCAAAAACATTTAAAAATCTTACTGAACCCAAACTTCTGAACTGGAGAGTATTTACAGACTTTACAGGATATCTCAAAATTTGACTTTATTTCTTACTTTAAACATTTTCATATTTTCCTTTTTGGATGAACTAACTTATTGTTCAAAATATGCCATTTAGTATGATATATCAAGGTGAAAGAAGTGTAGAGGCTACAACTGCAATGTATTGCCAGTGACAGAGAGGAAAGCTCTTATGGAGATGACTGACAGAACAAACTGTGAGCAGGGATGAGATGTGTGGAGTGATAAAGCTCTGCTGAAACATTATCCCCTTGATCCCTCTATAGGACGAAAGAAGTGCTCAAGAAAGCAATCATACAATGGTCTACAGAGGGAACCTGGAATGAGTTTATGGATACATTAACCTCTTGGAAAATTATGGCATCATCCTCCTTTCTTGACTTTCGACTAAAAAGCTGAAATGGAAATCAAAATGGTGCTTGTAGTCTTAGATCCCTTTAAGCCATCTAAAATTTCCTTTGAGTCTAGACTGCAAAGTACAGGGAAAGAAGTGATGCTGTGCTTGTGAAGTTATGAGTGGATAGATGATGATGATGATGCTTTCCATGAGAGCACTTGTGCAGTTCGGCTCATTTATTGGCAAAGATGAAAGTAAAGAGTGCTAAAAAAGCATCAGTGCTGTAGAGATGCTACTCAAGGGGATCAATAATAGTATCCCTTAAAACCCATTAAGTGTTGCATAAAGCCCCTTAACTGTCATTTTCCTAAGGGTAACATAAGGGTTGGAAAATGTCACCTTAAGTGTTACACAAAAGATCGGCTGCTTTATATGTTAAACAGGTTTTAATTTACACATTTATTCACATATAAACATTGATCAAATCACATACATCACATAATTAGCTCAAACGTGAGTGTGTCACACTCGAGAGCAAATTCATATTCTATAATATTTTATTCCTGTATTTTCCTACATATTACCTGGAGATGATTTAAAACACACATAAACCACATATTGCTGCAATCATGAGTTTATTGTGTTTACGTTTCTGCTTTTTATTCAGCTTATAAAAGAATCCGGTTTGGACTTTCAGCACAAGAGCACCCTCCGGCTTCAAGTATGAATGAAACACACACCGCATTAGAGTTTAGTGCTTTTGGATACGAATAAAACGTCATGCATAGACTTGATCTTGTCTCTTTGCATTTAAATATATATTTATTCACACTATTACCTGAAAACCTCTACATGGACAGAAATGATGAGAGATCTTTATTTGTTGTCCAAATATGAATAAAAGTATGTGTTAACTGACACAAGGGTGAGTAAATGATTTTTCAGAATTTTCAGTTTTGAGTGAATTATCAATTTGAGTTTCAGTCTCATCTGGGCCCTCTCTTTCATACTGTATATGGTTTTCGTTTTTGTTTTCTTTATCCATGTTATAATGTTTTCTGCGAAAACTTACGCTATCTGCATTAACAAATAATCATGGCAACAGATTTTTTTAATGGCAAAACCTGGGTCGCTGTCGTGAAACACTTAACAGTTTACCTTTGCTGAGGGAAGTGTTAAGGGATTATATGGAACACCCTTAAGTCATTCCCTTAGGTAAGGGGAAATCACGCCTTAAGTCTCATACTTAAGGAAAAAACTTAAGGTGCTTTATGCACTGGTGCTGTAGATGTTGTTGTCTCTGTGACAGTTTCTCCTTTTTATCCCCCTCTTACCCGGTTCATTATAGTTGTGTGTGTGTGATAAGCAGTGCACCAAGGGGTTTAATCTTTTGTGATCGATATTTTAGATCAATAACAGAATGACACACATCTTTGTCTCCCAATTTGTCAAAGTACATAATTATAGTTCTGTTAAGCAATGAACAATGTTTATAGGGTGACAGGCTTTCATTCATTCAGTCTTTCCACTTTAAATAACACAAGTGCAAATCATGGCTTGTTGAGGAGAAGTGTGGACTAAAATAAATTCCACTGACTTATATCTAGGGAAAATAAGGTCACAGAGACTTGGGTTCATTTTACTCAAGCCCATAAGCAACTGCTCAGAACACCCTAGCAACCACCAAAGAAAACTGAAAAGGAATCAAAAACACCTTAAATCCTATTTAAAATAGTACGCATATTACATTAAAAACTTTAGCAACCACATAATAACACCCTGGCAACCACCCATAACACCTTTGACGTGTTGTCTGACAAACTAGAGGTTGTTCCAGCATGTTAAAGGGGTCATATGATGCTGCTAAAAATAAAATTATTTTGTGTATTTGGTGTAATGAAATGTGTTTATGCGGTTTAAGGTTCAAAAACACATTATTTTCCACATACTGTTCCACATACTGTTCATGATAGTACCTAGGATAGCAAAGTCCACTAAAGGAGGTAGAGCTTTTTCGCATTTGGCTCCCAAACTCTGGAATAGCCTTCCTGATAATGTTCGGGGCTCAGACACACTCTCTCTGTTTAAATCTAGATTAAAAACACACCTCTTTGGCCAAGCATTCAAATAATGCATCTCATAATTTTGGACTGCAGTTATATCTGATCAAATGTGCATTATTATTCTTTAGCTTGGGTTAAACGAATTAATTTTACTTGGCTGGAACAGCAGCTACGCTAATTATGTCTCTATTTGTTTCTCTACTTTGCCACGGGATTTACATCCCGTGGTAACTAGGATTTACACAAGCTCCAGTCTGGATCCAGAACACCTGAGAAGAGATGATGCCAACCCCTCAGAGGACCTCAGATGATGCTAACCCAGAGACAACATACAGAACTACCACATTTTGCTATAAGTTTGATTGCATAATTGCTGTTAATAGTGTTAATCGTCTGTTTGTTTACGTCTTTTTATTGATTTTTCTGAACATTTCTGCTATATGCACATGAACTAACATTCACCACTGATAAGCTACTACTAAATATTGTAGAAACTTAATTTTCTGTAAAGTTGCTTTGTAATGATTTGTATCGTAAAAAGCGCTATACAAATAAACTTGAATTGAATTGAATAAACTTGAATTATTGTTTCTCATCTATGCCCTGCTTTCAGAAATGCGTCAATCTTTACAAAGCTCATCGGGCTGAAAAGAGAGGTGTGCTGTGATTGGCCAGCTATCCAGTGTGTTGTGATTGGCCGAATACCTCAAGCGTGTGATGGAAATGTTACGCCTCTTAACATATTGTGATGCCCTGTCCGGCCGGAGTGACGAGACATAAACATAAAACCCATTATGAACGTGATATAAACATGATTTCTAGTCGTGTCCACTTTTGGAAGGCAAAAACAAAGTAGTTTCGCTTTCTCAATGAAACACACACACGGACTTGAGTGAGCAGAGGACAGAGGCCTAGAGTGAGCCGTGGTCTAGAGTGAGCGGAGGCTGGCGGCTTGAGAACGTTGCAGCAGGCAGATTCTACGAAGGAGCGTCCGACGGGCTTGTGGCATCCACATGTGATGACCCCGGACTGGACTCCACTTTGTCCACGGTGAAAGTGCAAAGTTGATGCATTTCCTCAGTGACCAGCAAGGATCAGCTCCAGGAATGACGAAGTGGATATCGTACTCTTTGGAAGGCCAAACAAAGTAGTTTCATTTTCACAGTGAAACACACAGCGTCTATACAACATGGCGGCGGTGGCAACAACAATACTACAACGAGAATAAAAGGTACGCCTTCTTTCTTTGCGTGAACATCTGGGCAGCGTTATGCAAATCTTCCCACATAGTGACGTAGACTTGTGGGGGCGTGTTAGAACGAGCTGTTTTAGGAGGGCGTGGTTGACTCAACTTTTATAAAGAATATCTCTTTGGATTTCAGACTTTAGTCTTTGCAACTTTACAGATCTTCTTTATGCACCAAGAGCTTGTAACACTCCAAAGAGAAAGGAAAATTTTAAAATCGCATCATATGACCCCTTTAAACTCAGACACTTCAGATGTATTTCCATTTTTTTCCAAAAATACATGGCGTTCACTTTTTGTTAACCTTATCAAACTTACATCTATCCATTTGGATGAATAATTTTATACAAAGCGACTTGAAGTGCATTCAAGCTATACATGTTATTAGAACATGCATTACTTGGGAATTGAAATTGTGAACTTGGCTATGCTCTGCCAGCCCAGTTACAGCTTAACTTATCAGTTATCAGCAAATTTACATGCAGCAAATGAAGTGGGAATGGATATATGACTCATGGCCCTTGAAATTACAAGTCACATTTCCAACCTCTATAATGAGTGTTCTAATCTATGCCTGATTACAAAAAAACTCCTCAGCCAGTACAGTGTGTGTGACTATCTCAGCCAATACACTAAAGCACAACGTGTGAATTATAATGATTTTTAGCTCAGAGGCTAATGGAGAAGGATAAAAAGACAGTGTTTTAATTAGGCAAGTTCTTCAACCCCCAAACCAGTCTTAAAAAACAAATAAAACATCTGTGCTAAATAAAAGTGAAATTACCATAAAGGACACAAGGGTATATTTGAGCAATTTTTTTAAGAACAAAGAGGAGCAATGCATTTTCTGAGTTCTACAGTATGAATTTAATGGACTTGAAGTACTTCACTTTTATCAACTGCTTAGATAGCTAATTATCAAATTAAGTAAAATATTTAATAAAGCATGCAAGGGACTGGGATGTGTGTAACTTGCAAGTATAGAAATTGTAACTTATAAGTATAGAGATTGACTGACTGAATCATTCATTCATTCATTGCTGTATGGGTTCCTGCAAAAGACATCTGGATAATGACATTCAGTTCATTGCTTGACCTAGAGAATCACCCAGAAAGCATAAGAGCTTGGGCTACGACAGTTGAACAAGTGGTAAATGTACCCATTGACTTTGCAGTTTACAGACATTTTCTTTCTCAGAAAAATTAAAGGAAGTTGTTTGGCTCTTTCACATAACTATTTCAGAGTCCGAAAATGTACCATAAAAATCTTATATTAATATTCTTAAAGTGCATAAAAATGACTTCCATTACAATAATGCACATATTTTTGGCACGGTGGAGACATTCAACACATCTTTATCAATCTCAAATAGCTCAAGGACCAGAGAATCATGTGGATATTTCTAGATTGAGATTACTGAAGTGTCTCTGTACTTCCAGCCTGCTGACCACTGTGCTTCACTGTTCCAATAACATCTGTTCTCTGAGAATTGGCTCACTTAAACCTATTATGCAGCCCGTCTCAGTCGGGGTCATCATGAAGGGTAAAACAATCAAGATGCAGCATAAGAACGTTGTTCCCTCATACTGCACGACAGGGATGAAGGTTATGAACTCTGATCAGAAGAAAAATAATAACGCTATGTATAAAGAGGTTTGACTTTATGGTCCAATGGCCGATTATAGGAATAGTTTTAAAAAATGCCATTATTTACTTACTGTCATGTCTTTGTATGCTGTTTATTCAGTGGAACAACAGTTCATTGTCTGTCAAGCTCAAAAATGACAAAAAGCACAAAATACAACGATACAATAGGATTTAACAAATTTAAGTAATGGCATTTGAATTTTTCCAATATAGTTTATGTCAATAATTCTTATTTATTATGTTTATAGAGTAAGATATGCTAGTAATGCTAGTTTCTAATCAAAATGTATACATTATATAGAACTGTAAATGTATCTAGACTTTTAATTACTGATTAATTCTTTGTCCAAGACCCATAGGAGCAGTTGAAACTCTTCCAGATTTTTAAAGACGACATGTACTTTAGCTTGTAAAAGACACTACATAATGAAAGACCAATTCGATAAAGACACAATAAAACTCACTCTATTCTTTCTAATTGGACAGTTTTCTAAGCAACTGCCAGCAACGTGGAATCCTGCACCACAATGAAACGTGACCAGGGCTTTAAAGAGTACATACTAAAGGTCAAATACCATCATCCCATTTTTCCCTGTATATAACTAGACTATAGTGAGACTATAATGAGCATAATTTAGAACCTGTGTTATTACATATCTGTACATCTGCCATGGTTCAAAGAAGATAATAAAAGGCTGAGGTCACTAATCATGTTGGAGAGCACACACACACACACACACACACACACACACACACACACACACACACATATATATATATAATATATAATATATATATATATATATATATATATATATATATATATATATATATATATATATATATATATATATATATATATATATATATATATATATATATTATTCGGTATAATCTTTCTTTGTTCTCATTACTAAAAATGTATTTTACTAATTCACTCATTTGAATGTAGCTGATAAAATCAGTTATAGTTCAGTTAAAAAGTTCAGTTAAAAACATTTCAGTTAACATGAGAATTCCCTTATATGTTCCTCAAACACCTTATCAATACTAAGTTTGTTTGTGTCTTTGCTACCTTAAAATCTGTTGCTCTCCAAATACAATACATGAGTAGCATGGACAGCAATCACTAGCCAATTCAAAGCAAAGAGCACTGACCTAATACACCCTGAACAGACCACATGAAACCACATTGAGTGAATGGCTCTACAGAGCACTTCACTTGCAAGTCAATCCCAGGAGCAGATGTAATTAGATTTGTAATCACTTGTCAAAACGGACAACACCTCTGAGACTCCATCAAGACGATGAAAAACTGAACCCCACAGATGGAACAAAATTAATTCACATTTCCAAAGGACTGAAGAAAATTAAATGTAAAAATGTCAAATTGAAAAACAAAATATAAAATGGAAAGACAGAGCATTACAAAGGTTTTAATTTTGATGCTTGGGATTGGGGATTTAGAGAAAATAACACGTGGTTAAAAGGACTTCAGCATTGATTAGCATCAGTTCTCTTCTGATTGCTCGCACTTCCTCACCGAACATCAGATATTTCTGCACAATTCAAACAAGCAGCAAGGAAACAAGTAAAGAAAGTGTGGCATTCTCAAAAACAGTTATTTCTTTCTAAGACCATTGGGAGTATGCACTTTTTGCATATGTGTCATATCGATCAGCTCTATTTTTTCTTAAATTTAGGGTACATTTTATTGTGAACTTGACAGAGGCAAGGAAATGTTTGCACGCAAAATTTACACACAAATATGGCATATGCATAGTTAAGGGCTAGATATACTTCAAGCAAAATTAAAAAAACTAATTCAGTTCAAACAAAATCAGACCAAAATGAAGCTTGTTTGGATTTTGTTTCAGGAGTTCAAAACAGCTTCAAACTGGTAAACACGTCAAACTACCATTGGTCCATGGTGATTATGTAATTCACCCTTCTCCAGGAGTTTGATTGACAGGCGATCTGACCAATCATAATGCTGAATCTGCCATTTTGTCCAACAAACAAACCAGACAGCAGAGTAGATTAACATTGACTTGAACTTGAAAATTGGTCTGTGTTGACGTCTTTCCGCGGTTGTAACAAGATACCTTCTGATGTTCATTCATGTTTATTTTGTGCTATAGTAAAGAGGAAGAGATGATTGGTTTACATGCTGCTTGAACTGAGGCACTACAGCGATCTGTCACGACACATTAAAGAGCCACAAAATGGTATTTATAGTTTGAATTTCTTTAAAAATGACAAATTTGAAGGCTGAGACTTTGTTTCATGCCAAAAGTAACCTGCTCTGTCTTGTCTATCGGCATGTTGTCAGTGTCCACCATGTATTTTTCACTGCATGAGAACATGATTTGTGCAACAGTAAGTAAGGGGGGGGGGGGTCATTGTGAAGGATCAATTTGTAGGTGTGCTCTGGGGCCCGACTTCTTTGACGTGGAAATCTCCTCCGGGTCATTTCTTCTAATAAGTTCACCGAGGTCAAATGTCCACAAGCAATCTATTGTTTAATGTGATACATAAATAAACGTGACTTGGCTGGAGTGCCGGAATGACCCTTTGCAAAGACCCACAAACCCTTAGGGCCCTATCATACACCCGGTGCAATGCGATGCAAGGCGCAGCGCAAGTGTGTTTGCTAGTTTCAGTCCAGCACCGGTCGCATTTTGCCGTCCAGCGCCACGTCGTTTAATTAGCAAATGCATTTGCGCCTATTTGTGCACCCATTGGCGTGGTGGTCTAAAAAAGAGGTGTGTTCAGGCGCATTGCTATTTTAATGAGCTGAAAATAGACTGCGCCATAGACCAATTCAAACCTGGTCTAAAGTCTGGTGCAATGTTTTTTCTTTGTTATTTAAAGAGCGCGTTAGTATAGGCGGGTCCACAACGCGCGTACACGCTGCTTATTAAACACAGGGACGCACAGCAGCACACAAACATGCCAAATATTAAAAATTAAATGATTGCAATGCATAATAATTTTTTGTAGGCTAATTAAATACAAAAATGCCTACATGTCATAATGGATAGTCATCGCATGTATTAGAATTAGGCTATTTGCTCGCACACGAGCAGCTCCGTTTCATCTCGGAGACACGTTCTGTCTTTGCGCTCTCCAAATTCCGCCGTGTAAATAGCAAATCCGTCATGGCATGAGCGCAACTGGCTCTTAAAGGGAATGGAAGATGAGACTCTGATTGGTTTATTGCACACTACGCCCAAAAAACACCCATTACTCATTAAGAGAATAGGGACAACCCGTTTAGACCATGCACCCGGGCGTTACCCACGCCCTGAGTGCACCTGTGCCATGCGCTTTACACTTTGCATTTAGATTGTTAAAATAGGGCCCTTAGTTACTGTCGCTACGTCTGACATGCCATGGTGCTCTCTCACCACACATCATGTTCCCAAACAGTGAAAAATACATTGCAGAGCAAAAAGGACACGGACAAAGCCACGGAAAGACATTAATAAATTTTAAAGTTCAAGTCCACTGATGTTAATCTACTCTCCTGTCTGGTTTGATTGTTGGACAAAATGGCAGATTCTGTGTTATGATTGGTCAGATTGCCTGTCAATCAAACTCTCAGCAAAGAGTGGATTGCAGAGCTGGTGCAAACACATCCTCATCGCACTGATCAGATACTTAACTGCTGTTTTCTCACCATTGTCATTTATTGTGTTTATTTTGTTATTAAGAGGAAAGAGCACTACACATTTATAAATTTAAACATATCTTTATTTATCTACATATATTTTACATATCTAAACACTGTTTGTATATATTGAGTTTCTTTTTACCTCTAAGTGAACAACATAAGAGAACTTTATGAGTATTTTTGGTGAATGAAAATGAGTAAATTGTTCCAGTGGGTCTTCAGAAATGGGATTTCAGATTATAAACATGAAATCATCAAGAATGTGCATCTTGCACCACTCTTGTGTCTAAGTGTACAAATCTTATCTGGACTGCGCCACCGTTGCCCTGCACAATTATTTCATTGGCAATGGCTCAGCTGGCTCATGTAGCCTGAATACTGCCATTTTTGTTTAATGGGCACTCCACAAGTATTTCCGAGCCAATCACCTAAACATTAAATGCCATGTGACTATTCTCTCTAAATTAGAGCTTCAACTACTTTTGAAGACTGAAAAGAAAAGTCTGTTTCATGCTGCTAAGAGCCCTACAAAACAGACTGTAATTTGTGAAACATCTTCTAAAAACACGCATTTCCCTTTTAATGGTGTACTTATGCCATCTACTAGCAGGGGATAACTGCAGAAAAAAAATACACAGTCAAACCCTGGGCCTTCACTTAATTAAGTTATTCGTCTTCTATATTCTGTAACCAAAGTGCTGGTATTGAGCTGAAGGGAAATAAGGAATAGGAGCCTGTAATAATCAGATGGGACGCAACAACAGGAGATTCCATGTTCATTATCAAAAAATGCAAATAAGATCATAGATCTAAGTTTTATACTATAATCACGTTCGGCTAAGAGCAGAGCCCTGCGACACACAGTTCTGAGTGACAAAGCACTGTGAAGCTGATTTTAATGCTAATACATTGGCACTACACCAAAGCAAGTCCTTCTTCTCTTCAAAGTGCATTAGTCTCTTTATTGGATGGAAGGCTCCTTTACCCATTAGGCAGAGCATTAGATGAGCCCTGTCTGACAGAGGGCATTTTCAAACTGAGTGTTTTGGGTGGACAGTATTGATTTATTTCTGTGCTTCTGAAATCTACAGCCAAGGAGGTGTAACACATTCAATGTGCTTACAGCATGCCATTAATCTCCCTAGACGAAGCTCTCCCTGCCAAGTTAGGCAAAAAATGAATTTACTGCTGAATCTCAGGCTTGTTAATTAATAACATATTTTAATGATGCACTTTTTCCGTCAAATCTACATAAATGGAGCCTCCCATCACAAATGTCTTTACATGCATTTTAAATCCTCTTTACATGCATGAGAGTTTGGGGTTTAAATGCATATCAAACCATGTACACAACCCTTAAAGAATAACCAATTTGTTCTTTTATTACTAAAAACAAATCGATAAAACCTTTACAGTCTGAATTTCAAATGTTTCTGTGTACATTCCTGAGGTAGTGAGATGAACGTTTAAGGTACCTATGTGGCATGTAGGGGACTTCCGAAATAAGGTTGCAAAGTGCCCTCTCTGACTTTGGGGTTTTCAGTGCAATGTGAAATATTCCAAAAAAAAACAATATATACACAATATAAAAAAAAATAAAACACTCTGTACACACCTAAAATAACACCCACTCTCCCCCTCACACACACTGTGAATGTGAAGACAGACTGACCGCCTGTTTGAGGAGGAAGTGGTGGGAGAGGGTGAGAGTTGGCGTGACATGCTGAATAACACAGATAGTCTTCATGCAGTCTAAATTTACTCATGTCATCAATGGATGAGCCTTTCATCAGTGCATGGAAATAGATGCACTTCCTCATTTAACAGAACAGATAATTTACTCACCCTGAAGTCCTTCCAAAACATGCAACTTTCTTCTCCACAACACATATAGAGAAATGTCCTGGTTGTTTTTATGGGTTTTTTTTTTTTTTCCATGCAACTACAATGAATCTGAAGAGTTTTCTATATTCAAAGTCTTCTGAAGTCAAACATAGATTTATGAGAGGAACAGACCAAAATGTAAGAAATTGCACTGAAAAAAAAATGGTGTAGAAACTATTTTTGTTGAGAAATTACTAGTAAATTTCACAAATAATCACAAAAACACTGAATTAAACATGAAATTTTAAAATATTTCAATAATATTTTCTAGTAAAACGTAGGGGTGAATTCAGGTAATTGGGACATTTACCTGATTTACCTGAATTCACCTCTACTCCAGTAATCTTTGTTTTATTTACAACTTGAAAAATCTTTTTATTTTATTTTTATTTTTTTTTACATAATACTTGATGATAATCTTCCCCTTGTGTGCTTTTAACTGCTGATCATTGCATCGGAGCTCGAAAACCGGATCAGTCAGATTCGTAAATGAGTCATTTAGAATGATTTTGTGAACTGAATAAAACAATTAATTGGTAAGATTCATTCCTCACACAAAGCTATTGTATGACTTCAGAAGATCTGGAATATAGAGAATGTGGACCACTTTTATGATACATTTATGGTGCTTTTGCATAATTTTGAAAGTTTGAAAAGCTTCAGTTCTCATTCACTGAAAATGCATTAGGAAAAACGACCAGTAGTATGTCTACAATTCCTTGAAATTTCTCATTGTGTTCTACAGCAGATAGAAAGTCATACAGATTTGAAATGACAAATGATTTTTTTCTCCCTTTCACTTACACTGTTCCTTATAATAAATCTAATGGGCACTCACACTTTGGCTCAAATTCTAGAATATTAAAGCTCCTTAGCCTCTACAGGAAATCAACACACAGGAAGCTCTCAACGCTCAGAGAAAAAAAAAAATCAGTGAATGGGAAAGCAGATGAAAGAAGCTTCATTAATGAAACAAGAGCTTGAGAAAACAAAAGAGTGCACATGCATCCTCCATTATGGTCTTTTTGATCTTATGCATGTTCTCCAGGCCATCGAGGGTTCATTTTATGCAGAATTTCATTTTAGCGTCTGCACAAAACCACAAACGAGGTCTGCCAGATGCCTAATCAACACGTGATAAAGAATTAAGCAGGAATCAAGGTAAATGTGAACACACTGACACACTTATGCAAAAATAACTCAAATTTGAATGTCTTCCCCGCAAAAAAGAAAATAAAAACAACAAAAAAAAGCTTATTTAAATCAGCAATGCTAGAATTAATGCCATAAAAAAAGGTCACTGCATCACAGTTTGTTTGTTTATAAGAAAGACGGAAAACAAAATATAAAGTTGTTGACCTAATTACTTTATTAAACAAAAAAAAAAAAAAACTTGTATATAAAAACTTAACTTCTAGTTGTTGTTGATCCAGATTTACAGATTTAATTAAACCAGGAGTGGAATTAGAATGGAAGTCAATTACTGGCATCACATATCTTTTAAATAGATCATACAAATAACACAGTGAAGAAACCCTGACCTCGGTCCATGAATTTCAGATGAGGATGTCTACTTTTTATGAGGCATGAAGTTAAAAGATTTGCATGAAAAAATATGTTCTAATATTAAATAGCTCTGAGAATGCATATTAGAAATCAGTTTGGACCTCCCAATAAATATGAGGAAGAAGGTATGATGTTCTAGAGCCACGTTTTAAAATAAATTTAAATTATATACAATATAGAATAATTACTGTATATATAGGGTAGGGTAGGGTAGGGAAGGGTAGGGAAGGATAGGGTATGGTAGGGAAGGGTAGGGTAGGGAAGTGTGGGACCTTAACAGGCACAAAAGTCTGAAGGGACACAGCATGGGTGCTGTCTAACTGTGTCCCCATCCAACATACAAATTACACCTGAATGCCATCGGGGGGGATATGTTGGCAGTAAAGGTAGTGCAAGCCAACAAGGACAAATGGCTGTGTGGTGCAGGAAGAAAATGCAGGGGGTTTAATCTAGAAGTGTTTATGTTGTTATGAACAGATGGCACATGTGGCTAATGGCCAGAAAGAGCAAGCAAACAAACACTGAGGTAGAGGGTCACATTCCTTCACATAAATTAGTATGTGTAATGACAGGATGCCTTGGTTGTGTGATGGTAATAATAGATAATGAGTGAAGAGACTGTGATATTAGTGCGTCCATCATTAGAATGGAGGCAAATGCGATTTTTGTGCAAACAAATATTTAATTTGTACCATTAGTTGTGCACTTGGCAAAGCAACAGCAGACCAAAGTAAAGGCATTCAGACAGTGGAGTCGAGATGTGTGAGATCACACTAAAAAAATCTCTGATTCAAGAATAAAGTTTATGAATATATAAAAAATAAAAATAAAAATTAAACATCACTTTTAAAGGTTCCAAAAGGAGGTTTTCGTGAGCAATGTCACAGAAGAAACATTTTGGGTTCCTCAACAAACCTTTCAGTGAACAGTTCTTAAAAGAACCTATTTTTTCTTAGTGGAAAAAATTATTTGATGAATGTTTTTTCACTATAAAATACCTTTGAGCAATGGAAATATTCCATTAATGTTAAAAAGTCTTCATAGAACAATATATGTCACTAAAGCACTAATCAGATTTGTAACACTGCTCACGTGAACTTCTTGGAAACAAAAGGTCAGACATTCTTGCTTCCACTAAATCACAAAATGCTCTTTGGATTGTCAAATCACGATGGAAAACACGATCATCAGATGTTGCACACATTTGTAAAGTCCATGGAGCTCAAAAGCTGCTGTAATTAATAATTAGCTGAGCTGCTGTTATTAATAAGGTAATATGAAATGTGAAAAAAAAAATCAATATTTGTTTCAGAAACATATACAAAAAGCACCATTTGGATTTAAATAAGCAAATACTGAAGAATATAGGATTGGTTCATTATTACAGTAATTAATATGTTTCTGGCATCATGTTATACGTTTTCAAACAATTGTTTTAACCTTAATTTATGCAGTGCATAGCTTTTTACTTCTCAAACAATCATGTTGATAGACATACCATGTACATATTCCAGGATGAAAATACCAAGATTCACAAGGCTTAATTTGTGAAACAGTGGTTGAGTGAGCATGAGGAATCATTTTCGTTTCGTGTATGAATTGGTCACCACAGAGTCCCTGTTGAAAGTCTTTGGGATATGCTGGAGTCAACTTTACAGAGTGGTTCAACTCTCCCATTGTCAATACAAGATCTTGGCCAAAAATTAATGCAACTCATGACTGAAATAAATGCTGTGATGTTGTATAAAGTTGTCAAAACAATGCCACAATGAATACACAATATTATCAAAACCAGAAGCGGTCCTGCAAAATATTAGTGTGTGCAACTTTTTTTTGGCTACTGTAACAGAAACTGTAAATAGAAACAAATAGCCACAGGAGCTTATAAATTATTACTAAGACATGTCAGAGAAATGCTGGAGGCTCAATACACCAATCTAGGAGGAAAGTAGTGTTTGGATGGCACAGATTACCCCTGTGGTGAAAGAGCACCAGCAAATAAACATCTCAGTGGGAGGACACTTGGCTAAGCAGAGATAACACTTCTGTAAATGACAATCTAGAGCACATGAAAAAAAAAGTTAATAAATCTTCAATGTGCCCTAAGTGCTGTGAGCTTCACTTAGAAAAACACTTCTGTTGGCTTGTATGAATAGTTTAGGAAAAGTGGTTTAAAAAAAGCTCAGGTTGAGTAATTGTGATTAACAAAACATTATTTCAATTAGCCTTTTCTTAGTGCCCAAACCAAGATCAATTTATATATATAAAAAAAATAAAAAAAAATAAAAATCATATACAAGTGGTATTACGACTGGCATGTTGTTAAAAGGAAAATATAAATATCATGTGGGAACACATGCCGTCTCTGGTCAATATTTTATTCATATTTATTCCATTTCAAATATGTTTTGTGGCTCAAGTCTTTCATGAAGTCTTAGCTTTTTGTTATAGGATGCCAGAAAAGAAAGTAAAAACAAATCGATGATTTATTTTTTTATTAAAAAAAATTCAACCAGCAGACTGAGAGCTCATTAAATGTGAATCTTACTGCGAAATCTTTTGTCAACTAAGCGACATGAAAGATGTTTTCATCAATAAAAACATTTTCTAGTGCATGACCTGAAGAGGATGTCAAGGTAAATATATTAGAAAGGGCAGTAAACACATGGCTGGTTTACAAAGCAGCTTCAACATGCAGAATAGAAAAAAAGATGAGTGAAACAATTGTGTCTTTGGACCAGTTCACTGCATGTCATATTAGGGCACAGAGAGCATCCGTCATTTATGCTGCCAGATACTGATGGATAAGCCATGCTGAGATGCTCAAATAACATCCATCTCACAGAGGTGAACTAGGTCAGTGATGACATTTGGAAAGTTGCTAATGTTTCCTTAAGAAAATGTAAACTTCCTCCTTTGTGGTTACAGTAGTGTTGTAGAATTAAAGTCAAATGTTGTAGTCTGACCCCAAACTGTTGTGGTTGGACTCTGTTAAATGGCCATCAAAGGTGTAGGTGCATTTGTTGGTGCAACTGATTTGGATAAAATTAGCATTACATCACTTGCTCCCCAATGGACCCTCTGCAGTGAATGGGTGCCATCAGAATGATGGATTTATGTTTTTTCACAAGACAATAATTGATGGACTGTAGTCGTGTGGATTAATTGTGTATTATTGTGATGTTATTATCAGCTTTTGGACTCCCATTCTGACGGCACCCATTCACTGCAGAGGATCCGTTGGTCAGCATGTGATATAATGCTAAATTTCTCCAAAAGTAACAAACTCATCTACACCTTGGATGGCCTGAGGGTTAAGTACATTTTTGGCGAATTTTCATTTTGGGTGAACGATACCTTTAAATTGCTAAAACAATATTTCTTCTATGAATGATTTACACAATTTTAGAAGAGATTATTAAAACATTTAACATTTCATCATTATATCTGAGAAACAACCCAGCAGAAATTATTTTTAATCATAGTAAATCACTGACATCCCAAGTGATAACACAGAAGCATCTCCTAGATTTAAGTTAATATCCTGCTAATGTGTCCAGATAAGCACCTTCCAGATTTAATATTTGCTAATGAGCTTTTTAAATAGCATGTCATCACAAAATGGGTTTGTACATTAAATTCTAATAGATTTTTTAAATAGTTTTACAATATTGAAGGAAACTGACAATGAATCTGATTGCATAGGATCCAAAATCTCTCAATATGTTTGGGCAAATCATGACTTTGGGTAGGGTAAACAAACAGAACTACTACTACTACTAATATATATACACATTACTATAAATAAATTCACACATTCTTATAGGGTCATTTGTTTACATACAAACAGAAATAGTAAATCATTACGGAGCACTTAAGTGCTAACCATGATCACATTAATGCTAAGATTTACCACCCATTCAATGTTCTCTTTGAAAACAGAAGCACAAACACAGTCACTTTCTCTTACACTTTAGTTTGATAGATCTTCACTGTATTGAGGGTGCCATCTAGTCCCTGAACAGCATGGCTTAAAGCCCACTGCAGCATTCCCAACCTTCCCCTGTAATGAATCTGCTATTGATCTAAAGCTACAGACTCACATACGGCTAGACCTCGGACCCCCTGGACAGGAAAGCAATCATAATATCTACTCTCAGTGGTATGACTCCTCAAAAAATCCCTGAAGGCACAACAAACATTTCTGCAAGGCATTGTTTTATGCCTAGTACTCACACAAAACAAAAGTAAATAAAATCAAGGACCCAAGCTATCGATTTTTTGTTTGCTGTATATGTCCGCAAAAGCTCATTCATATAGTAGATTGAATGCTACTTAAAAACAATGAAAAAAATCTAAAAGTCTGTTAGAAGTAGGCAGGAAGGCAGAGTCCTTCTAACAGCATTTTTATTTTCTTATTTTGCTATGATATACACACTACAGCTGAAAAGGCTTGTCACAATGAAAAACTGATACATGTGGACAGAAATATACATTACTCTACAGGAAATGTAACCTGCAAGCCCTTTTAAACTAACACACAGGTGACAAAATCCATTTTGAATGTCATCTCATGAAATCTTCTGATCAGGTGAGTACATATTTGACCTAAGATCAATCTGAGAAATCTTTAAATACACCAAATTTATCACTTGACTTAAAATGACACTGTTCTACTTTACACTCACTATTAAAGGATTATTTTTGATTGTAGAAGAACATATAGATAGCAAACCAAATAATGCCCAATGCACAGTGTATTGGTGCTGAGGTACCAGGATCAGGCACTTGAGTAAATACAACAAAAAATGGGGCAAGTTTCCAGTTATCAAGGCAGAACTTAATTAATGGTTGTTTTTTTTTGGCAGTGATTATTTACTTGCTTTACTTGGTCAGCAATACAAAATAAGGAAAAAAATATCCCATAAATCCAGCATTTAATATTCTTTTCTGAAACACCATTAAATTAGCATACAAATGAATAAAACCAATTCAAGAAATGATGGGATTAGCACCTGCAGAAAGAAATGGAGCTTCTGCAGCTTCCTGTCGTGAGGCACAAAGTACATGAATGGGAACACTGAATTGCATCACAGAACAACTGTCAACACATTCATTGTGTGAAAACCCATGAAAAACATTCACAATTAAATCTAATAAGACTATATCCTGGGAAGAGTAGTGCAAGACGTGTCGGTGGCTAATCTATCATTCTCTTACAATTGATTGAACTGGGCCAAGTATTTAAAAAGTATTCTCTCTCTCAGGCAGCTGCATATTGTAAAAGAGTTTTTCAATTTGCATGTCAAAGTAAATTTTCTGCAGCAGACAAAATGAATTGAATGTCAAAGCAAATAAATAAATAAAGGATACATATCATGCATGTTTGGCATTTGGTAAGCTTTGTTTCAAATTATGCAAAATACTATTATTATAAAATACTTAAATTAACATTTTCAGAAAATTAAATCTTTTCATATGAAAATGTCAATAATGCGCAGCAAAATAAGACTTTGGATTCGGTTTGTGCCTAGCAAATGTGGGTTTCTCAATGACTCCTCATTTCTCCTTTCCTTGAGGACAAACTGAGTAAATGACACATCTTACCCCACTCTCCCTTATAAGGCTTGCTGTTGTGCCATCATCAATGTGCCAAACACATTCACTCCTACACTGCATTGACTGATGCTAGAGAACAGTGCTGATTGTGTCAAAGTCCTTACTAATTTGGGAGGTACTTGGCAGAGACTTGAGGTACTCCAGATGCCTCCTAGCATCTTCTTGGTTATGCCGTACGTAATAGATGACATAAGCGATAACCATCGTGAACCAACCAAACATGGTGACAAACATGGCCACATCGGTAGTTTTATGGTGGAAGTTACAAAAGTTTATGCCCGAATCCAAGACCTGGATGACAGGCTTGCCCGCGTACTCTTCCTGAACAGAGGTGTGGCAGCTCACCTCGTTCACAGTCTCGGGATCCAGCCTGAGTTCGCGCAACACCTCCTGAAGCGTGCACTCACAGTGCCACGGGTTGTTGGACAGGTTGATCTTGGCATGCAGCCGAGCGAAGGCCTCCTTAGGGACACTTTGCATGTGATTATGAGACAGGTCGAGCACCCGCAAGCTCTCCGTGACACCTTGAAAAGCACCAGCATCCACAGTTTCGATGGCGTTCCATGACAAGTCCAGCTCTTGGAGCCAGGGAAGGTTTTTAAAAGCCTGGTTTGGGATTTTGGTGATGTGATTGGAGGATAGAAGAAGCGACACAGTATCGTGAGGAAGGTTGGAGGGAATCTCTTCTAGGTTGCGAGAGGAACACTGCACTACTGTCAAGCCATTCCTCTCGGAGCAGTGGCAACTCTTGGGACACGCAAAACACATTGCACTCAAACAAATCACAGCTAAAAAGAATCTCAAGATAAGGGGACAGCTATGATGGATGAAAACTTTCCTTGACGCATGAGCCCCTCCAGGGAAAGTCATGTCCAGCTTCTAACTTTCTGAATGCTCTACAGTTCAAGGACAGTCATCGTTAATCCAAGTCATATTGAAAAATTAATGAATAAACATTACAGGTCACGGTGTCATTCCAACAACGGAGTTTTTCCTTATTAACACCTTGTAAGCACATGTGGAGTAGTGATGTATAATTTTCAGGTGTTTGAAGTCATTGTAAGTGTCTGGAGAGAATCCAAACGAGTCCATCAACATCTGAAAGGCAATTAAACATTTAAGAGGGAAATGTTCTACAGCCAAGTTTTAATTAGAAGCCAAAAGCAGAAGAAGGATGTGAAGAGGGCTCCATTCACTTAACATCCCTCCTGCCAAGTCTGGAAACTGCAAGAATGAAAGAAGAACAGAAGAATCACCCATACAAACAGATATTAACGTGAAGCAACACTAATTAATATCTGAGCAATTTAAATATGAATTAAAGGTGGCTTTAAAGGCATGGTTCACACAAAAATTAACTTTCTGTCATTTTCTCAACCTTTTGTCATTCTGAATCTGTATGAGTTCTTTCTTCTGCGGAACATAAAAAGTTTTCTTTTCTCCATACAATTGTAGTTAGTGGTAACCAAAACTATCTGGTTTCCAACATTCATCAAAATGGCAAGAACAACATGGGGGTGAGTAAATGGTGACAGAATTTTCCTTTTTGGTGAACTACATTAAGATATCCTTTGTATCATGCAAAGCAACATCATATCACATAGTGCTCTAAACCTGAAATGGCTCCAACCATGACAAAACAATATTATTTAAGTCTCATAATCTTGCAGATGAATACATTTGTTATGCTGCATATAATCTCATTATATGAGAAAGGACTGATTTATTAAAACAAAACAAATCAATTTCTCATTTGCTCCATAGCAACAAAATGCTCATTAATGGCTATTAGAAACTAATGATAGGACAAAGAAATGAAGCAGAATTTTTCCCATCAGTGAAATACAAAAGAGGCAATAGGCAGAATATCCCAGTTGTTGTTTTTACACAAGGAAATACTTCAGAGTTATCGTAAAATACTTCAGAGTTATCGTAAAAGTTGTCACTTGTCAGTATGACAACTATATTTGAATTCTTCTGAAAAATGATTAAATTATAGTTGATATTCAAACAAAGCTCAGAGCAGCTTAGATTCTGTGTTTTTTGTGTTATGGAAGAATGAAAATAAAACTCTGTCAGAACAACAAGAGTGTGTGGAAAACATCAAGATTTTAATTTCAGGTTTCTAAACTTACAAGAAGGGAGAGGAACACTTTATTCGAGAACAGATCATGACAGTGAACTCCTTACATTGTCCCGATCAATCAGATGACAACTGCCCTTTGAGGAACCAGTCTACACGGATAGCTTGTACTTTGTCAAAACCCCCTCTGCAGAGACATCATCTCATTTTACACTTGGCCGTAAGGCAGGTAGATAACATTAATATGCCGAACACATGCTGCAGTGACGCGACTTCCATTCTTTACAGTAAACTTTGTCACAGGCAGCACTCAAGACATGTGAAATGCATCATCTTGAAAATGTCGAAATAAAAGATTAATTCACTGGCAGTATACAGTGAGCAATAAGCAACACAGCTCAGGATTGATTGCTGGTTCTGCAGTAGCTCAGTAACAGAAGCTGATTATTGTGATGGATGCTAAAACCACATGCCACGTTAAGAATCCAATAGGATGCAAGTACATGGTTAATCTATTATGGTGTGCTGCGAAAGACAGTGAGATCGTGACAGTTCAGCTCCAGCAAGCACAGCACGTTGCATTTTGGTTGCAGTTAGATAATGTCACAGAAGACCTTTTTAAAAACATCCAATAGAAACCACACATACAACTGAAAAATAATGTAACCAAAAAGTAAAAATGTTAGAACGTTGGAAATTAATACCTGGCAGGTTTAAAACATCAATATTTTTATAATTTAAACAAAACCTGCTTTATTTTAGCATAATCGAATGAGATGTAGTTAATATACCGGAATACAAACATGCCATTTGTCTCCTTTTTTAAGCTTGCGTGAACTTAAAAGCCAAATATGTGTCAACAACAAACAATTTAGCTTGAAAACGTTTAACTTGGATCAATTGTGAATATTCCTATTGCTTCAACTACATTGTTAACAGAAGGAAGAATGCACTAGACATTCATGTTGCTGACAGGTGTGTTTTTTTCTGAGGTAAGGCACTTCAGCCTCAAGAAAAATTAGATCAATATCTTCTAAAAGAACATGAAAATGAGCAATGTTATAATTTGTAGCTGTAAAAGGAATATAAAAACAGCTAGAATTATGCCGACTGTTTACAGTTTAGACAGTGCTACATGAATCTCTGACACTATTTGAGCGAACTACTGAAAAGACAAGGCTGGATATCATATTTCATCTCTCTCTCTCTCTCTCTCTTCTCTCACTGGTAAAGACGACAGCTGTGCTACTGGTAATCACTTATAGGCTACTGAAAATGTACGTGTCCAAAAACAAACAAACAAACAAAAAAAAACACTACGATAGGCTACAGTATACTGTAAGCTACACTGTACGAGGCTATTAAATGCCCTTCTTAACAACTGACTGAATCCGAGAAAAGAAACGCTGAAGTGAAACAAACCGTCTGGAAACTCACAAAAGACCTAAAAATAATCAAATTAAAATAACGCAGCATTATGACAAAAGCATTAGGCTACATGACCACATAAAGTCACGACAAATCCCCAGCACTTCCCAGAACGAATTACATATGCGAACTTATTGCATTTACCCTTTTCAGTGGTTTCAAATAAATAAATAAAAATAGAAAGTTAGCCTTATTATATAAACGGAATGCTTCATAATGACTTACCTCACTTGTTGATAGTTCAGTGGATCAGGCGCCTGTGCAGTGTGTAAAAGTGAAGCGCACACAGCAGCTATAAAACATCCGCCTCGCGCTGATTGGATGGAGAGCCCTGGTCCGGAGACTCCACCCGCATTTGACTGACTGCTCGTGGAGGGGGATTTTGATTCATTCCAGTGACTCGAATATTTTGAATCGGTTCACCACAAAGATTCGTTAACTGGGGTTTTCAAGTGGAATCTTTTGAATTCAGTGAGAGTTGTTTTGTGTTTGCAGAATTCTATTATAAACACACTTTTTTGCAATATTTCTTGTTTGAACATCTTACGAGCTAAGGTAAAATACCCCAAACAGATGTTCATGAAAAATACCTTTAATGTCCTGTTTCCTGGTTTCTATCGAATGCAGGGGCGCCCCCAAGGGGTGGCCAGGGGTGGCCACGGCCACCGCTGTATAAACTCTGGCCACCCCTGTGGCCACCCCTAGGATGATTTGCAGTGGGTACTATAAATTTAAATGCAGAATGTAAATTCACAATAGTTTAAGAAGTGGGGAGAAAAAAAAATGGATATATAATTTCATATAGTTACTATCACACGAATAGTGACGCTTAATTTGTAACTGCAGGTTAAAGTATTCCATGTCCCACAGAGCTGCATTAAACAGTGTATAAAAACATCTAAATGTCACTTCAAATGCAGCTTCTATTTTCTCTGCATTGCAAAGATCAATTTTGTTGATACTGATTGCATTTGCTTGGTAACAGCCCAAATGCAAGTATTTGACCTAAAAGATGGTGCACACTTTTAGAAAAAATGGCATAAAGATAAAAATAATAAATTCAGGAGTCAGCTGTCAGCACAATTAAAAATAAGATATCAGCACAATAACACACTCAGCAAAATATTGTCTATTTATCGTTATTGATAAAATCCCAGAAATATCATTTTTTGTCAATATTGCAAACCCTTTTTTCTTTTATTTTGGTGTGCCACCCCAAGATTTACTGTGGCCTCATCTGGCCACCCCTATTAAAATTTTCTGGGGGCGCCACTGATCGAATGGCTTCATAACCTTTAGCATGACGCCTACAGAAATCGTGTTTTACCTGAGATGTGGATATAAGGTTCCAGTCTGTGTCGAATATAATAAAAGGACCATGGACAGCAAAACACTGACAACAAAACACGTCTGAGTTATCCTTGAGCCACGAGAAGCGCGGAAAAACAATCATACAACACCACCTATTCATGAACAATTTTTTTTTTCTGAGAAGTGTTGCGAGAGCGTTCAAAACACTGCTGTGAAAAAGTTTCGAACCCATTACGAATCTGCTTCAGAGCGAATTTCAAAAGACTGAAGTGACGGTTTTTTTCTGGCGAAGTCACGTGATTTTCGTCATACTGATTCGAAATTTTCCTACATTAAAGTGCTCGAAATTAATAATAATAATAATAAAATGTATTATCTTTATTTTTCACTTATATCTAATGCTTTATACAGGCTTAGTAGTTTAAGATTTAATTGAAAATACTTTCAAAACGTATTTCGCATTTACACGGCTTTATCTTAGCAGTCTTCCTCCGTCATTCCCGAACGAATGAGAATGTTCTTATAATATATAGCCTAGTTAAAATAATCGAGTTACCGGTTTAAATAAGTATGACGAATGCATCATTGAACTGAATTGATTAGAGAGATCACTGAATCAACATCGGACACAACTGAGGAATTTTTTTGGTGTGTAGGCTACGGTTTGTCAACAGACTGTCTATGAGATAACGTGCCGTGTTTTTTTTTTTTTTTTTTTGGTGTAATGTTGAGATTTTGCAAACCAGTTACCATATCAAAACATAATTTTTTTGTTAAATTGTGTTTGACAAATTGTATTTTTAATTTCCAGTTATTGGCATTGTGTATCTGTATCATGGAAATATTCTGGATGGTCATTCAAGACTTAAAGTTTTCTTATGTAAATGTTCTCTCATTTTAAATTTTTTCATAGTATTTACCTGACTTATAGTGTAAATACAGCCTAGAGCCAAAAACACTCAATTTTCAAGAATAATCAATGCAGTAAAATCATAAAGGTTGGGTAAGTGATTTCTGGTAGTCAATGTTGATATTTCACATCACCAAAATGCAACCCAGGCAACGATTATGACACAAGCATACATATATATATATATATATAAGTTCTGTTAAACAAATTAAAACCAATGTTACTTACCTATCGAGAAGAAACAAAACAACCTCAGCATCTGATCGCAGGCCTTCTTGCTCCTGGAGTTCTCTCCAGCGCTGGAAAGCTGATCCGATATTTACACAGGTCCTACCTCTTGCCTTATCGTCAGCCTTCTTTTGTTCTGCAGACGTTTCCCTTTTTTGTTATTTATCCACCATCTCTATCTTTCTGTTGTCACTTGGCTCGTCTAATGTCCTTCCTGTGCACTGAGCGCTCTCTCATCCCCATCATGAGTAGACAAGCCCCTTACTACTGATTGGCTACAACTTAGTTTGTTTTGGTACTCGGCCCAACTCAGTTTTCTAAAGCGTTTTTGAAAAAATACATACCTCACCTTTAAAAGCATTAATTGCATGTTTTACAATAACACACTTCAGGACATTTACATTTACATTTAATCATTTAGCAGACCCTTTTATCCAAAGCGACTTACAAATGAGAACAGTAGAAACAATCAGATCAACGAGAACAACAACGGTATACAAGTGCTATGACAAGTCTCAGTTAGTCTAGTACAGAACACGTAGCCAGGGTTTTTTTTTTTTTTTTTTTTTTTTTTTTTTTCTTTTGGGGATATGATAGAAAAGAAAAAAGCTAAGTACTAGTATTAGTTGGTTAAGTGCAGGTGAAAAAGATGAGTCTTTTGATGTTTTTTGAAAATGAGTAAAGACTCACTTTCAAGACTTTGAAAATGAGTAAAGACATTTATCCATGCTTGCATAAAACACAATATAATGACCTGACTGTTAAATGAATTAGGAACTAATTCAAATCCCTAATCATGAACCTAAAATATATTTTAGCAAACATCGCCTTATTTTGGCAGGACTGCAGAATATAAATGACTCAACATAATGAGTAGTCTGTCAGTGACAGCTGACAGGTCAGACCTTCACTGCACTGGATAGGAAGCCACTAATCAAACCTCATGTGACATACGCACAAGTCTTATGAAACTGGGTGAACTGCTGTGTGTAAAATAAAGATAAAATTATATTTGTGTCCCTTGACTTTGTGTTCATGAATCCAACTGTTTCTTAAATGTTTAATTTAGATCTCTTCCATCAAGAGACAACCATTTTCACTGATGGCAATAAGAAATTGAAGAAAAAAAATATGTATAAATGTCCACAACCTATTTGTCTGGTGGCAAAGAACAGAGCACATCACTTTTTTGTGTGCGTGTGTGTGTGTTTTTTCTCACAGGCACATCATTTGCAGAATCCTATTAAATGTGGTGGTTCAGGGTTTCTTCCCTAAGGTAAAGATAAGAAAACTGCTCCTTTTTTCATTTAGGCTTTTCTCAAACCTATATAGGCTAAAATGAATTCGGTTTCAAACAGGGCTGTATTTCTGGAAATAATTAAAAGTGTGAAATCAAAAGCTTTTAATTACTTACCACCACAGTGTTCCTGCCAACACCATCCACCGGGTAAATCACATCAGTTACAAGGTGTGATTTACATCAAATGAACAAATTTGCCTAGTGCAAGTTATTACCTTAATTGCTTCCATTGAATTATGGGTAATGTAGTTTAAAACCAACAGACGTTTAAACATAATTGAGGATATTGTGAACACAATGAACTCCTCAGAGAGCCCCTTACAACTGAAAATGTGGAGAAAATTGGGATATTGGAGTTCATAAAAAAAGAATAATGTTCAAATCTTTACTGAGACCTTGCTTTGAGAGCATAGGTCCAAAATATTCCCCTTGGAGAAGTATCTTCAGCATCTCCCCATCTTTTATATTTTTCTTCACAGCTTTAATGGCCTTCATTTTATCTGGATTGAGCCTGTGGGCAGTTTCAGAAAGCTTGGGCTTGTTACTCAAACATTTTCAATTCATAATATCACCTTTTACACAAATAACAGCATTCTACTACCTTTTCTATTGGCCACAGATATAAGAGAGTGTTTGGATTTATACTGCTTTTCACTGAATATTTTGCTGTTGGCAGACAGACACTCACTGACCTCTTTTGATTGTTTTTTGTTTTGTTAGCAGTTCTTCGAACTCTTATTTCCTCAGCTGCCCATTGTACCTAGAGGCACTATTTTTATCTTCCAGCCATTTACCAGAATTGCATAAGCAGCCATTTCTTCTAATAGAAACAAGTGCACTGGTGGGACAGATTCATCTTAATGTATTTTAATTTTTAATGCATCTTCCTTTTGGGAAAACAGTACATAACTTATTGAATGATAATAATAATAATAACCAAACAAACTATTTTTTTTTTCAGATGTACAGCTTGACATGACACAAACACTAAAAGTCTTAGAATCTGAATACAGACTTAGAATTGAAATAAAGCTGCTGCCACTTTCAGTCAATACTTCAAACTGTGTGACCAGAAATCACTCCCTATTTGCAGTCTGCTGCAAAAATTTGATCAGATAAATTTTTTTATAATGCCCGGAGCTAATAAACTTGTTCTCACCATGCAAGAGTATGTGATAGTTGTAAAACAAACTATAGAATAATGTACTAATAAGTGCACATAAAAAAGAGAAGCCTTTTAGCAATACTAATGTTTCCTGGTTGATTTTGTTGAGTCCAGTAGCAGGAAAAGATTTCAGAAATTACAGATGACCTGTCATCGCTCAGTCTAAACGAACAGGATTTAAGTTACAAGGACAGACAGAAGTCTGTCTGCACTTTCAGTTAGATGTTTGTCATTCTGCTTTGGATCTCTTAAAGCTATATGACACATCACGGCACCTAACTGAGATAAACGTAGACTTTAAATTACTAAGATAATACTCCCAATTTGGTCATTCCCTCAAGACAGATAGAGGTTGAATTTAGACTAATGAATATTTCAACACATCACCTGCCTTGATGTGCTCTGGATTGATGATTGAAAGTTAAAAGTGAAAGACTGAAGGCAAGTGAGCTGTGATTTATAGCCCATAGGATCACAAACAAAAAAGCAGAGTCAGTTTCTGAGTTTTGCTGACCAGGGTACGAGAAATGCAAAACACACCACTGTAGAAGTTTTTGGTTCATTCAGATATATACTGTAAGAAAACATGTTATACTACGTGTTGAGCTGGTATGGACACTTAACAGAGTAGGTGTGTGTGGAGGCCTTTAAAGAGAATGTCTCTTTGACCTTTCTTTTTAGCTACTGTAGATGGTTAGATGCATTATTAATGTAATTCTGCTGAAGTGGACAGTTATGAAAAGATATAGAAAAGAAAGATAATAGCATTCACTTATGAGAAAGTGATGCTTCTAGTGTATATCCAGCTACAGTCCTATAAAAACTCAGATAACACAGTCATTGGATGCATCCATTTTAATGTGAAAAGTGCCCTGTTTTGATGGGCTATATCAGTCTACCATTAGTTTCATTGCTCTGCTGCCCATTGGAAAATGTTATTGGACACAGATTCCATTTAGCTCTTAAGACTTAGTGAAGTTCTCAGTTATGTTTTAGATGTTTCTCCTAAAAATACTTGGAAATAAATTGACACAAATGATACAACACTTGCCATACAGTGAGACTACTTGTGGATAACTGAGCTCGGATAATTTGATCTTAGAATTATTTCAGTTCATATAAAAAATTTCTGACCTTTGACTGCAATAGTAAATCCGTTTCAGACACTGGTCAGATCTAAAACTCCATAGAGAAGTTGTTCTCAATCTTTTTGACTTAAAGGGTTAGTTCACCCAAAAATGAAAATTAGGCTGCGGTTTACTCACCCCCGAGGCATCCTAGGTGTATATAATTTCTTCTTCCAGACGAATCCAGTCTAAGTTATAATAAAAATTGTCTTTGATCTTTCAAGCTCTATCATTGCAGTCAGCGGGTGTTGCATTCATTCAGTCCAAAAGAAGTTAAATAAAAAATGCCCTTCCATAAAAAAAGTGTCTCACACGGCTCCAGGGGGTGAACAAAGGCCTGCTATAGCGACTCAATGCATTTTTGTAAGAAAATTCAATCAAAACATTATAATCACTTTAATCTAGCTTGTGCTCAAAGTTTCAAAACTAAACAAAACTAAAAACATCATCATCAAGTCAGTGTTGCGCATGCGCCGGTGAGTCTTGTGAAAACCAACGTTTGTTTACAGGATCAAAAGAAGCAAAGTTTCCTTACTTTAGCAAAGGAAAACCAGCCTCATCTTGGCTTATATCAGAAACCTCTGACATTCTTCTTTACAAATCCTCGTTTTGTACTTCTAATTAGTGACTGTTGTTTTGTTTTGATCTCTCCGCTGCGTTTCCAAGCACAAGCTTCAAGTGATTATTACGTTTTTAATATGGATATCTTCTTACAAAAATGCATCGAGTTGCTTTTTTTATGGAAGGCGCTTTTTATTAGTCTTTTGGACTGAAGTGATGCAACACCTGCTGACTGCAATGATAGAGCTTGAAAGATCAAAGACAATTTTTAATATAACTCCGACTGGATTTTTCTGAAAGTAGAAAGTCATATACACCTAGGATGCCTCGGGGGTGAGTAAAACACAGCCTAACTTTCATTTTTGGGTGAACTAACCCTTTAAAGGCCCCTGACTCTCCAACACAATAATCAAAAACTGTATGTTCCTCGATAAGATTTAAAACAAGTTAAAATGATAATTTTTTAATACATTACAGGGTTATTATCATTAACTAATACTAAAACTGTCAAAACATTTTTGTAAACATTTTTGTTTGAAATTAAGCTGCAATAAATTATACATTTTTCAAAAATTAGAAATGTTGCCTTGGAACAGAAATTTGGCAACTAATTTAAAAAGCTTAAGTTTACTGAAATTTAAGTCGAAGCTCTAGAATTATTAACTGGTTATAAATAAAAACTGAACAAAAGGTAAAACTGAAATGAAAATAAATCATACCTAAATAGCAATATAAAAGAAAAAAAAACCCGAATGAAATTACAATTTTTTTTAACAAAAATTCAAATTAAAAATTCAAATATAAAATTAAACACCAATTTAAAATTAATTACAAATGTAATAGTATATAAATAATATAAAAATAACACTGATTTATTAATAATAATGTATTCATTTAAATACTTTTAAGTCTTCCTGTGGTTGAGAACCAATGCTCTAGCAGAAAGATGTGAATTAATGGGAACTTTTTTTGTTAGGAACAACAATAGAGATACTGTGAAGTAGAATTCTTCACTGGTTACCATTTATTTACATTATTCATAGTTTACCTCATATTTGCAATTTCATAGTACTGAGAGACCCTTACTGCAAAGCTTAAAAATGATGTTACCTGATCAAGATGCCCTTTATTTCTGCTGGGGGTTCAAGGAGACGTATAGTAAGTGCCATTGCACGGTCATTTGCCATGGACAAACTTTACCTAATTGTTTATCAAGGCAGCTCATTTTCTCTTTTAATAAACCTTCACCTGAATGAATTCCCACTTCTCGAGGGTCTTTAATGGATACATTACATGTGTCAAGTGCCAAAAGAGAATTCTGCCTGTGTAACCATTGGACTAATTCAAGCGAATCAGTGCTGTGACACAGCACATCCATCTCCTCTGATGGTTTGGATCCTGATTAAAACATGCTTTTAACCCACTTAGATTTATCACAATTAGCCCATGAGGTCCAGTCAGGGTGTGCTGGTCACTGTCACCTGCAAACCAAGTCCCACAGCACACCTACAATTGTCAGAGCCAAGATGAACTGAGTGTTTCAGAGGTTAATTAAAAAACCTGCTCTGTATAAAAGCTCTTATGATGCATCAACGCTGTGACAATCCAATGTGAAACAATCCTACGAGAAGTTCTTGAACAGCCTCTGTGCTGGATAAGGAGAGGTAGTGAGGTGTGAAAATGGGAAATTATTTTGTCCTGCATTTTGTGTTAAATGGGCAGCCGTGCGTGGAGCTGATAACAATGCAATGCCCGGAAATTTGTGAGTGTCATTTGAGGGCTTCTGAACAAACTGGAGTCTGGCAAATACAATCAGGAGTTCAAAGACCTAAGGTTTAGGCAGCATGTAAGGCACAAATTTAATATAGATTTACAAATAACATTTTAGACCTTGTGATACCTCCAACAGTGATACATTATAATTTGTAAATCTGATCTGCGGATATGGCTCAGCTGCATCCTTTAATGTATGCCTGAGTTTTTTTGTTGTTGTTGTTTTTTACCCATTTGAATAGAGGTTCATATCCCTTACCTTGCTGAAAATTTACTGTGTCTGCACCAAACTTGAGTGACAAAAGACAACAAACTCATTGTAATGATTGATAGTATCTATACTGGAAGCGCTGCGACCACAAATTTAGCATTACATAACTTGCTCACCAATGGATCCTCTGCAGTGAATGGGTGCCGTCAGAATAAAGAGTTCAAACAGTTGATAAAAACATCACAATAATTCACAAGTAATCCACATGACTTAAGTGAAAAGTGAAAAGCTCAGTGTTTGTTAGAAACAAATGCATCATTAATGCATTTTAACCTTAAAGCTTTGCTTCTGGCCACAATACGAATCCATAATAATGCCTCCTTTAGTTAAAAAGTCCATGTTGTCAAAAAAACAAAATCCACTGAGTAATTTGTTTAGAACTGTTTTGGATTTTCACTTGTAAATGGTGCTTGATCTGTGCATATTTTTCTCCTGATTCAGTTGATTTGACTTTTTCACTGGAGAAAGCCATGGATAGAGGACTTGTACTGTATTTTAGATTAAAAAGATTGAAGATTAAAAATGCTTTAATTATGGAATTTTTAATCTTACAAACAAACAAACAGTTTTTGCTTCAAAAGACAATAATTGATAGACTGGAGTCATGTGGATTACTTGTGGATTATTGTGATCATCTGTTTGGACTCTCATTCTGACGGCACCCATTTACTGGATGTATAAAAAAAAAAAAAGTAGGGCAAACTTGATTTTGTTAATTGCGAAATGGGATGTTAATGCTTTAAATTTAAGCACATGATTAAAAAAATAAATAATGATGGGCAAGGTTAAATTATTTATAATAAACACTGTAACATTCCACAAAAATATCAAAATGATCAATTCTAATTTCACAGTGACTTTGAATATGAGCCATAAAAACAGTTATGATTGCTTTTGCAAACCTCACTAATTCATTGTTCTATACTGGAAGTTAATCATCTTATTGTGATCTAAAAGACATAATTAATTAGGACTTTACAAATTCAAAACATTTTATAATATGAAGTGGACTTCCTCTTATCATTTCCAAGATTACATGCCTGCAGTAGATTTTGTCTTATCTTTTAAATACACATTAAATGTCCTTTCCTGATGAATAATTGATGAAAAAAACAACACCTAATTAGTTTCCATGCCCTGTTTTACTCAACATAAAAGCCAACCTTTCAGCATTTCAGAGGGTGCCACCGAAGGGAATAAAGTGTTTTGCTCTGTGATTGACAGCGAAACGTATCCGGCTCCACACATTTATGAACAAAGTGATTGAGGTTTTTAATTAAGTGTAATTAATTTAATCTTAATATTGGCTGTGTAACAAACCCAAAGTTATGTTAAAGCCTTGTTGAGGATTCTTTGTTGAGTTTAACTTAAAGGAAGATCAAAACAGCATTTAAGTGAGATTATCCAACGTATTTTGTCAGCTGTGTCCGTAATGAACTCTTTATTCATGTCAGTTTCTTTTATTGGCTACTACGTTTTATACAAATAGGGCTGTCAGGACGCATGGGAATCACACATTATTGGGTTTAAGTATATTTAGCATGAAGTCAGTTCCCTGGAGGGGCAGTTTTAATTCAGACTATTGCTAGTGGAAATTGAATGTCATATCAAAAGATGTATATATAATGAATTAGTGCACATCTAAGAGAAATATTCTTCAGAAGGAAAAAAGAGGACTTAAAAAATCCCCTTCTGGTTGTTCAGCAGTTCACAATATGGCACGGCTGCAAAGATATGGATGAATAGGTAATCAAACACTGCATAGAAAAAATATACACACACAAAAAAATTATAGCATATTATATATATATATATATATATATATATATATATATATATATATCTATATATATATATATATATATATATATATTATATATATATATACACACTGCCCGTCCAAAAAAAAAAGTCACCACCTGGATTTAACTAAGCAAATAGTTAAGATCCTCCCATTGGAATCTTTTCTAAACCTCTCGTTGGATATGGAGTTGTGCAGTAGATTATACAACAGCAGTCAATTGTCCAAAAAATGTCACCAAAATCCCCCTAGAATGGTCAATTTTATTCCAGAAACTGAAAATTTTATGGAATTTCAGATTAATACATGCACTATTAGTGTAAACGCAACACAGTGAAGTTCTGGAGTGTTTATCCTTTGGACTGCACCTCGTCTCCTCCTCATGTACAGCCAAATGTTCTGAGGGACTTGGGGAGGGCAATCAAGAGGCGTTTTGTTTTGAGTTTATTTCTGGCTAGGAACAACTGAGGACAATGACAGAGGGTGGGGTGACCTCTCCTCCCCCTGGAGTGATATACTAATTTTGAAGCATAGCGGTGATCTAGGGCCGTTCCACTGCCTTCCCTTGGCATTCGAGAAAGGCCGGCGATTAGCCACTCTGCCTGTTTTAATTTAAAGAAAATGACTATGAGTTGTAGAGAACCTTGTGCAACAGAATTACAGAGGACAGCAGGTAAACTTTTGTTCAAAACCTAATGGATTTTAAATAACGCTCCAGGTTGTTTGTGGTTCCCAGGTGAAGCTCATATATACTGCCCATGTCCTGGTTTAGGTACAACCTTGAATCTGTTATATTGGCTGAGTTAAAGGTTTCTGAAGCAGAGAAAGTGTCACAGAGACCTGTAGCCACTTACTACTATTGATTATGTCACCCAGGAATAGCAACACCTCAGCCTTACAATTAATCACTTTAAATGCAAATGTATAATGCTTGTTTGCAGCTATAATAGGTATATATATATATATATATATATATATATATATATATATATATATATATATATAGAGAGAGAGCGTTTATTCTAAATATAAAGTGAAATAACTTCTGATTGCACTCTTTTTTTAAGCAAGATCACATTTACATGAAGCTAATTACAACATTTAGCGACCTCTAGTGGTAAAATTATTGGACAAAGTGCATTGTGATGTGCAAGTCAAAGCATTCCTTTTTTTATTATCTTTTTTATAACTTTTATAAGCTCATTTTCTTTCTAATCATATAAAACAACCATATAAAATGTATGCCATATATTTATGTAAAATACTTCAAATTAATTAATTTAAGAAATTCTCAGTCTTAACAATTATAAAAATCTGTAAAAAATAAATAAATAAATAAATAAAATAAAACATCAAATACAGCAGTAGACATATGACAATAAGTGCTCCACTAAAAATTATAATTTTATTTTTTTACATTATACAGCAACGTTTACCATTACAATATATGTATTTAGATTTATGTTTCAAGTGTATCTATCCATCCATCCATCCATCCATCTATCTTGTTCTATTTATATATTGTGTTTTTAGTATTATACTGTATATTTTGTTTGATAAATGTGCTCTATAAATAAATCTTTAACTTGACTTAACTTGAAAAAAAAAAAAAATTATCCCTGGGTAATTTCCATCATGAAAAACCAATTAACTAATAAACTACCTAATAACAAATAAATAATATTAATAAAAAAGTCATCACAAAAATTCAAGGGAAAACAAACTTTATTCTTTCCTTTTTACAAAACATTTCAAAGTTTTACCTAACCTCAATAGTAATTTGAATCTAATATAGACCTGCAAGCAGCAAATTGTCCAACATAAAATAATTACTCTGTTACATTTTTTCCCAAACAGATCCATTTACAGAAGCACAGACAGGCCTTTTTTTTTTTTTTTTTTTTTTTGCTGCTCTAGTACAACGAAAAAACTGCATGACCAACAAAATGAATGCAATGATTTCAGATGTGCACAGTGTGAATTAATGCGTATTAAAATTATGAGTGCAAATTAACCACATGATTTGCATGAGAAAAACATCATGTGAATATCATGAGGTCGGGCTGAGATGACACATGAAAAAATACAAAAGCCGTTTGTAATGGCGTACTGAGTTTTCCACCAAACAGTTAATCATTTTCGACACGTCACTGCAGTCCTATACTAACATTTATTTTTATTGCATTTGTAAAATAATAGTCATAACAATAGTAATAAAAAATAACAAAAGCCTCCCTTGGTGAAGCATTCTGCTACTGAGAAATGTCAAAGTTACGCATGCTGCTGTCTGAATATTAATATGCATCTGTACAGTGATCTAGAGTACAGCACACTATGGACTAAACATAACATCAAATAAAACATTCCATACATGTATCACAAGACATAGCCTTGTGTAAACATACAATCTAACTTAATGTTTAACAGAGTCTATGACACTGACACAAATATTACATTTCAAAGCAGTGCAAAATATATGGTAATGTAATGACAAGAAACTGAACGCTGAATCTAAACACCAACAGAATGCGCTGAATAATTCCAGATAAATATAAATGAGCTATTTTAAAGGAACAGTATGACATCATTTACGGCCATGTGCATGGATGGCTCAGCATGACCATGTGCATACCTTTACGAGTCCAATATTATAAAAGTTCTGTGCTCATAACAGACATTAAATCATACAATGTCAAATTTTGGTGTAAATGAACTCTTGGGTGCATATCTTTGATTTGGCTGCAGTGAGACTAGATACCAAATAGAAATATAGAAATATATATCTTTATAACTTCAATTTTTTGCAAATGCATGGTTTTGTACCTGATTAAATAAAAAAGAATGCATTTTTTTTAACAGAAGCTTGTTTTCACCATGGAATAAAACATAAAAAAGGTCACTGTGACTTTAATCATGCAATATAAACAAGATATAAACAGTATTCTGATTTTTTTCTCACAATTCTGACTGCTTTTTCTCAGAATTTTGATTGTACATCTCATAATTCTGCCTTTTTGTATCTGAATTCTGAGTTTAAATCACACAATTCTGACTTTTTTAATAACAGAATTCTGAGTTTATCTCTCACAACTGTTTTCTTGAATGGAATAAGAATGAAAGAAATAAAGATAATTGTGACTTTTTATCTCACAATTCAGACTTTTTTTCTCAGAAGAGTTCATAGCTCAAATTCAGATTTTATATCGCACAAGCCTGAGAAATAAAGTCCAAATTATTAAAAATAAACTCAAAACTGTGATGGACAAAAAAATCTAAATTGTGAGATTAAAAAAAACGCAATTACCTTTTTTATTTTTATTTTTTTATCCCTTGGCAGAAACAAGCTTCCATAATTTCCTGTAATAAGACTGTGAAAGAAAATAGTTTCTTCTAGTGCATGATTACATATTCTCATGTAAAAACCATGCAACTGGAAAATGGCAAGAAAGGTAAACTAGATTGAATTATGAATCACGTTGAAGCAGTTACATTCAACTTTCAGCCTCAAAAACACATTTTACACATTTAAATGTGGAGGATGAAATACACATTGATTGCTGACTGAAAATTTCAGAATTGGATAAAAGGGGAACTCAACATGACTTCAGCTTGGTCGCAATCTTCAGGAAAAACAAAACACTGACACTTTTGTTGGGGTGAAAATTGAAGTGTGTAATTTCTGCGCCACTAGCGGCAACAAACAAAATTGCAAAAATAATGACTTCAATCATTCCCTTGTCTGTTTGAATGGAAATCAACGGATGAAATGCCTGAGTACACTGACTAAACAGGCTTTGTTTGGAAACAAATTGAGTGCCTTGCTGCTAATCTTCAACATGCATGGCATGACACATTAATTTTAGAGGGAAGGGAGCTCATTTATTGTAGCATCTCAAATATACAAGCCATGAGGATTTCTCCACAGGTATTTACAATACAACAGACAGGATTTACGGCACTACACATTCATTTTTAAGGTCTCCAGACTTGCAAAGCACTTCAGTGCTATCAGGTCTTAATTATAATTGTGTAATAAGATGCATGTACCGCACCGACCCAGAGCATCTTCACATTTATTTCAAAATCTCATGCCGGTCAGGTCACTTAAAGTAACAGATTCTTGGTCACACTTTATTTTAAGGTCCAATTCTTGCTATTAACACACCATTAACTATGACTTTTGCCTCAATAAACTCCTAATTTGCTGCTTATTAATAGTAAGGTAATATTTAAGTTTAGGATTAGGGATATAGAATATGGTCATGCAGAATATGTGCTTTATAAGTATTAATAAATAGCCAATATGTTAATAATAGGCATGCTAATAAGCAACTAGTTAATAGTGAGAATTGGTCCCTATACTAAAGTGTTGTTCAGATTGTTTTGTGCCGCAGAAATTACACAAACCTTCAGAAAGAAACACAAAAACAAACAAACAAACAAAAAGGCATAGCTGTATGATCAGGGATGAAATTGTTATTGAAGGTGCCAACAGCTGGATAAAATAATGGGAAAGAATCGGTATGCATCATTAAAAGTGTGTCTTAATAATAATTAATCACAGCAAAACATGCAACATAAATAGCCTAAAGTGATGAGAAAAATATTATTAGAGCTGATCAGTAAGGCTACATCAGCAGGAGGAGACACACTCAAGAATCATGGGTACCAGTAATAATAATAAAAACAGACAAGTGGCCTTAACCGAAGCTAAACAACTGTTATAAAGAAACAATCATGTTTAAGAGCAGACCAGGGAGCTAAATCTGCCAACGCTTTTGAAAGACTGGCCGAAACCCATGAACATTCCAGAGCCCGAGAAACAAATAATCCTGACTTATCATTGAAGAGTTGCCTAGGAGAAAATAACAAGGCGCTCTGTTATACTGGCATGTAGTAAAAATACACGGCAGCCATGGCAGCTGTGTCGACTGTGCGTGCACATGTTTCGAAAGAGGTCAGCTGAGAACGACCTCTTAGTCTCCTCTGACGCAGACAGAGCTTGTGCATGTCTTTTCGGTTCGACTGACAAATATGGTTTTGGAGAGCAATATGGAAAACACTGTCAGAATGAAGTTTGTAGATGGATGCATGAGGGCAGGGTCCAAAATGAACACTCACAAACTGCCAAGTGTGAGTAAAACTTGATTGAAATTGAATACATTTGTAATATGAAATCGGGGCCTCATGTTTAAAGATGTGTATAATGATTGCAAATGTGAATGTAAGACAATTTCCTAAATGTTTCTATGACCGATTAATAAAATGTCCATACACACAAAATTTTCCTAAATGTATCATATATCAAATTAAATATTATTTATTATTTTAAAAAATAGCAACTATATATTGAAAGAATGATTATTGTTTTTACTTAAAAATACAAAAATTCAAAAAGCATGCACTCACACAAAAACATAAAAACATTTTCACGTCAGTTTTTGCTTTTATAAATACCGATCTGTTCCTCATGTTTGACATAGGATGTAATCCAAGGAATTTAGGATCAATCTAATTGTAAGTGCGTTTTACAAACAAGACCCTGTTGCGAATCCTAAAAATAAAAACATTTCCACATTAGTTTTTGCATTTTTAAATCCTGATTTGTTCCTCATGTTTGACTTAGGATGAAATCCACGGAATTTAGGATCAAATCCGATTATAAGCGCATTTTAAAAATGAGGCCCGTGGTGCAGATCCCAAAACTAATGCAAAATACAATTCCATGGGTAAAAATGTTCATCCAAAATGTTCAGGAGTGGCAAAAAGTTAATTTTGGACCCCTCATGAGAATCTACCACACTCACAGAGAAAGCGTATGGTAGAGGAGCATGGGGCGGATTTCATTATCAGCACATCTGTATTCACTTCCAAAGGAATAAAGCCCCTGTATTTTTCAAAATACTGCAAAAACATGTTGCATATAAAAATATTCTAGAAATAATGCTGCTGTAATAGATTCAATTACTTAAACTTAGATTGTAGGCTGAATTGAAATGTCTCAGCATGCAGTAAAGCTGTGAGCACGGCTTATACATCTTCATATTGTTTGTTTTCACACTGATTTTCTTCTTCCCCTCAGTTCTGAAAGTGAATACGAGAACTAATAATGGATTCTCTGTGTTACTTCGCATGCCACAATGACAGATGCAAACAAATCGTACAGGCATGGTGCAAACAGTCCAACTCCATCACTTGGTTTCATTATTCATGTATGAGATGCACTGTTGTAAGGAACCCGGTAAGCAAAGCCCTGGAGCAAAGCACCGGACCGCTGCTTTTAAAATTACAAACTCAATCTGACCTAATGAAAGATTGGAAAGTGGAGGATTTCATTGGCTTTGCCTGTACCACACCACAGAATACAGACCAGAAAATGTGAATTCACAGTGAAAGTTATGACAAAACAGGACACCGGTGACATGAGGTACTAGAGAGTCAAAAAAAGTTAAGTGTCTTTTAAAATAATTATAAGGTAATAATTAAAGGACCATCAGGAGCACAACAAAGGCTGAGTAGGAGGAACATCAAACTGAGATTTAAAATATGTGCACATTATAGAATAGAATAGAATTATTAAAAATACAGGACAGCAAAAGTACAGAGAGAAAACAAATTAGGTGCAATGCCATTGGCTCAAGGGTCATGTGATGCAGTGAAGGATCATGGGTAGAAATTAGAGAGTGCCCATTCCAGTGACCTCAGACGTCAGCCTAGAATAGTTAAGGGAAGAGGAAAAAGGGGAGGGGTAAGGAAAAGATAGAAAAAAATAGATAACATAAAATAATTCTGAAAGAATTTGACACTTCTGTACAAGAATGTTAGCTTTTTCCGCCTTGTTGCTCTCCACGTCGAGTAATAAGCATGCATTACTGTCGATTCAGTTAAGCTGAAAACAATCAAGCTTCTGTCCAATGTAAAAATAAAATCTTTTCCGCTTCTGAAGAAACAGTTTCCAACATCTCCTCGATTCTGGCATGCGTCTGCATCACACCACTAGCTCCTTGCCAACAGCATTGCTAGAAAATGCTATTAGATGCAATCCACTTTTTTAAAAATCTTTGCCATCAGACTACAAGACTTATGCAGCAACCACACTGAACTAATCTAACAAATGTAAAATAATAAATAAATATATAACAAGGTCCAAGCATTCAGCATGCTAAAATACTACACTAAAACACTGCATAACATCAACAAATCATACTACAGTTGTCCCGCCTTTTTTCTCTCTTCCTTTTTTATTTCAGTAGTCTGCCTACATGAATGTAGCTACTGATGAAGTTGACCATGGGGTTTAAGGGAAAGGTTGGTGAGTTCTAAGGGAAGATTGGATATTTAATGAATCAGCTGCTGATAGCTTCAGATAATGAAAGCAGTTTGGGGCTTCAGGATGTAGTCATTGATGAGGGGTCATTCCACATGGCGGCCACGTCTCTGAACCTGCCATCAGAACCGTGGGAAAGCAATATGCATTAGTATCTCCCCAGCCGCTACCCTGCAAGCCTCAACATCACACACAGGAACAGATTTAGAGCGCCTAAACATCTCTTATTGCCCAAACACGCTGCTCTGTACATAGTGTGAAGATCCTATCTGAGCTGCTTTTTAAAAACTGAGTTGAGTTGGAACACCATTAAAAAGCTACGTTACTGCAGTTTGGAAGAAAATGGCAACACTTTCGTGAAAGAGTGATGGGCTCACCTTGCGTTGATGAGGTACTGGGCAAGGCTGATGTTGGCGGGGGTTCCTGTAATGGTGATCTGGCGCTCTGATGACCCTTCCATGGCATTAGCTATTTTGATTTGTGCTCCAGACATCTGACGGATCTCGTTGATTTTGGTTCCCTGGCGCCCGATTATGCAGCCTATTAGCTGGGAAGAAAGCAAAAAGGTTCTTAAAGGACTGTCAAAAAGAAAACACAGAGACTGCACAGAGGCAGCACCGAACCCCGAACTGCTCCCTGGTCACCGCAACCATGTCAAAAAGGAATTTAAATTATTTTTTTATTTTCTATTTTTAATTTGGAAGGGATTTAAAGAATTAAAGAATCAAATAAGACCCAACTGGATAAACCAAAGATGGAAAGTTGAAAGGTGGAAGTCTGAAACATGAAAACAAGTCACACTTACACTACAGTTCAAAAGCTTTTTTTAAAGAAAAAATTACACTTCTATTCAGCACAGTTGCATTAAAATGATCAAAAGTGAAAGTAAAGTCTTTAACATTATTTCAAACAATCAATCAATCAATAAATGCTATTTTCAACACTAATAATAAAAAGAAATGTTTCAAGACCAAATCAGCATATTAGAATTTCTGAAGGATCATGTGACACTGAGGACTGGAGTAATGACTGCTGAAAATTCAGCTTTTTACAAATTAATACATTTAAATTGTATTTAAATTTAATACAAATTAATTTATTTAAAAATAAAAATCGAAAAAAAGTTTAGAAATAGAATATATTCTTAAAAATAGAATAAATTATTAAAAATAGAGAAAAACTAATTTCGAAAAGAAAAAAAGAAAAAAGTACTTTTGAATGGTAGTATACTGTACATCACAAAAATAGACTTGAGACATCTGGTTCCAAATTATAGACTTGTGAACAACAAAAATAAATACAAGTATAAGGTTTTAAAACACACTTTCTAAATGGATTTGTAGATTTTGATTTGTTCTTAAAAGACCCTGACTTGGATTCTACATCAGACACATATTCTCAAATAACTGAAATGTATTTCTGACAGGGGACTGATTCAATCTTTATACTCACATCATTGGGAATGGTGAGTTCATGAGTACTGGCCGGGGGACTGGCATCCAGACCTGAATGAGAGAGCAGAGGGAAGCTCGAGAGACAGCCTAGCACTGCATACATACGCTGGAAAAAACTTAATGTGTGTTAGAAGACTGGTGGCTTATTGGACCAAGTGCAGAGTGCATGGAACTCTTAGTCCTCCTGAGGCTTTTTATGGAGGTCTTTTTTCACCTTAAACTAACAAAAATATCTCTAGCGGTTCTCACATCTTATCTTGTGTCAAAAGCAAACTTTCCTACAGTACGTCCTTGGTCTAACACAAATGTACTGTATATTAGATATATGTTAGATATATGTGTGAATAGCAAAGCATGCTCTACGCAGCACACGGCATTTGGTTTGCCTTAAACTAAGACAGTGTTTATCAAAATGAATACGTAATGAATGGCTTGATGGAAGATGTGTTGTGGTCTGTTAAATCAAAAACACTGATATGCTTCTCAGTTTCTGAAGGGCAGGAAAGAACACATTTTGTGCCATTGGCAATTCCTTTCGAACATAAAATTCTACACCATTACTCCCCTGTACGTGATAATATTGCATAAGCAGGTAAACTTCACTATCTTTTATCCCAGGTCTTAGCATTAAAAAAAAAAAAAAAAAAAAGAGACAACAATGCAAGGCTTTTTTTTTCAGACCTTGACCCTGAAGTTCAAAAAAGTAGAAAATAAATTAGGAAAGAAATAATGGGTAGAAAGAATGAAACAATTAATGGATATATTATTTAATAAAATAAAAACCCACTTATAAATAAAACGCTAACAAACAAACAAAAAAACAATAAAGATAAAACGCTAAAAATAAATAAATAAAACACTAACAAATAAAATAAAAATACCCTAACATGTAAAATAAAACAAACAAACAAAAAACTATTAAAATAATAAAACACAAAAAATAAAAAGCACTAAAAAACGAAACTAACAAATAATAGAAAAGAAAAAATACTAAAAAGTCAAATGAACAAATAACGAATAAAATAAAATGCAGTAACATATTTTTGAAGAAACACCACCAAAAATAAATAAAGTAAAGTAAAGTAAAAAAAAAAAAAATGTACATATATAATAATAATAATAATAATAAAAAAATCTATTAATTAAAAAAAATCCACAAAGTGAAGAGCAACCACCACGGGCATGTCATGATGCTTAACATGGAACGAGAAGGAAAGAGAGAAAGAAAGACGAAGAGAGCTTCTCTACAGGTACAAAGAGAAGGAAACTTCAAAAGGGCTCGTGGGTACGTACCAGGGAAAGCAGGGGTGGTCTGTCCGAGGGGGGTAAAGGGGGTTTGCTGCATAGCCAACTGGTGGAGCTTGGTCAACTGCTGAGGGTTTGGAGGGACAGTAGAGCTAAGAGGTTATTGTTATAAGACAGGTCACACCAAGAAATCAAGAAACTAAACTAGAACAAAGAGACAACGAGGATAAGAAGCCATGACACACTGTGGTGGAAGAAGAGCAAAAGAGAAAGCTAAAGAGACAGCAACTTTAGAAGGACTTGGCCTGACTTGGTGGGTTAAGGTTAATCTCATCTGATCACTAACTGACCTTTGATAAACCCCATCTTGGGTATAAATGTCTGATTAATATAGAATCTGCCAATTAATCATGTGAGATTTTGATGATATATTCGCTAAATTTTCTTGTTTTATGATCAAAGGGGAGTTTAGTTCATGCTTTTCTGTAACCTGGGTGACTCAGAGTTTAAATGCATTAGAAAAGTGTCTGTATTACCAAAGGATAATTTGTCGCTTGAACCTCTAGTGAACCATTATCCATCAGAGATATGAACATGTAAGTGCTCTGGTAACCTTAAGAGGCCACACAAGCCTATTTTACAAACAGTCTTTGAACCAGAGCAGACTTGCGCCGGTTGTAGCTGTGTACACAGTCTAAATCGGAGTCTAAAGCAGGTTGAAAGGGATGTCCAACCTTGTCTTGAGTTATTGCAGTGTCAGCAGAAGCGTCTCTAAGCATCAATCACTGCCAAACCTAAATGAAAAGAACTAACACACGGCATCTCTCCATCTCTCTGATACATATTCATTCAGATTATCTGAGGAAAACACAGCTATCAGGATTAAAGCATGCTCTGTATTGTAAGCGTGCTTCCCTTTTGATAAGGCCAGTGGTTTTCAAACTATGGGATGTGTAATTTTGATAATGTAAATGGAAAACTGATTTTTTATTTATTTATTTTTTTTGTAAAAATTGTGCTTTTATTTTTCACATTTGCTTTCTCTATTTCCCTTTTATATACACTTCTGTTAAAAGGTTTGGGGTCAGAAAGTTTTTTTAATGTTAAAAGTCTCTTAAGCTCACCAAGGCTGCACTTATTTGATCAGATAAACAGTAAAAACAGTAATATTGTGAAATATTATTACAATTTAAAATGACTGTAATCTATATTAATATATTTAAAAATGTCATTTATTCCAGTGCTGGTAAAGCTGAATTTTCAGCAGCTATTACTCCAGTCTTCAGTGTCACATTATCCTTCAGAAATCATTTTATTATGCTGATTTGTTGCTCAAGAAACATTCATTTTTATAACCAATGTTGAAAACAGCTGAGCTGCTTAATTTCCTGAAAACCATGATAATTTTTTTTCAGGATTCTTTGATGAATAGCAAGTTCAAAATGACAGCATTTATTTGAAATATAAATCTTTTGTAACATTAAAAATGTCACTTTTGAACAACTGAATTATTAAGTCCATACTGAATAAAAGTTTCTTTCTTTACAAAAATCTTACCGACTCCAAACTTTGGAAATTTAGTGTACAATTTTAATGCAGCTTTGGGCAAGTAGAAAAGTGATAATCATTCTCAACCTGCGTATGCTAAGAATATAACGAAAAACAAGAAAAAGTACAGATATCACTCTGTTTGCCTGGTTTTGATACTTCTATCAATACTGTAACAAGTTTGACAGAGGATTTCCTCACTTTTGTACATAAACAGGAGAAATTTTGAGATCAAAAATACATTTGCAATTCAACATATAAAATGTCAATACTACCTAAAATCCAGTCTCTGTTTTTTGGTCACAAAAAGGTGTTATGTTTCTCACAAAAATGTTGATTTGCTTGAATGGCGGATTTCCTTTACACTAATCAAAGGTGATACTTCATGGTCTGAAAAGTTTGAGAACCACTGGATTAGGTAACCTCGTCACTTCTGAATTACCTCAGCGTGAGTCTTGTATGTAATTCTATGCGGACCATCTAGAAAATGACAAACGCTGTCATTTCCTCCAACAGGCCAAGTCCTTAGAAGTTTGGTTTACAATTTTGGAGGGCTGAGGTTGAGAAAATTTTCAGATTGTAATGCAACAAAAAACACACATCAGAAACGTCATATTAATATTACTGCTTAATATTAATAGAGAGGTCCAGGCTGAAACTACATAGCCGTGCGGACTGTTGACGGTGCTAGTGGGGGAAGAGGGTGGATGGCTGGGGACTCACATCTGGGTGTGGAATGGCATATTGTCCCTGAATTGTGTAGGCCTGTGAAGACGGAGAGAGAAAACAAAAAAAAAAAAAAAAGAGAAGAAAAATCAAATCAACATTTTTACAAGGCTACAGGGACCATTAAACACAAGAACTAACTGATTCATAACCCCTAAAGTATCTATTAATATTTTACAGGAACATTTGGTTTCAAAAGCTGAATTTCTTTTCATATTTTATGTGAATAATTTTTTATGACTAGTTATACAGTAATAATATTCAGCACTTTAAATAATTAACATCACTCCTGGCTTTTCATATCTGTACATCTACTTGAGTGCAAGTGCACACTATGCTTAAAATATATTTCATACTTTTTTCAAATAACAAACACATTCCTTGAGTAGGTAGTAAATATACCCAACAATAACAGCAAATCTATTTCTGAAGCATCTGAATAGATGAATATATAACATCCTTCACCAAGTGTTTTACAGTACATCAAATTCTAAACCTCTTTTCATATTTTCAAAAATAAGAGATAAAAGAACATCAATTTAAAGTGTCACACTGATAATCATGTTGTATTTCATGTAAAAAGCCATTATGTGCCATCTATGGTTATGTTGGATGAAGTGCCTGTGAAAGAGTTACGTTAAAAAGATGTTGAGAGTTTTGTTAAAGGATATTATTATTCATCATCAAAGGAATGTTAGATTAGCAAAGGAAAAAATTACAAACGTATTGTATTTTGTGTTGGTTAGTGAATGAGTGGGGATGACTTTGAAAAACCATGTTTGATAGCATATCCCTTCAATATTTATAACTTGACATTTCAAATTTGATTGGAATCTCAAATTAATGCAAATCCAGGTCGGCAAAGTTTCTTACACACACCCTGAGACGTTATACTTCAAGCTTTGAAAATATTTAAAGGATATGATATTTGCTCTGAGAGGGAGGAGTTTATTTTGCAATAAGAGTGAACAACATTGATCTAGAATTAAAATACACTCAAAGCAGCCAAAAACACATTCATTGCCATGTAAAGGTGAGGTATGCAATTTTCTGTTTTTCAATGTTGAAATATAATCTTTCTATACCAGTTTAATATGCAAAGACTTTTAAGGTTTTTGAAGGTTGATTTACTGAATAGAATAATTACATTTGAAACATAACACCCCAACATTTCGATTTCTGATTCAAAAATAGGCTTAAGAAAAATAAGAATATTAATATACAATAATAACAGATTTGTCCTAATTGATTGACTTTGACACAGAATTGTAATTTTCAAGCCTTTGTTTTGCATGACTTTTAAAATATGCTCTTCATTCCAAATGTTTTCATGCTTTCTCTTTTTTATGGTAAACTGTAATGGGACAAAAAATTTGGAGTATAAAAATGAAATGAAACCGAAGCACTTGAGTTCAAAATGCACATAACTGCACACAAATGCATGTAATAATAAAGTGAATTTAAAGTGAACTAAAGCCTGCTAAAACCTCTAAGAATGCATTACCGCAGCAGAAAGACAAAAACAAGAAAAATATGCATTCATTTCATTTTCATACTGCTTAAAATTCACTTTTTGGTTAGCAGCAGAAGGCTATGCTGCTGCACTGAACTATGTCATGGCAGAAGAGCAGACTCTCCTTATGGATCTGGACTCTCATTGACAATCTAAAGCTCCTCTCTCTCTCTGCAAGCATTTCCCTGGTTAGGATGGTGTGACAACATGCGAGTGAGAAGGTGAGAAAACCTGAGTGAACTAACAGGCAGTGGCTGGTGCTGCAGTAAAAGGCTGAGGTTGGCTGCGGACGCCGCCAGCGGGTCGGCTCTTACCTGGCCACCTGAAAAAATGATGGGGGTGGAGGCGGGCTTTGGGCGGTAGGGAATGGTGGCACCTTTCGGTGGGGACTAGGAGAGGGGAAGAGGTAAGAGGCAGAAACAGCGTTAGACCAGGTGACAGGTGTGCATGGTGGAGTGTTTGTGTGGTAAAGCAGGAGCACAGATGTTGTGATACCCCAGTGCTTGAACATGTTTATTCTGTAGGCTGTGTGTTATTGAGCTCAAAATGTCTAATTCATAAACCGGAAACAAGGTGGGCAAAAGTCAAGTTGAAATATCAAGGTACTGTAGCAAAAAAAATCTACAAAATAAGTGCCCAGAATAGAATACCAGCTGACTTTTTACTTACAAAAATTTGGGATTGGTCAGATTTTTTATGTTTTTGAAAGAAATCTCATATACTCAACATTGCTGCATTTATTTGATCAAAAATACAATAAAAAAATTTGTTTCCAATAAATAAAAAAATATTTCCAATGTAAAATATCAATAACAAAACAGTTGTGCTGCTTAATATTTTTATGTAAAGCAGGGCACATTTTTTTAGGATGTTTTGATGAATATAAAGTTCAAAAGAACAACATTTGTTTAGTAAAATATTTTGTAAAATAATAAATGCCTTTACTGACACTTAATTTTAATTAATTGAATGCATCCTTGCTGAATAAAAGTATTAAATTAAAAAACGTAATACTGACCACAAACTTTAAAACAGCAGAGTATATAATTTATAAATAGCATGTTTTCAAATTAGTACTGTGCACAAAACAGAATGCATTATGCAACAATAAAGGTGTCAAACTGTAATATACCATGATAATATGCCATCCTCTACCAGTGGTGTCTGAAATAAATCCTGTTAGCATTTCTAGTCCAATTTTAAGCAAAAGTTTCTTCACTTTTGGGAATCCAATCAAATAAAGAGTCAAGAATTAGACTTTCGAACTTTGTTGGATAGGGAACACTACCAACTACCAAATACATGTTTCAAACAGTAGAACACTATATTGTTATCACATGACCTCATCAAATTGCATGCTTATTGCTTACTTCAGTGAGTTTAGTTATGTTGGATATTATTATTATTATTATTTAATTTTCTATGTTGAAACTCATAGCTAATATTAGTTTCATTTTTTACATTTGTCGCACTGTAAATAGAAAGTCTCAATAATAAGTTCAGTGTTTTGAATACTGAACTTTTGTAAAGGTAAACAATAGCCCTAAAATTTCAGCTACACACAAAGGATGAGACAGTACCTGTTGTAGGTTCCCAAGTGATCTGATTACATTAGAAATATGTCAGTGTCTGTACAAGCCAAGAATGAAAAGCATTCAATAATGCCCAATCAGAACACAATTCCCCTCTGCAGGAGATCTGCCCTACATGTCATTGGTGGATAAGAATAACATTTAAATCAATAAACTGAGAGAAGGCGTAAGCAAGCCAACGGAAGCTTTGTGTTTCTCATTAATCACGAGGAAAACAATGTAGTCTCTCTTTGGCAGGGTGGCTGTAATGGAGTGTGGCTGTGTGTATGGTTGTGCATCCACCCCATTGTTATTGCCATAACGAATGGATTTCACCCAAAAAAAGAAAATTCATTCATCATTACTCAGCCTCATGGTGTTCCAAAACAGATTTACTTGCTTCTGTGAGACACAAACGGAAAATTTTGTACAGTATGTACCAGTTACTCTGTTCTGAGCAATTACAATGAATGAGGAATAATACTAACATGTGTTCCCCTGGGAATGGAACCCACAACCTTTTGCGTTGCTAACACAATGCTCTACCACTGAGCCACAGGAACATTAACTGTTATTTTCTTCCATAATGTGATGTACATCCAAGACAATTTGATTTTCCAAAAAAAAAAAAGGTGACACTTTAGTATAGGCACCAATTCTGCCTATTAATGCCTATTATTAACATATTGGCTTACTTATAAAGCACATATTCTGCATGATCATATTCTACATGCCTAATCATAAACTTAACAACTACCATACTAACTATTAATAAGCAGCAAATTAGGAGTTTATTGAGGCAAAGTCGTAATGAATGGTTTGTTAATAGCAAGGATTGGACCTTAAAATAAATTGTGACCAAAAAATTTATATGCAATTTAAATACATAAATCTTAAATGTAGGCCTAAATATTAAAAAAAAAAATTACCTCATGCTGATCTTAAATGATCATATGGCTGCAGAAATCGACTTCTTCTATAAACCCTTAATGGTGCTTTTTTTTCCCTTTTGTGTAAACAGTGTAATGAAATTGATTTGAATTTAAAACAACATGAGGGGTGTAAATAATGACATAAATTTCATTCTAAGTGAATTATCCTTTAAACAACACTGTACAAAACTGTACCTCCAGCATGACCACACATATCTGTTTGACACACTGGATGATGGCTTCCGGGGTGCCGGAGATTGTCACTGCGCGCTCTGTGGAGTTAGGCAGCATGTCCCCTGCTACCTGCACCTGAGCTCCTGTGGACTAGAGAGAAGGAGAGAGAGAAAAAACAACGCCAGGCTATGATTCAGAGCATTCGCTGCTGATGATGATGTGAGACCGCAATGCTCTCTGGGGAACGCTGGGCCAAATGTTGCCATCTGCATGCAAGCATACTGTATGTTTCTGTTGAAGGCATTCAGCAATGTCATGATTTCCATACAACAGGGGCCTTCGACCTTTTTTAGATAAAGGAACTCTTAGTGGATAGAAAAATTGAGCAAGGACCTGGTTACACTGAGAACAGCATGTGTCTAGTGGGATGTTAATATATTTACACAAATTGTATATACTTGTGAGTTTTGTGGCTTCTGCCATACAAGATGGGTTTAGAAAGTTGCACAAGCCAGTGAAAGGGATCTGACAATCCATGATCAGAAAATGAGTCTAAGAGCAAAGTTTCATACCTCTCTCATCTCTTTGATTTTCGAGCCTCCTTTGCCAATGAGGGAGCCGCACTGACTGGCGGGCACCACTAGGCGCAAAGTGACCGGGGGCTTACTGGTGGCTGGGCTGTTGCTCATGGAGTTGATTATATCCTGAAGAAATATCAGAAAGCAACAACATAATAGATAATACAAATTTAAAATAGTTGAAACAACAGAATGTGACTCATATAATCCGAATTAGTTCAAATTTAAAAAGTTAAAATGATTGGTTTTATATTATTTGTTTTACTGTTTAATGTTTTTTGTGCAGCTGCATGTGCACTGAAGCCAGACTAATCTTTTAATGTCTTTTGGTTTGTGCCCATGAAGTTCTGAATAAAAGGAGAAAATAAAATAAAATTGGATGAAGTAATGTTCATTTCAAATTAATTTAAGTCACTGGATTATAAAAAAAAAAAAAAAAAAAAAAGTATTGCCAATTTTTTATTAAATTGTTAACTTCAGTATATTGAGATATACACTACTGTTTAAAAGTTTGGGGTCAGCATTTTCTTTTTTTTTAAGTGAATACTTTTATTCAGCATGGATGCATTAAATTGACTGAAATAGATGTATAGTGGATAGTAAGGACTTTTACATTATTACAAAAAACTAAAATAAATAAGTTTAAAAATGCTGTTCTGCACAACAAATTAGGCAGCACAACTGCTTTCAACGTTGGGTTAGTAAAGCACTTGTCTGTAAACTGCCTGTAATGCACTTTGGTCAACACAAAAATTAAGCCTTGGTGAGAATAAGAGACTTTCAAAATCATTTTAAAATCTTACCAACCCCAAACTTTTGAACGGTAGTGTATACCATTACTATTAACATCAAAACATTTTGGTCAGTTTTGTCAAAGTGGTTAGTTTGTGTTAAGTGAGATTTTCATATATGTGACCCAGGACCACAAAACCAGCCTTAAGTGTAATTTTTTTTAAATTGAGATTTATATATCACATGAAAGCTGAATAAATAAGCTTTACATTGATGTATGGTTTGTTAGGATCGGACAATATTTGGTTGAGACACAACTATTTGAAAATCTGGAATATTGAGAAAATCGCCTTTAAAGTTGTCCAAAGGAATTCTTAGCAATACATATACAGTAACTAATCAAAAATTAAGTTTTAATATATTTACAGTAGGAAATTTACAAAATATTTTCATGGAACATGATCTTTACTTAATATTCTTAATGATTTTTGGCATAAAAGAAAAATCAATCATTTTGACCCATACAGTGTATTTTTGGCTATTGCTACAAATATACCCCAGTGACTTAAGACTGGTTTTGTGGTCCAGGGTCACATATATGTGTTCGACCAGCACCTCTTCAAACTTGTATGCGATCATAGCGAAGGCTTTAAAGATGGCATCTGTGGGTCCAGTGATGGTGACAATCCTCTCAGGACAGTTTCCCTCTGAGATGTTGATGCGAGCGCCACTCTGCAGGATGTCAAAAGTCAAGTTAACCCTCATATTCTTATTCCGCTTCTCATCTGAGGGACTTCAAGACCCTTTTAACAGCTCAAAAACATACTTAAAGGTGCAATTTTAAACTACTCTCCTCTGTCCCATCTTTAAAAAGTTAAATAAATTCAAATAAATAATTTTTACACAAACAACACTGAGGTCAGTATGATTAAAAAAAAGTTGATCTCAACGGAACAAGAGGATTTTGGTAAAACAAATTAGAAAAAAGAAACATACCTCTTCACGCATCTTCTTCACAGTTTCCCCTTTCTGTAACAAAAAGAAGAGCAGAATATTTAGATCAGTGCTTAAAATACACAACACACACACACACACACACACACACACACACGTCAGTATCTAACATACCTTTCCAATGATGCTTCCCACTTCCTGCAAAAAACAAAAAGAACCAATAAAGTCATTGCAAATGTAACCATTCACAACTGTATATGAACACCTTTCCTCATGAAAACTGCTATATTTTATATTAATTCCTTGTTTACGGTGATTTAATGAGTCTAAAAGGTCACTGGTACTGACAACCCCTGATTCACCTTGGCCTGAAACAGTGGGTCAGGAGAGGACAGATCCCTGAGGCACACAGCAGTGACATCACAAGCCCTCCCCCATCCACTTCCCTCTGTACTGCTCTGCGGGCTCAACTTACCTTGCCGTGCATGAGAAGCCGGATGGTCAGGGTCACATTCAGCCCGCCCTCTGACTGGACTTTGTTGAGTTCCATACTAGGAGTGGAGGTGAAGCAGGAATATGGTCACGTGACAGGAAATCCCCAGGAGTAGGACGAGAATGATGGTACAGCAGCCAACCAGTCACCTGGAAGGGGGGATGGGAAAATCACAGAAAAGAGTCACGAAGAGCCCATAGACTTCCAAATAAGAAACTAAGACGGTCGCAGAAGGTTGGGCTCTGCCCAGGAACCAAAGCTCAGAATTAAAGGAATGTTCCTGGTTCAAAATTTAGCATTTGCAACATGATGTCATTTGTCAAAGAAGATAATTCTGAGTTGAATACACTATTATTCAATGGTTTGTGGCCGGTATATGCTATCGAAAAGTCTCTTATGCTTACCAAGGCTTAATTTGATGAAAAATACAGTAAAAACAATAATACTACAATTTAAAATGGCTGTTTTCTATTTTAATATATTGTAAAATGTAATTTATTTCTGAGATGGCAAAGCTGAATTTTCAGCATCATCACTCCAGTCTTCAGTGTCACATGATCCTTGAGAAATCATTCTAATATGATGATTTTGTACTCAAGAAACATTTCTTCTTATTATTAACGTTGAAAACTGTTGTGCTGCTTAGCATTTTTGCAGAAACTTTTAATAACTTTGATTTTTTTTCAGGATTCTTTGATGAATTCAAAATGAACAGCATTTATTTGAAAGAGAAATCTTTCTGTAATGTAAATGTCTTCTTTACTGTCGCTTTGGATCAATTTAACTTTTGCATTCTTGCTAAATAATAGTATTAATTTCTTTTAAAAAATCCTAAACTTTGATGTAAACTGAATCAAACATGTAAATAAATAAAACTGGGTGCAAGTAAATAAAATAAAATAAACACTATGAAAGGAAACATTCAGTGTTTCAGAAAGTTTATGTGAAGCTTGTAGCTTTATTAAAGCACGTACACAAATTATTCAGTAAAATCCTGCTTTATTTGAGCTTTCCAAATCATCCTTTTGAAGTAGAACTACTTTAAGATGGATGTCTAATTCCTATTAATTCCTCTAAAGAGTGAATATAACCCACAAGTCTCATGCCAACATGTATTTTAAGTTTTGTGGCCATACATTTTATATACAGTGTATGTTTTATTGCCTGGTTCATTGAAATTACCTTACTGTGAGCATGTTTTTTTTTTCTGTGATAATCAACATTATGCTGTTCGTATAGATTGCATTGAATATGTAACATTCCTTTAATACTACACCCCAACATATTTAATAGGCTTTTATATGCATAGTTTGAACACAAGAGGGAGTACTTTACAAGCAATCTTAATATCATATTCATTGCCAGGCAGTAATCTCAAAATAATTTCATAATCTAACAGCTGCTGAGATCATTCAGCCAAATATTCCATGGGCTATCATGCCAGCGTAGGAAGATACATGTTTTACAAAAGCGACATACCAACCAATCAGATCTCAGTTAAAAAGGTCAAAAAGGTTCTCAACACAAACACACAATGACAATATTCCAGGTAGGCAAATATAGAATCTGCACAGAATTTACACAACTGGAATACCTATCATAAATACAATTCTGCACATTCAGGCCCAAATCAAGTCAAAGTGCTTTAGTTAGGATAAAGAGAAATAAAACTAAATTCTTCTAAAATTTGATTAAATATAATTCAATAAAAAACTAAAAACTTAATATTAAGGATAATTTGGTTGTGCTTTCAGGCAGAAGCATCAAGCTCATTCAGTTCTGCATAAATCTGCAGATTTCTGTGGGTTGACTATAAACAAGGTCAAATAAAACAACCTTTTTCCATTTTGTGTAAAAATTCATAACATTCAGCTTATTCGAATCAGTTTTTTCTGTCTCTCTGATCCCTCTGATGATTTCTCATGCTCAGCTGTTATAATGAGTATCTGTCTGTATACTCTGGTGGGGGGGGGGGGGGGGGTACAGCTTCAGACCTGTCCCTTTTCCGGTGATTTATGCCGTCATGTGGGTCTGGGGATCAACAACGATTGAGAGATTGAAACATTAAGCCGTTCCAGTACAGCTGCCAGACCTTCAAATGAAGCACAGGATAAAGAGAGAGCAAAAAGTGAATGATGGTGACTGGAATACAACACGGTGTAAGAGAAATAGTGTGACCGATCAAGGATGCGATGTTCGGAGCAAAGTTTTAAGCACAATTACGTTGCATGTTACGTGTGAGAAGAGACAGATAGAGAAAGCAAAGGAAAGATAAGAAGAGATTCACATGGGTATACGAGATGAGCTGCCAGCTGTCCGCAAATCTCCTGCTTAGCACAGATTGCAGAAAAATTCTAATCTGAGCTAAGAGCGTGCAGAAGCAACAAACCAAATGGACAGAAGTGAACTGGCCTGTACTCCTACAAATCCATTTTAAGACGCCCCTGACCTGGGAAAAAGAAGTGCGCTTAACTGTATCAAGTGTACTTCAAATCTTAAATATAATAAAAAAAAATAAACTGTACTTGCAAATAATAAAAATATTAATCTAATAAAAAGCCACTAGAGTGTATTTAAAAAAAACACACACACACTGTTTCTTAACACACTTAAGTACTGTATGCTTGAAAAAGTGCACTTTGTCAAAATGTCAAATTAAAAGATTTACTGTAAAGTACATTTTAAATCGTTGTAATCTTTACCATGATTTAAAAGAAGTACACTTATTTTGATGTACTGTATACATTAAGCACAAGTAAAGTACTTGATTATAATTTTAACTGTTGTGTGTTATTTGATATTACAGGTAAAGTTAATATATTTTAAATGTACTAAATTACACCTTGATCACGAATGTGTAAATACAAACATTTAAACAGATTACATACAACTTTTAATAGAAATGACATTAAAGCAGTGTTATTTTGACATACAGTTTTTATTAATACTTTGAATTAGTTTTTATTTTATATTTCTGTTTTCATTTTGTCATTTGTTTTAGTTTTTTTTTTTTAAACGTCTAAATAGCTTTTATTAATTTTCTGAAATTTGTATTTGTTAAAAGTGACGTGACATACAGCCAAGTATAGTGACCCATACTCGGAATTCGTGCTCTGCTTTTTAACCCATCCAAAGTGCACACACACAGCAGTGAACACACACACACCGTGAACACACACCCGGAGCAGTGGGCAGCCATTTATGCTGCGGCGTTATTATAGTATATCAAATAAAACTAAATAAAAATGAGAAATGTTACCTTAGCAATTAGCTAAAATAAAATAAGTTTAGATATTTGTATTTTTCGTTTTATTTCAGTTAAAATTTATTTCAAGTAACAGTGATGTTTTAATGGTTTTAGTTAAATATAATTAATCCTGCATTAATCCTGCATTAACCATATCAAAAAAATAAAACAGAATTATAATCGGAACATAAACAGAATTATTAAATTATATAGAAAACATACTACTTAAGTGGTTTAAAAAAAACCACACTCTTATGTTCAACTAACTGCATTTGATATAAAATTTTAACTATACTCCATTTTCATTTAAATGCAAATAACATGCAGTTAAGTGTCCAAAAACATTACATTCAGTTTGCATTTAAGTACACTCTTTTAAAGTATACTATTTCCATAATAAGAACTCTTTTTTAAAAGTATGTACTTATTTTTCACAGGGAAATCAAATTAACTCTGAAGGTGTGAAAATGGCTTAATGGCCTTATGAGTTCAAAGAAATGCTAGAAATTCACGAAGAATAATGTAAAAAAAAAAAAAACATATCAAGAAATATCTTCTATCAGTGTGTAGAGACTCTTAAACACACTGCAATGTTTTAGAAGTGACAACCACATTTAAATGCTGGAGTAAATCCTTTTTTGTAAATTGCAATCAGGAGTATTGTGCAGTATAAATATGGTTGGAAGTACCTACAAGGATCAGGATTAAGAGAAGTGACAACTGTATTTATCTGCAGTGTGTGCATGGTCACAGAGAGCATACAATGTTCCACACTTCTCCACATGACTCACTTAATGTAGCAGTTCTTCATCCGCCTCAGATGAGTTAAATCTCAAATGCCATCAAGTTCAACCCGCATGAAATCTTATCTAATTAAATCAGCCTGTGTAAGACAACAAACAACAAGGATGCTGTGGGCGAGGCGATAACACCTTTTGGCAACTTTACAAATAAACCAATTTTAGAATGAGGAAAGGCAATTTTATCGTTTATGTGATGCTAATGCTCTATATCTGGTGCTTCAATGAAAAACTGCATGAATAACATGAATATTATTACTTAGATGATCATGTTTAGTGAACCGTTAAGAATGCCTCAAGGATTACATTTTTAAAGTGCTGCTTTCTTTGTATATTTTGAGGTGACATAAAAGAGTGCTTCCTTAGGCACCTATACATCCCATCTCATTTTTTAAATAATTTTTTCAAATGTCTTTTATGTCTTTCTTTTGTTATATTCTTTACCTAGACATATTAAAATATTAAATATTAAAAAAAGACTATTTTAGCACAAACACCCTAAAAATGCAAAAAAGCAAAGAAAGAAACATTATTTTTAATTTTTAAGAAAAATATTAAATATAACCAGGACAAACTTTGTATTGCACATCATCTGTAATTTTGTTTGCAAAAACAAAATGAGAAAATATTATTTAATTGTGTGCATGTAGGATGCATAGAAGCTAGCCATAAAATTTGTCATAGCAAGGCAAATATCCCCATTTTTATCAACAAACATATTTTAATATAAAATATATTTCAACAAAAAATTTTTTTTTTTTTTTTTTTAATATAAAAAAAAATATAAAAAATAATAGTAGATTCAAATAGTATATATATATATATATAGCAATATATCCCTCAAATATTGCTAGTAGATTCAAATAGTATTTTCTTGTAAAACTTAATTACAACTTTTCATAAATATATATTTTTTAAAGTAAAAGTGTGTTTAGTTCCTAAAAGTCCACAGGGCCAAAACTGCTCTCACAAAAACACCCAAACACAGAAACAGAGATGTTGGGTGGTCAACAGCCTGCAGAATACAGAGGACATCTGAATGCTACATCTGTGTGCTGATTACTGCAGTCATCAGAGCAAAAGCAATGGCTGCATAAACACACTCATGTGTCTTTTCAATCACTTCTTCTATTGATGTTGGAGTGGGTGTGTTTGGGAGGGAGTGAGCACATTTTCAATGCAATTTTCAAGACAGTATGAGCAGATTAAAAATTAGCCATTTAAATACTTCACATTTTAGTTCTATTTTATGTTAATCATAAGTCTGATATCTTCCTGGTGGTAGATAAGCTCAGTCTTTGCTGAAGCACAGGATATAGAAAGTGGGTCAGCCCTTCCTCTAAAGAGCTTCTGGCCCCTTCCTCTGTGGTACCTATTGAATTAATCACGCTTTACGCTTGGTCAAGCAGAGCTTCTAAAATGCTCCTTTTTCTATCTCTCTCTACTTTGCTTCAAATGCAGCCAACACTGTCTCATATTAATTCATATAAATGACCAACAGCCAAACATGTTATACAGTATCTTTGAAATTATGATGTTTAGTAAACAACAGATCAGACTATATTAAGACTAAATAAACACACACTTGTGACCCCACATTTTATATATATATATATATATATATATATATATATATATATATATATATATATATATATATATATATATATTTTATAAAGTTCTGCAGATGAACCTATGCTGCCAGTGTCCCATAATGTTTTTTTCATTACCAGTATCTCTGTGTTCAACTTCACCTGACTTAAAATCTCACCAATTATTGCCTAAAAAAAAAAAAAAAAAAAAAAGATTCAGCAAAAAATTCAGTTGACTTATAAGATCAATGGATGCATGAAGACATAAATGACATGGGTGATATGAGAAGTGGATACATGGAGTGTAGTACAAAAAATAAAAAAAATAAATTTCAAAGAACATTTAAAACTGGTGTTTTTATAACTACTAAAATAGGAGGACAAAAATAATAACCTTATTGCTTTCAATGGTGTGACCTTGTAATAGGGAAAATAACAAGAGACAGAACCTGAGGCTGCAAGACAACCAGAAACAAACACCCCGCTTCCTATAACATGACCACCACAATTTAACCAGTTCTGCAATGAGAAAATAAATCAAAATGCTTTTTCAGACCATAGGCAGTTTTTCTAATTAATATGAAATGGAAAAAAGTTCTTGAACGTCAGGAGCAAAAAGACTGCATAAACAAGCCATTTGTCAAATGCTCAAAGGTATTGACTCCTACTGGCTAAAAATCAAAAAACAATAGATATACAGCTGAAGTGGTGGCACAATCACTGAATTTCTTGATAATGAGAATGGGCAAGTGCTGTACTGTAATGAAACCATTTTACCAAAATAATCAACCGCTGACATTAAAGTTAAGTGAAATGATGTGCATAATTTGACATGGTTTTGAGTGAAACATGGAGTCAGATTGGAGGACATGAGCTGAAAAGAAACAAGGATGTGTGATGTCAGCTTTAAAGGAAAGCTGTTTCAAAGGAGACTATCACTTTGACAAAGATCACAAAGACAAACTTTTATTAAAATTCAGAATAAGATGCACTAGGTGTGCACAATATGACCAGGAACATGCATGAAGACAGAAATAGTGACAATATATTTACAATTGTACTGTTGTCCGTTTTGTTAACCTTTTGATTTCATCTTTCATGAAAAACACCAAAAAACTTTTTTTTTTTTTTTTGCAAAGTAGCATTTTTGGAGTCAAAACCTGTGAGACAAAAAGTCAATGCAGGCAAGTCCATGCAAACTGCTGACACACTGTCCACAAATCACACTGAAGAGAAGTTGAAGGGTGCTGAGATTGTACATTTACAGCACCCTACTTACTTCATATTAACTCAGTGATTCCAAAATGAACACTTTGACCAGAGACATCAAAGTCTGGATATCTATGAACAACGCTGATATCCAACAAGGACGAAATCACAGTTTAAGACAACATGAAATGGCATTAAAAATGTTATTTCTATAAAACAACATACTTCCAAGTAAAAAATGAAGTACAATGAGTGAAAAAAAGTAGGCTGGAACCAGATTTGATTAACAATGTAGACAATTCTGTGATTTCTTTCTTGGAATATTGTTCAACAAGACCAGGAACCAAATAGGGCTTTTCATGTTGACTTTAAGGTAAACCTAAATAATAAAAAAAACAGACCAGCGAGTGTGGTCCTCTTTGGCAGGGAGAGGGGGTAAGTCCCTGTACAAGTGGGCTGGCAGAGGGGCCTGGACAGTTCAAGCGCCATGATTTATCGTGTTAAACACATCACTAGTCCTGTCAGTGTATCAAGGGCGAGAGCTTAACAAGAGGCGACAGTGTTTATTGGAGACACTGGCTCATGTGAGATTTCAGGGCAAATTATACCCGGAGGCAGTTTGTCTTTTCTCTTGCTCTTGAAATCACAATCATGGGCGGGCACGAGGATGAAAGACAAAAACCAACCAGGGAGAAGGTAGGTAACAGAGGAATAATCGGCAGTATAGTGCAACGGAAGCAGAGATGCCAAAACAAGTGCCTAGAAAATGAAATAGTTTTTTTACATTTTGTCCTGGTTAAGCCCTTCTCTATGGAAGCCCGTTTCTGCCACTAAATAAAAAATAAAACAAGGTAATTTCGACTTTTTATCTCAGACTTGTGTGATATAAACTCGCAATTCTGACTTTTTTCTCAGAATTATGAGTTCATATCTCACTATTGCGAGTTATAAAGTCAGAATTGCATTATATAAACTCGAACTTGCCAGTTATAAAGTCAGAATTGCGAATCTGAGTTTTTTTTTGTTTATAACTCGCAATTCTGAGAAAAAAAGAATGTCAGAATTGCAAGATATAAACTCGCAACTGTGAGATAAAAAGTCGCAATTACATTGTTTTATTTTTTATTTAGTGGCGGAAACGGGCTTCTATACTTCTCAGTACAACAAATCTGGTAATTTTTCTAAAAACATTTCTAAAAATGCTAAAAAATATGTCAAAAAAGAATTATTCAAATTTTCACAAAAAAAAAATATAAAAAACAAATCTGGAAATTTTATATGAAAAAATATCAGAACAAATCTAGTAATTAACTTTTTACAAAAATGACTAAAAATGTACAGTACATGTAAAATATATTTTAAAAATGTAAAAACATTCTGGTAATCTGCTAATTTTCACAGAATGTGTGTCCATGCAATTTTGCAGAATTGGAACCGGCCAAATTCGAACACCTGTCAAATCAAAGGTCTACACATCGCGCACCCCATCCCACATATTGTATTACATTTAAACAATTCCACATATTTCCCCCCAAAACAGGGCTGAAAGCTTGAAAAAAAAGGTTCCATCGTTGCCCGATTGGAAGGGTCATGCAAAGATTTAAGATGAATCAACAGTATTTGTGCTGAACATGAAAATGACAATAATCAAAAAGAGAATTTTCAATTGTGAGTGAAGAAAAACAAGACGATTAAATGTAACTTGTGTAGTGCAACAGAATAATATGATTCCAAACAGGATTATGAACCCATAGCAGAATACATCCACTGAGATTTATAGCAAGATCAGAAAGAAAAAAGTTGGTCTTTAAAGATGTCCAGTGTTTGCTAAACAACATTCTGTATTTTCTATAATAAATATATGGCAAACAAACTGATCAGTCTGAATAATTAAAAATAAACACTAATGTATGTAAATAAGTAACAGACCACCCACTTCTGATGTTTTGATTCTCGCGTTCACAAGAGTTCATGAACGTAAAATATGTGCAAATCTGTATTATGATTGCTTTGCCTCAGAGAGGAGATTCTCTCTGTGATGAGGTCCTTATGATGGGTCATCACTCTAACCGTGGGGATGAATTAAACCTCTGAATAAAGAGCAGGCTGGGAGCATTTGATCTGCAGCCATTAGACACACAGAGAGGGAATAACGTTGGAAGATAATGTATGATTCCTATGACTGTTGCAATTTTATAAACACAGAAATAACAAAGCAATAGAAAAAAAAAAAAAAAAAAGAGGAAAATACTAAATATAATCTAAATATAGTCTACCCACCGTCATCTGGCCTGCCCTAATCCTCCATTCAAACATAAACCAGCCATAAGTCTGCTTCATAATTCCATGCTATGAGGAGAATTTCACTGCAGGAAGAGTTCCTTTTAAAATACTCAGAATGAACTTATGAACCCTATCGTACCAACTCAGTTTATGAGTGTCAAATATTAAATTGTGTATTTTGTACTTTTTTCAACTGCACAATAGATTTTTTAAGATAAATTAAGCTGCATTTTCAGCTTGGAATTCTATTACAAAATAGGATGGTGAAATTTCACAAATACGATGACACTTAGTATTTTTTGCTGTTTTGCATTTTTAATAGTTCAACAAAAAGGGAAGAATGTTCAAACAATATCTGCCATAAAAAATTACGCATTCCAAAACCTGGAATTCTATATTCAAAGCAAATAAATATGTTTTTATATGAACAGAAACTTTAATGGGATAACAGAAAAAAATACACTGAAAATAAAAATAATGTTTAATAACAGGAAAACTATCATTTTAAAACACTTTTTAGTTAATTTTATACATATTATATACATATATATATATATATATATATATATATATATATATATATATATATATATATATATATATATATATAATTATAAACTAAAAAGTGATATTAAAACAGTAATTTATAAAATTATAATTCTACTAAATATACACACACACACACACACATATATATATATGCATGTGTGTGTAAAATACATTACATTGACATTATATACAATACATTAAGCAAATAATTGCCAGATTAATTGATTTTTTTTTAAAGTGGTTGCTAGTTGTGTCCCTAACAAGGTTTTAAAGTGACAATTTTAATTATCTTTCAAGAAATATTCAAAGTCATATCCTCCATTGTTATTATGATAAATAACCAAAAACACTCCTGATTAAGACCAAGCCAATAGTGCAAAATGTTAGTCTTTGTTTTCCTTTATTGGATTCCCAGCTCATGCACAAAATGAGCAATCACACTTTTTGATACAGATCAAGTAATTTGCCCAATCAAAATCTTTGATGAGAAACGTGTTGATTACAATGGCCAGTCAACCAAATATTGATTTCCTAAACACACAGTGCAAGCACACTGTGTTGATGCCAAGTGATAATACAGGCTTTCACTGTAAAAAATAAATAAATAAAAATTTTGGGTTTTCTGGCACAAGTGTTCCCTGTGGGCATGCGCCATCACCAGGGCTGGGGTCTCTTTGGCTGGGCGTTGTGTTATGAGGGAGGCGCATGAACACTCTTATGTGAACAACTCTAGAGGAGCCTTTTGTTGCAGTACGCGTGTCTGCAGGGGCACCCTCCCCTACTCAGCCTGACAGGCGCTTCGAAAACTGTCAGCCCTGATCAGTCGCCCTTGCCTGGATCTCAACCCAAATTATAATCAAGAGCTCAGTCGCCCAGCAATGCCAATGCAAGATCAAGCAAAACCGATCCAGGGAACTGAGATCCGGGAAAACGGTACCAACGACCCATGCTACGCTAACGGCCTACTAATCGAAATAGCCGAAATGCTAAATGGAGACACCTCTGGTCGTCTCAAGGCATCACAGTGAAAACCATTTCTGAAATCACCGACATGCTTGTAGAAAGCTCAATATGGATTTAACCCTGCATCTTTATACACTTTCAAAACCATTTAAATGCATATCTGCACATAAACTGCATTACCGACTCAACCAACATTCAGTCCTTGAATTACAAAATTCCATCAATTCATTAGACATGTAGGGAAGATGGTATCACGGCAATATAATCCTTCAAATGTAAACTCTTAAGCTGAAGCACTCTCAGGTTCAGAACCAAAAAACTCTTTGTTCTGTTCATAGATAAGTCTACTAAAACGCTAGTAATGGGTGGACTCCGTACCAAGAGTTTTTAAGACAAAATTTCTTCCGCGTCATTGTGACAGATAAAGAACCCATGACGATAATTGAAGTAACGACGATGAACAAAATTGTGTACCTCTCTAGAAGCATTAATCAAAGGGCCGAGCAGCGTTTAATGTTACGAACTGCCATCAAGGTCGGAATCGCAACTGAGACTGACACACAAGTCACAATCCTTCAAGCCATACTGCCTGCGGCATACATACTACAGTTGAACGATATACAGATATAGCAAAAAACACCACAACCTACAGCAAATAAAGCAAATCAGTTCAAATTATCACAAGCTAGACCACAACAACATAAATGTCAAGATATCTCTTGAGATGTAAATATTATTTAATTGAATGTTAACTGGTCTATATATAGTATAGAATATATATGGTCCAAAACTCCTAGCATAAGGAGACTTGGGCAAGAAGAACGATACCAATGGATAAATCCAGGGGAACATCATCCATAAAGACATCATAAGGTAAATTTTTCCGTTAACTGACAAAAGAATGTAATTTCTTAGGACCAATCATAACTGACCAGGCCACAATGTTATATCAAAGCATATGTTAAAAATAACGTTTGAAAACATAAAAAGATTTACCTTCACAGAGCTCCTAACCGATGGCCACCAACACTGATGTTCGGAAAGGACTGAAATTAAAAACCACAGAGGGAAAATGATTTCTCCAGCGATGTCTCGCTCAACCCCAATGGAACGGCACCATTTGATTGGTCCTGGTATGAGGTCATGTGGGTAAGGCGATGGACACGTGATCCCTCACCGAATACAATGCGCAAAACACAAAAAAATTGCTTAAATCCAAATTTTACTGCAGCAAGTCCCTTGTTTGTCGACAGCATTATCAATGCTTGGGCTGAGATAAAGGTTTTTGAGGCTAGAGGAGTCCCACTATGCTCAGCGAGCAGCCCCAGGGGTATTGGGGGCGGAATCAGCACCCAAGATTCCAGCCGTCTGGGTATCTCCAGCGGGCGACACGTCAACGAAGCTGTACCCACCACTGCACATGCCCATTCCTGCAGTCTGGTCCAGCCCAGGGTGCCTGGTCACCATCTGTAGACTCTTACATCAGTTACGTCTGTCATTACACTGAATTTGTCTGTTGTGACATTTAAGATTCAACCTTCACATGCTTCTATGCCCCTTCTACCCCACTCCGTCCCAGTTTCTCTGAGCTGTAAGATGTACGGCATGAACAATAAAAAGAGGAGAACAGACATGGCCTAAAAACCAGGAGGTTTAAGCCGGGTGAGGGGTGGCTTTCGATCAACATCACAATATCTGACAGTCCTTGTGTCTACCAGCCATTTTAATCTGGCAGAGTGAGGAATTATGGGGAGCTATGCCGGCTCAATCTGGATTACGAACCCCTGGATAATTCGCTTCAGTTGACCAGCAGAATACGAATTAATCATGAATCATTGAGGTTAAAACCCTAGAATCATGACTAAATAACTGTTACTCACGCAAATATTTCAATGCCTTTGAAAGAGGTTTAAAAATCCAACATAAGCAAATTCAGAGGTACAGTATAACACTTAAAGCACAGTATGCCAACAATTGAGAATGTAGGTACTCCTGTGCTTAAGATCAACCTAAGACTTCAACTCAAAAGTGTTAAAATTTGTGACCAATCGAATGGGCGCTTCTTTCGTTCTCCATTGATGACGGCAACAGAAGGCAAAAAAGAAACACCAATTCAAAGAGACAAATGTTCAAACAAACATTCATAAAGGGAAAGAAACTTCTAGTGATTCCAGAGAAGGAGTGCAAAACAAAATAAACCCAAGATATACGTTCTTAGTGCAGCTTATCTAGCATCCTTACCGGTTAGAGGGAAGTTCTCGAGGTTGAGTAAGGACCAAAGATGGAAGACAGTAGGCACAATGAGAGGAACGTGAATGTGCCTAGTCCTATAAGTAAACTTGAACAATGCCCCCAGCAAGGTCAAAAGGCAGGGTGGGGTGGGGAGGCACAGTTGAGTTGTTTGGGAACAGCAATGGGTCCATCGTACACTCATCAACTGAGCAAGCTAATAGGCCCTGACGAGCATGAAGGAGACAACAATCAGAGTTTGAAAGGCTAAAGGTCACCTGATCTCATAAAAAACACATTGAAAATTCTGTACAAAACATCAAATCAGTCTCTTGAAAGTAGCATGTGTCTAACATTGCTCTACAGAAGCACTTCCTGGATTGATCAGTTTAACTTAGTCTGTAAGCCCTAATTGAGCCACAAGCCTGCAGGGTTTAATTAAGCAGCTCATTACTGACTGCATGACACAAGGGCCGCTGTACTGGCTCAGTGCTATGCTTCGAGAGACCTGAAAAATCCATAAATCGCTGAGCATAGAGGGAACGTGCAAATGCCTATGCCAGTAACCCATGATAGCGACGGCCTCTTATTTTATGCACTCAAGCAAAATCTCTTTCCACTCAGATCCTCAAAAAGAGTTCTTCAGGACGTTCTTAGTGATAATGTGAGGAAAGAAAGGTTCTTACCCCAATGTCTTAAAAATCTTGAGGTCAGCATGAGAATGGTTCTTCCTTTCTAAGAGGAAGTGGATGCTTAAGACTCATTGCCCCAGAGGTTTGAGGAATTCTGTAGTTTAAGTGTATCCCTTGGCCATACCTTCACACACAGGCTGAGGACAAGTGGAAAATTCTGTTGCCTCAGGTCTCGATCACACTGCTGCAGACTGGCTTTTGTCCCTGCTCTAAAAGCCTTTACGCCACCCCTCTCAACCAAGCCTAGCTAGAGTCGGTAATGGAAAATTTCGCCTGACCCTCCATTTGGTTGCAGTGAGAGCTTTCAATAATGGGACACCCCTCTAGCTAAAACCAATAGCTTCTGACATCAATTTCAAACGGAACATTCAGGGTGGAACTGTCACCTTTATGTTGCATAAACAACCTTGTCAATTCACAGATGTAAAACATGCAAGGCCATATAACGTACAAAAATAATAATTTTTTAATTATTTCATTATTTACTTTCAAGTCGTGACTGACTTTCTTCTGTGGAACACAAAATGTAAAATTTTAAAGAATATTTGGAGATAATAAAAGTTTCCATTCACAAACTTGTATGTGTGTCTAAAGAGACTTAAGAGACCACTGATGTCAAACAGGCACCATATATGTTTTGAGATTTAGGGTGGAGGGCCAAATTTTCATAAATTAACTTAGGTGTGTTTGTCACATTTTTATGATTTTTATTTCAGACCAATTTTATGATACTTTAATGTTGGTTTTATACCTATTCACTTTCCTTGTGTGGATAAAAAGTAGCAGGTTACTCTTCAGAAATTAAACTTGTGTGTACCACTGAAGAAAGTAAGACAGAAAGCACGTCAAAGCAAGTACTTTAGAGTGACATTTGTGTGAATTAATGACAACATAATTTTTATGTTTGGGAAAACTATTTGTTTGAGGGACTCTTTCATTATTTCCTTAAACTCAAGCACAAAAAAATCAAAGCCAGGCTTGGAGTGAGACATTTCTCAAACCCTTTTGTTTACGAATACTTCAAGGTATTTTTCCTATTATGTGGATATGAACGCAACATAAAACGCATTTGTGTATTTATTTCTTGCTCTGTTTCATGAGAGAAAGGTTTCCCATATTGCTATCAAGAATCACAAACAATACACAAAACAAACAGAAAATAACGTGTTTTTGAATAGGTCACATTTTTGACCACATTGACTTTCATAGTACGTGTGACTATGAACAGTTGAAACATTCTTCAGAATATCTTCTTTGTGTTCCACAGAAGTCTGTCAGTCAGTCAGTCAGACATCTTTAGAACAACAAGAGGGTGAGGAAATTATGAAAATTTTCACTTCTGGGTGAATCTTTTTAACACTGTTGAAATCTAACAGCAAAGAGGAGTTGACAACAGCTTCCCTATGTTATAAAAAAAAATTCTGTGTGTAAAGTTTTGAATTTAGCATAAAGACATGCAAAGACGACATGAAAAGATGAAACCTTGAATCTATTGTGGATGCATAGAAAGAAAGAAGCTGCTCTCCAAAGGCAATTTATTCAGAGACAAGCAGCAATGAGAATGAATGCAAACACAGGCATATGCGCATTGCATGGTGTTACTTCTGTTTGCTTTTTTGTTGTATTTTTATTTTATATATAATGTTACAAAATATTTCTATTTCAAATAAATGCTATTGTTTTGAACTTTCGGTTCAATGAAGAATATTAAAATAAATATTAAAGCAACACAACTGTTTTCAACAGCGATAATAAAATATTTCTTAAGCACCAAATAAGCATATTAGAATGATTTCTTAAGGATCATGTGACACTGAAGACTGGAGTAATGATGCTGAAAATTCAGCGTTGCTATCACAGGAATAAATGACAGGAATAAATAAAAGAACATGCAAGAAACAGGATTAAGAGTGAAAAGGAAAAAAAAGAATGTGACAGATTTTGCACTGCATAATTTCTGGGAAAACTGTTTTAGAAAGCTTTCATTTAAGAAACAGGTGTAAATATTTTGACTGAAATAAATATTATAAATGCAAAAGCAGAAGTCAATCGCATAGAAGTGTAATGCAAAATTATAATTTGGTGCTGAGATATTCAGCTATTGTGCATCAGAAGGAAACAGGCGGTGCATATTAATGTAGTCCATCCTCCAATAAGATGTCTGGTCAGGTCAGCTTGGCAGCACCCTACATGGCTCAGCCTTCCTTAAAGCAATGCTTCATGATCCTTCAAACAGTGCCAGTGATTCAGAGAGACCTCTTAGAGTCTTCTGGGGTTTTCCTTCCTTACTGTCCTATGCTATATTTCCCTGCATGCACCCTCTGATCCAGAATACAGAGACTAAACACTACGGCTCATGTGGCCAGGCGCCGAGACCCATGACACAGGACTGAAGTGGCAGAGGAAGATGTCACAGCGACTCACTGATAAAGTTCTCAAAGTGTTCTCTTGCCAAACTCCCTCTCCTCATAACCACTTCAGGCTATTGTTCAGAGAATGTATGACTCCTACTGTCTATGCTGGCAATGTTAACACACAATACAGAAAAACAACTGGTAAGCCAAAGTCAAATATCTTTTATAACGACGTAACTGCTAAAAGAATTGCAATTCTGAAAAGTAAACTCACAACTGTGAGACATTAAGCCACAATTACAAGAAAAAACACAATAATGAGGAAAAAGTTATAATTCAGAGATGTAAACTCGTAATTGTGAAATATTAAGTCACAATTATGAGAAATAGTCACAAAAATTAGAAAAAGCTGCAATTTCAATTTATAAACTCACAATTGTGAGATAAATTACAATTACAAGAAAAAGTCACAATAATGAGAAATAAAGTTGCAATTCTGAGATATAAACATGTAATTGTGAGATATGAAGTTTAAATTACAAGAGAATCACAATAATGAGAAATAGAGTTGCAATTCTGCGATAAAAACTCTTAACTATAAAATATGAAGTCCCAATTATTAGTCACAAAAATGAAAAATAAATGTGTGATTCCAAGATAATATATTCAGAATTGTAAAATATGAGGTACCAATTACAAGAAACAGTCTTCATTTTGAAACCTCACTACATGAGATATTACGTCAATTATTAGGAATGGCTTTTTCATTTTTTTCCCTCTTGAAGCATGTATGAATTTTAATTTCAATTTTAAATTGACTGCAAAAAAACTGCGGTAATATCTGAAAACAAAAGAAAGAGAGAGAGAGAAAAAAAAACAGAATGTAGTCAACTCACACTGCTGCTGGAAATAAATAGAGCTGTGTTTGCATATTTATGTATGCAAAAACTGAATGTGTCAGGGAACACTGTAAAATATGCTTATATAAATAAGCTTGTGTAGTATGTATAGATCTATAAAATCAAAGCCAAATGCCTGCCTTTGTTTTCTGGAGCACTGAGATGTGTGTGTGTGTGTGTGTGTGTGTGTGTGTGTGTGTGTGTGTGTGTGTGTGTGTGTGTGTGTGTGTGTGTGTGTGTGTGTGTGTGTGTGTGTGTGTGTGTGTGTTCAATGCCCTGCCTTTAGAATCAGTCAGGCTGCATCAGCATCAAAGTGAATCATTAGTGGCAAAGGAAAGTATTGCAAAAGCAAGCTTGAACAGAAACAAACAATCCATGTGCTGTTGAAAAGCATGACCGTTTAACAAAATACATGCTGTTCAAGACCAGATCAACATGGCAATCATTCCAGATTTCAAAAAAAGCTAAAATGACAGGCAGGGGCGGTTCTGTGGGAGTCATTTTGTGAGGCTGTTTGAATGATCAAATAAAGTGTTTTTCCTTTCACAGAATACTTAAAATCTCCCACTTCCAGAGCTTTCAAGGACATGACTAGTCCCAGACTATTTTATTTAGATACATGAATACAAGACATCTAGACTATTTGAATAATAGGTAATTCCTATTAGTGGTTACTTTATTTATCCTGCCATTTCATGTTACTGTACATACCGTGTGCATTTGCAGACTGCTAAACCTCCTTATAAATGATCCACATCACTACTGTTTATCGTAGGTGCATTTCTTTTCTTAACACAACCATCTTACCAAAACCATGATTAGTTATTGTACAACATTCAGATTTTCAATCGACAGGTATGCAGTACTAAATTAAAGGCACAGTTCATTCAAAAATAAAAAATTGTGTCATCATTTTCTCATTCCAAACCTGAGAAGTACTGTATGCATATATGAGTACTATATGCATTTTTCTTCTGTGGACAGAAAAAAAAGGTATTTTGAAGAATGTTTGTAAGAAAACCCATTAACTTCTATAGTTTTTTTGTCCATGCTATGGAAGTCAATGGGAGCTGAAACAGTTAGCTTACACTTTCAGAAAGAAGGTACAAAAGCACTGCCTTTTCAAAAGGTACACGTTGGTAACTAAATGGTCCATTTTGGGTAACTAAATGGTCCATTTTGGTACCTTGAAAGTACATATAGCTAAAGTGTACATCCCTAAAATGTACAAAAGTGTTCCTTTTGAAAAGTACCGCCCCAGTGACAGCTTTTGTACCTTTTTTTCTGAGTGTACCAACATTCTTCAAAATATCTTCTTTTGTATTTCACAGAAGAATACAGTCATACAGGTTTGGAATGACATGAGGGGGAGTAAATGATGACCGAATCCCTTTAATTCATTTTTATAATAATACTTTATATAAATAATAACATATGAATATTTACAGTAGTTAATGTAAAATGTAATCGCCTTCCTGAAGGCAGAACTAGCCTCAGTTTCTTCCCTCAAGCGAAATGGTCTAGAGACTTCACAACCGACTGGAGGCTTTTACAAGACCTCACAGCTCTGAAATAAATGAGCGCATTAAAAAAATTATGGCTAGTGTCTACGCTGTATGAGAAAAAACTACAACAATCCTCAGAAATATTATACAAGGCTAATCTTGATTTTGAGTTTCAGTTGGCTGGCTCATTGTTCTATACAATAGGCTACATCTCAAGATCTTGTGTGCAGACGTCCAAACAAGTTTTAAATTCCAATGACCTAAAAACTGGCAGCAATGTGTTTGCATGGTGGTGCTTTTCACATAACAAATCCACAAAGCAGAATTCATATTGGAAAGCAATATCAAGATTTGGTAAATATTGCAAGAAGGCATCTGACAGTGACACAGGGCTTGACAATAAGGATGGCTGGATGTCCTGGGGTGAGAGAGATTCGAGGCAGCTGAAGGGACTGACTGTCACTTGCCTGATCAGACCAGATCTGTTTTGACATTTGTTGATCTTGTTTTTTATTTGAAAATTATAAATCAATTTTGCATCATATCATAGGTTATCAGCACAAACGTATTTTATAAATGTACGGCTGTAATGGAGTTGCAATGCAGCTGTATAATTTTCATTAATAACTTCATTTAAAAAATTCAGATTAATAAATTAATGTATTTTGTGTGTGTATACTATATATATATATATATATATATATATATATATATATATATATATATATATATATATATTATAATGTGTTTATATGAAATCATAGGAATAAAAAAGATTATATAATCATATGATTTTATATATACACGTACTGTACATTTATATTTCTCAATGTTAATTTAACATTTAATACACACACTAAATATAAATAAATATGCACACTAATTAAAATACATGAATAATATCAAATATTAAAAAATGCTTAAAAAAATTAAAAATAAATAAAAAAAAAAAAAAAATTTAAGTTGAAGTGTCAATGTTAGTGTTGAAGTTGAAGTGTTTCCAATGTTACAAAATCCAAAACAAAACAAAACATCAAAGCTAAGCTCAATATGTAATATGATGTTTTTATGACTGGGCAAGTTCACACACAACCCCTCTGTGCTGGGTTCAAAACATGAATCACTAAAATACATAAAAAGTGAGCTATTGAAATGGCAATAATTAGGTAATTTTCCATTCGATTCATGAGTCAATTACAACATGCACTAGATTTAAAAGGACTGCAAAAAGACTCTTACAATAATATTTCTCAGAGGGCGGGCTTCAAGCATAACTTGTTTGAAGTAATGGTGCTTCATATAACATTATCCAGAGAAACAAGTGTTAATGATAAATCTCCTGTGATGTTTGTACTGGCTACTGTATACAGGCCACCAGGGCACCACAGACTTTATTAAAGAATTTGCTGATTTTATATCCGAGTTAGTGCTGGCTGAAGATAAAGTTTTAATTGTTGGTGATTTTAATATCCATGTTGATAATGAAAAAGATGCATTGGGATCAGCATTTATAGACATTCTGAAATATACTGGGTTTAGACAACACATCTCAGGACCTACTCATTGTCGAAATCATCCTCTAGATTTAATACTGTCACATGGAATTGATGTTGATGGTGTTGAAATTATGCAGCCAAGCGATGATATCTCAGATCATTTAGTTGTGTGCAAATTTCATATAGCTAAAACTGTAAGTTCTACTTCTTGTTACAAGTATGGTAGAACCATCAATTCTACCACAAGAGACTGCTTTGTAAGTAATCTTCCTGATGTATCCCAATTCCTTAGCATATCCAAAACCTCAGAACAACTTGATGATGTAACAGAAACTATGGACTCTCTCTTTTCTAGCATTTTAAATACAGTTGCTCCTTTACGATTAAGAAAGATTAAGGAAAACCATTTGACGACGTGGTATAATGAGCACATTCGCACACTAAAGAGAGCAGCCCGAAAAATGGAGCGCAGCTGGAGGAAAACAAATTTAGAGGTATTTCATATTGCTTGGCGGGAAAGTAACCTATCCTACATAAAAGCATTAAAAACTGCTAGATCTGTTTACTTTTCGTCTCTTTTAGAAGAAAACAAACATAACCCCAGGTATTTATTCAATACAGTGGCTAAATTAACGAAAATATAGCATCAACAAGTGTTGACATTTCCCAACAGCACAGCAGTAATGACATTATGAACTACTTTACTTCTAAGATCGATACTATTAGATATAAAATTGTAAGCATGCAGCCGTCAGCTACAGTATCACATCAGACAGTGCACTATAGATACCCTGAGGAACAGTTCCACTCATTCTCTAGTACAGGAGAGGAAGAACTGTATAAATATATATCCTCTTCTGACTATCATTAATTCGTCATTGTCATTAGGATATGTCCCCAAAACCTTCAAACTGGCTGTTATTAAGCCTCTCATCAAAAAACCACAACTAGACCCCAAAGAACTAGTTAATTACAGACCGATCTCAAATCTACCTTTTCTGTCCAAGATACTAGAAAAGGTAGTATCCTCACAATTATATTCCTTCTTAGAGAAAAATGGTATCTGTGAGGATTTCCAGTCAGACTGCTCTCCTTAGAGTTACAAATGACCTGCTCTTATCATCTGATCGTTGTTGTATCTCTCTATTAGTGCTATTGGATCTTAGCACTGCATTCGACACTATTGACCACAACATTCTTTTGCATAGACTAGAAAACTTTGTTGGTATTAATGGAAGTGCATTAGCATGGTTTAAATCGTACTTATATGACCGCCATCAATTCGTAGCAGTGAATGAAGAGGTATCATATCCATCACAAGTCCATCATGGAGTACCTCAAGGCTCAGTACTAGGGCCATTACTCTTCACGCTTTACTTGTTACCCTTGGGAGATATCATCAGGAAACACGGTGTTAGCTTTCACTGTTATGCTGATGATACTCAGCTCTATATTTCTTCGCAGCCCAGCGAAACATACCAATTTGAAAAACTAACGGAATGCATAGTCGATATAAAAAACTGGAAGATGAGTAATTTCTTACTGCTAAATTCTGAAAAACAGAGGTGTTAATTATAGGACCTAAAAACTCTGCATGTAATAACCTAGAACGCTGTCTAAGACTTGATGGCTGCTCTGTCAATTCTTCGTCATCAGATAGGAACCTAGGTGTGCTATTTGATAGCAATCTTTCCTTAGAAAGACATATTTCTAGCATTTTTCCATCTCAAAAATATATCTAAATTCAACCTATGCTCTCAATGTCAAATGCAGAAATATTAATCCATGTGTTTATGACCTCAAGGCTAGATTATTGTAATGGTTTATTGGGTGGTTGTTCTGCACGCTTAATAAACAAACTCCAGCTAGTCCAAAATGCAGCAGCTAGAATTCTTCCTAGAACCAGGAAGTATGGCCATATTAGTCCGGTTCTGTCAAAACTGCACCGGCTCCCTACTAAACATTGTATAGATTTTAAAATCTTGCTTATTACTTATAAAGCCCTGAATGGTTTAGCACCTCAGTATTTGAACAAGCTCTTGTTACATTATAGTCCTCCACGTCCGCTGCATTCTCAAAACTCTGGCAATTTGATAATACCTAGAATATCTAAGTCAACAGCGGGCACCAGATCCTTTTCTTATTTAGCACCTAAACTCTGGAATAACCTACCCAACATTGTTCGGGAGGCAGACACACTCTTGCAGTTTAAATCTAGATTAAAGACCCATCTCTTTAACCTGGCTTACACATAAATCACTAATAGGCTTCTAATATCCAAATCCGTTAAAGGATTTTTAGGCTGCATTAATTAGGTAAACTGGAACCGGGAACACTTCCCATAACACCCGATGTACTTGCTACATCATTAGAAGAATGGCATATACACTAATATTAGTCTGTTTCTCTCTTATTCCGAGGTCACCGTAGCCACAAGATCCAGTCTGTATCCAGGTCAGATGGTCACTGCAGTCACCCGGATCCAGTACGTATCCAGCCCAGATGGTGGATCAGCACCTAGAAAGGACCTCAACAACCCTGAAAGACAACGGAGACCAGGACAACTAGATGAGCCCCAGATACAGATCCCCTGTAAAGACCTTGTCTCAGACGACCACCGGGACAAGACCATAGGAACCAATTGAGTCCACAATCTGACTTTGCTGCCGCCTGGAACTGAAATGATGTTTTCATCTGGCCAGAGGAGAACTGACTGAGCTTGGTTTCTCCCAAGGTTTTTTCTCCATTCTGTCACCGATGGAGTTTTGGCTCCTTGCCGCTATCGCCTCTGGCTTGCTTAGTTGGGGACACTTCATTTACAGTGATATCGTTGACTTGATTGCAAATGATTGCACAGATACTATTTAAACTGAACTGAGCTGCATGATGACATCACTGAATTCAATGATGAACTGCCTTTATCTGTCATTTTACATTATTGACACACTGTTTTCCTAATTAATGTTGTTCAGTTGCTTTGACACAATCTGTTTTGTTTAAAGCACTATATGAATAAAGGTGACTTGACTTGACTTGACAATGGAGTCACACTACACAAATTATGTGTAGTCACTGCACTCCGCTCATTCAAATGCATTCTGTAACAGGTAAAACAGTCATTGCAGTGAGCCTGTATGTATCGATTTGTGATGATGTTTACATAAGTTGCATGGTCATTGGCGTCATGCTCTGCATACATTAAGAGAAGTTCACTAGATTTGCACGCAAGCAAGAAAAAAAAATCATCCAAGCTCCCACAATCAAACACAAGTGAATGTGCTCAAGATGCGTACTATGAATACATGAATACTAAAGAATGACAAATTAGAGTCAAGACCACACAACACACCAGACGGAGTTATTCTGAAACAGGAGTGAAACAGTCCATCATAAGTCAGGCTTTGACTGCACTGGAAACATTAACTATGACAAACAGGGGACTCCAGTCCCTGCTGAGCCGATAATGGTGGCACTGAGATGTTAATAAGAGTAATCTGCATGTGCTCTGCATTCACTCATCCCGCAGTCACAGATGGGCTTGCCTTTAATGTGTGCCCAGATGACAAGAGCATCATTTAAGCCAAAATACCCCAAAAGCCAAAGCATGCAGCCGAGACAGGAAGCGCTCCAGCATGTTAACTACACACAAGCCTCTTCATCCATCCTCCCCAGACTGTATACAATTTATATGTCTTTTGCGCCATGTTCCTTATATTTTTTTCCCCAAGCGACCTTGACTTTCACAGACAAAATTCATAAAAAAGGAGACGGTTTGAGAAAGAAAAACATTTTACTGCTGTCTCTGACTGAGAAACAAACAGAGTTCATGGACATGTGGAGAGCTTGTCCATTGTTTTAAAAACAAATCTTTTGTAACACTGTAAAAATACTTTACTTTAGATCAATAAAATGTTTCCATGCTGAATACTAACCCAAAACTTATAAACAGTAGTGTATACAAATATTTTGTCACCATTGAGAATCACTGTCTCAATACAGAAATGAGATGTTATGGGAAAATAACTCAATTACAGTATTATTTTTACTTTGATAGAGAAAAAAACTACTGTATTACAATAATGGATATTTAATAAGAATTACCATCTAGACACATTATGGCAGCTTAAATATTATATAATTTTAATATTAATATATTCTTAATTTTAATATTATTTAGGGCTGTCAAATGATTAATCACGATTAATCACATCCAAAATAAAAGTTTTGTTTACATAATATATGTGTGTATACTGTGTATATTTATTATGTATATATAAATACACATACATGCATGTATATATTTAAGAAAAATATTTTATGTTTATATATTAAATATATTTATATATAATATAAAATATAAGAATATAAATATATAAATGTATATACATGTAAATATTTTCTAAATATATAATTTATGTGTGTGTATTTATATATACATAAATAAATATACCCTGTACACATACATATATTATGTAAACAAAACTTTTATTTTGAATTATATAAATATTTAAAAACCATTTTACAACACAAATACTACCTAATATTAATAATTATTTTAGTTATCTAACTAAATTAAAATCCTAAAAACAGAATCAAAGCATAAAATGAAAACATTTTTATTTTTTTTCCCTCAATAACCAATGAAGTTTCTAGAATCCCAAAATTAATTGTGATAATTAATATACCTATATTAACATATATATACCCATTTCCCATAAATGTAATATATAACTGAAGCCCCCCTACATAGCATAATATTAACAGAACTATATTATACTATGTAGGGGGGCATCAGGTCAAAAAAAGGCTAAGAACCTCTATGAGAAACGCGTGTTTAATTTAATAACTTAGTTCCGTTTCATGTCACAATAAAAAACATTCCTGTGATTTTGGGGTGAAAAGTGATCTACATCCTATCTCTGTGTACATACAATAGCTGTGTTATAATGAAAGGACATATGAATAGATTCGTTCACATGACGTGTCAGTGCTGGTTAAAATGGCTCTGCTTTGAGTGCCTGTCTACCATCCAATCCAAAGCATTTCTCAGCATCTAAGCAAAGCCTGTCAGGGTGAGCTCGGAGTCGGCATCAACATGAGCCAGTGTGTGACACAAGCTCTCGAAGATTCATGCAAGTTATTTTTAATGCACTATTCCGCAGTCCCTACACTGATCGCCCTTGAGCAAAAGCTGCCACTGTGGCAAAACTACTCGCACTGACAAAGGACAAAAACTCCCTTGAGAGTTCCCTCTGAGGTGTCTGAGACAGGTCGGTGGGAAGGAAATAACTGTGATGCAACATCATGCACAGGGATACGGTGGAAACCTCTGGACCTACCCATGGCGACAGATGCAAACATGTACGCATCCGCCATTAATATTCATTACGATAGCATTCGCTCCATCAGAATCAACCAGGGCCTGAACTGCAAGCACAGTCAGCGAGAAAGTCTTACGTAACACCGGCTAAATATATCTCAGTCATAATTTCCCATACTGCTACAAATGACTCTCTCCTTTAGAAACATGCACATAACATTCAATGGGGGAAAAAATCAATCCATACGCTGTGCATTTTGAATTCAGCACAGAAATAAACCCACGTGCTTCAAGGCCTACAACAGCCAGCGAAAGCTCCCAGCCGAATGGATGCTGATTCATCAATAGACTGCCAATGCAAAAGGTCATCCCATTTCCCATTTCCTGCTTAAAAATGGACCGTGGGCCTGAGAAGAACCTGCAAGGACCAGTTCAGCAAGATTATAAGGATTAGAAGGGGTTCTAAAGAAAAAGGGCACGGTACTCACCAGAGTTGCAGAAAGTTGTGGAGCTCAGGACATAAATGGAGAGATTGGCCAGACGAAGAGGGGAAGAGAGCGCAGCTGTGTCGCTGTGCGGATCAGTTCATCAGCCTTTAGATTTCTTTCCAGGTTGATAACCGGCCCATTCTGCAGGCAAAAGGGCAAATCAAAACAACACACTGTGATTTACTTCTCTCATGGTTAACTGAATCTTTCATCAGGAACATCTTGTAAAAAAAAAAAAGAGAGGCCAAAACATCTGCTTCTTTTTAATGTCAAACATTTCTGTGAATTTTAGACCAAAAAAATGTGTTTTGAGATTTAATAAATGGTGTCACTAACCAGAGAGGGATCCCAGAAGTCTCTTGGGTTTTCTCTTCCAGGTCATGTGACCACGTGCTGCCACACTTCCAGAAGACTTGAGAGAGGTCTGTCTGTCCAGTGTACCTCACCTTTTAAAAAGATGTAGAGGTGTACATGTACAAATCTATGTATTTGCTGATTTCATTACAATTTAATGAAAATCGATGCATTACCTGAGCAACTCCTTACCGTTTCTCTGTACAGGGGATTTATTTTTAAATTTAGATTTAAAGGGTTTCTTCTGCTCTTCCAAACCAAGACTCTGAAAGAAAGACAGGGAAAAACATACAGTATGCATATTATTTTAAGTAATAACTAAATGTTGGAGTTCAGTTCCATTCAATGGTGTCTTTAACAATATATATTTGTCTTATTACAATAAATATATTTGAAAAATATTTCTGGTAAAATATTATTCAAAAATATGATAAATACATAATACATTGTTTGTAAAGACAGAAATTGTATTTTCGTCTCACAGTCACATGTTTCATGTCTTTTACATTGGTTTGAGCAGATGTTATCTTTGTCATGTCCTTGAGTGACTTGAAATATTTTAGGTGTATTTCAGATCTTATTTTCTAAGAGAAATTTTTCAAAACAAATATGCAGAAATTGGTATATTGCATTTAATACAAACAAATAAAAACATATTGTTTATTATGATTATAATGCTTATATTATTGTACAAACGTATATACATTATATTACATTTTATATTACATTTTTTATATTACATTTTTCAGTATTAAAGTCTGATCTTTAAGTTAATACTGTAATTTATAGAAATAAGTCCACATTACAACACAAGTTACAGGAGCTCAAAGGCAATACATAAAAGGAATGATCTGTATTGATTGTTCCAGATTTTCATTCTACTGTATGTCTCACACAGAAAATTGCATAATATGAGCTTGCAGGAAAGTATACATATTATTGTAATTATGACCATCTTTTACATCAGTGACTGCACTGCCAAATCCAGTCTTCTACTCTAAGCAATGAGAAATTTCTTCAAAAGACAAGGAGATATTTATCAGCAAATGAACGTCTGTCTGTGTGAAAAGTGCTCCCTCTAACGGTCATGGTTTGCAGTGTTTGACAAGACTGTGATGAATGTGTTCTCTGGCTCGGCATGACATAGTAGTGTTTATCAAATATATGACATCTATTATAAAACTGAAAGCTCAGTCTTAATTTTGATCGGATGAGCTGCCTTCAAACTGCAGTATAATGCCAGTAAACGCACATTCTATATTAATTTAGCATGTTACTACATTAATCATAGTTTCTGTCTTATTAAGACAGGCTCAAACAACAGTATAACTAGTAAAATATATTCAGCCTGACAAACCAGGGTTGAGAAGGAAAGCCATTAAAATGTCCCCTAAACAGTATATCAAAAATGCTGAACTTTGACCCCTCAGTGTACTGAAAAACAATCTGCGGTTCTTAGGAAAGACTGCCATCTACTGGCAAAATCAACTACTGACACCTCCTGTCAATCATTTTCCAGTTTGATGACCATTCTGGAAAAAAGGGGACATGAGGACGTCTCCACATGTAATGTGTTGGCAGAAGAAAATTGCCAAGTCTGGACCCCGAAAACCAATTTAGCCAATTTATTTAGGGACTTCAAGTGGATGCAGATAAAACACTTCGGCCTTCAGCCTGCGAGCGATTTGTGCAAACCAGAAGTTAATCAGTTCCTCTAAAGGCGCTTACAATCTGATCTCCTGTTTGACATCGAGCCACTTCAGAGGGTCCCTGAGATGAAATTCTATAATGATGTAGACCGAAATTCAGCATAAAGGGCTCGACACAAAAATCAGACTTTATTAATGTTTAATGATCTCTAAAAGCTTATATTCCCGCATCACAGCATTTACAGATTATCACCTGACCCCTACTCAAGGACTGTCCCAATGCGATGGCAAACACACATCAGTAAGATTAAAGTCCTCACCATCATCCAAGTACATATTTAACAAGGTCGCTGGACTCCTTTGTTAAATATTATGCTCGGTGACTGAAGCAGAAATGATATCGAAACACATATGGCATACGTGTGTTTACATTTGCTTTTCCTAGCGGCAATATTTCCGGTGAACTGTCTTTATAATACCATTTTTCCAATACTGTGGCAGTCACTCAAATCTTTTTTTCTACCATAAATTAAATATTTATAAGACCTAAACTATTTATATTGTGAGCATTAATAATGAATTACAGCCCTTTTAACATTGTGCTTCAAAACGTAATATCAAGCCTGAGAGGAAAGCAGATATTTTTCCATTTTCATTTAGCCAGGGGCTTAGAAATGAATAGGGTCAATGCTTTGCTAGATATTCTAAAAGCACCTAATGCATTAATCAAATAAGTATTTTTTTGTGGGTGTTTAGAAGGAAATAAAGCCAGCACAACACTAAACAGTGCTATTGAAATGTGTTTAAGTGTTTCATTACTTTCATTTACTAATAAATAAATGAATCAGCTTGGAGACACTTCACTGGCTGTATAAAATTGTAGAATCAAATGACATTTTCATGGAGACGTTAAAAGGGGGAAGATCTCCACAGGGCTTTTAGAGAAAGTGGAGACCCTTAACTCTGTCATGGAAAGAGTCAGCTCACTTCTGCCGGTGCGCAAATTCATTAACACTTACATGCAGGCAGTCATTGATTTGCAAAGGAATCTCTCTGAAATGCAGGTCTAATCAATCAAACGTCTCCATTAATTTCAGCTGGGGCTGTCACTTGAATTCACAGGTCCTCCGATTAAATTTTTATGGGTGGGCCAAAGGAGGTTTATAATACCTGGAGAAAGCTTTCCTTTAGCTTTCCCATTCATCTCAATGACAGATGTTTGGCTGGTGCAAGACCTCTCAGAAGTATGCAATGAATGGCCGTCGATGGGAAAATATGTAGCGCATCTACCAATATAATAACCATTTTAATTATGTGTGATTATATGGTTAGTTGGTTATTATTATTTGCGTTGTTTTTTCCCCAGCAGTTGAGAAGCACTAAACTATACCATTTAGCAGTGGTTCTTAACTGGTTCTGCTAAATTTCTGTAAAATTTACCATTAAATATTCAATTAAACATATTATTATTATTATTATTGAAGAAGAAGAAGAATCAAAATAATATATAATAAAATTATCAATATAAATTATATAAATATGTAAATAGAAATTGTTTTTAAGATATAAACATAATACAAATATTTTAATATTTTGTACAATTCAACATTAAATATATGATGATGATGATCAAGAAACAACTAAATAATAATATATAATATAATATATTTATATATAATTATATTATATATAAGATAATTATCAATATACTGCAATATACTGTAAATAATATAAATATATCTGCATAGTTTGAGTTTTAAGATATATTTTTTTTAGTTTTAAATATAACATTATTTAACATTATTTTTATTATTATGATTTTATATATATATATATATATATATATATTAGTATATATATATATATATATATATATATATCTATATAAAATGATCAATATAAATAATTTAAATATATATCAGTATATAATTTATGATTTAAGATAAATATACATTTTTACATTTGTACATGTCCACATTAAATATTTAATTAAATGTAGTATGAAGAAGTTACATATTTACATAATGTTTAATTTTTATAGTAACATAATTTTTTTTTATATAAAAAATTACATTTTATAAAATGTATTTTATTCTTATATTTCCCTGCTTTCTGTGACACAGTCAAAACAGACCTTTGAGCCATTTTGGTTCTCGACACACCAATGGAGAAATACTGCTGTATAAGACCTTAACGGACCCCCCTTGTCATAGCTTCCCCCCAGATGACACACCTGATTTAAACTAAAATAAAAAAGAAGAGAACATAAAATCCACACAGAGTCAAGGAAGACAAATAGACAGTAAATTAGATGTTATTTTGATATATTACTGGATAAATTTCAACTACAGTATTTAGCTGACACAAAGCAACTTCTCAGTTGAACAATCATGTTTTCAAGGTACCGGGACTATACATCAAGTGTAAATTCTCCCAGAAATATTAAAATTGTTGCAAACTGCCACCATGCAATAAAGAAAACACTGATGAAAGCGTTTTTTTTTTTTTTTTTGACCAGCAATGAAAATAATGCGGGCGTGATGTGTGAGAGAGTTTGGCAGTTTGCTTTCTCATGACAAGATGCTTTGAAAGTCAGTTTGAAAAGTTGAGCAAGGTTTAAAAGCGAGCTGCAGTTTCAGCAGCCCGAGCACAGCTAATGGAGCCGACCAAGTGCGGAGGGATTACACAGGAACAAAACAAGTCAACAAGCAGTAAGCATAATGTTAGGAGAACTGCTTATGTGTAGAAACAGTCTGACAGGGCTGTGAGAGGCTGTCACTTACACACAAACACCCAGCAAAGGAGCTTATCGAGAAATCTTTAAAAGCATTTCATCAACACCAGTTTGTATGACTTTGCCACCTCTTTTCATTCTATGCAATACAACTTGTTCAAAATGCAGATATTATTGCATAATCATGCCTTGAGTCACAAATCTAGAATACAATATTGCTACTGTTCACACAAATGACTTTCTAGGTATTATAACTATGAGATTCAGTAAACAAAAGACTTATTGTATGGGTAAATGACAAACAATGGCGTCCCAAATGTATTCATGCTGGTTTAATTTCTGAGACACTGATAATAAATTGAGCTTTTTTTGTATTATTTAAAAATACTCTAAATATGCTGTGTGGTGTAACATTCAAGAAAAAAGTACAGTGTATAAATATTTTTTTTACTGTACATATTGAATACAAAGTCAACATGTCCATCTTAACATTTTCAAAAATGTTTTCAAACAATGTTTATATATCAAAAAAAAAAATATGTATAGCGCTTTTCTATATATGGATTATTTAAAAGCAACAGAAAATTATTATGTTAATGTATAAAATATCTTAACATCTTCATGAATAATAATCACAATTGGTGGATAAGAGCTGGGCGATAATAAAGTTTACATTTTGAAATGATGTAAAGTAAACAATCAAGCAGGTGAGATTTGCTATATAGTGTATATCGCCTTACACGAGTATACAGTATGTATGCAAATAAAATTGGATGTACTTATAAATTCTACTACTTATGAAGAGCATGTCAATAATACAGTTTTCAATATAGTTTCTTTGACTTGACTTGTAATGTTTAAATCTATGTACAGTACAAACCAACTGCATATTTTTTAATTCTCTTAAGCAGCCATTAACTACTGAATTACAAGCCTAATTTAGAGTTTTATGGTATCAGACAATGTACAGTATGTCAGTAATCTAGAGCAAGCTCATTATTTTGCTAAAAAAAGATCATATAAATTATTATTAAATATTTGACACAAACATGGTGGTACATGCCAGTATATTTTCACACGGCTTGATCTTTTAGCCGCAATTTGTTCAGCATAACAAATAGAAACATGAAATTAATTAGAAAACTGTCTTGATGAATTACCAAATCTCTAAAGACATCAAGATTAAGGTGTAAATGTATTCATGAGAGACCGCCTCTAAAAAAAACTAACAAATGTGACAGCCTAATCTAGAACTAAGCAAAGTTTGTGAAAAATAAAGTGAGGATTTAAATGCTTCAAGAATACTTACTGTAATACTAAAACTCAGTGAGGAAATAAATACAGAAGCTTCATTAATTCTTGAAACCAAAGTACAGTATACAGTATAACTTTCTTCATTGTTAATTTTTTATTTATTTATTTTTTTCAGCAAGGAAGCATTAAAAGGGTCAGAAAAAAATTTCAAGTGTCAGTAAATACGCTGTTATACTGAACCTTTTATTCATCAAAGAATCCTGGAAGAAAAAAAAAATGCTGTTTCCCCAACAATATTAAGCAAAACAACTTTTTTTCTGCATTGATATTAATTGGAAATGTTAAGCAGCAAATCATCATATTAGAAAAATTTATCTTGAAGTATCATATGACACTGAAAACTGGAGTGATAGCTGCTGAAAATGAAGCTTTAACATGGTAAGAATTAATAAAACTTTACAATATATTAAAGAAGAAAATAGTTATTTGAAATTGTAATACTATTTCACAATATTAATAACATAACAAAATATTGGAAACACTACTATTTATAAATATATATATATATATATATATATATATACAGTACAGACCAAAAGTTTGGAAACATTACTATTTTTAATGTTTTTGAAAGAAGTCTCTTTTGCTCATCAAGCCTGCATTTATTTGATCAAAAATACAGAAAAAAAACAGTAATATTGTGAAATATTATTACAACTTAAAATAATAGTTTTCTATTTGAATATTCTTTAAAAAATATTTTATTCCTGTGATGCAAAGCTGAATTTTCAGCATCATTACTCCAGCCTTCAGTGTCACATGTAACATCCAGTCTATCACATGATAATTTAGAAATCATTCTAATATTCTGATTTATTATGAGTGTTGGAAACAGTTCTGCTGTCTAATATATTTGATGAATAAAAGGTTAAAAAGAACTGCATTTATTCAAAATAAAAATAAAAAATTCTAATAATATATATTCTAATAATATATTTTATTTACTATCACTTTTTATCAATTTAAAACATCCTTGCTGAATAAAAGTATTGATTTTATTTAAAAAAAAAGAAAGAAAAAAAATACTGACCCCAAATTACTGACCAGTAGTGTATATTGTTATTACAAAATATTTATATTTTAAAAAACATAGCTTCTTTTTTTTTTTTTTTTTTTTTGTTCTGGAAAAACTTACTTTTTTGATTCATCAAAGTATCCTAAAAAATGTATCACATGTTCTGAAAAAATATTAAGCAGCAGAACTTGTAATAAGTTTCCAACTTTGATAATGATCATCATATTAGAATGATTCTAAAAGAAAACTCATGTGATAATGATCCTAAAATTCAGCTTTTGCATCACAGAAATAAATGATAATTTAAAGTATAATAAATTTAAAAACAATTATTTTAAATTGTAATAATATATCACAATTATTACATTTTTTTTCTGTATTTTTGATCAAATAAATGCAGTCATGAGGCCTTGATGAGCAGAAGAAACTTCTTTCAAAACACATTAAAATAGTAATGTTTCCAAACTTTTGGTCTGTACTGTATATATATATATATAATATATATATATATAATATATATATATATATATATATATATATATAGGATATATATACACAGTATCAGTATATAGCGTAAAATACAAGTCTTGGTGAGCATAGAAAATAAATATTAAAAAATTTAAAAAAACAACCTCACAATTTAAAAAATTACAAAACCATCCCAACACTCTAAACAATTAAAAAAATTCCTCATCCCCAACAATCAATAACAAAATCATCTATCCCAAAACATCAATATCACGTTACACAAACAGGGAGTTATGAGTTGATTTTCCTCAGTCCCTTTTGCTCACTGTGGATACGTACAGTTCCCACAAACGAGGGTGGTGACCAATGAGTCCTCTGCAGTCTTGTGTTCCAATGTTTCGAAGCTGAACCAGGAACGACGTCTGCAAGTGAGGGACGGAATCAACAATTTTCGAACTGTTTCAGCGAGTCCTGGGGCAGGTTAAACTGTTCCTCAGCTGGCGAAAGGAAGTACAACCTCTGCTGGGGGCTTTTTTCACAATGGCGTCCAATGTTGGAATGTCACATTCAGAACGTTCCAATCCATAAAAATCCATAATCCCACCCCATTAATTCAGAGCTAATTTCACGAGCCATTATATTCTATATGCCCTTGGCATTAATTGAGAGCTAATGGCATTTCATAGATATCCTTTATTTGACCCCTTTTGTGCTGAGTGGCTTTTGTATACTGCCTACACCTGCGCTGATTGTCTGCTAAGCCCTCAGACAAGATGAGTCAGTCCCCCAGAATTCTCACATAAGCCCCTATTAGGTGTTTGAAGAACATAATCCACCTGGCTATCTTTGCCTGAGGGAGACAGTTGTCCCCATAGTTTTTCTAAATACCCTTCACAGGTGTGTGTTCCTGTTTGTTTCTTTGGGATGGGGAGATGGTGGTAGGGTTCACCAGCTTCTGAAGCTTCTGTTGCTCACACAATCTGGTGAAAGGGCAAAGCTAAGGACCGTTTCAAGCCTGGGGGCAGTCATGTATTGCAGGTGTGGGGAGGAGAGGGGATGCTATGGACATACTGCTGTAAGAGGTGTCACAGAGCATGAAGGAAGTGTCCACGGTGCAGAGGCATTCAAGGTGGGTAGGCAAAGTTGTGGATACTTTTGGAGAATAACATTACTTATTGTTGTGTTCATAATTATGGTTATTGATCATTGAGAGCTGAACTGAAAAGTTGAAATGCTTAAATGTGCATCTCGTTCCGTCAATATTACTGCATTTGACTACAGATGATTAATTATATCATAGCAGCAACACAAACTGACATGCTTGTTTTGTTGAAAACCATATGGCATCATTTCATACACACTGCAATCACTTGGGCTTTCAGTTCTTAAATGAATAATTCAAAAACTATCAAATAATTTACCTACTCTTGTGCTGTTTCAAACCTGTATTGTTTTCTTTCTTCTGTCAAACAAAAAGAAAACAAAGCAGATGTTTGGCGTGATGTTGTTTTCACTCTGTGGTTTTCCATACAATGAAAGTGAATGGGGGTAGTCAAGCTCTAAAACTGACAAAAAGGTACCATAAAACTTACTAAAACTAGCATATACTGAATGAATCGCATGCTATATCATAAGCTTCATGAAGCCATATGATGGATTTATGTGTGGAAGACACCAAATTAAGTCGCTATTCACAAATGTCCTATAACTCTAATCTTATTTGTAAAAGTTATGCATAAATACATACAGATATGTGATTATATATACACACACATATATTTGTGTGTTTGTGTGTGTACAGTGGGTATAGAAAAGAATCTCCCCCCTTTAAAATAATCACATTTTGTTGAGTGCAAAGCAACAAAATGTGATTATTTTCTATACCCACTGTGTGTGTGTGTGTGTGTGTGTGTGTGTGTGTGTGTGTGTGAGTGTGCGCATGTATATATATATATATATATATATATATATATATATATATATATATATATATATATATATATATATTAGGGCTGTCAATAGATTAGAATTTTAATCTATTTAATCACACCCTTCTTTTGTTAAATGCAATTAATCACACACTTCATGAAATTAAGCATAGATCATTTATCTTGTTTCAAATGTTTATTTTTTCATCATTTGCAATATCCAGCAAAGTAAACCAAAAGATTGAAGGGTGATTCTCCAAAACCTATATTTTCTGCAAGCTTTTCTCAAGATAAATTGAGATGTCTTTCCAAAAAAGGACACTTAGAAACTCCAAAAGGACACCAAAGAACCAAATGATATAAGGAGCACACATAAGCACATATGAAAGAGAAAAATAATCTGAATTGTATAGTATGTGTACAGTCCAAAAGCAAATACCTTTTTTACATTTTAGAGAAGTCAAGTTGTCAAGTTGAACAGGACCACATAGAGATGCCAAAATCTCCTAAACCAACCACCTGCTAACTGCATATACTGTGTATCTACTACAGTACATGGATCCATTCAGAATAACTAAACACATGATATACACATGACAAATCAAAACATTTTCGTGAATGTGTGTGGAAAAAATGTGAATGTATGGAAATGTTCTATCAGTATTTTTTTAAAGAAATTAATAATTTCATTCAGCAAAGATGCATTCAATTTATCAAAAGTGACAGTAAAGACTTTTACATTGTCACAAAATTTTTTTCAAATAAATGTGTTTATCTTTTGCACTTTGTATTCATCAAAGAATCTATAAAAAAAATTATTATAAATACATTAAAATAGAAAAAAGTTATTTTAAATCAATTTACAATATTAAAGGTTTTACTGTATTTTGATCACATAAATAAAATATCGGAGAGCATAAGAGACTTCTTTAAAAAACATTTAACAGACCCCAAACTTTGTATATGCGAGATATGTAAAGTCTGCATATACAGTATGATCTTATAACTGAACACATTTGAGTAGCTAACACGGAGAAATGTGAAAGACTGCAAATTAGCTTTTAAAATAGACATGAAGGGAGACGTGCAGAAATGTTTGGCAAAACGCTTGACACTTTCACACCTTTATGATTGGTGAGGTTCTCCTTTAAAGGCTTTTAAATTTTAATCCAACAAAAAGGCTCCAGAAGAAATCCAAAGGCACACTGCACATTTGAATATCTCCATAGCCCTGTACCTCCCCCATCCAGAGAAGAACGGATAGCGATATCATGTACTTTACCTTCACTGCTGAGGTTTTATTGAAGTGAGGGATAGCGTTGTGATGTCACAGACAGTTCTCATCGAGTTAAGATTGAGGGGAATTAGCCGATAGATCAAATCCCTCGACCTCGTGGGAGAAATCACAGTGCTAACTAATCTGCGGCTCAGATTTTCCTGCAGGAAGCAGACTGAGTCTCAACTTGTGATGTGCTGTTAAAAAAATGTCAGAAATCAAATAGATCCTGTTAATTACATTACAGTTAAATAACTTATGCATCAGCCACACTTTTAAGTTAATATCTTGTGCTTTGCATGAAATCCTGCTTATCTGGTTCGAGTAAATTTTCAGCAGTCATCACACAGAAAACGCATGCACTGCAGATAATATATGAGTTTAATGTGTCAACAGTATCATATGGCCCTATTCCTATTTCAGTCTTCTTCTTGCTTTAATATTTCAAATCATTATTGTCTTCAACAGTTATTTGGAGCACAGCATAAAGAATCAATATTAGCTCTAAACTGATCTTTACAATGACAAAACAGTATGTAAGGGTATACTGACTTAGCCTTTCTTCACAAAATAAGAAAAAAAAGCCTACCTTAATACTTGCTAACCCACAGTAATTTGTTTAACCGTTTCAGGCAGGTCAGAGAAACCATAAGCTCAATATTTGGCTAAAGCCTAACACACAGCATTTATCTTTACTGATGGGTAAGACTGGCAGATTAAAAAACGTAATATTTTAAAATAAGATTTTTAAATTTGTTTGTATGTATAAAAAATACATTTTTGTAAAGTATAGGAAATATAAAATAAAAAATATATATATATTTATTTACACACACTTACACCACCATTCAAAAGTTTGGAGTAAGATTTTTTGGTAAATATATTTTAAATTGTGATAATATTACACAATATTAGCATTTTTACTGTATTTTTGTCTATTTTTTTACGGTGACTCATTGCTGCCACACACATATTATTTTTTCCACTCAATTATATCGTTAAAACTACATATTTTCTCCTAATAATGAGATATGTCATTAAAACGATATCCTTTTCTCGCTAAAATTACATATTTTCTTGTTAAAATAGCATATTGTTTTCTTGTAATAATGACATATTATATCATAAAAACGATGTTTTTCCTGTCATAGAAGATATTATATATGGTTACATTATATGAGTGAGATGATTGTCCGCGCTGCTGTCACCACAGTCCTGAGATAAACAATCAGCTTGCTGCTGAAATTACTGCAGGAGGGATAATAGAAATACACCATTTTAAATGTATTTGTATGTAGAATCTTGAACCATCATGCTGATGTCCAAATTAAACACTGTATTTAAACATCACAGTCAATGAAACATCGTGAAACTAGTCACATGACGCAGTCTTTAGGTAACTAGATGGACATTTAAAAAAACACATAAGAGTTACTGTATAGTGAAATTTACACAATATTGCCAGCAGAATATTCTTAATTATATTGTGAATATTTTATATATCAGGCAAATCCTCCTGAGGGCAAATATAAGGACACAGAATTCCGATTTTCAGATTTACATTCAGTACACAGCACAGAGCTGAGAGGAAACTCATGCCTCTTTCCTCAATCTGTGCATCCCCAGAACACAGCACCGTTACTGCTGACTTAGCTGCGCAGATGCTTCGCAAGAGTGAACGGCATCGGCTCAGGAAAGTGTGTCAGACAAGCATATTTGTTATAGAGAGGGGCAAGCCAAGAGCTATCCTGAACAGACGAAAACAAAAAAGACCCAAGGTGAACCCACAGTCAAAACAAGGCTGATGTTTACAGGTTTAAGATGGTAAATGTCACTCAGGAGTCCATTTCGGTGGCTAAAAAAGACTTTTCATGCAGCAGGTCACACCTTTCTCCTCACACCCAGCCCCGCTGGGTTTAATCTGCCCATCTCCGCGGTCACAACACTCTGGATAGGAGGCCTTGCCAGGGCGCAGGTGGGAGGACACCGAACATGAGGCAGAGCTTTTACTAAAAGCTCCAGAGGCTCTAGATTTTATTAGAACGCATATGAACGGAAGCGGCCTTCCTCTCTCTCCTCCTCACAACGCCGCCGATCACTCTCCATCCGATAACAGGGGCGAGGCCGCTGAGAAAATGCTGCATCATTCATGGTTGGGTGTCTCCTCGCGTCATGCCATGTGACCCGCTGACACACTCCCATCTTGTTGGGGGTTGGGTACAAAGGCAGGCAGGAGCATGGTAGGAGAACCTGACCAAAGCCTCGTGCCATAGTGACACTCAGCGGATTATGTCTAAATAAAGCCTCGGCACTGCATGAATCACTCTGTTACTGATCCCACTGCTCAATGAGAAAGGAAGAGAGGAAGAGAGAGAGAGTGAGAGAGGGAGGGAGTAAGAAAGCAATGTAAAAATGTGAAGTGGAGAAGGCGTTCATCACTGGAGTGCCATGGCTTAGCCTAAGAGGCTTGAATAATCAGTGGTTAAGCTGTCAGCCCTTTTCTTGCACCTACCGTGTGCTACAAACTCCTGGGCGCTTTTAATCAAACAAAAACGCTGAGATCCAGCCTCGCTGTCAAGACAGCGCTATAAGACAGGCTTCAAAGTCTCTTTAAGATTTATCCTGACATATAATATTCCTTGCAATGCACAGGCACCATATGGCAGACATCTTCTAAAGTCTCTGACGTAAAGTCCAAGTTGAGTTTCAAGTCTTTGAGGTGAAGTGCAAGTCAAGTCTCGAATATCTTCTTAGAAAAGGTTTCTACTACAGGTTGTTTTTGTAAACCTTTTTGAAGGGCATGCAATTTTGCATATTCGCATAACTCTATTCACATACACAATACAAGTTTGTTTAATAAACCTAGTCGACAAACATTCCATTTTTATTATGTTGTTAAATTTAAAGTCCAATTTAAAGTTTTATAAACCTTGATGAAGAACAATCAATTTTATTAATTTTAGGGCTCAAAAAGGATGGCCTGCTGTAACATTAATATATATATATATATATATATATTTTTTCATTTTTTCATTATAGTTCTTATAGTTAACAACAACAGTTATATAAAAAAAAATAATCCAATATTATATGATTTTATTAAATTAAATGTAATTAAAGATACTAAAATGTATAATATTTAATAAAATAATGTTTCTTTGTTCATAATTATTTTAACAACAAAAATTATTTAAAAATTGATCATATTATTCTTTAATAATAATAATAACTTCTAGCAAATACAAAAATATATTGCTTACATTTCTAGAGATTTGTATTTTGTCATTTCAAAAAAAAAAAAAAAAAAAAAAAACCTTGTTGTTGAGCCCTGGATTTTGTATTTGGAATCATATTCAAGTTGACTGTCTGCATCTAAATGGAATCTCAAGCCAATGAAACATATGCATGGAGCTTTCTTTAGAACTTCTGAATAAAGATAAGCCAGCTTGCAAACTTCCGGTGAAGTGTCATTTGATGTTGTGGTATATATTTAGGTAGAGACTCATGAGACCCTCACAGAATCCTCTGCATGCCTCGTTCTTGTCAGAAACTGACAAACAAAATAACTGCAACACAGTAAATAATGACAGCAGCATTAACATACAGTTTCATGTCATTTAACAACATATAATTATATATGCTGAGCCTGGTAATCCCAGGAGAGCACCTAGACATGTAATAGTACATTTAAATGCTGAAAACTAAACACTATCGTAACTGTTTAGGTTAACGTTAGCTAGCAAGCAATGCTTTCTCATAAACATCATCATAAAGGAATTCTTACCTTCATAGTCATGAATACATTTTTAAAACACTTATAATATTTTACAGCCTCTACAGCTGTGCAGTAAAATTCACTTTTTATTCATAAAATGACATGAAAAATGTGGCAAAAAATGTCTCCTGGCGAAAAACAAAGACTTTTAAAATGGAATTGAGATTAAATTCTGATTATAACGAGTAGATGACAGCAGAGGATCACTCATTAGCTCAGTAGCCTTGCTTTTGGATTTATTATGAAATGCCTATTATAACAATTTTAGTACTTTTACTGTACTAAAGTATAAAGTATAGCAAGTGCAGGAAGTCACAAAGTCTCATGTCATTTAAAAAAATAAATAAATAAGCCCAGACACCAACAGCCTAGAAGGTAAATTATTTAAATACTTAACTAGTTAACTACAAATTAAATAAGTTAATTATTAATGATTTAACAATTAAATAATAATGCATTAAATATTTAGAAATATTTTTAGATTTAATTTAAAAACTACATTTTTAAGTTTTATCTTTAACTGTAGAAGCTGCTAAATATGTTCAGCCAACATACTTGTTGCTGCTGTAGATTTGCTACTCTGATTTTAGTCTGAATCACTTCATGGACAGCTCTGTATTTGACATCGGCTCGTCAGATTTTTTGTTGCATCCGTTGCTTTATCACTGTCAATCATAGCAATGACTTGCTGCACAATTTAGTGGATTTAGGAAGTAACCGTGCATACAGTATAGACTATACTGTATAGTCAATTTACAACTCAAGCACAACTTAAGTCCAAGTCTCAGACTAGAATTTCTATCTCTGCCATATAGAAGCACAGAAAGCAGCACACAGTGAGCTAACTATGTGCATTCAGTGTATACTGTAGCTTGAACTCCATGACTGATTAAATTGGATCACTGACAGATTAACAACAGGATGACCTGACTTAATCAAACAGCCTGCCGTATCAGAAGCTTACATGACCCACAGATCTATGAATTCAAACAAGCCTGCAATGTTTCCCTAACCTTTTCCAGAACATCTCCACTACATCACTGGAAACAATAAAAATAGCTACGCCACCCAGTCAAGCATTAAGAACGGCGGCAGTGGAGGGTCCAGGGCCGGTTCGACTTACTCCTTCCCCCTCCCCCTTCAGCATCCTGGGTCCTGATTGATCTCACGGCCCATCGGCGGGTTAAATTACACTGCAGAGTGGCTTTGCAGAGAGAGACAAAGGGCCCAGGATTTCACAGGCCATAATTCTTTCCGAGCCTTAACTTTGAAAAGGTGCAGCATTCAATTTCAGCCCTCAGCAACACTTTGCATTCACTTATGAGTTATGACACAGCCATGACGTTTTTAACTTACTATACGCCCATGTGGAAGAGACCTGCAGACCAAAGGGAGGAAGGGGAGGGGGTAAAAAAAAAACTCTCTGTCAGCACCAAGCATCAGTTATAGCGAAATTTAATACAGTAAATAAAGGCGGCTCATCTTCTGGCTGAAGCTAAAGACGAGCTTGCTTCTTTCCACATTCTACTTGCAGACAGCATTGAAGTAAAGTCGGGTATGAAATGATTTACATGTACATTCATATTTGGATCTCAGTCCAAAGTGACATCCAGGCTCCCATAGCTTCCTGGCACATAGGGAATGGAGAGGAAGCCCAGGGAATGGCAGAGGCCTTTTGATACTGCAACTCTGCCTAACCAGCAACTCGGAAGCCAGGACAGCATGAGATCCGGAGGGAAAAAAAACAGTCAAAGCACAAAAAGACCAGCTGCTTCGAGATCATGGGCGTCAGCGGAAAAAAAAAAGTCTTGTTAGTGAGAATATAATTGAACTTGTCTGGCAAGTAATAGCTTTTCCTAAAACTTCATGCATCTGGTTCACGCTGATGAAAATATACAGTGAGGTAAATATGCAACTGAAACTAATCTCAAGAGGTTTAGGAGATATAAGTCATCATCGATGACATTTCCAATTTACTCTAGCTTAAGAATCTGTCTATATTTGTAATCATACTATGTGATAAGCACAGCTTTCCAATATAAGTCCACAAGCAAACAGCTAAAAAAAAGCACCAGGCTAAAATGCAAATCCGAACGGCCTGACAGGAACATTTCAAAACACTCAAGCTGTCGTGAAACAACTTCGACATCCAAGAACCTACTAGATCTAAAAGTCACAGTTCTTTATAAGTCAAGCATTAAGGCACGTCTTACTTCTCAGGGGGTGCCGCAATTTGTGCAATGGTTTAGAAACAATATAAAATCAGCAACATGAAACCACTGAGTTGTTTTAGAGTAAACACGAGGGGCAGATAAAAGTCACTGCGCAGCGTCATTGAACATCCTTTTAAAATGCGAAAAGTTATGATAGTTTAATAATAAAAAGCGGGGAGGTTGAATGAATGTCTCGATTAGCATGAGATCTGCTGTTTGCATCTGGAGACTTTTGATGAAATCCACTTGAAAAGGATTGGCGGGACACAAGATGCTATATAACTAAACAGATCAATGCTAAGTTCAATAAAGTAAGGTAACATTTTTCATTCCTGCTATTCTATCTGTGTTAGCTGAAGATCCGTTTATTGTTTGAACAATCACTCCTCCTTTATTCCACAGTTGGAAATAGGCCAACAAGGCAGCAAAGGAATAATGGTGTTAATTAAGACACCTGTTCTTCTCTGAATTCACTCACCTAACCGTTGCTTTCAATAATGCCAGAAAATTCTGCTCTACTTTTCAAAACGGTTTAATAAAGAGAAAATACACAGGTATAATGTGCTTGTAAAAAGAGCAAGCATTGGGAATGTAATGCTGTTAATCAGATCGATTGGAAATGTCTTTTCTATTGGCCATCCGCTAAAGTGCTGGAGACAAGTTCAAGATCTGTCAAACCATGGGCCGGTATTGATGTTTGCACCACTTCAATCTCACGCAGCACCCGTTCACATCAAAGCACTGAACTGAACAGCAGTTTTTTGTCTGCTGCACTCTATAGATTCAAATATGAAACATACTCTATGCAAGTATATTAACACTAATGCTTCTAGCTACTCGATTTCACGCATCAATAAATCCTGGAATGCAAGTACAAACTTCTACGGTCAGTTTTCTCCTTCAGGTCAACAACTGTCATGATAGAACAATAGTTTCTTATAAGAGAATCAAAAATACAGTTTTTCTTGATGTTTTAAAACTGTTTGTATTTCTTCTGTGAAGTACAAAAGAAGATACAGTACTTTGAAAAATACTGCTAAGCAAACAGTTTTGGTTACCATTGACTTCCATTGTATGGAAGAAAAAAAAACACTTAGACATATCTCAAAATATCTTCTTCTATGTTCTACAGTAGAAAGCCAGACACACATGTTTGAATTAAGCGTGAAGTTGAGTAAATAATGACGGAATATTCATTTTGGTGGGAATTATGCTTTTAATAGTTCTTTTTTGGAAACTAAGGTTTATAACTGCCAGATTTGCACAAACATAAATGTTAAATGAAAAAGTGTAATGGCACGTTCAAGTCATGTCGAAAAGATTATATGTTATTATAATTTGATAGCATGTGAATGGCACCGCAAAGTCATAATATGCATGCTAAGCTGCATGTACAAAATACCATTTTTTTGCGCAATTATGAATATTTAGCAATTCCACTTACAGCAATTTCACATATTCAGTAAAGTAATAACATCTGATATGCATTCTTCATTTTGTAGAAGTAGAGAAACTTGCTGTATTTTTTGTAGAAAAGGTACATCGCCATCTTGTTCTGACCAATGTGATTTGAATGTATCTGACATCGTAATTACAACTTCCCCACTCATAAATTTCCCAGTAGGACTTGAACGCGCAGTATTTTTTTGCCCCACTAATTCCTCAAACTATTGGTCGGATCAACAAATCATGCTGCCAAAAACTGACGAATGTTGGGCTGAGCAATGTGAAAAGTGCAATGTTTACACTTTTAAAAAAAAAAATGGACTAAAAAGGGGCTACTTTTATGTATTTTTAAAAGTTTAAAAGCATTTACAACAGTGCCACAGACTTAAAATGATTAGTCCTAAAGTTTGTGGCCCTGTCGTAAATATTTTTTTAATTTTCAAAAATACAAAAAAATTATACTAAAAATTTTTTCCACAAAAATACAAGCACTTGCATTGAGCGTGAATTATGTTTCTGACCACATTAAATGTTTGAATTAACCATCAATACCTTGTTTAGTTCAGTAGTTACATCATGACATTGGTAATCCTAGAACCACAAACCCATCTGTAAGTTTCCTCAAAACAACCCAGCATTGACACACAGAAAATAAACTGCTGCAGGGGTCAAGGACAACACAGAGGAAGTGTGTCAAGCTAAAGTACACACTCGGTTCGCGGCGCGGAGCATCGGTTTTCCAGCGTATCCATAGCCAGTGGGCATTACATCGCTTCAGATAAAGTCTTAGATAGAGGTGGTAAGCACTCTGTGTGAACTGAGTTTGGGCTCGAAAACAGTGACCTCACAGATTCTAATCCCTCATCTCTCTTTGCACGCTTTCCTCTGAGAGGAACTGCCAGAGGGGAAAACTTGAAAGCTAAAGAGAGTATGGGAGGGTGTGTGGGAAAGAGTGTGTGTGAGAAACAAAATGACATGCAAAGAGGAAAGAGTGTAGAGAAGCGGGGAAAAATCACAACAAAGTCACATTTAGGTGCTGGCTTACCTGAACACAGTTCACAAGATGGGACGGTGAAGTGAGGATAGTCAAAGGGGTTGTGGGAGGAGGGTCCGGGCGGGTTGATCCAGCCGCTGACGGGTGGTCCGGGAGGGAGGAAGGAAGGATGGAGTGGCAGGGAGCAGGGAGACGGGGAGGCCAAAGGGGGGATATGAAGCACTAGTCCTCTTTCTTTCCCTCTTTATCCCTCTGGCACAGAGGCAAAGAGGCAGACACCAGTACCTGCAGCCACTCAGATAATAGGAGAGAAAAGAGTGCTCACATCCACACACGCTCCAGTACAGGGAGGAAAGAGAGAATGCCCCTCCCACTCCTTCCCAAGACCCAATCGCACACAGACTTCACTGGCAACGAATGGGAGCACAGGCAGCCGGTGCCATGCCCTAGCCAATAAGTGCAATTGCTCATATCCAGTCGGAATAATTAGTCCGAGAGCAGAGCGGAGCGGCTTCCCTTCTGAAGGACAGACAAACGGACGCACTTACCCAATAAGTGTGATTTAAGACTGCAACCGACATTAGAGTAATTAGATTGTGCCGCACTTAACCTAGCAGAACAACGCTGCAAGCTCCACTGCAGGACTGGCAGAGGTGCAGGCTACACGGGAAGGGATTCGGAAAGGTGCAATGATGCTAAGCAGGCAGAAATGATGTGTATAGAGAAGGAGAAGGAATAACTTTTAACATGGTGATCAGTGCGCATGATTATCACACTGTGACACTTTCACATTTTTTTAATGGGGCTGAGTCCCATTATTCATAATCTGTGTCAGAAAAAAAAAAAAAAAACGTAGTATCTTAAAAGCATTTTTTATTATTATTATATTGAAAACAGCTGAGTAGAATTAGTTTTTTAACATTGTAAATGTGTATATATATATATATATATATATATATATATATATATATATATATATATATATATATATATATATATATATATATATATATATATATACTGCCTCTAAGCTTTTGAATGGTATCGTGTATATTGCTATACTTGGAGTAAGACTGGAGTAATGATGCTGAAAATTTAGCTTTGATCACAGGAATAAATTACATTTTAAAATATATTCAAATAGAAAGCAGTTATTTTAAATATTACTGTTTTTGCTGTATTTTAGATTAAATAAATGCAGGCTTGGTGAGCAGAAGAGAATTCTTTACAAAAACATTAAAGGTCTTACTGTTCAAAAACTTTTGACTGGTAGTGTATGTCATGTTGAAATATATAATTGAACATCACATACCTGACATTTCCAAAAATATATAATGTTTATGTGCTCTGAAGAAAAAAAAAAAAACATTTGAAGAGACTCATGGGAGTGTGTACATCACTCGGTCTTAGCTGTGGTCCAGCTTCCTGTCTCTGTTTTCCATGACAAACTACATTATTAACATTATTGAAAAATAAGAACACAATTACCACATAGCACACATATTTCACCATACAGTAAATAAATCAAATTAAAGTAACATCTGTAAAATAGTGAATGCACACTTACACTATAAGATTCTGAATAAGGGGTTGAAAACTGAACGAGACCTGTGTCCTCTTCCTGTGTGAGATGAGTATGTATTCACAGTCCTAAAAGAATGTTATAAACAATCATTAGCATTTATTTTTCACAGTACATTAGTATATGCATAAGCATACTTGATGAGAAAACAGAATGCCAACAACAAAGAAACTATATTTTAACACTATCAACCACAAATAATGTTACCATATAGGCATAATATAAGTACAATTACTATACCCTATACTGTGCACTTACTCAGTATGATTTTCAGGTGCCTTTCTTGTGCAAGACGCCCTTCCAAGATGCATTTTTAGGTCTGGCTATGCGTATTATCACCTACTGTAAAATATAAGTTCATTTTGTTAACTTATTAAATACAATTATATATATTCACTACCGTTCAAAAGTTTGGGGTACAATTTTTTTGAATGAATGAATGAATGACATTAATACTTTTATTCTGCAAGGATGCATGCATTTGATCAAAAGTGACAGTAACATTGTTTGTAATATTACAAAAGATAAATGCTGTTCTTTTAATTTTCCTATTTATTAAAGAATATTATATTAAAGAAAAATTCATGGTTTCCACAAAAATATTAAAAAGCAATATAATAATAATAATAATAATTAATAATAATAATAATAATAATAATAAATGTTTCTTGAGGACCAAATCAGCATATTAGAATGATTTCTGAAGGATCATGATGATTGGAGTAATGGCTGCTGAAAATTCCGCTTCGCCATCACAGAGAAAAAAACATTAATAATAATAATAATTAATTTTTATTTTCAATCAACCTTTTGAACTGTAGTGTTGTTTTAATTGTTTTATGTTTAAGTATGGCATAAGGTTGACAGTACCTTTTTATTTGGCTACCTTAATACTGTATCATTTAACATGCCACATTAATACCATTAAAAAATGCACCTAAAAATCAAGCCTGGGCTGGAATATTTTGCCTGTTAATCAAAAGGTTAATTTTTGACTGTGCTCACATTTTCTCTGCATAAAACCAAAATCACAGACCCGGAATAGAGCTCATTTCATAAGACCTTTTTTTTCTGTTTTACAGATCAATACTCTGGCTCAGGTCTTGGCTTGAGAAATGATCAATGGTGAACTGTTAGAATGATGAATGAAAAGCACATCGGCCGGCACTATCCCCTTCACAGCAGGAAGGACCGATGTGGGGACAGAGATGTAATAATGTCCTATTAACAACCACAGGCAAGGCACTTCTATATACTTTCAGGATGACAAGGTGGTGCTCAAAGTGGTGAAACTTCTCTTAGCACCCGATTCTGCTGACGTCTGAGTGACCAGGCATTATTTCAGGGTCAGGGCTCCAAAGCCATTCTCGGTTTCTCAGAAGAGTACGCACTTCTGCTTAGTAAATCTTGTGCAGCGGTGAAATCGATGCACCTACTGATATCATGCATCATAACATGGGCTGATATGCATAACATGAGCGAGCACAAACCTATGATGATTCAGCAGGTGTTCGCACACAGCCCTCCCATACATCACATGCATCAGAGTATCAGTATTTACAAGTAAAGCAGCTTAAGTATGGAGTTGACAGCGACAGTGAAATGTGCTATAGACTGTGGCACACAGGGCTTCCTCCAAGAGCACTGGGTGGGAGAGGAGGCCCCATAAAAAATGCATGAGCAACAGGAGGAGATGTCACATTGGATATGTTTCCAGCTACAGAGATACTTGTGTGTGGAGAGCCATGAAAGTGAAAGGTACAAGTGAACTCAGGTCTAAGAAGACAGAAGTGAGGGGAAAAAAAAGCACTTAACTTCCACCACTAAACCGGCCAAGACCATTGCCGCGCTGTCCCAGCAATAACAGACATTTAGAAATAAATCCATTGATGTACAAGAGATTTAATGGCTTATGTATGGCTTGATGCATAAACATCCACAATCACTATAAAAAATATATATATTTATTCAGCCTGTATATAGAGTCTGTCATCACACTTACTGCCCCAGTGATTTACATTCCACTGAGACACAGATCTATTTCATTATAAACACATTTACAACAATGGGGTTTTGAAAGCATGCATACCACTGCCTTAGTCTACAAATTCAGAAAGATATCTCATCAAATATTCATTAATTCTGGAGTACAGTCATGCTTTAAATGTCATGCTTAGCAGGGGAGATGGGCTCCGCTTAGGCAAGAGGATTTATAACGTGGCACTTATAAGTGGCTATCATTATACTGGGGTTTGATGTCTTTAAACAGTGACTGACAATAAAAACAAACATATGTGGGCATCATACAGAACTAAACAGGGGTTTGTAGTTTTAAATAAAGCGGAATAATTGGTTATTGGCCTGTTTCTAAGAATTGCAGCATATAAATGGTTTAAATCCAACCCATGCTCTTTGGAAAAACGCGCCTATGGCAACATTTCTGCAAAGTGATGTTAAACTGGTTCTTCAAAGAAAAATATCCAGTGGTTGCGCTAAAAGCACGTTCAGTTAACCTAAACAGATGAACGTGAATCTGGATATACTTCATTGTTTATTTTTGTACATATCTTGGCAGTTCAGAAATGAAATGTCTGGTGAGTGGCTCTAAAAGATTAATGCTCTAACACGTTTAAAAATAACATACCACCTACCCAAAACCTTATTGATAGTTTTGATAAAAGCAAACATTAGATAAATGTACAGCAACCATGCCATTATAGCTTACTTCTACAAGTCTTTAAACTCTTTTATCATGATTCGTGATATCATGTTTCACCTGTACCAGGTGAGCTTTCAAGCAAGTTTACTAAGTCAAGAAAAGCCGTACAAATGGAGCTGATTACGTAATACAAAAACATCAAAATGTATGCGTTTACAAATTCTGCACTACGGTTAATGTTTTAAAGTCATAACAGTATTCTGCAAGGAACTGTGTGAAAATAAGTCTTTATTATTTGATATACTTTGCCCTGTAATTAATTTGTTTGGACAGGAATAAAAGGTGTTGGTGCTTTACCACTAGTGGTCATTTCAGCTGAAACTGCAGTGAATTGCATGTATAGATTAGATACGTTTTTGGAGTTGTGCAAAAATGTAAATAGAGGCATGTTTTACCAAAGAGCTTATGTTAAATTACAATACAAGAGTAATTGCAATGTTTCATCTGGCATAAGTGATGTGAGATGATCAGATGATGTTTGGGATTGGAAATATTAAAACTAAAATGTACAGTTTTAGTTAAAGTTACAGTATGTTTTTATAGCATATAAACTCTTATGTCAAACGATGATTCCTAAAAATGTAATTCCTAGTGATATGACTACTTTAATGCTTTATCTAAAATACATTTTCATGGTCAGTAAAATATTTATGGATCATAAACTGTCTCAGTTAACATCCACTGGTGCATGAGTGAGGCATAAAATTAATTTTGGACCCAGCTCGTATGGTTTAGTAACAAAGCCAGTAGATTGCAATGAATATGATTTCATTGTTAGTGTAACAAATAAGCCAATATTTTGCTCAATACAATTTTGCGTAATGAGGGCTATCATATATCCATAGCCATTCTTGTGACGTCTCATTTAAGCTGCATCTCATTGACAATTTTGGCAGCTTCATATGCAAAGATGAAGAGTGCAAGATAGTAAATGAAGCAGCAGCATAAACCACCTCCATAAAACCAACAGCGCTCAGCGGCACAGCATCTTCATTTCAGTGACTCACAAAGACAGCATAAACACAGCACGTCTAACAGACATGGCTTTGCCTCTGCTACCAATGTAATTAAAGCCAACATCTTGTCCCGCTCTCGTATCATTACCGTCTGTAGACCATTTGGATGCGCTTTGTTATTACTTACTTGCTGCTAAATATAGATTTCCTGTGCCAGCGCTAGAGATTGCAGTCAGCTGCAGATTGTTCCCCTTGTTTGCAGTCACAAAGACTTATGTGGATACTATATCACTCGACGGGGGTGCAACAAGCTTTTTTGAATCTGTCACCCCTTTTTTGGGGGGTCAGTATAAAAAGCTGATTACAAAGAATAGAAAATGAAGGCATATATTTAGGAGTGCTGTATTAACTGTACTACAAGTAAAAGCATGAGTATTTTTTTAGGCTATTCCTATTTTATTTGATTAACAATTTGACACATTTTAGAATAATAGTAAAGTCAATTAATTTAGTTTTTTGTTTGTTTGTTTGTATTTGTTTTGATTTTTCAAACTGTGGAAACCAGTTTTCATCAAAAAAAATCAAGTGTTTACCTTTCACTGTCTGTATAGTCATATACCTGAGGAAAGGCTACTGAAGAAAAGGCAATTACACAATGCCCATAAACACTTATACATACAGACATACAAGTTTGGAATTACGTATTTGAAATCAGCACACTTGGATATTTCAATCTTAAAGATACTGAAATTTAACCACTGTGACAACAGAGAGAGGAACCAGCTTCCTCATCACTAATGATCAGGCAATCAAATATTAATTAATACTAATATTGCCAAAACTGACTAATACATAATAAGAAGAAAATACTTGTATATTTTGGATTAATCTTCTGAGAAATATGAAGAGCAATGTACAGTAGGTGCTTCAGAAATGACAAGATGGCACAGGCCTACAGATTGTTACATTCTCTCATCAAAATTACTAATACACTATGTGTTTACACAGGCAGCATAAACGCATTTACACAAATTTATGATCGCAAAAAAAACAGCGAATCAGCAATCAGGCGATTGTAGCTTTGAATATCAGATATATATATATATATATATATATATATAATATATATATATATATATATATATATATATTTTAATATATATATATATATATATATATATATTATGCGTGCTTATTGTCGTGACAGAGCTGCTGTAGCTCGGCAGTGAATTGACCTTATTTTAGAATCAGTTTCATTAAATCATCTGTTTTCCCGATTTTCTGCTGTATCTTATGATCAATATAGGTTTACCTGTTATCCATTCTAGATGTTTTGCCATGAACTCGCTTCCTTCTGGTTTACGTCACTGTCAAGCGTTGTTTACTGATTGGTTCAAAATGTAAATATTCATCGCTAACCTTCAGACTTGCTGTAGGCCATCAAGTTTACACTTTCCAAACTAAATGAGTGACATAAATCTAGAAATAGGAAAACCTATTATTATAATTGAGTAATAGGGGAAACAACTATCTATTGTTAATGTATATTAAATGCAATGTAAATACTGAAGGGAGGAAGAAAAAATAATACAGTAGGCTATCCATCATCAGCGTTGCTTCATATTTAACCACCGACGGCGATCTTTTTAATGAACAGGTTCGCATCAAATTGGTTTGAATAAATCTTTTTTTTTTTTTTTTTTTTTTTTTTTTACAATACAAACATTAATACATTAATACAGTACACTTAAAATAATAAAGACAAAAAAAAAACACTATACACAGATTTTCTGTTATGCCAGGGTAACAACAAGAAAAACGAGGTAATAAAACTACTTCTTAAGAAGACACAAAGGACGAATATAAAGAGACTGTTTTCATAGCTTTCAAATTAACAGAACTTTGTATAGTTTCCACATACTTGTCTAAGCCCAATTTGAATAAAGAAAAAAGAGGTTTAGAGCCAGTAAACTTTTGTTTATGAATGTGAAATTTAGCTAATAGGAAACATAAATTAATTATGTAATATTTTCCAGTATTCTCTTTTGAATAGTCAAACAATCCAAAGAAAGCATCATGAAAACAAAAAGAGAAGTCACTTACAAAATAACACTAAATAAATGCCAAAAAGTCTGACCAAAATGTTTCAGTGTAGGAGCATTGCCAAAATAAATGAATAAAGTCTTCTTCAGAAGAATGACAAAAACAGCAACTCACGTCAATGTCTGACTTATATTTCCTAAGAAAGGCTTTAGTTGAGTAACATTTGTGAATTAACTTTAATGTTATTTTTTTTACTTTATTGGTAAGCAGATATCTATGAGGCAAGGTCCATACTTTCTCCCAAGGTATGCTCTCCACAATGCCATTCCAATAAGGTATTATGTAAGGAATCGTAATTATCTCTCTCTGAAATAGAGCTCTAATTTTATAGTTATTTTTTTGTTGATCTGCAGAAAAGTAAACATTTCCGATCATTGTGTCAGTTAAATTCAGAGTGTACGTACATGGCCATGGAAATGTAGTAGGCTACCTTGCAACAGAAAAGACACATCAGATGGAATGGCATTGAAAACAACAGCATATTCATCAGCAGATACAGGAATATTATATTTCTGTAAGAAATCTGAGTAGTTGTAAAGTCTGCCTTGTGAATTAAGCCTACCGGTTTTCATCCAAAATATCTTTGGAACGAAGCTTTTAGGGGTTTGGAACGACATGGGGGTAAGTGATTAATGACAAAATTTTCATTTTGCGGTGGAGTAAAAATTTGCACCACTCACGTAGCCTGAGGCTTTTGGAAGAAGATTTGGGCATTTTAAAGGAATAGTTCACCAAAAATTGAAATTTACCCCATGATTTAATCACCCTCAAGCCATCCTAAGTATATATGACTTTCTTCTTTCTTCCTTCTCAATGCAATCTGAGTTATATTTAAAATGTCCAAAAAAGCTTCAAAGCTTTATAATGGCAGTGAATGGGTGATAATATTCAAAAGTCCAATAAACTGTGTCCATCCATCATAAAAAGTGCCTCACATGGCTCCTAATAAAGGCCTCCTGAAACGAATCGATACATTTTTGTAAGAAAAATATCCATATTTTAAACTTTATAAACCTTAATCTCTATCTTCCACTGTCCTACGCGCGTACACGAGAGAGTCACGTTCCAGCATGACGTAGGACGTATGGATATATTTCTTACAAAAACGCATTGATTGTCTTCAGGAGGCCTTTATTAATTAAGCCATTTCATTTTTGGGTGAACTATCCCTTTAAGGACTTTTACCTAAGAATAAAACTTTTTCTTTTGTTTCAGTACAGATCACAACAACAATAACAACAGTTAATCCTAAAGACCTCCTGCAGAGTTCCTGCTGTCATCCTGCACTGTGGCGATCTATACTCCATCTGAAACCATTTTTAACAGTACTCTTTAAAAGCCATAGCATTTTAGTAATTTTTTGGCATGCAATTTTGCTTAATTTTCACTTAATCAACTTTCTCAAATGCCCATGGGTTATATTACCACAGGCTTGGTCCACCTGCTTGAAATGCTTGCAGAGGACCTTTAAGTCCTGAGATACAAAAGGGCCGCTTCACCATCTCGCTGTCAGCAGTCTCTGATTTGTGCCTTGAGGCCCTCTCAAGGCCACATCGCTAAATCCTATTGAACAGGCTGTAAAACCCTTCAGGCGGACAGAGAATCAGTGCAATAGGCACTGAGGAGGGATTGCAATGTCATCAAAGGGGCATACTGTGCAATTTAGAGACATGCATGAATCAGGACTTTGGGGCCCTTTGCCATACAGTAGGTGCACAGAAGACATTTGCCTGAGAGTATGTCAGTGCTTAAACAGCATTTAGCAAAATTGCATAGTTTACAGTTCCAACCATTGAGAAGGAAAGACACTTGTGCTGATCAAAGGTGGCTTTTATCTGAACTAGAAGTAAGGATTTACTTTATACCAAAAGTCACTTAATCTCAACCTGACAATGAGTTCTTCAAAATATGTGTTTTTTATGTATATATGACTTCAGTAAATAATGACAAATAGCATTTTTTGGGTTTTAAACATCTAATTATTGTGTAGAAAAATTATTCTTACAAATGAAAACAATGGGTTAAAGCCTTTATGAATTTAAAGTCTAAAATACATACTTGTGAAAGGAAAAATGTACCTTTATTTTTTAGTAATCGGTCAGTGAACAGTAAACACATTCATGATATGAAATGGCTTGTGAATGGTATCTGATATGTTAATATTGTGCATTAATAGACAACAGACACTAATAGACAATATACATTAATAGACACAAGAACTAGTGCCAGAATTATTGTGGCAAACAAAAACAAAATCATTTATTCAGTGCCTCTGAGACATGGTATAGCACATACTGGTTTAAAAAAAAAGACTAGAAGCCCACAGGGTTGTACTGAATTCATCAGTAGCACTACAGTGGATTAAGTGTCTGAAATTCCATATGGAAACACATCTGTCTCTCCCAAACAACACTGTCTGTTTCATCAGTGAAAGCACCAAATGCAACCAAAGCCTCTGAAATGTCCAATGAATTAAAAGACATGTAACCGCTATTTTTGCGTTACAGAATTTTTTTTCCATTAATATTTGTTGCAAAAATCTTGCAGCTTCCCCTCTTGACTTAAATCAGCCACTTTGCTTTATTAAAACTTCTGGAATCAACCAGAAGTGTAAAACAATGACACTATGAAGAACTACCATATGAAATTTCACATTAATCACAATAGAAACACACAGTGATCCCATATATGCAACAGAAGTATTAAGAATAAATGTGTTTTTTACAAAACCCTTTTGTATTGAATTACTCAAAGCATATTTTTGCCAACTGAAGCTTTTTGATACAGTGACCATTTTTAGCTACAGTTAACTATTTCAGTCTTGCACTTTTAACTGTGGAAGTATGTAAAAGTGCTCACTAAAATAGAAAAAAGTATGGTTTACAGTTTCAAATCATATTTTAGCTCTTTAATGTGAAATAAATATTTTCTCTTTCTGAATCCTAAAACTAAGATGTCAGGTTTGCCCCTCTGTATTTAACAAACCTTGGATGAAAATGGAAACGGTACAGACAAATAAGTGGAAAAAAGTTACACACAAAAAAATAGCTAAAATTGGTTAAATATACCAATTAAGACATCTTAAAAAAAAATGTACATTTTATAGTATAAAACCCCAAAACAAACAATTCATATACAAAATTTTATATGGATACAGTTCGAAACACTGCCTCGGCTGGCCTCACTTCTCTGGTTTAACCCCCTGAAAAATATGTGCCAATGCCCTGAGAGAGAGCAAACACCTCCACGTTCAACCTGCCTCTTTGGTGTTACGGTGAGGGAACAGATGACTGGCAAATTCTCCTTAAGGCAGACTCAGTTCTTTTTTAATTTTTTTATAATTTTCTTTTCTTTTTTTCATTAGATACAGGCATCTGCTGGAGTGAAACTGGGCCTGTATAAACGGTTGTGTTGAGTGTTCAAAGGCTCTTTAGGACGGCTTTATTTCTTGGATTGTGTCATGTAGCTGTTCTCGATGCACAGCACAATGTAGGAACTGGAGCAGCTGCTGGAGGTCTGCTGGAGGAGTTGGCCAGCCTGCAGAGACGAGGCCAAGCCTGTCACCGCACGGTCTCCGGCCCTCCACGTCTCACAGTAATTATCCGTCTGCCTGTGACCCCTGCCACTGGAACCATGCCAGATCATCTTCTCTGGCCTACAGGATTGAGGGGAAAAAAAATTCATTTTAGGTGGTTTAAGATAGCCTCAGACTGCATTCAAAACCTGGAAGACCTTTCCAAAATTGCAAAGTCAAATTGCATTGCCCGACTGTGGGATCAGGATGCACAGCTTTTTAATCCATCAACTGGGAAACTACATTTTTTTTTACAAGGTACTAGACAGCGATAAATACATAGATAGATAGATAGATAGATAGATAGATAGATAGATAGATAGATAGATAGATAGATAGATAGATAGATAGATAGATAGATAGATAGATAGATAGATAGATAGATAGATAGATAGATAGTTATTTCTCTAGCTTCTGTTTTTAAAGAAAAATAGTAAAGTCTGAAGAGATACTACCATCTTCGATCAGCCAAAGACACTGGCACTTACCAGGCACTGTCCCGCAGGACATCTCTGCCATCAAATGAGTAGATAGGAGCATTGTCCTTCATCCTGCTCTCTGAGTCACTGAAGAGAGACTCCCAGCTTCTGAAAAGGACTTGATCCTGCAGAGGAGAATATTAATGCCATGAAAAGACAAGAAACAACCAAGATCACTGAGTTAGTTCATTGGGTAAGTTTAGTCTTGAGGAGAAAATGTTGAGGAATTGTCAAAATTATCCAAAAGATCAAACGAATACTCATGTACAAACATAGATAATTCTACAAGACTGAATGAATATGAATAAATAAATAGATAAATGAGATGGGAAGAAAAAAATATATTTCAAAAATGTTTGCTTGCTTGCAAAACTTTTGCATTCCCCAGATTTTTTTTAAAAATAAAATGATAAATAAAATAAAATAAATGTTAACTGAAATAAAATGAAATATATTAAACTTATACATATTTCAGCTAGTTTCCAAGGCAACATTTCTTATTTTTATTTGGTTTCACTAAAATAATAAAACTGAAATAAAATAAATAAAAAACTATATAGAAATTAAAAAAAAGAATACAAATGTTAAAAAAACAACAAAATTATTAAAACTTTAAAATCAACAATATAAAAAAATAAAATTCAAAATATTAACAAAAACTACAATAGTATATCAATGATAAAAAAAAAAAAAAATAATCACTTCTACACACCTTGAGGTTAACAATCGGTAATGTCTCTCTGTCAGATCTGCGGACGATACTATAGAGATCCTGAAGTTTGGAGGACAGGAAGGCTCTGAATGTTCCCTTCAGGCCCACGGCGCGAGCCTGCTGGAAGCACAGGAAGTCTGCCCCACGAATGCCTCTCATGTTACCCACTTGTGGAGAATTCAGGGCGATAAGATGCAACTGTACCGAAAATGAAAATGGTGTCAAAAATGGAAATAAACACGGGAATCTATGCAAATGTTGTGATGAAGTTGACTGAACTAACCCCTGGTCCAGAAGTGTGGGTGTGGCCCTCTGGTTGATTGACAGGGGGGCTAGGGCGGCGGGCTGGAGTGATGGGGTTCCTCTCAGGTTGAACGGGGTGTCTGTGTGGTTGTACAGGATCGGTGTAAGGTGGGTATTGTGGATCTGGGTAACGGGAGTCAGTCGGACTGGGGTTTCTATTCTCTGGCTCCCTCCTTGGAAACTCGATCGGCTGGTGCGGTGGGGAAATCTGCTCTGCTCCATTGTCAGCTGTGTGGTCTTGGGAATAGTGAACAACAGGGGGCGGCTGGACCGCTGCCACTTCATTGTCCTGGAGGAAGAGCCAACGAGCTAGTCATACCTTCAGGAATTGATATGCACATCCACTAATTCCAGCCTCCTTTGATTAAACTGTGGGTGCTTATTTGAATGTTAAAGCATAAAAAAGAGCTTTATTCACACTGCTTACCAGCTCTCCATAGAAGGTTTTATAATCTCCAAGCTGCAAATAAAAGGAAAACTGTGTTAGAATTTGAGAAGACCTTTAAAAGAAAAAAGAATAAACCCTTATATTGTAATGTTCTCCTTAAAATGAGTCAATGACAAATAAAAATGCGTAAAATGATGAAATGAAAAAAAAAAAAATCTAGTTTAAATCACAACCACCATGTTCCAAGAAATATGAATTCATGTTGATTTTCTATATCTGGAAAAACCTTTATGTCTTTTTGATTATCATACCATAATTTTGATTAAAGGCTCTAAATATGGCAAGTGGTGTGATCAAAAAAAAAAAAAAAAAAAAAAACTAAATTATGCCTGGAGTACATTTGAGTGCGCTTAACTATTTTCAAAATAATAAATAATATAATAATATTATAATATTATATTATAATAATAATATTACTTCCCAAAATGTTGTCAAACACATTTTTCATTTATTTTATTTATGTATTTATTTTTACAATTATTAAATATGATTAAGTTGGTCAAATGACAAACAGAACAAATCCTACCATGCCATAAAAATGTCAATTATATAATTATATTTTTAATGAACTTACAACAGTTATATATAATTATAATAATCACAACAGTTGCAACACCACCTCCTTTAATAATTAACAACATGACTACCACCATTATGTTTATAAAACAACAACAACCATTATCCACAAAACAATATTACAAACTTTTTTTTTTAAATGCTCATATTATAAAAAATGTTATTAAAGTAATTTTATGTATGAAATGCATTTTTAATATTATTTTACAACAAATGAAAAGGTGTAAACAAAAATGAGTGTTTAAGCACCATACCATCACTTGTCTGACACCATCCCGAACTCTGAGGTAGAGATCGTTTCTGTCCAAAATGTAAATCAAAGCACCTTCAGACTGTCTGCGTGCCGTAGCCATCATTATGTCATAAGACCTCAGGAAAGTCACCTGCTGAAACATTTAAAAATATGGGCATGATTAAAGTATAAAGTGTCAGGTATATAATCATACACACGCCATGAACGTCCCACTCACTCCAGATCCAGTGCCAGAAACTCCAGGAGGTCCCGGGGGACCTGGAGGTCCAGGAATACTGAGTTCTGAAACAAACACAAATCATACAACACTGTCTGTTATTTAAGTTCTTCAAAAATATCCTAAGTGTGTTAAGAATTTTACTTAGTTTTTTCTTACGTGGTCTGTAGGCTCCTGGCAATGACGGTGACCCTGGAGGTCCAGGGGGTCCAGGAGGTCCTGGGTTTCCTGGACGACCATCATAACCAACACCAGGTGCTCCTGGTGGGCCCTGTGGTCCAGGGGGACCTCTGATTGAGTCTCCTTTAGGTCCCTAGAAAAGATGTCTTTGATGAGACCATCCACATGTAGGTAAGTACTCAATTGGGGTTATGTCAAGAAATTCCCAATAATTCTTACAGTAGGTCCAGGGTTTCCTGGTGGTCCCTGTACAGCTCCAAAACGAGGGTCATAAAATCCTCCTCCTGGCTCTCCTTTCTCTCCTTTCAGACCGGGCTCCCCCTGCTCCCCCTTCATCTCATTCTAAGGAAACGGGTGCCATGTTTTGTGTTGTTGAAATCATAATCAAATCATTTCATAAAAGATTTTCATTTATATATTTAGTGAATCACATACCTTGAGGGCATAGATATCAACGTTAGAGGAAAAACCTGTGGGAAAAAAATGACCGAATACTGCATTAATACATTAAATACCACCATACATTTTACAATGAGTTGATAATGATGTCAAGCTACTAAATCAGGGTACTTCAGCCACTAAATTTACAGAGGCCAGGACAGCCTTGTTATTGCCTCTTGCTATCGGCCTCAAGTCTCTAGAAACAGCAACAGTGGTAAATTTTACCTGGTGACCCTGGAACTCCAGGAGCTCCCTGGTCTCCTTTATCTCCTTTTATAGCTAAGAAAACAAGACAAGGCGTTATTCAAAGTTGTCAAAAATTCTTTGACATGTGAATTCATTCTACATATTAAAATCCACATGAAATGCATTTCTTGATCCATTTTTGTCCTGTAATGTTGAATTTGTTGAGCATAAGTCATTGAGAGGGAAATAAAATGTAGGTTGGGACTCGATTTTTTCCACTGGGAAATAGCTGGACCAAAGTGAAGTTTAATAAATCAGCACTAAAGAAAAACTGTTTTAAGGGTACATTGGATGCCCATTTTCCACAAGTTGGTATAATTCTTTTGGGTGTTCAAGAAATGTCTGCAACACACTTTGGTTAAAATTCCTCAAAGGTCACATAAAAAAAAAAAAAAAAACAGTTTTTACCTTGTCAAAAACATCTCTGTTCACAGCCACCCATTTCAGTCCATGTCTTTTTAAATGATAATGAGCTAATGCTCACCCACTGCTTTGTTCCATTATTTGTGTATTCAGTGGCGCGTTACCATCAAAAACAAAACTAAAACACTGTGTCCTCAGTGGCTCTGATGTCGGGAGAAAATAAAGACTCATGTTCACTTTTACATCCAACTATAAAACACCTGCTTCGCTTACAAGACATGTCGCTACAGCTGCTCGAGCACGGAGAGAACGGCGGACAGTGTACAACTGGCTGAGGGCGGAGATATGCTAATACAGGACATTCCGTCAGTGGTTGTGGGTGGGGTCTGAGCAGTATGACATCATACTGCTCAGAAAATCAAAACGGCTTGATAATTAAGACTGGTTAGGTTTTTTGGGGATCCAAAAAAAAAGGAATTAATGGATTTTTTAACCACACTAGTAAAATACATACAAAAACAAAAAGAAACAAATATATAAAAACAGCACCAAATGACCCAACCCCCATCCCCATGCCCCCCCCCCCCATCCCCTTTTTTTTTTAGAAAACATGCAGAGTTAAATCATGTAAATAGAGTACATTTTGATTTCATGTTGACTTTAAGGACCTTGTGACAAAATATCTCCTGATTATCTGCTGTGACAAGAATGACTGTAATAACCTACCTGGATACTGTCTCGAATAATCTTCATATCTCTGAAATGGAAAAAGGATTTTATTTTATATCAAATTATTGCTGTTGCAATCATGATCACTTCAGTTCAACATAGCCAGCATATGGAGCTCATTCAGCAATGATTCATGCATAAATTATAGCTTATTTGACACAAAAAGCACTTACACTGAATCGGTCCAAGGGCAGAGCAGGTCCAGGGGGACCAGGAGGCCCTGGGGGACCAGGGGGACCTTGAAAATACACAATCCAAGCAATCCATTCAAATCAATCAACAAACTACATAAAAAACCAAATTCAATACTCAAATTCAATCAAGAAATTTACTGGGTAGCCATATCCAGAGCCTGACCCTGACTCTCCCTTCTCTCCTTTGTATCCATTTACACCTGGGCGACCCTATAGTCATAAAAATGAAATTAAGTTCACAGTCAGTAAAATATGCCGTTGTCTGTCAAGAAATATTTTTTGTTGATAAAAGTTTCATTTTGAGAGACTTACAGGTCTGCCTGGCATTCCAAATTCACCTTTCAAACCAGGAGGTCCAGCTGGACCCTGAATAAAATGAAATATGACTTAGATGTTGCTCAGAATGTTCCAAATAGAGGCATGATAGAGTTGTTCTTTTCTTTAACTCTTAACTTAAAAAATAAATAAATAAATAAATAAATAAATAAATAAATAAATAAATGTAACGAATACAAACATACAGGAGGTCCGACTGGTCCAGGAAGCCCACTCTCACCCTACAGACAGAAAAAACAAATTCATTTTGATACATGGTACTAAAAGTTTGTACACCTATTTAATCTTTTGCATTTTCCTTGTTTTTGAATGTTAGTTAAGTCGTTAAAATATAAAGAAACAAAAAATATGGGAATTATTGACTAATAGTGTCCAAAAGTCATATTGAACGAAACTGTATGTTTCCTGAACACTTGAATATCCAACACACTTTCCATCCAAAAATAAAATGAAATAAAATACATTCAAAATAAAATTATATAAAACAAAATAATACAATACCTTTAGGCCTGTCAGTCCACCATGGTAAAGTGGGTTTCCATCAGGTCCAAGAATAAGTCCGGGTTCTCCTTTCTCACCCTGCAAATAAAATGATGTTACAATAGTGAATTTGAGGTTTTTAAACACTTCATATTTAGCTATGTCTATTGGTTTTTGCTTACAAACCTTAATGCCGTAGCCTGGTGAACCAGGTTCTCCTCTGACACCCTTTGGTCCCACGGGCAGTGTAAGATTGATTATAAAACATAATTCTGACTATAAAGTTTATATAAATTAATGTATAATTGCATATATATACACATACATATATATACATACATATACATAGACAGCTATATACATAATACATACATAAACAGACTATAATTCTATATATTATAGATATATAGGGGGGGATATATATATTAGGGGGGGGATATATATTCTAGATATATATATATATCTATAGATATATATAATATATATATATATATATATATAATATATATCATATGTATATATATATATATTATCATATATATATATATATATGTATAAATATTTTAATAACAAATGTAACTATTAACTGAACATGAACATTACATGGTTAAGGGACTTCTGTGCTTTGCATCAGGCCTAAGAAACTATTTTACCCATGGTAAAAATCACAGTCTCTCCTGCCTTGTGGTGTTATTAATTACTTCTAGAATACACAGTTTAAATGTCTAAGGTTTTTTTTTTTTTTTTATCAAAAATGGGGTTGGGCTGACAAATTAAGTTAGGCAGTACTAACTGGGAATCCTGCTTGACCAGGAAGACCAGCCCCACCCTGAAAATCACACAAAAGATATATGACTTTTACAAAATTTTAGAGGTCTGTATTTCAGTGCCCACAAGACATTTTCTGGTATCCTAATGCCCTCTGCCATACTAACAATAGACTATCAGAAGCAGAATTTTCATACCCGAGGTCCTGCTCCTCCATCATTCTGTACAGAAAAAATTACAAACAGCTTAATAAGAATATGAACCATTATAAGCAAAAAAGCTATATAAATATAAAGACTTACATTTTCAGAATAACCATAAATAATTTGTCCAGGTGGTCCAGGGGGGCCGGGTGGACCTTGAAGTCCAGCTCCATCTCGACCAGGTTCACCCTAAACAGATAATCACATTTAACAATGATTTAATAGGTCATTAGCGATTTCAAAGTCCCAGGTGTTCCCCAAAATCACTTCAGACCAAAAGTAAACTCACCCTGTCGCCTCGGTCTCCCTTGTTGCCCTTCGGTCCCTGCAGAAAAATGCAAAACACTGATCTCAGCCTGAAGTACTGCACATCAGAGGGGCTGTTTAGTAAATTTCCACCTAAGAGTTTTATTAAAATGAAACGCACCTGTGGTCCAGGGAAGCCATCCAAACCAGGTTGGCCATCTTTTCCCTGAGGCCCCTCACTGCCTTTCTCACCAGGAAATCCTGGGAAACCAGGCGTACCCTGAGGAACAAGATATAAATAAAATATAAAAAGTCCTCTAGGTATGATATGAAAATGATATCTTTGGGATAGAAAACAACAAATGAACAAATAAATGAAGTCTTACTTGTGGTCCTGGGACACCAGGAGGTCCCTGAAATCAAATAGGATTACAGTAAATGAACTGCTAAAGATCAACAAGAGTTAATGAAAGCAGAACAAATCAAAAAACATACCTGGATTCCTACTGGTCCTCTTAGTCCAGGGACTGAACTGAAGTGAACACCAGAACCCTCCATATCATCCTGAACACACACAGTTTTCCAAATCTCATTTTTTTCCTAAAAGACTGTGAGATGTTAAGTGTAATTGACTAATACTTACAAAACCAACATGATATCTTGGGCCAGGAGGACCAGGTGGCCCTGGTGGTCCAACAGGTCCCATTGGTCCTGGAAGACCAGCAAGTCCACCCTCTCCAGGAAGGCCAGGGGAACCAGAAGAACCTTTGGCACCTAAAGACAAGGAGAAAGATAAACAAATGAACAAGGTGACATATAGATAAATGAAGTTAGCTTTCAAGATACCAAGAGCAAAACATGTTAGTTTGCACATTCAGACAATCTACAAAGCAATGTCACAAAGAGTCCAAACTACCATCAGTCAAATAATATATTGTTACATTTCAGGTATTAGAACTGTAGAGTAGAAAGTTGAGATGTTTGTGAAGAAAATCGATTGCCACACTCAAGACCTGCTACCTGCCACCCTGCAGCTTTAGAGGAGAAGCAGGAGGTAGAGTAGGAGAGAAGATCAGAAAGATAGCTGGGAAAGTAGGCGTTTTGCTACAGAGACAGAAACATAAAAGAACCCTGAGTGGGTGTGACTGTTTCAGAAAAAGCTGTTTTCTGAAGCAGATTTCCACATAGTGTCCTAACAAGGTGTGACACAATACATCAACATGATTCTTCCATTTTTCTTCAACAATGGGCACTTTTAATAATGAACAACTGTCATTTCCACTCCATCTCAGGGTATGAAATGTGTTTGAAAGCATTCTGTGGTAAAAAACACAGCTCTAAAAAACACATTAAAAAGACACTTATATAAAAAACACCCCTTTATGAATCATCTACAACAGCATTTATTATATAATATGAAAAAAAAAAAATGACAGCTTTATTGGAAAGGCTGCAGAATAAAAATCTATTATCAAATAATATGTATCTTAACAAAAACATTAATTTTACACTAAGGTAATTCTGTCTGCTTGATAAACAAGTACACAATCTTTTAATAAAACTTTATTATGGAAAGAACAGTTGGAACAGTATATATCTAAATCATTTTCATAAAATAAATGCTGAAATGGTTTATGATTATTCAATCAAGTGATTTTTTATGATTTGTAAAAAATATTAAAAATATATTTTCATCATTTAATAATAAAAAAATACTACTTCTAAAAATATAAAATAAACAAAAAAAAAATCTGTATCTAAAGGTAATTGAAAATAGCTAAATCAAATAATCAAAGGCATGGTCAAAAGATTTAATGTGAGAAAATGTGAGTTTTAATAACCTCTTGGAAATTGACGAAAGCTAGGACATTTTTTTTAATTCTACAGGTTTGTATTTCTGACACTGAGAGTGAAATATGTGATACATCAAACATTTTTAGTGATCATTATTGTAAAAACAGACAATTACTTCTCACTGGATCTTGCTGCTTCACACCTGGATAGGACATTTTTACTGAATTCTTATTAAAGCATACAGAGCATTGCAGATCACTGAACTGTACAGAACATTTATTCTCGACATTCAAATATGTGATATGCAGATGAACATGTGCAAACTATGCACAAGTGTTTCAGAGGTTTCTCACGAGGTGCACACGTTATGCAAACTGACCTTCTCTCCCACAGGTCCAGGTAGGCCCAGCTCACCGGAATCACCCTGTGGAGCACAAAATCAGTCCAGTGTCTAAAGATAGCTACCATTACAAGAATCTCAACAGAGCTGAATTATGCAAGTCCAAATCCATTAAAGAACCAGCATAGCTATCTACTGTATGTATGGACCGTGTTCCTCCACTTTTTTTTTTACCAATGGATTGCCATGACTTTTCCATGACCTTTTCAGTCGTTTGTGATTACAGCATAAGAATGTTTTAGAAATCATTTTATAGAGACTGCCAGACTGGATTAACATTTGTATGCCAGACTGTGACGAGAGGGTCCCACCAATGTCCTCTACCGTGTCCTATTGCCCACTCACTGAGCCCAGCAATAAATATTTTGTCCCTGGAATTTGGAATTTTACAGGAAGCCCAGATGTCAAGTGAAATATTGGATTTAAAATGTATGCTTAATTTACAAATGCCTCCAATAAGACAAAATAATGTCTCACGATGGCTTGCAAGCATGTTTACGCTCCACAAGCAACCACAAAAAGCAAAATTTAGATAATTAAATGTTTAAAGTAACTTTTAAAGGTTTTCCAGGTTTATAAATCACAACTTTAAATTTCCTGTTGTTTTTAGGTTTTATTAAAAGAGACTGGACTTCTTACCTTCTCTCCTTTTGGGCCTGTTAAGCCTGGTTTTCCATCAGCACCTGGTGTACCTGGAAGTCCCTATTAAAAAATAACGTTCTTTTTAAGTGTATTTATTTATTTTTTAATTTGTATGACTTTAACAAGACACAAGATGAAAGGGAGAAACAGTGCACACACATTACCCACATGGCTACGTCTCTGACTAATAAACGCTTTATTCCAACACAACATATCCAAACTAATTTTATACTAATGGACCATGTCTCCTTAGACTTACCGGTTGACCTGGAGCTCCATTTTGCCCAGGAGGACCTGGAGGCCCAAAACCACCAGGGCCTGAAGACCCAGGGCCAGGAGGACCAGGGAGACCAGGGGGACCAGGAGGACCAGGTAGGCCAGGCAAACCAGGCATTGCCTATAAACAAATAAAAAGTTACTAAGTAAAGAACAGCAAGCTTTTATAAACAGGAAATTTAAGAATTACAAATAAAATGTTAACAAAACTACCACATTTTGCTTCATTCAGGGTTGCTATAAGTAATGACTGCTAAAAATACAGCTTCGCCATTATTTGAATTTTAAAATATATAAAAAATGGAAAACATTTATTTTAAATTGTAATAATATTTCACAATATTACTGTTTTTACTGTATTTCTGATCAAATAAATACAGCCTTGGTGAGCAAAAGAGACTTGTTTCATAGACATAAAAAAATCTTACCAACCCCAAATGTTTAAAAACATTGTGTTCATTGAAGGATTATCCCACATTGTATAAAATACAGCTAGCACTAAAATACTAAAACTAAAATTATCTAGAATATTAAAACATTTATTGTAAAAGTATTATTGATAATGTAATGATAGAAAATTAAACTTTCACATTGCACCACCAACTGAAATATGTCAGGTCTTTTTTTAATACTGATTTTTGGGCATACAGCATGAAAACCCAAAATTCCTATCCTCAAAAAATTTAGCAATGATTCCGGGTAAAAGAAAAGTTGCAAATAATTATGTTCGAGATTACTTGGTCTTCCTTTTCTTTTTTTGCAGCTGTTGATGGAGGCAAGTCATCCTGTGGGCACTTACGGTGTTTATGGTAGGCCCCACATCGTAAAAACTCGGACCTTAACTCATCCAAACGTTTGGTTCTTTTGCGTCTCTCCTAAACAATATCCCCACAGATTCTATATGGGGTTCAGGTCAGGATAAGTTTTGCACAATTGAGCAAGATACATGCCTGATAAAGCGCTCTGGGGAACAGCCTATTCGTTCAGAATTTCTTTCTGTGTCACCCTCATCTCGGAGTTTGTCTGATGGCCTTCTTGACAGCAGTAACAGTCTTAACCCCATGAGCGGTTTGTGAGTAAGTGGGGCAACCAGGCATTTTTTTTAAAAGCCCTCAGGCAGGAATCTTTTGCAGGTGTTTAAGTTAATTAGTTGATTCGAATGATTAGGTGCTCGTTTTAGAGAACTTTTTCAACACATGAGAAGGACCTGTATAGTGCACACAGGACTTACCCGCACACTGTCCAAATCAAATCCAGAACCCTCCATGTCCACAAATGTCTATAAAATAGATACAGAGGATAGATTGTGAAACCGTTTTTAAAAGGAAAGCGGTCACAAAAACAGCTGACTAATAATGAACTCACAGGCCTATCAGAGAGAGATGGGGGTCCCGGTGGACCTGGAAGCCCTGGAGGCCCTCGAGGTCCTGGTTGACTTTCACCTCGTTCTCCCTAAAATGAAAACATAAAGTACAAAAAGTTGAAGTGGCATACTATAAAAGGCATTCACAATTCAATTCTAAATGGTGCACAACCCTGATACTGTCATTATAAGCCATGATAATGGACATCAACAATACTTACTTTCTCTCCTTTGGGTCCAGGACTCCCAGGAGTTCCTGGAAAACCAGGAGGTCCAACTTGGCCCTGTTACAAAAACAGATTCTTAATCATTTGCACATGAAACATATGAATGCAAACACAAACACACAAAATCAAAACTACAACCAAACTTTTCTTCCCTTTTTTTTTATAGTAAAATCAAACTGTTCCCCCCAAATACACAAGCAGGTATAATTTCAGATTAAAAAATGAAAAATATTGAAAATGTACTTGACCCAGGTCTATTTTATACAGTTTTATGAAATGCATTACTTACAGCTTTTCCATCTTCACCAGGGTCACCCTATAAAGGAGAGGATAAAATATTAGCTTTGTTCAGATATGACCAATGCATTATGCATAGTCTCAAGGGCAGAATCACAATGTGCCTTTGTGTTTGCAAGGTTGTATATCTTAAACCTGTATTAACACCATTCTCTGCTTGTAATGGGGAACACCATAGGGGTTCTATTACTGTTCTGACACATCAGCGGCAAATGCAAGACCACTTATGACACATATGGTTATGGTATAATGCTGTTCCTTTTTTAAATGGAAATGCATTCACTAACAGAAAATAGAAACAAACCTAACACCCATACCCTACACACCGACCCACCCACAGCCCCACCATCACCACCAGCACCTCCATCTGGTCCTACCTGGTCCAGGTGGTCCTCTTGGTCCTGCCACCTTCTGCAACACTGACCCATCTCCCCTCAATTCTACCTCTGCACTTGGCCCTGGGGGACCAGGAGGCCCTGGAGGCCCAGGAGGGCCCCGATCACCCTTTGATCCAGGATAACCAAAACCAGAACTACCCTGAAACCAAACATGAGGGTAAATAATGACATGAGGGTAAATATTAATGACATTTTAATTTTGGCATGAACTATTCCTTTAATTCACATTTAACTGGTGCAAAATATGTGGGAAGTCGTGGCCTAATGGTTAGAGAGTCGGACTCCCAATCGAAGGGTTGTGAGTTCGAGTCTCGGGCCGGCAGGAATTGTAGGTGGGGGGAGTGCATGTACAGTTCTCTCTCTCCACCTTCAATACCATGACTTAGGTGCCCTTGAGCAAGGCATCGAACCCCCAACTGCTCCCCGGGCGCCGCAGCAGCATAAAAAAAAAAATGGCTGCCCACTGCTCCGGGTGTGTGTTCACAGTGTGTGTGTGTGTTCACTGCTCTGTGTGCGTGCACTTCGGATGGGTTAAATGCAGAGCACGAATTCTGAGTATGGGTCACCATACTTGGCTGAATGTCACGTCACTTTCACGTCATATGTTTTCACAGTTATGTCAAGGTAGAAGCATCAGAACAAACCTTCATTCCTTTCTCTCCTGGGTCACCCTGTGAAAACAGACAAAAATGATTGACCTGTCTGCCACTCTCCCCATTCTAACAGATGGCTGAACATTCAAGCTCCCCAACATTGACTTCACACATTACCTTGGATTTTGAAGGACATAAAACTTAAATGTAACAATTAGAAAAGGGCCCTGTATCTCCTATTGCAGCTGAACAATCATTTCATATAAACGGAAGTCATCTCATAGCAATTAACACTGCCTGCTTATTGTTTTGTAAAAGTTGTTATATAGCTTAAATACCTGAACGTAGCTGCTTCTTTAAAAGAAATTGCTCTGACTCTCAATTCTGCTTGGATGAGCCAACATTCAAAACCATTAACCAAAATACACACACACCTAAGATTGCATATCAGTTGATCTGTAGATTAACGTTGCTTGACGACCAAAAAAGCCTATAGTTAAATGAACTGTATTATTATTGGTGTACTTTATAACAATGACAACAACATCCCGTACCATAGATTAATTACTGTAATGGACAGGTTCTCATGGCTTATTACTTTTGCAACCGAGCTGTAGAGATGTACAGAAACACTCAGAGATGTCAACACCAAACAAAACACCTCCTCTTCTTCACCACCACCACAACAACAACATCATAAATCACCCTTCGGTCCCACAAGACCCCTCTCACCTTTAGCACCCTTCTCTCCTCTGTCTCCTTTCTCTCCTTTTCCACCTGTAAATTTGAAAATGTCTGATTAATTTAAAAATAACCTTTCCTCTTATATGTTTTACATTTTCAAAAACATATCCAGCTCATATTTCACCCCAAAATCAAAAGAACGAAAAAGAAATTAGACTTTGCATGAAGAAAATGAAGCCTATTTAGCTAGACATTTTTAGAGATTTTTTTATTTTTCTTGTCAAATATTAATATTAATATACTAAAGAAACAATAAAACAATAAAAAAAAAAATAAAAAAAATCCAGTAGAGAATTTTTGTAATAATAAAAAAAAAAATACTAAACCTTAAACACATTATGAAACTTAGAATTCTAGGGCAAAATGTGCTTATTTTGTTATGAAAGTAATGCCAGAATACAGAAGATCTAAATGGCACTAAAAAGGCTTATAATGTCTTATTTATTTATTTATTGTGGTGAAATGTGACCTGGACATGTTTTTGTGACATTCAGCCTACAATACAATGAAATAAAACTATATAAATAAAAAAATACCAAGACAATATCAAGGAAGGTGGGCCACAATCCACATATTCATTTAAGAATATGCCTACCAGCAGAAGCTTCTATAAGCAGGTCAAGAAGCATTGTGTTTTGACAAAACAATATAAATACAATATAACAATTATAGCAATAAATGCCATACATATGCAGCAACACTATTGCTTTCTCCCAGTCTGCTGCAGTCCCTCTCGGGCATCTCTACACATCCACAGCATTTTGCCAGCTTTTCATGCAAAGCATCATGTAGAAATTCTGCTGAGAATTTCTATGCAAAAATTCCATGTCCATTTGAGAGATTTTCTCTCATCAGCAACCCACCTGTTGGCCCTGCAGGACCGAGCCTGGACTCCACAGAATACCGTATGCCATCACCAGCTGAGCCTGACGTACTTAGAGAATTTGAAGCTTGTCTAGAATCATCATACAACCCTGAAGTTTGCCTGCTAACATCAATTAAGTCAAGCGTTTGTCGAGATTCACCATATGAACCAGAAGTTTGTTGAGAACCACCATAGGAGCCAGAGTTTGTTTGGGATTCACCATATGAACCAGAAGTTTGTTCAGAATCACCATATGAGCCAGATGTTTGCCGGGAATCACTGTAGGAGACAGAGGTTTTTCGGGAATCCCCATAAGGACCAGATGTTTTTTGAGAACCGCCATATGAGCCAGATGTTTGTCGAGAATCACCGGAGGACCCAGAAGTTTGCCAAGAGGAATCGACTGAGCCTAATGTTTAACAAAACTTACCAATTCAGCTTATTCTGAAGAAAGATCACATTTCAGTAAACCGTTTACAAAAATATGTAGATGATTGTATTGATGTGAGGTAGTAAAAAAGCCAAAAAAGTCTTACACCTTATTTTAAAATGTAATAATAATAGCAATATTTATGGTTTTATAATAATTATTATTATCAGTGACTTTATGTTCTGTAATTATGATATTAAACCTTATCTTAATTGTGTGATTTTCACAAATATATACGTATACAAATAAAATAAGGAAAGTAACAACTTTGATTTAAAAAATATATACAAGTTACATTCAAATTATTACATTATAATACACTGCATCATAATTAAATTTAAAAAAGGCAATGTTGATTTGTATACATCAAAATTTCAATAATGCCCCGGGCACTGGCAAAACTGGCATGGGCCACAATCCATCCATCAATAACAAAATCTGAATAATTTGCTTTAAACCAGTAGAGGGCGCCAAATACCACAGTGGCTGCTTCTATAAACACTCAGTTTTTACAAAGTCAGTCTAGTCTGTCTATCACATGTCAAAGAAATGTTTGCAATCTTCTAAACTATTTCATAATTGATATCTACGTTAGTAAACCTCAGATTACATTTTAAATCTCCCTGCCTTCAAAACTGCTGAAAACACTAGATTAGACCTGCATGAACTGGTTAACCAGTACAGCCATGCAGTTCAACAGCAAAACATAGTTGAAAGTGGTCAACCAGCATAAGCACACTTTCTGAGTAAGGTGGTTGAATAATGAACACATGCTGGTGGCCATTCATGCTGTTCTTTGCAGAAGTGTAATCTAGGCATGCAACTCAAATATTTTCTTTCATGAACAAAATGACAGAATCAGAAAGATGTAAATGAACCCCCAAAATTAATTACTCCTAGTTTACAAGAAGAAAAAGAGCCACTTAAGTGAGTAAGAAATACTATTGATGGGCTGTGCTGTCAGACTAGCTGATGTTTTGTAGACAGATCAGTTCAGAGTGAAAGCTCACCTGTCAGCTGCTTCTCAACAAGTGGTCTGCTGGTCACCGGCGGCTGCTGGATCGGCCGAGAGGAGGGAGGTGTCGGCTGCAAATGATATATATCATTAATATAGCAATTAGCATAAACTGCAAATTAGAGTCAATCAACATTGTAGTACAATGTACATAAAAGCATGTGCACTGATAAAAATCTTATTTTTAATGAGTGCCTTATTTTGTTTACCAGTAAAAATATCTAGGCATCCTTAAAACAAGACAAATTTACAAAACTGTTTAAACATTATTAGATATTATGTCTTGTTTTCAGATCATTTATTTTGAAAAAGTGTATTTTTCCATTAATATATATTAATATATATTTTATAAAAAAAAATAAAAACAATAAAAATTATTTATTCCTGTGATGGCAAACTGAATTTTGAGAATTTAGAGGCAACCATTACTCCATTATTCACCATCACATGATACTTCAAAAAACATTTGAATATGCTGATTTGGTGCTCAAGAATAATTCATTTTTTGAAGAAAACATGATACACTTTTTCTGGATTCATTTCATGAATAAAAAAGTTCAAAAGACCAGCATTTGTTTATTTGAAATAGAAATCATTTGTAACAATGTAGAAGTATTTACTTTAAATTCTGTACAATTTAATGCATCTTTGCTGAATAGAAATGAGTAATTCCTTTCAAAAAGACCCCAAAAGTCTTGATATGTTTTGCAATTTTGCATCTAAAGTAAATGTATCTTGTTATAAGAACATTTCAAAATTTATACTTTTCAATGTTTAGTACTCTAGAAAATAATGTGCCTTAAATCGAGGAGACGTGTACTAAAAGCCACAAAAACTACTTTGTGTCCTTTTTCTGTTTTAATTTTTTTTGCAGCATAGCTTAAAAAACACTATATCACTTCTTATACCTTTCATACTTGTTCCAACACAGTTTAAATTAATTTCACTGCTTGTGTACAAACAGTTTAGACCTCTGTGACCTCAAATATTACCAAGAACATCTTAAACACTAGACAACATTCAATATGGGAAATCAAAGAACCGTGATGCTGATTGCACAGATATTTGTATAGACACACACCCCATGCAGCCAACTTGAAGAGAGATTCAGACATATAATTAACAGTTAACAATGCTCCTTGAAGAAAAGCTGCCAGGGCAGGATGATTGAAGTGCACACACAAAGAGGGCCTAACCTTGCACTTTACAAAACATGCACTGCTGAAATATCAGGCATCAGGTTCTTGAACACTCTGATCCTCAGATTTCACGTCGGTATTGAGAAAAAGGAGTCTTTGGTGAGAGGACATGAAGTGCTCTGATGGCCAGTGTGAGAGGATGCTGACAGCATGTATTTTCAGACCAAGAGAACGATCGTCTTGGGGACGATAGGTGCCACGGGTCCCGGCGTCTAAAGATAGAGGTGAGCAGAGATGCAAGAAACTATTCACCTATAAACACCTTCAAAACATTAGGCTGCTAAACAAGAATCTCTGCAGCTATTCTGACTTGTCACTGCTGCATGAGATGGGCAAGAATTTCTCTGCAGCTATTGGTCTTCTGACCTTGAAAACTTACACTGGGATATTCTGGAGGAGTTTGCATCTAAATACACATATATATATATACATATAGATATATTATATATATATATATATATACGTCGCCCTGGAAACCAATACAAACACCTATAGTCTCACATATCATATATATATACACAGATACATATATATATATATAAATTAAGAGAGCACACAGGAAGCACCAACCAGCAGAAAGCGGATCAGGACACTTCACCAGGCAACCTCTTCACTTATCAATAAACCCACCCTCCGGGGCATTTAATTTTGCACGCACCCTAATGTAAATGTAAATGTAATGTAAAATATATAAAAGAATACAGAATACAAGTAAAATACCAATTTAAATGCAATTTCATGTGTGGTCTCAGTCTTTTGGATCCCCTGTATACAAGCATCTCTATATTCTCTATATATGCTTAATAACTATGAGTGTAGAGAAAAACAAAAATACTAATAATACTTGAGCAATGAAGACACACTAAAATTCTTTTTTTTCCACAGATAATTGTAATGAAGTCAAACTTGTGTTTAACACTGTCACAAGACTGCTTCTCTCCCTCGAGATATAATAATCGCATAAAATTAGATTACACAAAGAAGCCTACACATGAGGCAGTCATGCAACCCAGTTTGCAAAAAATCATGCCCACCAGGTGCCCTCTCCTCACATGCACTTTCCAGCATCCAAGGAGAGTTGGATTGACTGTGAAACAAGCGTGGAAAATGTCCCAGGGGAAATGTGCCATCCATCAAAATGGATTCCATGGTAAGACAAAATAAAGTTTACTTTACTGCACTTTGGAAAGCCATCTCTCTCTCTCTCTGTCACAGCGTGTTAAAACACGTTGTGTACTGCAAAAGCAAACAAAAACTGTGTAATTTAAAATGACTAGGTTAGAATTAAATTAATACCTGCATGCTTGCCAGCAGCTGTTTAAAGATGTTAAAACAAATACAATGGCAATAAATACTTGCAAGTGAAAGGAAAGATGCTTCTAAGAAGCAGCAACATTCACACAAGTACAATATACTCAGATAATTAAAAAACATACTAAAAAAGTAGTTCTTAAAACATTCTTAAAGTTACACAAAACTTCAGCACTGATAAATAAACCAGTCAAAAAAGTAGACACTTATGGGAGAAGATCTTTGCAGTCAACACACAACAGCCACCTGGTTGCTTTCTATTGTAATTAGCTCTGGCAAGCTCAGACACGGGCCTCGCACATCAGTAGCAAAGGGTTCATTTCAATTTCCACATGGACTATTTCTGGATTACCAACATAAGGCTTGGGAATGGAGTCTGGAGATAATGGAGTTCATCTGGGACTTTCCCCCAGAAGATGAACAAGTGTACAGCGACAGACCTGTCAGAAATCACACGCTGCTGTTCTGGAAACAGCCGGGAACCTCAGGATCATCATTAGATGTTTTGAATGTGGACACTACATGAATCACAACAAGTTTACATATTTTCTGAGGAAAATTAAGGTAATACCTGGATTGATGGTCGTCCTTCTCCATCTCCACTTGCTCCGTAATCACCTGATCCCTGTAGATTCCGAAGAAGAACGGAAAACTACATAAATTTCATCACACTGTTTTCTAGTTAGCTGGAGGGCATGTAATACATCATGTGTCATACTGATGGGCATTAAAGCTTTATCCTGTGGAAAACCTAACTGGAGGCGACACATTCTTTTCTAGAAATGAATGGAAGTAAATTTCAAGCACTATCAGTCATAGAAGGATAACAATCAGTCGACAAATACTCCAGTCACTCCTTAAAAGGAAAAGTTACTCATCCTTATGTCATTCCAAACCAATGTTATTTTCATTCTTACATGAAATACAAGTTACATTTGTTTATATAGCGCTTTACACAATGCAGTTTATTTCAAGACAGCTTCACTTTAATAATACAGGAAAATAACATTGTTAATGTTTTAAAATTCATCAACTAACTTAATTTAAGTTTTAAAGCAGTGTCTTTATTCAGCTCAGTTTAGTTCAGTGTTGTTTCAATTTAGTTGGATATTTGTGGGTAAAGATGATCAAGTATGGAATTGTTCAATTCAACTATATTTTTGTGATGCTTTTATGCTATTTTTTGTCCTTTTTGAAACTATAAATACACTTCTGTTGTGTGGAAAAGATTGCAGACATTCAGTCTGCACACCTGTCATATTTCAAGAAAGAAAAAAGATAATACTGGACTGGAAAGACAAACTGGATGAGTAAATGATGACAGCATTTCAATTTTGGGGTGAACTATTGCTTTAAGGTTCAGATTTAATGTAAATTTAGCTCATTTGGTAGGGCTTTGGTAGGACATTGGTTCAGTTCCCAGGAAACAAAAGAACTGATAAAATATATACCTTAAAATGCACTGTGAGTTGCTTTAGATACCAGCTTCTGCCAAATGCATAAATATAAATGTAAAGTGATGCCGCAGCAATTCTGAGATGAGTCACCTGGGGAAGACAGTCTAAATCTGAACACTTGCACCAGGCAAGCTATCTCTTTCTCATTGGTCTCATTTATAAAAGACTACACAATAACTGGCTAAAAAAACACACATCTTCAATGCTTTCCTTTTACAAAAGACAATTCACTTGTTTGAAAATGCAGCTAGACCTTGATTTATGCAGCGGATCTCCCAGAGTACAATTTTATTACTTTTCACCTCGCTGCATTAGCCAATCTTTGGATTAATCACCCATTTTAGAACCACTAAACATTTAATAGTGCGTGTAGCTGTAATGTGAAGCATTTATGTACCTATTTCTCATTTCCCACAAAGCTGAGGCATAATAAAGGCATAACATGAGTGAAAATGATCATTTCACTTATGGTGTTTTTAGTCCTGTAGATCATTCTGGAAAAGGGACTTACACTGTTATAATGTTTCATTTAACTCTTGGTTCAGTTTGAGCATTTCAAATTATATAGTTAAGCAATATCACAAAGGAGGAGTGCTGTTTGGCCCCGAATATCATCATCAATGTCATATTGTTTATTGAACAAATCAAGTTTGTGTTACATTTTCTGTTTTTGCTTTTTCTTTGTCAATGCAAATTTCCAAATGAAACCACAGAAGAACTGTTTAGACTCTCTGAGTAATGCATAGCATTGCTTCGCTAGTGAATCAGTTTAATGAACGATTAATGATTGACTGAAGAAATCGGCCATTTAAATTAATCATTTGAATGAATGACTCAAATCATCAAGACTTGCCTCTACCTACTGTTAATTTTAGTTTCATATTTAAAGTATCACTTCATTTTTTTTTTAATGAATCCAGTTTAAGGGGGCATATATTACCTCATAGTGAAAGCATTAATTTCTGAATAAATCACTGCATAGAATATGAAAAATATAAAAAGCCAATGTACCAGCCCAAAAACACACACAGAAAAATATCTAATTATCATTATCAACAAACTCGCAGAAAATATTGAGATATATTGAGATCCAACATTGATTGCAGTGTTCATATATGCCTAAATGAACCAAAAAGGCCTCTAACACTCCAAACGGCTCTTAGACACTCTTATTTGAAAGCTTATGTGCTTTAAGTCTTACCGCATCAAAGTCATCCTCATCTTCTTCACAGTGCCGTTCAGCCGCCCCAGGGTCTTTCAAAACCCTTACATCGCCGATAACACCCTAGAACAATCACACACACAGGTTAGTGAGCTTATTTTGATGGCCATAGCAGGTGTGGTGATATACAGGCCATGCTGTAGGGCAGCTGCTCATTAGAAACTGAATCCACTGCTCATTATCATGCCATTGCCTTTCACGGCAAAAATGCTGGCAGTCAGATAACAATGTGTGCCTGATATCTTACTTTTCAAACACATGGCTATCTGTCTCCATGTGGGATTTCCCTTTCATGGTTTGCAGCACAGATGGTGATAACATTCAATATGATCCAACAAGCAACACATTCAGCCAATCACTTAATTATTCTCATGTTGTTCCAAAGCTGTGATTTATTTTCTTCTGTGGAACACAAAAGGAGATGTTTAGCAGAATGTTGATGTTGCTCATTTCCACACAATAAAAACTGAGGCCCAAGAGATGTCAAGTTTCGCAAGGATAAAAAGCATAATAAAAGTAGTCCATACAACTATTTCTGCTCTATTTTAAATCTTCTGAAGCCACATGATAACTCTGAGAAGTAGATTGAAGTTATAATTTACTAATAAGGTGGCAAATTTCAAAATGCACAACTTCATATTACATGAATGAGATTTGAAAGAAGATTATTAAGAACAGCATGAACATCCAAAAAGCTCTTTTGTGGCCTACAAAGAAAGAAAAGAAAATCAAACCCTTTAGGAACAATATGAGGTTGAGTAAGTGATTATAGAAATGTGGGTAAGTTGCTGGTAAGATCTGACAGGACTTCCCTTCTCATGTCTCAAGGGCTAAGGTCAAAGGTTTAGGAACAGAATGCAGGGAAGGAAGCTTTATGATGTCTTAATTGCCCTTTTATTTCACGCTGTGACCTGCCGAGACCCTCTTACAGCCCCAACGAGGGGTCAGATTTACAGACCTGATTGTGCCACAGTTATGCACATGGTCTTAATGAGAGGGATGAAATAGCAATCATATCTTGCTTAATCAGATCTGTAATTATGATGGCCATCTCCTCATGATGGAGTTCCCACAGGAAATGAAAGCCACATGAAACAAGGAGCCATACTGAACTGAACAAGATCCATCTGCTTTTGAGTGTCCATTATGAGCTCTGGGAAATGCAAGGCCTTTCTGCTGCCTCAGTTGCCTCACTATGGTTATTGAACAACATGCTTGAAAGCACTAGCATAACTAGAGGACACAAGGCAGGGCATTCAATCACATCACTTCACAGATCAGTTAGGCTGCTTTAGTAGCACAGCAGCTGGTGAAGAATCTGTTGGCCTATAAAAGCTGATATAAATAATTATTTTTATATATATGTGTTTATATACTGTATGTGTATATATATATATATATATATATATATATATATATATATATATATATATATATATAGTTTAAATATATATATATATATATATATATTTCAAGTTCATAATGCCACCAAACGGTGTTGGAAAAATTCTTTATATATTCAAAATATTGTTTAAATATATAGATACTTATTTCATTTTTTTATGTAATTAGATTTTTTTTTTCTTTTCTGAAAGAAAGACAAATATAAGTTATGCTTCTAAATAACGTAATATTAAACAGCTCATCAGGGAAGGATGGAATAAGCAATTCAATTAGATTAAATTGAATTGCATTTAAAAAAAATATAAAAGTTATATATAAGATTTAGAAAGCAAATAATATAATTATTTAGTGATATATAAATAACATTAATTGTGTGTGTGTGTGCGATTCAACAAATTTAATTTAACAAATGATGCTAAAATAAACAAAAATGCATAATACATAGAATATATGAATCAATTTTTTTTATTAATTAATATATCAAAGTAAAATAAATAAGTAATATAGAAATAAAATACAAAATATGCTGTTAGTTCTCATCTGACTGAATTCGGGGGAAGAATAAGGCAGCGGCCGGTTTTCACTGATCTCAGATCAAGCTGTGGGGTCAACTGCTGGACACTGCTACACGAAATTAACAGGACCTAATTGCTCCCCTGTGGTTTTTTAAAGCAATTAACTGCTCTACTCCAACAAGGAAAGATGAGTAGACTATTTTACGACAACAGAATGTTTGTTGTGTTTTAAACAGGCCAATATGAGCAATCAAATCATGCAAGAGTCACTCAATCACAGAGATTTTCATTGCACCTTTACTGGGATAAGTTAGCCTTGGTTTGACTTGTTTTCACTGGGATATCATGATTTGAAAGAATGGACTGTGTACATACCAAAAACTTATTAGGGTCTGCTCCACTGGCATGACCAACAAACACTCCAGCCCCGACATCCAGGTCCATATCATCTGGAGACCGCTCAAAAGAGATGACCTGAGGATCTGAGTCACAGTTGAAGTAGAGGGAAACACGCTCATTCAAAACACTGATGGAAAACCGGGTCCAGGTGTTCACCATGGAGGGCACGGAAAATCTGGCCGCCTCGTATGAGCTCTCAGAGTCTGGCTCAGTGTAGTAGAAGATGATATACTGCTTGCCCTTCTCCACTGCTGACAGCTTCACACCAACATACATGATGTTCTGGGTTGGGTCAGTGATGGAGAAGATGACACCAGGCTTGGAGGATGTGGGTTTTATGTTGAAGATAAGGGAGAAGTCACGGAAGAAAGGGTTGGGCAGGTGGGCCGCAGCTGACTGACCCACATTGGAGCTTTGGTCAAACACATAGCCAGGGCTGTTATCATGGTCAAAGACTTTGGAGACACCAACAGGTGGAGGATCACCAATTAACTGCAACAGCGACACTCCACTTTCTTCTGTGGAAAGAAAGGAAAAGAATATGAATGGACTTTACAAAGCACAATACAAAAGTGAATGGGCAGCAGGTTGGGACTAGGTTAAAAAGCACATTATTAGTCTGCTCAAACATGTATTGTAGAGGAAGTGCTCAACATTGACAGCTGTGATGGGAAATCAAGGGGTGAATCTTGACTTTAGTTGTGAAATACTGTGAGAAAGCATTACTTTGGCTGTATCTTTAGTGAGCTAAAAGTAATTTTTGAATAAAAAAGACATTTCAAGACAGACAGTTTCATGTAACTCGTGTTTGGGACTTTTTGATATCCTAAAACAATATACAACACTTTTGATTTAACAAGAATGTAAATTTATCAGCCAATAAAATTTCCCAGTTTTAACAGAAAGTGACACCTTGGGTTATTTGTTCCCAGTGGGCCTTCTTGATTATGAAATGTACTATGTATATACACTGACATCTTTTAAATGTTATAAATACTATGTGAACAATATAAAATATATTTTATGAGAATATTATTTTATGACTTATTGCTTGACTCAAGGGGATATATAACTTGTTTTGGCCTGAGACAGGGGAATTCCTGTCAACTTTTACAAATTTAGGCTCCAAAATAAAAGCAATGTTATCAAAATTTGAAGAAACTGATATTCAAAATGAAATTTTGAAAAAACTAATTTCAATAAAATAAAAAGATAATTTCAATAAAAACAAACTTCTCTAAAATAAAATATATTTTAAAATTAAATAAAATAATTAATGGATACTACTTTATGGTGTATATATAAATCAAACTTAGACTGCTGGATGAGATCAGGACACTCACATGCTAACGTTACTCAGCACAGACATATTTAGCTAGTTGTGAAAATAAGCTAGACATGGAAACATCACAGGCTCCATGTGCTGACATGTCATGAGGAGGAGGGAAAGGTGTGAGGTTACAGCTGGACAGCTTAAGACCCTTCCTGCCCACACACACACACACACACACACACACACACACACACACACACACACACAACACAACACATTGATTCTGCTTTTATAAATATAGAAAAGTAAGAACAGGGTGTTTTTTGCCAAAAAAGTCCCTCCGTTTTCTATCATATTGAAGATCATTTTGTTTTGTTCGACAAAACAGCAAGAAACGAAAGCCAAAACAAATAAAAAACACACAAAACAAAACACTTAATAACATAACAAGTGTTCATTAAACTGATGTATAAATGTGTGTTTTGTAAATGTTAATAGAAACATTAAAGAATCTTTTGACACATGACTTTTTTAAAAGACTACCAAGTACAGCTCATGAGCACATGGTCTTATTTATCAAACAAAGATCAAAGTCCTTTAGGGGCTTACAAATTCATCAAGTTCTTCAGATGGTGCTTTTGTTATGAGTTGAAACAAAACTCTTCTTGCTTTTGTTGCACATGAAAGGATTAGAAAAGAAAACACACCTTACTTACGGTTTTGGTGTGACGTGAATTTCTAGTGGATAATGTTCAGCTTGTGAACTTAATCTTAGGATTGATTTACCTAGAGTAGACAGAGGACAACCACTCTTCCGAGTTTCACTATTCAAAGCGTAAACTGTCTTTAGATCATGACAAGATAATGACAAACTTGCATTCCTGCACAAGTTCAGGTGCTGTTGTGTAAACAGTGGACATGCTAAACCAGTGTTCAATGGCTAATGGCCACTTCAATGCGAACCTAAAGTTTTCTGAGACATGTTGGGCTTTTCTGACAGCAGGCAATAAATTCTAATTCCAGAATCCAGATGTGTAGGGATAGAATGAGACTTACAGAAGCCCCTGAGGCTGTGTGTGTCTGCTCTTGTACATGAATACAACAACCAAGACAATTGACACTAATGACTATCATAAAGACTTTTTGCAACTGAAAAGTGCTTCCATTTCTGACACCATCATCATTACTTGGTCCAGCCAGATCAAGACTAGGTAGTGCCAGGAAAGATAGAATCAATAGCAGAATTTTTAAGTCAATGGATGCAACTGGAATGAAACAGGGTATACAATGAGAAGGGAAATATCTGTATTTGATTTATTTATTGGGATTTCATTGCATTGTTAAAAATTTATATTTTAATATAAATGTAACAAAAATATAAAAATATTAAAAAGCAGACAAACACACAATACAAAGCAACTATAAATGCATAAGCTGGTCTTATTTACTGAAAGAAAATCTTTTGGCAAAAACATTTACCATTCTATGTCAGTTAGTTGATTTGATCTTGTGCGAGACAATAAAAAGACTAGTTTTACATGTCTGCTGAGGTTTGTCCATTAACTTCTTTCCATGTGACACTTCTGATGACCTGTAGCATCCATATGTTCACCAAACAAGCCAAGCCTGACATCAATATGCGTCAATGTTTTACTACCTCTTTGTAATCTGGAATAGATCTCAAAGGGCCACCAAGTTAGAGTTAAAAATTTAATTAAAGTGCCTGTATACTGATCCATAGTGTTCTTCACTTCTATGAAACTAAATAGGCTGGTTAAACCAAACATGAAAACTATTGCAGGTGAAATAATATTTATTACTTAAAACATTACACATTTAAAGTTACACATCAAAATATGACTTCAGGGGCTAATGAAAAATGCTTAGGTCCTGAATATAGCTGACAAGAGAGTATACAGGGCATATCTAAATTACGAATGGACCTATAAAACAGTAAAAAAAAAAAAAAAAAAAAAAAAAAAAAAAAAAACTGAAAATATGAAAACTGCAAAATATTCACATCACATCAATCAAACATGAATCGAACTGACCTTCAATTAAAGTAAGTGTTAATTCTCTATTTTAAGGCCATGAATACCAAAAAATTCCCTAATTTTCAGATTTCCTTATTATGAGTTTTAGCTTGAAGTTAGATTGATTTACATAAGTTTGGCACTTTAATCTTTGGCTGCCACAGAATGCAATTTCTAATCAAGCACTTTAAATAAGATGTGAGCTAAATCACAAAAAACTAAATCATCAATGTCATTCACCATGGAGCATGTGGTTCAACATTTAAAGTCAAACGTCTGCAATCAAATGTCTCAGGTGATCTTATTCTACCAAACAGGACTGCATAAGAGGTCTGCTGACTTGCACCTTTTATGGGACACTAAAGAGCATTAAAGATTGGATAGTAATACATTTTAGTGCAATAGGAACACTTAATTTCTTTTGCCAATACAATGGAAGACATAAATGCTGTATGATCCAATGTGACATCAACACTACCAATATACCCCAGCAAACCAGTTTAACCTTGGAGGCACCATAAAGGCAATAGAACATCTCTGCTAAGATTCTCAACCCAACAATTCCACATTTAATTTTTTTTCTGAGAGTCAAGTCATCTTGGCAATTGCAGGAATTGCCCTCTCAGTTGATCCATTACAGAATGAATTGAGCACACTGTCTATTGGCACTCAGAGACTCCACTGTTGTGAAAAAAGTTTCATGAAGAGCCTCTGACCCAATGAGAAATCTAGCACAATAACTTCCATTTTCCCAAAGAAGCCATTTTCCCCCAAATCTAATAGCTCCATCTACAAGCTTCACTGGAGTCCAGACACTACATAATCCCATTATGATCTATGACACTATTTGAGAAAGCTTTCAGAACAGTCATCGCAGGATATGAGACGAGACCGTACAGGAGATGAAAGTGTGTGTGCAGCAGTGAGAGGGAGTAACTAACTAAAAGTAGTGACATCACTAACAGAATTTCTTTTTTTTTGTACTCTGACAGCAACTCAACTGCTTTAAAAATAATGTTACAGTGGTCCAAGCTACACTACTGTTCAAAACTTTGGGGTCAGCAGGATGTTTTTTCCTTTTGTTTGAAAGAAATTAGTACTTTTATTCATTCATTTCCATTAAATGTATCAAAAGTGAAAGTACATGCATTTAATATCTTACAAAAGATTTCTGTTCCAAATAAATGTGGTTACATCTTTTAAAATTTCTATTCATATGGTTTCCACAAAAATATGAAGCAAAACAACTGTTGCCAATATTTATACTAATAAGAAATGTTTACTGAGCATCGAATCAGCATATTAGAAGTGTATCGAAGTGTATGTAAAGATGCTGCCCCCTAACGAGCTTTTAATGTAGTTAATTACTCTTTTAAAAGATTTTCAAAGACTTCCCCAGCAGAAAGGAATTCTGATGAGGAGTGCAAACACCTTAAAATAACAGACTAATTAACAAGAACAATCAATTGTAGTTAAAGGAAGACTAGACGGTCTGTTATATATTAGCCTGTCCTTCACACATGCCCCCAGAGCCTCACAAAAACTAACAATGGCTAGATGCTGTCACACTTAACGATCTATTGCCCCTGACAATTTCACTTTCCAACACAAGCAGCACACCTGGAATTCACTTTTTAGCCTGCGATGAAACAAATGTTGAATCCCTCACATGTAGCTAACATAAGAACTGTATAGTTAGCATAACTCAAACCATGAACAAACATGTGCAAACTGCACTACCATAGGGACTCTTTACAGGAAGCTTTAAAGTTTCTATATACAGTAGGCATTTACATAGTCTTGCATTGTTAATATGCAAGAAAACCTTGACAACATCCCCCTACAGTCACAATACATGGGAAAAGTTGTTACAATAGCATATATACATATTGATAGGATTTGTACTAGTGCTGGGAGTTCGCCTAACTGTTAACTTAACCTGCAAAGATCACCAGCGGCTTCGGATTATTGTTGTTTCACATTCACAGCATGATAAAACATCACAGTCTTACTTCATTTGGACAAACTGAGTATCATTAGAAAGATTAAAGACTCCAGCTTCGATATATGACCAATGTTATGATAAAACTTGATTGCAGTGACAGTAATTTCTTAATTTATGTCAGAAGTGCCAAATAATCAATCTTTAATGTACAGTATGACATTTTCAATAGAATAGCAACACGCATTCATATTCAATCACTGTGGTTTATTTGTGTTTACATAGCTGTACTGAACAGCGTCCATTAGGGCTATAGTGCAAAAGTGTGCAAACTCCGATAAATATTGAAATATTTACATGTTTACTTCATATTTCCTCATAAAGAATCATAATTTCTATTTATTTTCCATAGTTTTATGTGATCTGATGAGCATTAGCTGCTTCCAGCGCTCTGTCTGTGTTTTCTCTTCCATGAAATATTGAATGAAAATCCTAAATACTGGGAGTGGGGGTTTATATGAATGTATTTCTGAGGGGAACTGACTGTCTTCAGAAAAGTTTAGAGAGTATTTTCGTTTCATCTTGCCTCCGTATAATGCATATTATACCAGGGGGCCGCTGAATGCATCTGACTGGCTGACGAATGTTTTAAGGTGTGCAATTATTATTTAGCGGTAACCAAGGCAAGTCTGTATCACTTCTGTCCAATTTGCGCCATCTGCTACAAAAGAGTGAATTTGCATTCTCTTACAGACCGTCTGCTGTTTTTGTTACATGCACATGTTTTATGTAGTATAGTTTCACAAAGCTACAGTCAAACCATTATGTTTTTACTTAAAAATCTTGAAATTATACAATCTAATTTAAATCAAAAACTGTTCATGCAACATCTTTGGATAGTGATTAAAATGCAGTGGTTCTGCAACAGTTTTATGCATTCTGAGTCATACAATGGCCCAGTCGGGGGGGAAAAATGTGATAAACTGTGTGAAACCTCCACAATTCCAAAAAAAAAGAAACCTGATACAGATTTTTGGTCAAACTACCCAGCACTATTTTGTATCAAAATTGCATTATTTGTATATTTGTATTATTCTAATAATAATACAAAATGTGAGATTTTATTCCACTGTGTCCTTGGATGGTCTCTTAAAACATGATGTCCACTCAAAGATGTCAATATAACAAGCTGTCTGAGAGATAATGCCTTTTTAGACACTTTTAAGATAAAGGGCACTTGGCCCCAGCAAACACAGGAAATTCAAGCAAGTCTACAACAGCTACAAATGTTTTTGTTTTTTTTATCATATAAAACCATCTGCAGTTCTAGCTATTCATCATCACTCTATTTGCTCATTGTGTATTTATATATATTCATTTGGTTCACAATTCACATAACCGTTTATTCTGTAACCATGTTTCTAGATGTTTATCACAAAACCACACAAATACCAACGGTATGCTCTCTGGATTTACTTGGCAGAGGATTGCAATCATAAATTCAGCCTGAACATATGGACTAACAATTCTGTGTTAAGTCACTCCTGCCAAAAATGTTAACCTGAAAGCTGCATTTACTGCATCTCAGCACAAAGACATACTTATTAAAAGACAGATGGTTCTGTCCTCCAGCCACTGAGACGATGAACATTTATCTGTCCTCCACAGTCAAGAATAAACTCTGGAATAAGGGGGAAATCATGAACGGCATTCACTATCAAAAACAACTTAAGATCAAAGTGTTTGCTTCCCAAATAGTTTGACAATTTTACGGATTTATTCTCTTATATTCACCAAGTCTAACCACATTTATGAAATTATGATTATCTGTGCAACTACAATGCAATCATTAACACCAAGAGGAGTCCCAGTTTAAATCATACCTCCCCCCATTCCTCCAACTGCTAAATAAAGTTAAGCTATTTTGTACAAAATAAATTTACAGGACATTTCCAGCCTTTCTTGAATTATTAGATAATAATTTAATCTCAGATCACCTTCACAAAGACAAATATTCTAGGCAATAAAAAAGCTGGGTAAATTAAAATATTTTATATTTATCTTAAATTATCATATATTTAAAATAATTGATTAAATAATTAATTAAAACATAATAAACCACAACAATCCAAGACCGTGGGAATTGAGAGTCACATGTGCTTTGAAACACATAAACATGCAAAGACTTGATTTAGTAGTGCCATGCAGTCATCCTTCACTATTCCATGCAGTTTTGACAAGCATGCAAAGTGAATGCATTAAAACACATCTCCCCAGAGACTCTGAGAGCTTACAACTGTTGAAGACCAAACAACACTTACAGACAAACAAAAACCCTTGTGAGGACTGGTGAATTACAAACAGACAGACAGGGGGTACCAGTTGAAAATGCATTTCTCTATTTTTTTTTAAGAGTAAAAGAGATGGCATTCTAACCGGGCGTTACCTTTCTGGTTACTAACTGACAAGCACCGATACCCATCATGCTTCTCTTCAGGCAGAGAGTGGCACTCCACGGGGAGGCGGCCCTCATCCAGGAGCGTCCAGCAACTGTCACGCAGGACCTCGCAGAAACTGTGACAGGGCAGCGGGGGCGGTAGTCCAGGCGGGCCACACCGCGGGGTCAACAGCAGGCAGAAAAACCATTCCAAGCTATGATGGCAGTTTGACCGCAAAAGCCATGCCCATTGGGTCAAAACTGCCTTAACTTCCTCCACGCTGCTTTGATTTAGAAAATTTGGCACTGCGAAACTCTCCACTCCCATTCTAGTGCAAAATGGCAAATTAGAATCGACTGGCAAGCAGCGCGGGGTTTCGACGACCTTTGGCATGCTAGCTACTAAAAACTCACTTTCAATGGTTAGTAGATTATCTGAGACAGAGTATTCAGAAGAATACAATGATGTGTTATCATAATCATCATGCTCTGTTGAATTATGCTCATTTGAATCATTATAAGTGCTAACTTTTTTATAAGAAACATTCATGCTTTCATTAAATCTGTCTGTTGTGTCGTTGATGCTCTGAAGTCCATCCAACTGGTCCTCTTTGGTCTCCAATGTGAGATTTCTTATATGCAAACTTGCATTTTCAGTAGCAATACCCAAAACGTTGGTTGTCGTAACATAGCCATCCTGTCTTTCGAATTGAGAAGATCCGGATCCAGAAGCAAATTCAGACCATGACCCACTTATAGATTCTGACTCAACCCCCAAATCAGACCTGAACACTGATTTCCCTTCAAAATGACCTCCATTATAACTGACCTCTTTCGGGACCTCAGTTACAGAAGCACTTGTACCTGCTGTTCTGGGCGGTTCTGTCCTCGGTGGTGATGTGGGCCTTGTGGTTGTCAGGTAGGCCGGTGTCTGTGCGCCCTTCATATTTTCTTTTGAGTCATCGAACCAAAACCAGCCATGTGTGTGGCATATCCTCAAACACACCAGAATAAAGAGGCAAAGCCAAAACCTGAGCTTAGACATCACGTTCACTTCCAGTCATTCAGTAATTCAAACAGGATCCTGACATGCCCTCAATAGTAATCCACACAAACCACACACAGACTCGTCCCTGGCTCACCGTAAAGTCACCACAATCAGCCCACAAGCCAGGCAGGAAAAGTTTAGAGGAGGAGTAACATATTTAAAAGAGAGCGGGAGGCTGGTCCATCATTGGCAGAGCTTGGGACCTTTTCCTCCCCCGTAGCTCTATCTCCCCTTTGTCTTTGTGAAAGAGTGTCTCTGATGATAGATATTCTTACCAAAAATGGCTGCAAGGCGTCCTTTTGTATACGCTTCTAAATGCCCTCACTGATGGAATTTAGAGTTGTTTCAACTAACTTTTACAGCTTTTAAAGGAGTAGAGAAATTCCACATACCCCGTTACACAAAAACAAGCTGCTTAAATACTCAAAAAACACCTCTTAAATGCAGAAGTTTATGCTTTAAATGGGTTTGTAATTTCCTGAAGCTCTGATGTAAATTCTAGTTGAAAAAAAAATAATACTAGATTTGCATTTTCTGAAGGAAATACCATTGCTAGCAAGGTATGAAAAAATAGCATTGAGGTAGTTTATGAAATGCTGCATCAGAGACACTTCTCCAGTATTACTGTAACACTAACAACCAAAATCACACACACGTCCATTTAAAAGTTTGAGGTTTGTAAATATTAATAATCAGAAAGTCTGAGGAAAGTCAGTCCATTGTGCAATCACTGTAATTATTATTCTAGAGTTAATAGATCCTACAAAACCCAAACTATGCTACCTAATTAGAACAACTTCCTTAAGATCCTTCTGATGATACAGTACTAAATGTATTCCGTGTTTAGGAGACACAAGTGTCATAAATCACTTCATAACTATGTCAGTGAAGTCTCCAGCTTTGAACTGGAACAAGCTGTCTAAAAACTCGCTCACCTCCAGTATAGGCTGAAACCAACCCCTATCCAGTCAATATAAATCTTGCTATGTGGCTTAAACTCACCATTACTTCTACCTGAACCTACCCCTTACTTTGCACTTCAGCCAGGACACATTTACAGGGACATCTAGAGCTTGTGCACTTGTTCAGGCAAGCCTACGAGAGCTGGTGACAGAGACCCTCTACATGCTAACTGACACTCTATGAGGACTTCTGAAGAAACTTTCAAAATACAAATTTCAAAACATTTCAAAATACACACACGTGACATTGCACATTACCATTTCTTAGTAATTCATTGTGAAATTTACTAGCAATTTCAAAGTGGAAATAGTTTCTATACCCAAGTCTAAAATTACCATGTTCTTACAATTTCGGGACACACAACAAAGACAGTTTTCATTTGCTGCATTTTGTATGTTATATATAATCTTTAATCTTTTATATCTTTGATATGTTTAAATGAATAAATGCAATCATTTCAAGTACAATTAAATGCCACTTTAGTTAGAAAAAAATTACTACAATTTGACATTAAGAAATATTTACATAATTTAAAAGACCTACTTTTAGTAGTGCAAATTACATTTGTTAAAAGTTCAGAAAAGTTATTAAAAACAAACTCAAAATGTCTAAAATCTTATGTTTTACTCAACATTTTTGACAGTGCACACACCTCACTTTAGAGCTGCAGTATAAGCCAAAAGATACAATGAAGCCTTGTGTGATGTTGTGGACAGAACAGACTGAGCACTGGATTTAAGATGAGCTGAGGACAGATAATTACTCTTTAGGGGTTTTGATGTAAACTGGATAAAAAGCTGAGGATTTGGTTCAATGAAGACTCTAGAGCTCTCTTCTTAAACAGTAAAAGGACACAATGAGCCATGCAGATATTCCAGAAAACTACAACCTCTGCCAAACCCCTTGAGGCACAATGGAGAAGTCAACCCCTCAGAACAATTCATCAGGAGACACAGCCAAAATGACTGGGGCTACCCACAGTGAGTGTGGGAATGACATTAACAAATGCTGAGCCGCAGTAGGGTGGACAGCTCTCAAAACCCAGCCATGGACTCAACATAGCATTTAGATTTCAAGTAGACACTGCTGGAAGAGTTCTCAGTGGCTCTGTGCCAAAAGTGGGCTGCCTTGTTGTCTACTGCCTACAGTATGTAGACAACTACTTCTAAAGGTCACATTAATGAAATTTCCATTATCCAAAAATGTCCATTATCCATAGTCAATAGTGTAGCAATGCAAGTAGCACAGCCCACAAAAAGTCACTTTTAAGCCATGCTGCTTTCCGTTGAATCTGATGCTAAATTAATGTATGGGAATGTTGAAAATCATGATTCCCAATGAAATGTCTAGATGTCATTCACAAAAATAAAAATTGCAGAATAATGGTAAATGAGACTGCGAATGGACCCTCATGCTGTACTACACTGGAGAAAAATAAACTTTGCGACAATTAAAAAGTATGTTCTATATATATAGTATAAATGTGTGTATTATGAATGAATTCTGTATGTACTGTACTACATCCACGTTTATCATGTAACCTACAATGTCAGTTCACTGTCATTCACAATTCCACCCCATGGCCTCATGGGATAGTAAAGTGTCCATCAGATGCACACTTCAGAATCTCGCCAGAAGTACCAAGTCATCCAGGTACTTTTCTGCCAACTTCCAACCCATGCCTTAATGACTGGTGAAGGAAATGTTCCAATGAACAAAAAAAAATTACATATTAATTAGCCAAAATGTTTCATTATACAACTGTTCAGCCAATAAACAAAAAAGAAAAGAAAAATGACCTACATGCAGGAAACAAATACAATAAGGATGACTGAACTCTGTAACAACGTTGGTAAATCGGGAACCGGTGGACATTTAAATCAAACTTTAATAACCAAATAAACACAAAACAGCGCGATAGCCCCTCGCCGACGACTGGCGTGCACAAACAGAACCAAAACACAAAATAAAAACCAGGCCTGGTCCTCTCTCATCCTACACTGTCGTAACTCCTCTTTTTATCCTTCCGGAGCTCCTCCGTGGGACTTGAGACCAGTGAGTGGCGCAGGTATCGCTCATTTCCAATTACTCCACCGGTCTCGACCCGTTCCCACGGTTCTCGGCCCCGCCCCACTCATCACAGACTCCATTACTCAAAGCAGGTTTAAAGGAAGTATGACTTTCTTCATTTTTTTCCCCGTCTCTTTAAACAGGAAGTAAAGGTTAATGAACTGCAAACAGAGCTTTTACTTTACTCACAAGGACACTGAAACACGAGCAGCTATGAGAACATGACATCGACACATGCTTCTTATTACCTCGAGTCAAAACGTCACATATATCACCAAAGCAGCTAACAATTCAATAATTGGCTGAAGTCCTGCTGTTAGCTTTTACATAAGGGTTAATGCTAAACCTCATCATTCAGGTCCTACACGGGTGGGAATCTTAGTTTACAATTCTCCACGGCGACTCCCTCGCAGTCGTGACCTTTCTCAGCACACGTTCAGGGCCAATGTGTTCTCTGCCATCAGCAAAACAGGGTTTTTTTTTGGTTGATGAAAGCAACACTTATCAGGATGTGATTTAACATTAATTGTAAAAGATATGGCAGCTTTTACTCTTTGCCGGTACAGAAATAAAAAGGTCCTTGTGCTGTTTTTCTTCTGGGGCGTCCCTGATTTTTAATGACTGAACTGAGATATTCTTGGGTGCCAAGGGACTGTAATGATTTGGAAATCTTACCAAAACATCAAAAAATCAATCAATAATACAACAAAAACACCAAAAAAATCTTAACATGATAATCTTAAGATTCTCAGGAAATAAAGAAAAGAAAGCAAAAAAGCAAAAAAAACAACAACCACACCGATACGCTTTCAGTCACACTCCTCTGCAAACTCCTCTGAGGAAACTGAGCTTTCCTGACATTTCCTGCCTCTCACTGATGAGAAATCCTGGACATGTAGTGTCCTTGGGTGTGTTTGAATAAAAATATTTTTGTTTTCTTTTTTGGATGCTTTTCATCAAAATTATATGGTCTAATAAGTGTGTACATTTCTAAATTAAAGCAATAGTTGAAATAGAAGAAAATTACATATTGTACACTACCATTTGGGGTCAGTTTTTTTTTTTAAGTTAACACTTTTATTCAGCAAGGTCACAATATTTAAAGTAGCCAAAAGGCATTTTATTTAATTTGTATTACTTTTGATCTTAATATTCATCTAAGAATCCTAAAAATACACATCACAGTTTCCACAAAAATATTAAGTAGCACAACTGTTTTCAACATTAAAAATAACAAGCAATATTTCTTGAGCACCAAATCAGCATATTAGAATGATTTCTGAAGGATCATGTGACACTGAAGACTGGAGTAATGATGTTGAAAATTCAGATTTGCATCACAGGAATAAATTACATACATTCAAATATATTCAAATAGAAAACAGTTATTTTAAGTTGTAATTTTTCACAATATTACTATTTTTATTAGATTTTTTATAAAAAAAAAAAATTGTGAGCATCTTTTTTCTATATACATTTTCTATGTAATTGTCAAACTCTAAAAAAGGCAAAAACTTTAAAACAGTTATTCAGAAATTATTGTCAAACTCTTTAAAAAAAACATATTACTCACATTGAAGTGCATAGCAGTGCAAAATCTGTGTTTGAAGGTATACAGCATATATATATATATATATATATATATATATATATATATATATATATATATATATATATATATATATATATATATATATATATATTTAATGATATAAGGTTGATAAATACAGCATAATCTTGTGAATTTGAGCAAAGCTTACTGTATTTACAGGTGACAGGGAATTTGCTGAGTGCTTGTAATTAACTTGAGCACAGAGATAATAACAGCATCTCATCCTGTTTCCACTGTCCACAGGATTTCTTTTTAAATGCAGAAAGAGTCTGAACCGCTAACTCAGGCTGACATGCCAACAGCAGAAGTTATGAGATGTGTGCAAACAAGTTGTCCTTGATCCATAATAACACAGAAACAGATGTGACACAGGTTTAATTCACCAGTAAACAAGAGCAGACAGAATAACAAAACCTGATTAAATATATCCTTCGGGTTTTCCCACTTAGGTTTGTCATTACTTTAGTCAAACAGCAGTGATGCAGACATTCCTACAGGCTTTTTAATGTCAACTTAAGGCAGTTCAAAATTCTGAACTGTTTGTTCTAAAATGTTTTATCCAAAAATATGACTAAGAAAGGTCCTAATGAATACCAAGTTCACAGTTGAATGTTTACAATTTTTTATGGAAAAGATCCTACAAAGTAAACGCTCTCAGTGTGATCTTATTTTAGTGTGTTTGATAAGGAACAACAGCAAGTTCTTTATAACGGAAACCATGTAATATAGAAAAATACATGCTAATATCAGATTAAACAAAGACAAAATACAGATTAGATTAATTTGAGCTCTTAACACCATCTAAAGAGGAAAACCTTTTTATTACATGCTGCAGTTTAGAGAAACATCAGTCTTTCTTCCACTTTCTTTAATCATTTCACTCTCAGACTGCATCCATGTGGTCTAGAAGCCCAATTGAGCTCATTTGACTAACTTCTTCTAATTGTGAGGTAAGTCCTAAACGGACACCATATTAGACTATTCACAGGGGAATTTAAAAGGGTTACATCACCTGCTAGTCTAACATTTCATCAAATGCCCCTTTATAGGTCCATTAAAACCTACAAAGGTTCAGATACACAACTTAAAAAAAAATAATCACACAAAATGTTCAAACCAATACATATTTCTTGTTCTGTGTCATTCAAATGACATGTGCATGCCTAGTCATAAGCTTCAGAAAAGCACAGCAGTCAATATGAGAATAATTGAGCGTGTAATCAGACCCCTGAAAAAAGCCATGGGATATTCAAACGACCCTCAAAATGTCCAGTGAACTTTGTATGAATTGTCGCTTCTTCTAATCTGTCATCACCTGTCAGTTCTCCCATATATACATTGTTTCAGAGAACTATATATCTAATGTAACATTATACAGATAAATTAGTCAATCTGATATGTACTCATAGGCTCACAAAAGCTGTAGACAAGTCCTTTGTGAAAGAGTTTGACTCAACATACCAAAGAAAACTCTTTTATCATATTATTCCAAACCTGCATGGCTTCTTTCTTGGAACACAAGAAATTGTTAGAAAATTGTTTGGAATACATTTAAAATCAGAATTTATTTATTTTATTGTTGTTATTTCTAATGCATCTTTTCTGGTTATTTTTTTGTGTAAAGTACTCTGAATTACCATTGTGTGTCAAATCAATAATCTTGCCTTCATAGAATTTTCAAGCTGCTTTTGTCCATTCAGACAAAAGGAATGGTGACCATGGCTGTGTCAGGTCATATGAGTTTAAAAAAAAAACATGAGGGTGAGAAAATTATGAGAATATTTTCAGTTTTGGGTGAACTATCCCAAGGTAAACACACAAAGGAAGTGCAAATGCTACCTATTATCTACACACATTGAAAGATCTATGATGACCTATGAGCTCTCTAAGGAGCATATGGCAGAACCATATGATGTGTTTTTACAGCTACAAGGGGTTGTCACCCCTGCACTGGGTCTCCATACAGTGAGGTCACCCTGAAAAAACAAACCTACAAGGCCCAATGATGTTACAAGCAGCTTGCACAATTGCACAAAACACCCTCAGCCTCAATCAACTACAAACTAAAACACAACAAAATCCACGTCCAACAACATGTACCTTGGTGCACCTTTCTTGCTTTGTGTTTTGTATGCATGTACATAAATGTTATCTTAGTAGGAAAATAAAAGACATTCATTTGAGGAGTACAGAAGGACACCCCATTTCAAACTTCAAAGACTCCGTGACAATGACGTGGAATGCATGGCATGCCTTCATGACACCAGTAGGCTTTTGTCTGGACCTCTCTGGCTCTCTGTGAGTAGAGAAGTCAGCAGGCGAGCCACAGGAGGGCATTTACATGCTAAACACTGCTTCCTCAGGGAGGTCACACTGGACTGAGTTTACCCAGGGGGGGGCTGTTTTAAAAAGTAATGAGTTTAGTTAAAGAGGAATCTCCTGAGAGGAGGGTGGTCCTGACTTCATCCGATCTCCAGTGGCTCCAAGAGTCACTCCTAATCACTGTCTTATAGTGAGTCATGTTATGTGTCAAGCAGTTGTGCTCAACTGTATTGATTCTGGAGGCATCTACAGTTTATTCTTTACACTTAATTGTGTAAAGGTACAAAAAAATAGATAAAGAAATTTCTTCAACATTAATTAATAATAAACAATAATAATATAAAATGGAATATAATATAATAAATATTAACAAAAAATTTAGTCATATTTTTATACATTTAATACAAATCAAGATGTAAAAATATATTACATATATTACAGCCAACTTCTGTGAAATGTTTTGTGTGAATAGTGCTTTAAATGTATCTTAAGTGTCAAAACACTTCAAAACACTATAACTTGTAACATTATAAATGTATATGACAAACTAGAAAAAATAATAATAAAAAAAATCATAAAAAATAAATAAATAATAGGAGAATAATAGGAGTATTGATTAAAAATATACAGTAAAATTTATTAAAAAAATAATATATATATATATTTTAATCTGTTTTAATATATTTTTAATATTTAAAATATATAGTAAAACGTATATTTAGTTTAAATATATTTTAAATATATTATTAAATATAAATAAATTTAAATATATTTTAAATATATTATTAAATATATCAATTAAAGGCATCTGTTCTACTGGGAAATTTTTTGCTTGAAAAAGTGTGCTTTTAAATATGGCATAAGGGTCAAAATGCTTCAAAACACTATATGATGAGAAATATTTAGCAACAATATTTATATAACATAAAATATTTACCAACAAAGATAGATCCCTTCTTACACCCCCCACCCATCCAGCACGTTGTAAAACTTCCAATCCTATAGCACACTTCACTAAATCTGCCAAAAAAGACAACTGCTTGGAGAACTGGACAATTCCCTTAACTTTTATAGCGTTATCTATGGACTTGCTAAACCCAATCCTTACAGCTCCACCATGGGAAATAAAGGAGTAGAATTACAACACTGAACTCTAGGCCAGAAGTTCACGCAAAAACCAAGCATCAAGGATTCCATAAATGAGAACAGACTTCCAATATAGGCGCTTGAAGGCTTGCAGAATGAGGTCAGCCCATCAACAGACTATTCCGGCCTGCAGGAGACTGCAGGAGTGTGTCTGGGCAGAAACAAGTGTGAGAGACAGTTGTTCCTTGGTTCTGAGTGGCAGAGAAGTCTAGCATTGAGAAACTGGACAAGAAGGGGTGGGTTAGGTTTAATGTCTGAAACGGAAAATATCTCTCAGGACTCTGTCAGGGACGTGTCACAGCTCAGCAGTGCAGATAAAGAGGGCCTCCACTTGACAAGTATCTTTCAGATTTCATTCAAGACCTTCGCTCTGGGTAAACACAGGCAACAGAGACAAGCGCATGAAGGGAGCAGCCCAGAGGGTCTTTATCCTGCTCAGACATGTGCTGCAGTCGCTCTCATTCATATCATCAAATTATCAAAACGTAGCATCCCCTGGTGATCCTTCACAACACATACTGCAGTCTACATCAGAACAGACCCAATCTGGATGCAACATGTAGCCTAATGTGATTAAAGAAAGACTTGCAACTTTTCTAGATATCACAAACTGATACAAAACAGAGCGTCACTGCTAAATGCCAGAGCAAGCTACTGCTAGAAAATTATCACAATTGCTACACATGGGCATTGTAAACATAATAGCATACACTTTTTTTATAGTTGCATAATAATATAGTTTTAATGATGTCTGAGAATGCATTCCAACTGCTTTAAGGACAAACTTCAACAAACATTATGCACTTTTAGCATGAGTGGCTCCCCCTGCTGTAAAAGGAGAGCTTTACACAACATAAGCTGTTGTATAAATGAGATATCTTAATAAAAAAAAAATTAAATTAGCACATTGAGCTGAAGAATGCTGAATTTATATGCCAATTAAGTTGGAAACACTTTACAATTATGTTCAATTTCATTATTTGTTAGTGCATAAACAATGAGCAACATTTTTACAGCATTTATTCTAGGTTCATTTTAATTTATAAATATACTACTTTTCATTGTTTAATCATGTTCATTGATAATAGACAGTTTAGCCTGAAAATGTTAAAATGAACATGAAAAAAATGAGCATACCGTAAATACAAATAGTTTATTGCTTGTTTATGATACCAAATGTATACAAGATGATCATATTATAATGAGGACAATACTCATATTATACAATGATTTTCATCTATTCTCAAATGTTTTTTAATGACCTGACTTTTTGGTTTTCTTTAATTCTCTTCTGGTAGATAATACAAAATAAATAAATAATTAAAAAACATAAGAAATAATTTCTTATTGACTTACATTAAGGATGGGATTTAGAAAAAAATATCAATGTAACATTTTATCAAATCTTATAATAAAATATGTTTTTTGTTGCTTATTATTTTTGATGCATCAGGCTTTATGGGTCATACAGTATGATATATGAGAATGTGGTGCTCATACTCAAGCAGAAAAAAAAACACCTCAGTTTAATTTTATTTAGAGGTCTAAACTGAGAAAAAAGATAAGAAAAAAAAGTAAGACAAATTTCTTAAAATATTAATAACAACAAAAGTCATTCTCATCCTTTAAAAAAACATTTCACAGCAAAAAGACACGTGTACCAAGAAGTAAAGGTGGACATATTTACAATTAAATATGTCCCTAAAACATATTTTATTTGCTAAAAAGTATAAACTATTAATCTGTGCAAACATATTTTTTCAGCAAAGTTGTTAATTTAGAGACTTCAGAAATTTGGATAACACTTTATTTTAAGGTGTCCATGTTACACATGTTACATGTACTTATTAATTATTAATTATGCAGAATTACATGCAAGCAACCCTAAGCCAAACCCAAATCCTAACCCTAACCATATAAGTACATGTAGTTAATTAATATCACTCAGTATTTATATGTATAACTACACTGTAACAAGGACACCTTAAAATAAAGTGTAACCGAAATTTGTGTCTCAAAAATGATACAGTAAGCATCCACCTAACTTCTTTCCAGAACACCTTAGCAACTGAACAGCAAATATCCAGCATTGTGGCGTGACTATTGCACAGGAACACGTCACTTAAATTCAGGAACACGTCACTGATCAGGGAGGTCATTTAAGCACAGTCTCAATCGCAAAATCCTTCGAGTGCACTGAAACGTTCGCTCCCTGAAAAATCCCACAATGCACTTCAAAACCTAAAGGAGCTTTGATGCTCACTATGCTCCCTTACCGGAAATTACATCACATTTCTGATGCGCAAAACAAATTACATGAGTCAACTTGCATTTAAGCATAAACACACATCGCTAGACAGGTAGTGAACACATACTGTTAACTTTTATATTTAATATTCAGCTGAATTGTTGTAAGGACATGTGACAGAACAATGTGTATAAAGAGAATTAAAATATATACAGCTGTAAACAGCGATTATCAGGGTCCAGGTGCTTTAAGGCATTTAAGCACATCACGTATTATTTAGCAAGCCTGTAACCACATAAATCAATGATTTAAAAAAGCGCTTTTCTAATTTACCATAGAAATATGATGATTTTTAACATTTATGACTGTTATAGCGCCACCTGTGGTTCGACCTCCATATAACTTGTTTAAATCACCTGTTGCATATGCTCTCCTAGTTTTGTGAAGTTTTGAGTTTTGGTTTAGGCTTTATAGGCTTTTGGGTATATTTGGAAAGGCCCCTTTTCTAAACTACCCCATTATAGGTACCCAAAGGTAAAGTTTTTTTTGATAATTATTGACCTAGAGAGTCCAGAGAATTGTACTGCAGTGGGTTTTTTTGGAGATTGAGCAAAAAAATAAAAATAAATAAATAAATAAAATTGACTTGTTTGCAAAAGCAGTGTGTGAAAACCACGCAATATTCAATCGTTTACGCCCTTGAAAAATGTGATATTGCCCCCCAGTGGCTGATTTCTTTAAAATTTCTCACAGACCTTTAGGGCATTTGTGAATTTGCATTTGCAAAGAACATTTGTGACACTTTGGACCAAGATGCTGCATAACAATTTTCATGTTGATTGGACAAATGGTCATGAGTTTAAAGCCATTTTAATGTTTTTTTCTCTCTCTTATAGTTCCACCAAGTGGACAAGCTCCACATTGACGCTGTACATAGTATATTCCTCTGGAAATTTAGCAATCACAGTCCCAATGTACAGTGAGCAAGGGTACTTACCAGTGTGCATGATATACTGATTCATGAGCTCAGGAGCTGATTGAGACATACCCTTAGTTTTATTCATAATTTTTGGATAAAATAAATTATAACTATTATCCTTCTCCACTAGAGGGAACTACAAACACTTCCTGTATATAGACCTTAAGTATTAAATATATAGAATGAATGATGTTTAATATAAGAAAGCCGAAAAAGCAATAAAAGCACTTAGACTGAACATTGCAAACAATTGTTTCAATAAAAAAAATAATTTACATTCACCTTTACTGTGAAGTGGAAAATCCTTTAATCTGACAGATTATGACTGTATTACGCATTTACATTATGACAACATACACTCATTAATGCACTAACACAGCCTGATAAAGCTTTATTGGGTTTGATCACTGAATCTATAGTTTTATCTAATACTGATCAAGCTTGAGAAGAGATCGAGCATGTGCAGCAAAAGCATAAAAACACCCCCTACAGCCAAAACGCACCTGTTCAAACATGCAGGCATACACACATGCTCAGCTGTTAATAAGACTTGTCAGCATCTGATGCTTTGCTTCCATAACACACTGCAGTTCACACAGTTCATACACAAGGGACAGGACCGAAAAATGGCAAACACAGAGGGGCGTCCCACATCTACTACTTAAAGTGATGGAGTGTTGACATTAATGCCTTTTATCTTGTGTATATCAACACACATGGGACCCATATAACATAAGGTTACAATAATGTGCTGATTGCACATCACTTTACTGACTGTATCAGGTTTGTTAGTCTCACGTAGGCAGACTTTACATTTTTAGCGTGTTTGGCCCATACCAGCCATTTAGAGGTGTGTATACCACAAAAACCTCCCTCTCTCTCTCTCTCTCTCTCTCTCTCTCTCTCTCTCTATATATATATATATATATATATATATATATAGGATATGTTTATATTTGAGGGTTTTGTGGTATACATATATATGGTAAATATTTTATAACATTGAGATATTTTAAATTTTTAATATTTAATAACATTAATATTTGAAACATTTTTAATATCTTTTTTCAGCAAGGATGATCAAAGATTTCTATTGAATTCATCATTCTATTCAAAGAATCCTAAAATAAAATAAGAATAAGAAATGTTTCTTGAGCACCAAATCAAATAATTAATATTAATTACAATTATTAATAACAATATTTCTTAATATTATATGTTTTTATTTTTTCAAATACAATACAAAGAATGAATCAGAAACTAAGTTATCAAAAACAAAAAAAAAAGATAATGTCAGGACACCCACAAACTTTCAAAAACTTTTCTTTTAACATACGCTGATAAAAACTTTGTGCTCTTACTCACAGAAGTCAATCAGATTTCATCCAGCAATATTCATCAGATAGTCATAAATACTGGGCAGGTGAAGCTGTGGCAACAATTTCACTGTTTTAACCCTAGATAAGTAATAGCTCTATGGTATTTTCCACTTTAAATGTAGAGCTTTATCTCAAGAAAACCTCATGAAAACACAAAGCTGAGATCAAATCTCACGCTCAGCCATTTTCACAATGTAGACCTGAAACAAAGAAGCATCAAAATGCAAACACATGTTCTCAGTTACAGTTATTGAATGTGTTAGGTTTGCAATCTCTTAAAGAGTTTTGCTATTTTAATTAGCATAGCAACAATAAACCTCATTTCCCAGAACAGTATTGGCTGAAATGCGAAAAGCAAACAGTTTTCTAAAGCGCCATTAGGGTGCACTCCTGAGTCTAGTGCCGGGGGGGCCTTTTGGGGGTCCTGAGTGCAGCCTTTCCCACATTGACCTCATTACAGAGGACACCTCAATCAAAGCACTATCATTAGCAGGGCTTAAGCTCAGTGCCGTGTTACTGCGTGTGTGTGCATGAGTGACATGGCTCGTGCAGGGAGAGCAGACGGGCCGCATTGCTGGATATGGGACCCGTCTGGCAGGAACAAGCCTCGTCTGTTTCTTGTCGACAGCCGGGTTGGGCTAATTATTTACCTGTACTGAGATTTCAGACCTCTGACACGGCCAAGTCAAGGACGAGGTGTGGCCGTCCCCGTCCGATGGGTCATATTAACTCAGAGCAAAGGGTGGGGCTCAGATAAAGCAAACATGCCTGAGGAAAGGCTTTGTTGAAGCTGAAACTCACAGATGACTACTCATCCTTCCTAAGTGAACTCAAGCCAGCACTTGCCTACACAAGTGAACAACAATGGCACAGATTTGGATCAGGATATTCAAAACTACATATTTTCAAATGCACCCCTAAGAAAGCCAAGCATTAAGTTGGTTCTGGGTTCACCTGACCCCGATCAGATTTTGGGGGCTTTTACATAAAACACATTCTTGCACTGATAATCAGCTGTACAGAGTGCAACAAAAAGCAGAATGCATTTTTTAAAGTATGAATATTATTAACCTAGCACAGAAAAAATACTATTAGTATGCTAGCCCTACCTCTAAAAATATCTAAATTGTTAACAGATGCATTATTATTAATATTATTATGTTTATTATATGTAATAAAATATTATTTATGATGTCCATTATTAATCATAATTATTACTATTACTATTATTATTACTAACATAATTCAAGAGATACAATGCATTATTATTATTATTATAAAAAACATGAGATATAATGCCAATATATAGAATGATATTAAGTTCACACTGCATAATTTAAGCTATTTTAGCAAATAAGATGCATACAAAAATGATGAAATGAGCACTTTATAAAACATTTACTCATTTCACACACAAAAATGCAAGCACACACTAAACAAAAATTGGTGGATAAACTATTTTCACTCAGAAATTGCTTGTAAATTTCACAATTAATTACAAAAAAGGTGATCAACACATTGAATTATGAAATTTTGAAGCAGAAAGACTGTATTACTTTTTTTTGTCAAATGTATTCCGATAATCTTTACTTGCAACTTTGAAAAATAATTCCTTACAGCGTATGGTTTACAATGTCAATAATCTCAAAAAAACTACTGTCTGACTAATCTGTCTGAATCTGCCTGATCAATATATGAGATTATTAATATCACAAAAGAAAAGAAAAGTTATGAGGTGAAACTCAAACTACTCTTGTGACCAAGCAGTGGCCTCTGTCCTGCCCACTTTCATTTACAACAATGGCTTCACTGACCTCCACACAGAAACCCACACCTGTCAGTCTTTAAAATGCCCATCAATCTGTTTCCTGAAAAGAGAGCCCTCTGCTGTCCTAAAGCTCTATTGAAAGGCACCAGGGGGATGGGGATGCTTCTAGACCAACAGATGTTTGTTGGGCAAGGTCTTTGAAAGTCTGGATGTTTGAGGCAGAAGACTGCAAAACAGAATTTGTGAAGCTAGCAGAAGTAGACAGACACTAGTATGTAGTAACTTCCCACAAAGCCTATGAGTAATGGCCACTAACTAAAACAATACCCTTACATAATGCAAAAAAGAGACTTGCAAACAAAAAACAAAATAAAAAAAAGTTTTGGAACAAACAAGTTATATAACTAAACATATTTTAGCAGTCTGCTGGGGTAACATGGTCCTTCACGCAGCGAGAACGATGACAAAACCACCAAACAGACATAAACAGTCAGCATGACTCTTATCAGAATGATGGAAGTCAACCAGAAAAGCATTTCCTCACTGTATAATGTACCGTGGCTGCCATCAGCAGCTGCCATCATCACATCATGGACAGCGAGGAAAAAGAAAAATTCTTCAGCAATATAAAATGCATATTAGAATCATCTCTGAAGAATAATGTGACATTAAAGTTAATTAAGTTAAAATAGCAAAATAACGTTGTTGCAATATTTCACAATATTACTGTTTTCACTATATATTTTTTAATAAATGCATCTTAGGTGAGCATTAGAAACATCATTGAAAATAGTTTTAAAAATAAAACACTGCATTGGGTTGCTACTTGTCTAATGTACAGTCTTGATCCTGAAGTAAAACCTGTGAAGAAGCACTACTGTAATGGAGGTCCCAGCACACAGACTCATGCATATACACCCACCTATTGTTATGTCAACCCTCTGTCACGCTCACCTCCTCCATGAGGTGGATCACAGGCGAAAGAGGGGAAGCGGAGGTGGTGATTGAAAAGGATTAACATCTGGAGAGGAGGCCATAATGGGACACGAGCCACCCAACAGCATCTGCACATACGCTTCAGCAGAAGGAAACCTACACAAGCATTCTAATTCTGAACACTACTCTTTTTTTTTGACGGAAAACACTGCATCCGCTGCATTTATTGGATGCCTCATAATACCAACAGAATGTGTTTTTTATGGATGTGTTTATCTAAAAATCATCTGTTGCCTTAGCGTTGACTTCCAGAAAATAAAAGCTTTAAGAATGAAAGGGTATTCATCTTCAAAAAGCATCTCAGGAGAAGGGCGAGGACCGTCCCAGAATTCTCCAGACATCCCTGTGGTTCAGGAACAAATCTCCTTCAAAGGACAGCCATCAGGGTGACGAAAAGGTGGAAAATACTGTCTGCCAGAAGGAGAATAGCTGGGTCCTCCCTGCCCTCCCACCAAAACACTAGAGTGGCTCGCAGTGCCAGATCTTTTCAGACCCCAATGCACGGTTGGACAGAACATGTAGAAACCATGGGGTGTTGTGTCCCTTCCCCCTTCTCACTAAAGCTTTATTCATTTTAACTTAAACATGGCCACTGATATTTATTGCCATGGTATTAGTTTATGGTCATATTGTTACACTAAGAGCAAAAATATGCAGTTTGCCAGGAGTTTACAGTATGCTCAAACTTTTAAAACTTGTTTTGCAGATAATAAAGCTTATCAACAAGGTTTTAAAATCTTGCAAATGGAAATGTTTAGGTCTCCTGGGTTTACTTAAGAAAAAGACCCCAGTAGTGCCACAACCACCCCAAGAGCAGTATAATTAATATATTCAGAAAATAATTATAAAAACAAGTTTGGGTCTGGTAAGACATTTTAATGTAAAAAAAAAAAACGTTCACACAAAGCTGCATTTATTTGATCAAAAATACAGTAAAAAAAGAAATATTGCGAGATATTATTAAAATGTAACTTTTGCATTTTAATTTATTTTAGAATGTAATTTATTTCTGTGATGGCAAAGCTGAATTTTAGAGGCCATTAGAGGCCATTTTAGAGGCCAGTCTTCAGTGTCACATGATCCTTGACAAATAATTTTAATATGATATATTTAGTGCTGTAGAAACATTTCATATTATTATCAACATTAAAACTGTTCCTTCATGAACAAAACTGCATTTATTTGAAATTGAAATCTTTTGTAACATTATAAATGTCTTTACTGTCACTTTTGATCAATTTAATGAATTCTTGCTGAATAAATATATTAATTTCTTTTTAAAAACATTCTGACTGACCCCAAAGTTTTGAACAGTAATGTACATTACACTCTTAAAAATAAAGGTGCTTCAAAAGGTTCTTTAAGCGATACCATAGAAGACCCATTTCTGGTTCCACAAAGAACCATTCAGTCAAAAGTCCTTTAAAGAACCATCTCTTTCTTACCTTTTTATAATCTTCAGATGTTAAAGGTTCTTTATGGAACCATTTAGACAAAAAGGTTCTTCTAAGTGAGTGTAAAAAGGATGACAGATGCATTTAGACCTCCCTGACAGTTCACAATGCCTTTGATTATGAGCCAAATGATAAAATGTAGGAAGTTTCTTTTCAATACCAGCATTTCCTTTTACCTTAAACTATCAGTTCCTCTTTTAGCAGAATATTTGGGTATTTCAGTGAGCGCAAGAAGCTTTTAATCTAGTGGAAATGAGGCTGCCCAACAGCAAGCACTTTGTCAATATTCCTCCATCTCCTGTGCTGGTCCCACAGGACCCACATGTCTGCACAAGAGTACAGCATGTAACCTTTTTTTATCCAGAGCCTCACTTTAAAACTTAAGAGCATGAAGTAAGGACATTGTGTCTGTCTTCTCTTTCATGTCAAACCATTTCCTTTGTGTCACTCAACAAACCCTTATTTAAATACATCTAAATTTGGTTTAATAGCATCTCGTTTGTCATGACCTTGTCATTTTGTTGTACGTCTACCCTCATAATTTGGTCTCATTTAACAGTTCTGCTCAAAGAAAATAAAAAATCTTTTGTGTCCTTGATTTTGTTACTACTTAAAATTCCACATGAAAGAAATGGTAAAAACCTTAAAACCAAAGACAGGAAGAATGTTTTCTGCACATGAGGAATTAAGGGAGAAGCTACTGATCTGTTAAGACATGACTTTACAAAAGCTGACACCAGCAGAATTGGCCAGAGTTAAAGTTTGGCTCATCAGTTTATCAGATTGAATTTTCCCCTCTTTGATTCATTAAAAACAAGTCCATGTATTTTAGCCAGCTTAATTTTTGTCTGAACGAAAACAACAACAACAACAACAACATCATTTGTTTAAGACCTAAAAATACAGACTGGCAGAGGTAGAAATCTATTGCTGAGTGGCAGATTCATGTCTGTTTATTATAGAAATTATAATGATTTTACCAGCTATTACACTGAAAAAGCCACCAATTCCTTTCAAAATTAACTCCCTAACGGCATGTTATTCAGGTTAATGACATAGACACGAGGCAGTGACTCAGGGCTTAAAGAAATGAGTCACCGCATCATGTCTGATTTTTCACTTCACTCATCAGAAACTCCTACACATATTAATACAACTATGACGAACTCTCAAATACTTTGCATGTAAAGCCCAATCATGTTTATATTCTTGAGTACAGCTTTCTATGCACTTTCACTTTAATAGTTCTTAGCTTCCCATTCAAAGGTCCAAGAAAGAATAGTGTACCGCTTATTTCCACTGTGATAGTAGATCCAGCTGTGCATATAAAAAGAACAAAAAACTGACAGGATGTCCTAAAATGTGAAGTGTAATTGGACATTTTAGAAAAAAAGATGGATTAGCCACTCACTGCCCTGTCATGTGGTCACATGACCCTGAACTTCAGCTGTCTATAAGCTCACAGGCTGACTCACATTCCCTGGAGAAATGGCCTGAGTAAACCAACCTCTCCCTCAGGACATAAGAAATGCTTTCCCTCCTCCATACTTCTCTGTATCCGACGTGTGCTGAAAGCGTTTGAGAGCTTTTTCCCAGATCTGATGGTTAATGTGTTTACTCATCAGAGCAAGAGTGGAGAATAAAAACAGAGTTTTGAAGAACACCCATTATTCTAACCATTAACACACAATGTGAGGCTTGATGTGTCTAGAAGGGAAAGAGCTTATGAGAATAGAATTAACGAGCATGATCAGTGAGCCGCTTTGAAACACCGCTCTCCTAAAGAGTGAAAGAGCTGAGAAAACAGAGACAAAGAGGAAATCTGGAGGGTCCACGTATTGTCCGCTAACCTGATGTGACAGACAGACATCTCTAACCACTTAAAGACGCTAGACAGAAGAAACTAACCCTATAGAGATGGAAAGAAACTAAATTCTGGCAAAGAAGATCCTCAAACATCCACTGTCTCTGCCCTTCCTCTTATCCAACCCCGAAGACCCCCTGAAGAGATTACTTTCCAACTTAATTATCCCATTGGAATAAAAGAGCCATGCCAAACAAAAAAAAAAAAAGAGAAAGAAAGTGCAAGAAAACGAACAAGAGTTCAAATCATACTGAACCTAGGCATTATTTACAGACCAAAAAGCCAAAAAAGGAAAGGACCAAAATGAGAACATATCAAAGCTTCCTGTTTTGAAACATTCCCTGATTCGCAATAATTCATGTTTTGCAGTAAGCAAACAGTTTTTTTGTTTGGCAGCAGACAGGGAATGTAAAAATCATACAAATTAACACGCAAAAAGAAAAGGAAACTTTAGATTGATGATCTCAGAAAGGAAAAAAAAACCCTTGCATGACTTCCTAGTTCCTTAGTTTTACTATGCTTCTAAAACTAAAGCAATCCCATCCAGTACATTGCTGCCAGCAGACAGATAAAAAGAAAATATCAAGCTCTTCCTGTTCGTAGGTTTAGAAAAACTGCTTTCCCAGGCTGTTTGCCTTGGCATTCACCAGCAGGCCACTCCTACAGTCAAGCGTTACTATAAAAACTTTATGTTCAAATTCTTCATTGTGTGGGCCTTAGGCTAAGCTGTTGAAAATTTGGTGGTGTTGAAATATAATTGCTTTCAGTTTACAGTAATTAAAATCTTCAGAACAATTACTTGATTCAGTTTTATTCAAGGAATTTTCAAGAAGTGCACAATGTTAACTGCTTCTTAGAAATTTGCTAGGATGTTGCTAAGTGGTTTCTATGGTGTTTGCTAGGCATACCGCAGGTGGTTGAGAGAACGTCTGAAACCCTGTGCTTGCTAGATGATTGCTTGGTGTTCTGAGTGGTTGCTAGGGGTGTTGTCAAGCAATCTTTAGGTGTTCCAAGTTGCTAGAGAGTTGCTAGGGTATTTTGGGTGATTGCTAGGGCATTGTTAAACCGTTGCTAAAATGTTTTCCTAGTAGTTGCAAATCAGCAACTAGGTGGTTACTAGGTAATTGCTAAAGTTTTCAAAGTTGTTCTTAAGAAGTTGATAGGGTGTTGCTAAGTTGTTTCTATGGTGTTTCAAGAAGTTTCTAGGGATGTCGCAAGTGATTGAGAGAATATTTGAAAGCCAGGTGGTTGCTAGATTATTGCTAGGTGTTCTGAGTGGTTGTTAGGGTGTTGCTAAGGTGGTTCAAGTTGCTTGACAGTTGCTAGGGTGTTTTGGGTGGTTGCTAGGGCATTGTTAACCTGTTGCTTAAGTAGTTGCCAAGCAGCAACTGGGATGTTGCTAGGGAGTCGCTAAGGTTTTCAAAGTGCTTTTTGCAAATGTTGATAGGGTGTTGCTAGGTTGTTTCTATTGTGTTTTTAAAAGTTATTTGCAAGTGGTTGAGTGAAAGTTTGAAAGCCAGGTTGTTGCTTGGGTGCTGCTAGGTGTTCCGAGTGATTTCTAATGTGTTGCTAGGTGCACTGGGTGGTTGCTCTTGCTAAGTGGTTTCTAAGGTTTTTTGTGAAGTTGCTAAGGAATTGTAAGGGGTTGGGACAGACAGAGAGAAAGATAGATAATTAGAAATAGATACATGATTTAAAGACAAAAAGCACAACATTAAGACAGGTTGAAGCACAGTGCCAAGCTTGGTGGATGCAGCAGGTTTTCTCATTTTAAAGCTCACAAAAGTGACTTAATGGGATTCAACCTGATCTCGCATCCTGACTGTGAGCATGCTTTAGAGAGTCAGTCTGGTGCTGAGGTAAGAGAGGGACTCATTGTCCACCGCCACATTCCTGACGTTGTGCGGCTTTACTAAGGAGACCCTGTGGGGTGGGCAGTGTCCTCTCATGCTGACCTTTGCTGGAGCTTCAGCCATTATACACACCAGCATTTCAGAGCAGTGGTGGGGAGCAGGGATGAATCAGCAGGAATATAAAGGGACTTGTTCAACACGAGAATGGACAGAAATCAGGCCCCTGTATGACAGGCCCCCCACAGCATAGGGGATTTATCAAAGGTAATGGGTAGCTGGCTCTCTCTCTCTCTCTCTCTCTCTCTCTCTCTGTCCTTCTTTTTAAACAATGCATCTTTCATAATGGGATATATAAAACAATAGCAACAACCGCAGTGGACACAAGAGACAATTTGTAACAGGGACTTTAGAACCCATAATTTAATTAGGGCACAAAGCAACAGGAAAATGCTTAAACACTCTCACCGCAGCTCAGGCAGGTCAGTCATTTAGACATTTACAGCAACAAAACATTTCTCTGTTTTGTACACATAATGACATACACACCAGTGTACAAAGGGCAAACCAAGGTAAATGTGAAATGTATATGCATGTAAGGGATTTGGAGATTTTTAACCTCTCAATATCTTTTATATTTGCTCTGAATTGGGCTTATAATTTTAACGAATAGCCACTATTGCAAAGCAGAAATTCAAAATGCACAATGCAAAAAGTTTTTTATGTGGATCATTTATCAAACAATAAAGAACATTAACCTACTTTAACTAAATAACTGTAAAATAACCAATATGTGAAATGAAAATTGCCATCTAAAGAACAGTGAACACTGTTGAATCAGTTTTGAACTGACTCACTGAAATTATTCCAATGTAATCATTGTTACTACAGTTTACTGAAGTAGATACACAAATAAAACATCTAAAAGCTCTAAAACATTTAAAAGTCTTGCGAGTCTAGACTTACAAATATGCAGCATATTAAAATGCTCAAGTGGATTTTCAAAGAATTTTGGTTTTATAAATGCAGCCAATGGAAAATGACATAAAAACTGTTTAACGGTAGCGTGAAATGCAATGTGATCTAAGGTCAAAGAATGCAGGAACACTGAGATCTGTGTAATCTAGAAATATACAAAGCTGATTTCAAGCCAAGCATGTTTCCCACACAGATTGCATTCACTCCAGCTTGTAAACAAATTACACATTTGCTCAAGTTTGTTTCTGCTTTGGAGGGTAACTTATTATTAACCAGAAAAAGGTGGTGGAAAAACATAAACCCAGTCTGAAAAGCATCCCACAAAAACAGAGTACTGCAAACTTTGAAGTGCTATCCTGCGACAGAAACATGAAAAGCTGTTAGCTCTAAATCCAATTAGATTTATTTTCATCACAGAATACCAGTCTTGGTGATAGCTGAGGTATACAACACAAGCTAATGGAGAAAGTTTGCCTCTAGGTAGTGTAACCATGGCCATTGAGACATTCTGAATGCTGCTAGCATGTGGTTGAGAATTTATCTAAATAAGTTACTCAGTAACTATCCAAAAGTCTGTTTAGCAAAGATCAGATGTATTGAATGACACTGTGTAACTGAATAGTGCTGTAAGAGAAGGCAGACTGGTGAACAGAATGCATGGCAGGAATGTGGGCAGATACCACTGTTGGGCTGAGGGGAGCTAAACCTGACAGGATCACAGTTTAGGAGTCTCGCGTTTCCCTTCACTGTCAGGTCAACACGTATCTCCCTCTGCCCTCCAGAGAAAGTCCCACCACAATTCTGCAAAAATACAAGACTCTACTGACTTTGGGAAGATGGCCAATGCCCACTAAAGTTCACAATTCCCATCCATTGAGATCTTCCTACTGTAGCTCCTGGCACCCCTACACATTTTACAGAGTTCTGGCTGGAAGAAGTGAAGTCCATGTGTTCCCTAACATTTGCCATCTAATAAAAGGTTGTATCAAACAGATCCTGACAAGACTCTGGTAACCAAACAAATATGTGAACAATGTTTTTTTTTTTTTACGCCAATTGCAGTGCCAAAACTGAGCCTTAAAATGCCTCAAGCAGCTTTCTTTGTTCATTCAGATTATTTGCTTTCTCTTGACCAGAGGTTTCACATAATCATGAATTAATGTCAAACTTAATTAAGTCTGAGGGTCAGGACTTGCATTAATCCTTAACATAATGTCCTAGAAACAGGTAGTCACGCCATGGATTTTCATTGAGGTCAGTGAGTTCACAACTACTCCACAATACTTAAAGCATCTTAAAGGTTCCAAGCTTATGCTTTCATAATGATGAAAAGTCATATGTCACAGCATATGAAGTTTTATAAGTATTTGATACTGATTTAACACTGCAAGGCATCCTTTAGGGAATGTCTTGAATTGATTTATTTCTTAAGCCCATTGGCAAGCTGTATTTTCCCAATTGCAGTGTAAATTAAAGAAAAAGTCCCGTAAATTTATACTTAAAATATTTAAAAACTATTTGCTAATGGAGTAAGATAAATTAACCCAATTGAAATTATCATTCCAGAGAATTATCAGAATAAATTCAGAAAATATCAGAAAATTAAATGATGGTTTAAGGATATTTAGAAGTTTTCCGGGTTTAGTACAGTGCACCTAGAATAGTTCTTTAATTAGTAATTTGACCAGTTTTCCTTTTTTTGTTTTATAAATTTAGTATAAATCTACATGCATCCTTCTAGCAAAAACAAAAATGAACACCTTTTGTGTGTGTGCACTCCATGATCAGAGAATGCTTAATAACATAAAAATGCAGTTGGTGGTACAAATGATGCAAAATTTCAAGACTGAGCAAAGGCTGTCGATTAAAAATTTAAGCATGTGGTGATATGCTTTTTTCCCCTCTGCTCTATGAATATATTGCCTGTTATTATATAAAACCCAAGGAAATTAGAGGTAACATCAGATCCAAGACATGAATAGAGGATATTAGAGCTTCCTATCTGAAATTGAACCTATTGCAATGCATTGTGGGAATGCATTCTCCAGGAAGGATACATTCAAAGCTGCCTTCGATTTTGCCCATAAAATGGTATTTTAGAAGGCACCATAAATATCTAACACCTATATTTAACAAACACTATGCACAACAAATGTTCATTCTTCAAGAAACTGCAAGAGGAAATGCATATTTGTTATATGCAAATGAAAAATGTGTGTTTGTGCAGGACAGATTATCTCTGAGCTTTTTCACAAAGTGGAGCTCAGCTGATCCTCTAAGGAGATGCAAACAAACCTTCTATTGTCACTTTCAGAGGGCTGCACTTAATACACCTAATCCCTGGCACCTGACAATGTAAGGCCACACAGCAATGCTGCCACAGAATTCTACTACTGACAAGAAGAGGACAGATTTTAAGCTTTGGTTTCAGTGGTAAAAGTCAATTGAACTGGGCTTAAAAAGTCTTTAACATGAATGTACCTGAACACAAAACCACTGTCTTCTCTAGAAGCACATGTTCTGTGATTGCAAATTTATGACTCTTATGAACTGGTTCTTTCTAATGAATGTTTAAAAAAAAAAAAGACTTACAAATCAGCTTCAAGTCAGTTCACTTAATCACTAAACTCCATCCATCTAAATTAACCAAGAACTTCTATTGTTTTACACTTATGAGAATTACATCATTTTAGCTTTGACTTTGGCTTTCTTGCATAAAACTGTCATAGATCAAGCAAAAATCTCAAAACTAAAGTGGTCTTCTAAACCCAGTGAACCTGTAAAACATGGAATCTGTTGCTGTTTCTTGGTGGTGCTTCATTTTAAGATATTTAAAGTCTGTTAATGTCTGTTCACATTCCTGTAAGTAGTCATATCTAATGAAATAGGGGCCCACAGCTTCAATTTTCTGTAGGCATCCACTGATACACGAACCAGACATCCAGCATTCTTAGCATTCCCCTGTCAAATCAGTGAGTAAAACTGATTTGACTTTTATCACCACAACATTGTATCGATAGAGCCAAAAATGAACGACCCATTTTTTTTTTTCATTTGGTGATGTTAACATAACTTGTGATATAGGATGAATAACGAATTGTTTACTCCATCTACAAGTGATCTAAATAATGTGGTCTGGAAAAGATTTGCAGATAACAATTTGTAGTTTGTTTAGGTTTTCTAAGGTTTAGTCGATAGCATTACCACGGATTTGGGACTCAGCCGGATGTGTCTTAAATGTCAGATCCTCCATTTTGAATTATAATTAAAACAGGAATAAAAATAAGCTACTGCACATAACTAATTTTTTTATATGCAATATAAATATGGTGTCTTCACTACAGAGAAGGTGGAGAACAAGACAGACATTTTTAAACTGAGCGGTTGCTCTTGGGATGGTTCCCAAGTTGTGAAGCAAACACTGGATCCATAATCATGATTCTGAGTCATTTAATCTTCACACCTTTGGTGTGCACAAAATCTGACTCTTAACTACTTACTTTGATGGTCTCAAAGTCACTGTGCGAGAACTCCCATATAATGACAAGCTTTTAGTTAGAGGCACAGCTCACAAATGATAAAACTCTCTTTGTTTTTGGGGAGATGAAGAGGTTTAGAGTCTTTAAATGATCACTGTCTGTAATTTTTACTTCCAATAATCAGGCCAACATATTAAAGCCTTTTGACCTCATATCAACAATTTAGAAAAGATCCCACAGTTTAGATACTGATTTCTTTTGAAAACAGACTTTGGCCTTGTTTATACTTGGTATTAACATCAGTCTCCTGTGATGCCTTTACAAGCAGTCAGACAGTCACTGAACGCGTGACTACAATTATCACATACAAATTATTTGTCTATTCCAGAGTTCAAACTTCTTGATGTGAAGGACCACCTAATATGATGTGATGGACCAACATTCATGATCCATTTTTACTGTGTGAAAAAAAAAAAGAGCGAGATTGAACAAAACAGTTTAAATATTAAATAATTAGCATTTCTGCCAAACTGTTAAAATGATAGCTATCAACAGAACAAAATAAATCACAATTAATCTTAAATTCCAAATTATGCTTCAATATTACTTTTCAATTTATGATTTTTTTTTCTTTAAATCAGCATATTAGAATGATTTCTGAAGGATCATGTAACACTGAAGACTGGAGTAATGACTGCTGAAAATTCAGCTTTGCTAACACATGATGAAATTACATTTTTAATAAATTAAAACAGAAAACAATTATTTCAAATTATACTAATATTTCATTGTATTACTCTTTTTACTGTATTTTTGGTCAAAATAATGCAGCCTTGGTGAGCACAAAAGACTTTTCAAAACATTTAAAAAATCTTACCGACCCCTAACTTTTGAATAATGTGTACTTTCAACATGTGAAGTCATCTTTATTTATGTAACACTTTATACAGTGGAGATTGTTTCAAAGCAGCTTCACATGTTGAAGCAGGCATTACTCTTAGTCTACTTCTGATACTGTATCTTGTATGAATTATGAATAATGGTGAAATAAAAACACTCCAACATTCGGTTGTGGTCAGAGCATTGCATTCTGATTCTGCTGTCTGTTCATTGCCAGGCTCATGAATCACCAGCAAAGATGTAGATAGCATTTTGGAACAGGGATCTGTTAGAACAATACAACGTGGGCCTGGTATACACATGCTTGAATAAAAATAACTCTGGTTATCATCTTAGGTTCAAAACAGCTTCACTCACTGATACAAAACAAGAGCGAACTAAAAGAGTGGTGCTTGGCACACTCAAATGAGCTAGAAACACACAAAACAGATTCCCAGTCATGTCAAAACACACATCGACATAATCCCACCTATGCTTTATGGAAAACCCCAGATATTATGCGAACCGTACAACTTCAAACACATTCTTTGAAAGTATGACTCCAAGCTAGCATGAAATTCCACGGCATGGGGAACGAAATGGTCCTGGCTTCAAAATTAATCCCATTTGTTTGGTGACTGACTGTTAAAGAAAAAGCCAATACTTAAGGATTAGCGGACCAACTGTGACCTTTTTGCTTGTTTGTAAGAATGATTAAGATAAGTCTAAGTCACTGATAAAACAGAACTCCGAAGCAAACGTATCTCTAGATGCTCACATGTAACCATAACCTACCCTTCTTAAATTGACATGGTAATCCTGTGTAATGAAGTAAGAAATTGTCTAAGGGGTGACGACTTGCCTCAAGCAACATCAGAAGCTTTAGATTCAACAGGACCACTGAGCATGACAAAGGGACCTGTCATCAGTCGAGCCGTGCCTGTCCCGCAATTAGCGGCAGTCAGACTGAAAAGAGACCACCGGTCGCATTGTTTTCTGTAAGATGATTTCCAAAGAGGGTCTAAGATTTCCAGCCACTCGACTCAAGATAAAAAAGGGCAAAGGAATGATAATCTGAGGGAAAAAATCTCTCTGAGAACTGTGGTGACACTTGCCTCAGGAGAGCACGCGTTAACTCTGTTTATTAATTCTGTGCATTAACTCTGTGTGTTTTGTAGATGGAGCAAATGCACTCCAAAAACAGGAGACATTCATAGGCAATGAATCTACATCAAGACCTAAGCTAGAAAAAATCATGGACCTGACCCAGCTGCTCTCTATTCTTACAGGCCTAAACTCAGACTGACCTCATTACTCCAGTCTTCAGCGTCACATGATCCTTCAGAAATCATTTGGTGCTCAAGAAAGATGTGTTGTGCTGCTTAATATTTTGTGGAAATAGTGATACATTTTATTTATTTTTTTCAGGATTCTTTGATGAATAGAACGTTCAAAAGTATGTTCAAGAGTTTATTTGAAATAGAAACCTTTTATAATATTATAAATGCCTTTCCTGACACCTTTGATCAACCGAATGCATTCCTGCTGAATAAAAGTATTAATTAAAAAAAAAAAAACATGTGTATTACAATATACAGCCTACAAAATTTTGTTGATATACATTTTGACAAAAACTGCCTATACAGTAGGGGTGTGACGGTTAGTATATAACCGTGAGACCGGCGGTTATAGTTGAAAACCGTCATTAGAACTCTATAACCGCCAAAACCGTGTCATTAAAATATTTTTTACAAACATTTTTTATCAAAAATTTTCATTTTTTAGATAGGATTATAAGATGCGCAATATATCGGGAGACATGGTTTTTACCACTTAATGAAGTTTTGTAAATCGTCAGACATGATATTTACCACTTCATTAAATTTTGCTTTGTAGAAAACCCTTCTTAAAAACAAATTTCGTTTTGTACAAATTTTATCTTAATTTTAATAAATGTTTCATCAACCAAATGCATGTATTTTTATAAATAAAAAGCAAATATAGCAGACAATGATAACCGTGACATGGAAGCGCCAGCGCACTGCACTGTGAACTAGAGCGCATCTCATCGTAAATGAAACTCAGCGTAGGCCTATGCCTCATACATTAGCATTAAATATCTTTGCTGCATCCTTTCTAGAACAGACAAGGGCTTTTTTTTTTTGCGGCTCGCATCAGCAAAGCATTGCATCGTCCATAGACCGCAAAACAATCAGCGGATGGCGGGCGGTTGCGGCTTTGAAATTTGCTCAAAAAACGTTGGCGCGAATGATGAGTTTTGTGATGTGGTTGCGGATGAAATAATACCCCATCTGCGTATCTCTATCGATAACAACATTTAACACTACACAAATATTAATTAAATGTTTTTAATTTAGGCGATTAATTTCCCATAGTGACATAGGACTGAGGTGCCGGATCCAATAAAAAATGTTCCGGATCCAACGTCGGAGGTGACGGAACATGTTCCGGATCAAATTAAAACTTCGTGAAGAAAGGTAAAACCGATAGATCTCGTTGCGAAAAAAAATGTTACATCGCCTATATGGGCACATTTCGGGTTTAAAACCAGATGGCAACGGAAAACCAGAAAATCTTGATGAGCCTGTCTGCAGAATATGTGGAAAAAAAAACTGTATTTGTTACAAGTAGCCTACTGTTTTAAAAGGTTTTGTTTACTGTGTGTGATTTATTTAAAACAAAGCACGTTCATTGCAAAGTTTTTTTTTTTTTTTTTTTGTTAAGGATTTGTTCACTGTGTGTGATTCATGTAATGGAAATCACATTCACTGCTAGTTGTCTTGCTGTTAATTTTAAATAAACGTAGAGCAAGTAGCTAATCAGTGTCTGCTCGCTTATTCAAACTAATACCCCCCCCCCCCCCCCCGCCGGTTATGTTATAAACCGTCACATTTGACTCACGTCATAACCGTCATCACCAATTCTGAAACCGGCACACCCCTACTATACAGTATATTCGAAATGCATTTTTAAATTCCATTTTTTATTTTTTAACCAGTAACACACAAACTTTAAACATTACACAGTACCGTCATGTTCAAATTATTTCAAGTCGCATATTAAAAAACATACAACTTTTAGTTTAGAGAGTAAATGTGATGCCAATTTAATACCTATGAGAATTCTCAGAAGTCATTCAATTTGCAAATTGAACTACACTGTATATTTCTTGTTGTGTGCAATCTGCAAAAATAACAACAGCAAGATGCATCTATTTGTTTAAATTCAAGTATTTCGTTCAAACAGCAAACTCACAGCACATCTAAACAATAACTTTTGATATGAAACACTAGAATCAGAAAATACTGTAGCAATGTTATACAACTGTATCATCAGTGGATAAAATCAGATGTTCAAAAAATTAACAAATCCGAACATCCTGAAAATGATTCAGTTCTCAATCCTAACTTCTCATCTGTAACTTAAAGCAGTTCTTCTCTACAGTCAGTACAAATAAATCAGCAAATCCAAAGAAATGTGAATAGCGGCTTACTTTACACAGCATTATAGTTCAAAAAAGGGATAAAAGAAAACTCAAGGACAAAATAGACATCAGTTGCATAAAATTCCAGAACACGGGGGAAAGCAGTGCCAAAGATTGTATAACACTACAAGGGAGGGTAAAAAAAAATCTAACGCTCCAAATTTGGAGGCTTTGGCTTACAAGAACTGGATTTGGGGCAATGGAAAACGTCAACTATCACGCAACCAGTTATCTAAACTGTAATTTTCAAGCATGCAGAAAAGTAGCCAGGGTAACTGGTGCATCAAGGCATTATAAACCTGAAGCACTTCAATGAACTCCAAGTTACTGTACAGCAAAGCAGCCTGGGAAATTTCAACCAAAAACCCTGTAACAAGTGATTCAACTGTTGACTCGTCCAAAATGATGGCTGCTTGTGTGGATAACTCCATAGCTTTGTAAAGGAATAGATCGGCAAATCTTTCACTGCTCTCTAATGTTCTAACTACTCCACAATTGGCTTAATTCCCTTCCCTTTTTGTGAATGTCTCAAAGCATGGCACTGTGCCATCTGGCCTACATTACAGAGAAGAACAGAGGACTTCCTACACTGTTTCAGTTCTAGCTCAGAGACAGGACAGTTGCGGTCTCCAAGCATGCTGAGCAAAGTGATGCTTTGGCATTTGTGCTGATCCAAGCCCATGCAATTAACAAAAAAACTCCAAAGTGAAAAATTACTACTTACTTCCAGCCCCTGCATTCTGTTTGTATTTAGCAAATTAGATGCATCCTTATGCATCTCAATAAACAGATTCGGCATCTATGGACACGCTTAAAGGAATTGTTCACCCCAAAATGAAAATTTACATTTATAAACCCATTTGACTTTTTTTTTTCTGCAGAACACAAATGGAAACATGAAGACTATTTTCCATACTCTTCTCTTTGTATTTACAATGGGGACAGAAGCTTTCATAAAATAACAATATAAAAGGAATCCATATGACTCATGTACCATATTTCAAGACTTGTGAGGTCATACAATATATACAATACTATTTAAGGTTTTGGGCAATAAATAAAATAACTTTTATTGGACAAGGATGCATTAAACTGATCAAAAGTCATTTATGATGTTACAAAAAAAATCGATGAAAAAAAAGTATTGTCATGTTGGTTTCCACAGAAGAAGAAAAAAGTCATACAAGTCTGGAACGACATAAGGGTAAGCAACTGACCACAGAATTTTTTTTTATTTTTTTTTTTGGTGAACTATCCCTTTAACAAGTCCCTCAAGTCTTCAAATAAATCAACTTCTTTTCAAACTAAACATACATCCAAGCAAAACCCACACACCCCTGACTCACCACTCCTGAAATCAGAGAAGGGGAGAAAATGCACACAGCACAATATTTGTTCAATATTTGTACATGCCTTAACATGCCTCTAGCTGTCAACTTAAAGAAGAGAGCCGCACTAGCAGTGAGAACTGAGAGGATCCTTTAATGCCATTTCATGTGAGCTCCTATAGAAAAAGGTGTTGCTATAGAAAACAGGGTTTTTGCACCTGCCTCGAGAGGGCCTTTAGAGTGTTAATTCTAATTGCATTCTTCCTCTAACAAAAAAAGAGCATGAATGATACTGTCTCCCATATCTGACCTCAACCCCCACTCCCAGAACACTCAGGAGAGAGAGAATTGGGTAAAGGACCTCTGCAAATCTGTGTTTTGTTCTCAAGCCCACTGCTCTCGATGGTAATCACCCCTGCCCAGGGGACAGATGTCTTTCACACCATTGGGGAGAAAGATTTATGTGGGGTGAAACAAGAGAACTGTTCGTGGACTGCAGTTGGTGAAAGAATGAATGAAAGGAGGGAATTCCAAACATCATCTTTCAAAAGCTGCATCAAGGAAGACTTGAGAGTGAACAGCATTAAAAACCTATTTTATAAACACAGAACCTACAAAAAGAAAAGAAAAATCCTTATCAAGAAAATTGATAATAGTCTTGTGTGGTGTAAAGTGATGGTCATTCAAATCCTACTTTCATTTATGAGAATAAAGGCACTGGTATGGATTTCGTTGGACGTTGTATCGGATTTCATGCAGCCCTGCGTTCAGCAGAGTGTTACTTGTGACATGTAAACACTTCTTAAGTTGGTGGGAGGATAAAGTGCCAGGTAAGGGAATCGTACTTCTCACACAAGGGCCAAACAACGCTTTGCGCCTGACAAATCTACACCTGGTAGGGATGGAAACCATTTTCCTGTTGGCAGTCCTATACTGCCGAGATGACTATCTGCACAATCATATTTCATATATCTCCTACTGGAAAAAAATGTCAGAGCCAACAAAAACAAACAAAAAAAAGTGTTAGGTAGGGCTGTGTGATATATTGAATATTTATGATGTTATTTTGTTGTATATATAAATTAACCAATATTATACATTTTTCAATAATTTAAATGCAGTTTTATTACATTTCTGAATTGATAAGTTTATTAGGACAGAGATTTTTTTTGAAGATTCCTTAAAATGGCTGTTAATTTTCATTAATCAACTTTTTCAAAAAGTCAAACAATTAGTTTATTCAATTGATTATTTCTTTACATTTTCCTTTTGAATTCAACATTTTAAATGTCCTTTGCAACAATGGCTCTTTGATCAAAAGGCTATTTTTGTGGGCACCATTTTTTAGGATTCTCTGATGCATAGAAAGTTCAAAAGAATTCAGAATGTTTTTGAAACAATGTAAAAGTCTTAGAATTTAATGAATACTTACTGAATAACAGTACTAATTTCTTAAATAAATAAAAAACACTAAAATGTTACATTTTAAAGAGCTACATTAAATAATGGACAAGACATCTCCTAAGCATCATTCCTCCTGGCTTACAAGCGACAGGCCAAAAATCTTTCCAACCAGCCTCAGATCCACTGAAGTGCAATTTTACACCAATAACAACAGACAGTAATAAAGATAACAGTCACCCTCCCCACCGATCTACCCTTCCTTATCAACACAATCTTCTTCCACAGCAGCTGCAAAAGCAAGATACTGTCTGTAAAACCCAAATAGGAAGTCAATCCATCATCTTTTACACAGTACACCTTACAATAAAAGTACACACAGTGTCTATGTTGGCATAATGCAATTTCACCAAAAGTCAACTTTTCCTATTTAACTTTAACGCCTTTAAACTACAGGTGCATTTTCGGGGGAATCTGAGATGTGTACAGAACCCTTTGGCCTGTCATTTGTCAAATAACACTATAGAGGTAAACTTTTGCCACAATTACAGGTGAAGGGAGTGAAAAAAGTAAGGGTTTCAACCTGGACAGGAAGGACTTCAGGTGCACTCAGGGGCTGCTCAGTGGCCAATTAGCCATGACGATAGTAGGGTGCAGTCCATAAACAGTATAACAAATCATCCTTTCATGACCCAAGAGCTGTAATTATGGTTTTCCTATTGATTTTTGGCACTGAATTGCTGAAGCTCAGTGTGAGAGCAAGAGGTTCAGAGACCAAGGACAGATGCTACACAAAAAAAAATACAAACAACAGCTGCTAGCGCTTACAGCCTCACCCTGAAAAGGAAGAGGACATGCTACATGATCTAAGCAAAATATCTAGTAGTATGAGCTGGTAGTACATGTCTGCAAATATTTTCTAGAATTCAATTGTGGTTTAAAGCTCACTAAATCACCACTTAGAATAGACCTAATTATCTCAGGAAGATATTATTTAGACAGAGCTGCATTTATGGAACTGGACCAAAATGAGAGACCTTTCATCTCTGACCTCATGAATAGCCACAGCGCACACCTGCTTTTATTGAGAGGACACAAATGCACTGGTGGGACAGCTGATAGTTCATTGTGCCAAGCAAACAAAGAGCAAATTCAACTTTGTGACCCAATAAAGTTAAAGAAACCAAAAATGAAATGTTGCTTAAAATGTACTCATCCTCAGGCAATCCTAGATGTATTTGAGTTTGTTTCTTCATCATAAGAAATTGTGATGTTTTTACCAGCTGTCCAAACTCTCATTCTGATGGCAGCCATTCACTGCAGAGGATCCATTGGTGAGCAAGTGATGTAATGCTAAATATCTCCAAATCTGTTCCAATGAAGAAAGAAACTCATCTACATCTTTGATGGCCTGATGGTGAGTAAACATTTATCAAATTTTCATTTTTAGGTGAACTATTCCTTTAAGGTTATGATTCTTTTTTAGGGATGAATTGGGTTCTAAATTAAATCTATCAAACAAAACAATAACTTACATACCTGCTACAAATACTACACTTCTGATCTCATCTGCCCTAGATCTCAGACATTATGCATGCTAGAAACATATGTTCTCATTCCTGTCACTGAATGTTAACAGTACCCTCTGTTCTCGCAGGATTACTGTAATCAGATTACAACACTGTGCTGTAAAACACAGATGTGTCACAGTCAGTTCCTGTTCAACAGTGCAGTCCCCACCCTTTTAGCTGGCATACTAGAGTATCACATCTCCAAAACATGCATCTATTTAAAGCAAATCTGCAAGACTATTGAAAAGACATTGTTTGGCCATTGTGAGTTCATTGGTCGATAACTGCTTGTCTAATTAACAAACAAAGAGAGGTCATTTTGACCCATATCTAGCCTAGATCACCAAAAAATGAATTACCTCAAACACCACAATGTTAGATAACTTTGCTAGACTGTTTCAAACAATAAAGTCCGTGTTGCATATAGCCTACATAGGTTTCAAATTTTGTGAGGCAAAAAGCCACAGGCAGCACAGCAGGCAAACCTTCTACATGAACTTTCAATCTTTGGTATATATTTTTCATGTGGAGGTGTGAGATATGCCTCATTGAATATACTGTAGGTCATTGCATGGGTCAATTTGTCTAACTAAACACATTAACTATGAAAAATAGCATGATGATGTGGGAGAGGAAGTATATTCTCTGTGCATTCCAAGTATCTGAACATTTTTTGTTTACTTTTGGATGATAAACAATCTTGTGTTGGGTCACTGCTTGATGTTATAAAATTTGGTCCTGAAGGAAAACCATTTAAGAACCACCAATCTTAGGAGTTTTAAAAATCTTAATTTGTATTTAAAAGAACCTGAATTCAAATAAATTGCTAATATCTACCATGCAACCCATGAACTATTAATTTATTATTAATGGTGTGAGAACATCACATGGAGTATGAACTGTGAACATTTACATATCCAAAACACATGCAATGGCTAAAGATAGACAAGTTTTAAGAGTGGAAAAAAAGAAATGAGAGTTACTAGTCTCTTTGACAACTTTGTGAATCCTCTGCATCAACTGTTACCATATCACAATGCCTCCAGTTTAATAACAAATCCAGACTCTTTGTACTGATGAGGTACATGAGAAGTGCACCAACACACATTCTCTCTCTCTCTCTCACAAACACACACACACACACACACACACACACACACACACACACACACACACACACACACACACACACACTTTAGCCATCTCTTGATCCCAAGGGCTCCCATTCTCACAAAGTGGGTTAAATACAGCCCATTCAGCTCACAGGATAATGCCGTCTCCACTGTTCCCCTTGAAAAGAAGAGGTGGGTTAAAGAAAAATCCAATTCACATCTCTGCATCAACACTTCTCAGCCAGAAAAATGGGCCCCCACTAGAGTCTGAGTGGGGAAAAAAGACTCAGCTATAAGTGGATCTGTTTATTGACTGGAAAAACTGTGGATTTCTGAAACCACAGGAGTTGCTGAACCAGGACAGAATCAAGAACGTCCCTCTGCACTTTTAGTTTCTTCTAAAAGAATGGTAATGCAAAAGGGAAAATGTAGTAGCAGTCCACACACAAAAAAAGTGGATGTTGATTTTTACTGCCAAGCTCCAGAAAAGAAAAATGAGCACCATTAAAAACATGCAAATCTGAAAATAATGACAAAATAATTAATAGTAAAACCTTTAATTTTAAGGTGTCCTTGTTACACGTTACATGTACTTTCTATTATAACAATTCATTAGTTACATGCAAGTAACCCTACCCCAAACCCTAGTCCTAACCTAACCATATAGTAAGTACATGTAGTTAATTAATATTACTCAGTACTTAAATATATAATTACACTGTAACAAGGACAGCTTGAAATAAAGTATAACCTAATTAATTTTCTTTCCTAACTTCCTTTAAAAAAAGCACTGCCATTCACCTTCAAGATTGCTGGTCACGCTTCGCACATGGATCACACCCTTTCATCAAACATACCATAGATCAAATGTGTAAAAAGTAAATGAAAACTCAAGGACTTTTAAGTTGTTATGTGTAGGGTTGCAACAAGGTGGAAAATTTCCAGTAAATTTCGGAAATTTTGGAAACTTTCCAGGATTTTTTTGGTATATTCCAGGGATTTTTGGAAAGTTTCCGGAAATTTTCCACCCCTTTGCAACCCTAGTAATGTGTGACTTTTAAGTTTTATCTGTGTCATGAAAATGGCATTGCATTCATTTTAAAATATGATTAACACATATGTTAGTGCCTGTGGGTGTTCAAAGGACTCAGTAAAACATGTTTAGGCAGTTAACATAAATCTAGCATCAGAACTTTCATTTAAAGTAATCATGTCATATCATGTTTAATCCACCCTTTTTAGCCTCATCAAACTGATTTCCAACAATAAATTATTCCGTAATGGAAATGCAACACAAAGTTGATGATATTTTCTGAAGCTAATGTGGAAGGGATGTAAATGCTATGAGATCATTATTCCAACAAGAAACAGATTAGATTTTATGTAATAAAAAAAAACAAGTTGTGAGGAATCAGCAATGAAAGAGGTGTCAGAATTACCAAAGTCCAAATAAATAATAAAAACACACACAAAAAAATACAAACTAATGTTCCTTTACCTACAGCCAGATTAAAATAAGTTACTAAATATTAACTTTTATTTTTATAGAACTGTTGTATATAACCCTTCTTTAAATATGAAATCAGGCTTGTAACTTTAAAAAGTACTACACAGAGAACAGGTCCTGGAGGTTATTTGGTCTCCAGGTATCAGAGCACGGAGAAAGCTTTGTTTTGGGTAAAAGCGTATTGTTACATGCAACCACAGAGCTCTCAACAGGACTTTCCTGCCTCCTATTGCTTATGCATTCTTATACAGCAGGTGGGAACCCTTGTTTGCTGTGATTTTTAATGCGTAATTTCACTCAGCGATTAAATATCCCAGTTGGGTGTCATTTTACAGCTGTTTTCCTCCGGCCTGCTGTGCAGCCTCAGGCCACGATCAGTCAAAGAGCGACATAACGATGGTGCAACAAAAGAAAAGTCCACTATGAGGCAAGAAAGCAGTTTGGTCCTAACACAATATCAGTCTCTTAAACAAAATTCAACTGATCTGTGATCATTTAAACTAGTACAGATTTTTTCAAAATAAAGCGATAAAACGATCAAATAGACATTGACACAGAGCCACAAAGTGAACACTTGAGCTCTTTGTTACCTTTTCAAAATCATAAATCTATATACCATCCAGGGAAACAGTCCTTCAAGGTATCTATTATTTGAGATGAAAAACTCAAGTATTTTAGTGCCTCGATCAAAAATGCAGATCATGGCACACCCACAAACCTTGATTCAAGTCTGTCTATTATCCTTCTATAATGTAATGACAGCAACAGTGATCTCTGTCAATCAAATATTTATAAAGAGGTTCTCGGTTTCTTAGGACTGCCACACATGACAGCTGTACTGACCTTTTCTTAATTAAATGGTCTGCAACTTAAGTCATGGTAGAATGGTACACATCGGAAGACACTCCATCACTTCCAAAACTACTGTATGGTGTATGCAGATCCCACAAACCACTGCAGAAACTTCAAGTCAGGCTAATACTCACAAAATCACTGAGAAAGACACCGGATGGAGGAAATCAATCTGTAAGCAAATTTTGCCCTAAGGTCTTTGTCTAATAACATAGCAAAGAGGAAAATTAAACAGACCTAATTTAAACAAAAAACAGTCTGAACCTGTCAAAATATTTGGATAACATGTACACCAGAAAAACAAAAGATATAGATAGATAGATAGATAGATAGATAGATAGATAGATAGATAGATAGATAGATAGATAGATAGATAGATAGATAGATAGATAGATAGATAGATGGATGTTGAATTTGCAAAACTAATTTATTGAGATTTTCCAAGTATTTTAATGAAACATTATTTTAAGTAGCATTTAATTTAATTTAATGTATATTTAAAAATATAATTTATTTGGGGTGGTGGGAATTGCAACTTCTGGCCTGAGTGTGCAGGCAGAAAAACAATGCCTTATTGTTGCAAAAGATGTCATTAATATCCAACAGGTAAACTAGAGTGAACTTAAAAAAAGACAAAATGGGCCTTCAATCGATATTCTGTCATTCTGCTGTATTTGATCAGTTACTGTAGCAGATGATAAAGTCTGTATCTCTCGACTTTCCAAAAAGTGCCAATGGTCCAGTTCGCATCCCGTGTGGATCTGTACTCACCTCTCCTCTGCGATGCAGCCGGTGACAGAGCGATCAACAAGCAGCAGAGGAGCAGCTCTAGAAACGCGACCCACCTGCAACCATCAACCACAAGTGTTTTTTCCTTCCTTATCATTTACTCTCCAAAAAGCTTTTTCTCTAAAGTGCATTTCTCACTTATACCTTCTTGCCATTTCAGTTTGTAAAACTGATCCTTTCCGATAGCTACATGGGATCCTGGTTGGAAAGTGGCTGAAAGTTTCCCGCTTTAGAGTGAGAAGAGTCCTCGCGCCGGTGCCACAGCTGATGAAAGTGATCCGGGAGCCGCACTGATGAAGGAGACGCAGCCGAAGGACACGAGAAATCCTCTGGGTCCTAAAGCCTTTCTGGGTTGACTGCCTGGACAACCCACCTACCTGCACTCGCAGCCCCTGTGACGCCACACACTCTCCGTGTCAAGTACGGAAGCCCTAAGAGATCATGCATTTTTATTTATTTTATTTTTTCTTGTTCAGCATTTATTTATATTAGTCAATGTTGATTTAAACGTTTACATTAGTGAAAGATGTATTTGTTAAAATTAGTTAATGCACTGTGAACTAACAATGCTTTCACTAACAGATTAATAAAAAAAAAATGCTTTAAAATATTGCTCATTGTTAGCTAATGCATTTACTTATGTTAACAAATTGGACCTTATTGATAGTTTTCATGTGACGTCCCACACTCATAGGAATGCCCACCTGGAGGGCAAACCTAAGCTTTGCTCCACTGACCACCAGTTATTTTTACGCAGTTTGCATTAAGTAGTAATGTAGTAGAACGCAGATATTAAAAGATTAAATACTTTATTGATGGTGTATATTTTGTGCAGGCAAGCATATGAACCCAGAATATAAACACAATTTGCAAAGTTTCACGTTAAATGGTTTCCCAGAGAAAACCATTAGGATAAGGAAAACACTGAACTATTAAGCGGATTGCTTTCATATTCCGACCTCATATGCATGTATACTATGCATCATTATTATAGTAATTGCTGAATTTGATCTTTAAATATTACTGTTTTATATATATTAAGGCACTTTAAGAGTGTCACACTGTTTAATGATTGAAATATTGCCGTGGGTGCTTAATATGGATTGCAAATGGCCAAAACTTGCATTTTGTTCACATACCTTTGTTTTATTCTTTTGAGGTAATTAAATATTTGCGGCTGGGAAACAGATGGAAAACTGATAGGCTTGTGCTGCAGCTCTATGGATGTTTTGCCCTCCAAGTCTTAATAACAATTTTCTTAAGATCTCAAAATGCTAGTTTTTCCTAATCTAGAAGTACAAAACCTATTTCTAAAATGGATGACCAAATTAGTTAAAAGAATGCTTTTTCTTCTTGTTTCTCTTAGAAACTTAAAGGAGTCATCGGATGCTACATGCACTTTTACAAGTTGTTTGAATTGAAATGTGTGTAGTCAGTGTGTGTACACAACCACCCTATAATGATAAAAATCCACCCAGTGTTTTTTTAATCTACTAAAATGTTTACCCCTTTCTCAAATCGAGCCGATCTCAGATGCCTGTCTTTGTGACGTCACACAGACAGGCCCCTCCCATGATAGTTTGATTGACAGTAGCATTTCAGCACAGACTGGACTGGAGTCTTATCTTAGCTCCACCCTGAGTGAGCTGTCATCAGTCAATATTTTTTTTTAATGAAATTCTTGCATATTTTTTGTAAACAGATAAATTGTGTAGTAAACAAATTTAATTGTTAATCAAATGGCTTTATCTGCAAGACTGCGGAAACCTGTGTGGGGAGAAAAAAATGATTTTTTTTTTTTGATGAAGCTGAATGAGTGCTGTTTTTGCAGTTTTTATTATATAGCACTGCTAACCTGTTGGCAGACAGATTATTAACAGTAAACCAATGGCATCACTGTTATTAAATGTTAAGTGTGTAATATTCATGCCACTGCGGCACCAAACAAAAATACCAAAACAATTACTGCACTCTCATTCACCGAACAGAATTGTGAATTGTGTTTGCTGACACTAGTGGTGCAAAAATGAATCGGCATCACCAAACTGATTTGTAAAAAAAATGGAAACAATTTCAAACAGGTTTCCTAAACATTTCCCTGTCGACCATTGGTCAAGTGGATAGTCCTGCTGCAAACTCACACCACTGGTTGAGTCAATGTCACTATCTCAGGTTGGTTGAAACAGAGCAATGTTTTGATAACCAACAAAACCGTCTCTGCATGTTAAATTTGGATAGCATATTGTATTTTAACATGGAAAAAATGACATCACCTTAAACAACTTTTTTGTACTGAGAAAGTTTTGAACTGTCATTAAGAAAGGGATCAACAAAAAATAAACAAATCTGATCCTGCTCTGAATAGGAACAATTTTGAATGTGTACAGAGTTCCTTCTATGCTTCCAGCCCTAATTTGTCTTCCAGATGAACTTGTCACCGGCGCTCTTGAGAGAAGCATGACCTAGAGTGCAGTGCACCTTGGGGTTACATGGTGTGCTTGTGCAATGCAAAGGATAAGGTGAAGTCCATTGTGAGCAGAGTGCTTCTCACACATAAAAGTTAATCACTTCTTAAATATTTCTGTCACTGTCTGGTATGCTGTCAGTTAGAATGGACTCATGAAATCAGAATCAAGATAAGACGCGTCCAATGAGCACAAGACATGATAATTCTTTGGATTTTTAATGATTGACCACTTTGGGTAAACAAGCTTCTAGACAGTATGAGATTAAACAAAGTCCCTTTTAAGAGTGATCACAAAATATTTCCGGTTTCTTTCAAGTTGAACCCAGACTGCACATTCTTTACAACAAGTGCAAGGTAAAAGAACCTGTCGCCCGATCAGATTTATACACTAGTGTGAACGCAATAAGAGTGCAGCTTTTGTTTTCCCAGTCAGGTCAGTGTTCTTGGGAACAGCAGGTCACCCAGAGAGGAAGAGGAACAGACACACATGCACACATCCACTGGCACATGCACGCATACAGCAGTAACACCACCTCATCAAAGCATCTCCAGCATGTTCTCATTACAAGCACTCTGCACCATGGGTAACCTCTCACTGAGGAGGAGAGGGAGGAGATGGAGAGGATCGCTGACGAGTCTGATGCTAGTTGAGTTCAGTCACTGCCTCTGGAGCTAAAGATGTGATCAGCAGCATCTGTGCTGCTGTTGAAACACGTTAGCAGCCCTGTTGAGCTTTGCATTCCTATAAAAGCAAAGAATGCATTAAGAACATGGCAGAGAAATATATGAGTATTTATAAAGGAAAAATGCTAAATATTCAATGTTCTATCACCTTAATCATCTATTTTTTTCTTCAACAGAACCTAACTTTCTTTTCTTTCTTTTAACTTATATAAGACAGAGGCACATTAAACTAATGATAAAGAGATTTAAGTTTAAACTGGCATATTATGATTATAAACTGACATTTATAAATTATTTGCAGTCCCTCTAGTAGAATCAACAGACTCAACAAAGACAGACAAACTAGAAAAAGTCCTTTAAATAGTAAAAGAACAAAAACAAGTAATATGTTGTCTTTCTTTACATTCTGTGAATTCTATTCTGTGAATCTTATTGGCAAGCAAAAGCATGCTGCACTAATGCTGAATATTATGTTGTTGGCATTCCCATGCTACTGGATATAATTCTATTATTATTCTATTGCAATTGTTTTTGCACTCTATGTTATTTTTGAACTGTAAGATGTGGTGTTTGAAGGTTTATTTACATAAAAAAGCACATTGTGAACATTCTTAAAGGAATAGCAATACATGCTGCACTATTACTGACCTCAGAAAACTGGCAGTAAACTTAACTGTGTTTAAAATGAATGTCTTTTAGATTTTCTAGTGATCAGCAGTGATAATTAATCAAATCATGATCAAGTTGAGTGCACCTATATATATACTGATATTATCAAAAATTGGCTTAAATTGAAGTACTAAAACTTAAACTTAAATATTTAATAAAAACTAAATAGAAATATAAAAAACTAATAAAAAAAATGTGCAACAACTTTTCTAAAACTTAAACTAACATTAAAATTGTGATACATAAACTAGTCATTTTGAAAAGAAAAAGCCAGAATTGTAAGATAAAATGTCGCAATTACCTTTATTTTTTATTCTGTAAAATAAACTGAATTGTGTAATTAAGAATTCTGAGGAAAAAACAGAATTACGAGATGTAAACTCGGAATTGCAAGAAAGAAATTTTATATCTTGAAATTCGAAAAAAGGTGGAATTGAGACGGGCTTCCATATTCTCATGTGATTACACTTATGAATTGATTTCCTCTGTGGAATATGCTCTTTTATTTAATGGAAGTGAAAGGGGGTGGTTGCTGTCAAATTCCAAAGTGATGACAAGAGAATTAAAATAAAACAAACCCATATGACTACATTAGCCATAGATTTGTATGGCAAACAGACCAAAATGTATGTCATCATTAACTGAAACTTATGATTTATACTGCAGCTCTCAAATCAAATTATGTTGCCCTTAAGATGCTGGAAAAAGATCAGCCTTTGAGTTCCTCAGTCTTAGTTTTATTCTTTTAATAAAGACAAGACCATCTGGATCACACAGTGTGTATTCCATAAACTAAAAACATGCTTACTATGTCAGGACAGGAATGTATTAGTAGACTAATTTTGATTTCAGGAAGGACTTTAGACCTAGAAAAAAAATATGAATATGAACCAGATTTTTGGCAACCAACATTAAGGGAGCAGATTTCCTTCACAGATGCAAGAATCAAGGTAAACAGTGTTCAAAGAATGAAGGCCTGTGTTTGAAAAAGGTTGGTAATCTAATCAACAGAGTTAGTAACTTCAGAATTAAACAAATACACAACTAGATTAGCCTTTCACCAGACACAACACATGACGATCCTAGAGCCAAGACAGCATTTTTTCACAATTATCAGTCATTTCGCAGTTCACTAGTTGAGAAGAAAAGCAGTTCTTTCCCAGCCTGGGCATTAATGACAAATTTCATGGGAAAATAGAAAAAAAAAACTTTTTTTTTTCAACCTTTTTTACTGTTGTCAAAATGTGAGCACTATTATTTTAAACTCAGTAGAAAAAAATACAAAATCAAACCAAGCTACAAACTACTTTCATACTGTATGTGTATTGCTGAAGAATCTTGTATCTAGGGATGAGATAAACAAAAATGTTCGTGTTCAAACCATCTTGACTTAATTGAGCTGCAAGACACACAGGCCTACATGTGTTTCCAGCAATTTTTTTTTTTAATTCAAATAGGACATAAATGTGTTCGTGGTCATTTTACAGCTTGTTCCTCCTGTCAAAAAAAAACTGTTTAGACCCAAGTTGTGGTTAATTTACACCCGGTGATAGAACATCCTCATCTTTTCTGTCAATGTTTGCTCAAAAAAACATGCTTCATTGTGCTCATCCATGTCCTCCAGCTAAACTCCAATCATTTTTGTTTTGTGCTGCTGTTGTGGAGAAATAATCTGCAGTTATGTTTCAAACATAGACCCTTTGAGTTCATTCTGTTTGGGAACGTCTAGGATCAAAGACTCTTCTGTTTTGAGATGAATGTGTCTGGTCTAGTTATGGATTTTTTTTTTTTTTCTGTCAAGAGTGGATTTCATATTTTAACTTTTAGAATAGTAACTCATATTCCACTAATATGACATCTGAGCTGATGACTGATCCATGTATGCTGCTGTTCTCAAGGAATTTGGATTGGTGGTGTTATGACACAGTTGGGACTGGATGCAGAACAATAAGGCAATTTATTTGAAAGGGTTTTTTTTTTTTTGTATGACAAAATTTTTAGCAATGTGTGTATTCACATAGTATTTTCAGAAAATCTGTGTGTTATTGGAACACACTAATGTTAAAAGAAAAAAATATTTTTTTAACAAGCAAATACTTTCAGTAAGGATGCATTAAATAATAAAAGAAATGAAAGAAAAGACATTTCAAATGTTACAAAATTAAAATTAGATTAATTAAATATTAAATGTTACAAACATTGAAATAAATGCTGTTCTCTTGAAAGTTATATTTATCATAGAATCCTGAAAATGTTTCCCACACAAATAAGCAGCTGAACTGTTTTCAACATTGATAATAATAAGGCACTTGCTAACAATGACATTCATGAAAGAATCCTGTTATCTAATTATGGAATCAGTATGAGGGGTCTTTTGCCTCAGGTTGGGTTAGGTGCATAAATCTAGTAGCTGTAAGATAAGCTCCAACACAGCTTCCCGTTGTTTATTGTATGACAATGGTCTCCAAAAACTCTCTCATTAACTTGACGCTTTTCGGGTATTAATATAATGACAAACATTGTGATACAAGAACTACACTGTGGCTCAAGAACAAGATGTTATGTAGGTGTTATTAAACTACGTGCTCTATAAATTCAGAAATACACTTTAGTTCAGCTTTCTAAGACACATGTATGTTGGTTTTCACAATCCCTTCTCCCACAAGTCACAGGACTGTCCTGGTTTTGTTTTTCTCTTGGGTGAAACCAGCATTCAACAAAAATAAAGACTTATAATATCTATCTAGATATAACACAACCTGCTCTTCAGTTGGTTGACAAAGTGTCCTAACAGAAGGGGAAAAAAGGTAATTGGCAAGGACAATGACACAGCCAGCATTTTTTTTTTTTTAAGATTTATTTTTGCCTTTACTATGATAGGACAGTAGCTAGACAGGAAGCGAAGTGAGAGAGCGAGTGGGGGGATGGGATCAGGACAGGTCCAAAAGCCAGGATTGTAACTTAGGATGCCCTAAGAACAACGGCGCTATACGTCAGCCCATTAGGCTATCGGCTCCGACTACAGCTAGCATATTTAATGTTTAATATACAGTGGGATTTTGAAACAAATCAAATTAAAATCTGCTCTACGCCATGAACCGCAAACATTGTCTGATTAAATTTCTTAGTAAGCAACATCACCTAAACAGAGTCAGAGAACGTTTGTGAGAAACAAAACTGGATCTCAAAAAAGAAATACTGAATTTTTGAGATTTTAAACAAAACATTCAACAGAAATCAGGACAAAAGGTCATGAACACTCTCAAGAGAAGCCCCTGAGTGGAATCTGCATCATTTGGTTCCAGGTGCTCCTGCTGACTGCCTTGTTCACACATGTAGACCGGCATACCTTCAGTTACCACCCTACACCTCAACTTCTGTGCCTGGAGGCAGGTAGTTAGTGCTGTCCAGGTCTCACAAGGCCATCAAAATCCCTGACACCTTCAATTCAGGTCATCTTCCATCTGTAAGGGTGGAAGACATTGGCACTTAGACTCTGGAAACAAATGGACAAATTAACTATTGAATATACAAACTGCAATAAAAAAATTATAGGGAATTAATTTTGGTGTTTTCATCAGTTAGTTAGATAGATAGATAGATAGATAGATAGATAGATAGATAGATAGATAGATAGATAGATAGATAGATAGATAGATAGATAGATAGATAGATAGATAGATAGATAGATAGATAGATAGATAGATAGATAGATAGATAGATAGATAGATCACTGACCAAAGAAGGAATGGCAAAGGCTGACAACTATACTGATTCTTTGTCACCACACAGTGGTTGCCAAATGAACTGCAAGACTATCAATTCTTCATTTGCAAACAATCTGGCCTACTTTTCCTACAGTGCATTAAATCTTTAATCTTTATTCAGACTAAAGAGACTGTGCTTTAAATGTGAACATGTTTAAACAAATGAATAAATAGGCAGACGGTTCGTAATGACTTGGCTCAGTCAGACACCTTCCAGTAGAAATGTTTCCTGGCAAAAAAAACAACTAAAAAACAAGTAGAGACAGGGCACTATAGGCCTTTAGTATCCAGGCAGCATTCTAAACCTTGTGCGAATTCATTCATATAGCCAAGATAATGCAAATGTCTGATATGCATCAACAGCCTGTCATCTTTCAACACAGTAGGACAGCAGGATTCATTTTTGTGATCTTGCGATTTGCAGAGGTAGTAATATTAAATGACAGCTTGGCTCTGCTGTAGATCAGCGATGTCGTAAAGGAATAGACCTGCCAGTGAGGTAGATGTAAAAAAAACAAATAGTGTAAATGGATGGCTTTGCACCTATGGAAACTGAGAGGTCATGCCAGGTTTATGTCACTCTGACTTAGTAATACAGAGGTACTCTCCAGTGTCTGAAATGCATGAACCTATTGAAATGACAGCAAGGGAAACAATCACATCAGTAGATCTTGAGCACAAATTTTCAATTGCCTGAGAAGATCTTCATTTCAGCACGTCGCCTAGAACATTCTTTCACACAGTGCTTTGACCAATGTAAAAGTCAAACGTGCTCACCTGCAACAGAAGTGCAATGAATGGGAGAGACATTTTTTTGCTAAAGAAGTGCTGCTGTTCACATTCATCATTCATGTCCATTCATGTTTCAGGAGGCAATCTGAGAAAGTATTTGGAGCCTGGGGAAACTACCTTTGCTTTAAGTTTGGTAGTTTATCAGCTTATTCTATCCCATGAAATATCAAAAGAGTCTTTCATCTGATCATTTACACCTATGAAAACCTGCCCATTGCATATTATATTGGGTCATTAGATACATGGCTAAACAATAAGTAAAACACTTCAGTTACATTTCTCCAGTAACAAATTATGTAATTATTTAAGCCAAGTCTTGCTAAGGCTAATTTATTTACTATTATATATCTTAAATAATATTTTCACATTTTATGCATAATGACAGAAAATTACAGCTTTAATGACAAACATTTATTCTTTTAATCAGCGATATTTACCTTGATTTTTCTTTTTTTTTCTTGTTCTTCAGTAAAACTGTTATATTTTCAGTAAACAAAAAACAAAATTGACCACATTAAGCAGAATAACTGCAATAATGGAGTACTGAATAATGAAAATGATTGAAAATTATGTTTTGTCTCTGAACAACATTCATTTCTGGACTGTAGTGAAATTAGATCTGCTACTTGCCTAGTATTCGTGGTTCATTGTTTACTGCAGATCACTCTGTGGGGAGCTCGGAAATAAACCATCTGAAAAATATTGTGAGTAGAGGCATTTTACACGTTTTAACTTCATAACATATCTCCATGTCTGTGTCTTTATTTATCATATGCTTGGTTACCATAGATAAACCATGTTTTCTAAGAAAACTAGATATCACTTGTTGGACCAGCGACCACCTTTGTAAACAAATATCTAGAAATATGATTGGATAGTTCTAGACAACATGTCTGAGCCAGTCAGAAGAAAGTCACTTATAAAACAATGACGACACATTTTAAAATTAGAGTACTTCTACCTGGATACAAAAGAACATTGCAACAATTTCAGCTCCTCAGACATTTGTGGGTTTACTTCAGTTTGATATGTAGGCCTAATTAGAAAAGAAATGACTGACTAGTTAAAACAGCATGAGAATAAGGAGTCTATCTAAAATAACTGGGTATTGACAACTTTAGCAGTTCTCTTGCCAGCAGAGGGAAGGAGAGAGCGGTTTAGTGCTCTCCAGAGACGCACTTACACTTGCCAGCATCAAAACACTATGAATAACAATTTATTTTTATCATATTGCAACCATAAACAAAGTAAAAAAAAAAAAATTCTACATATCATAAGCTACAAAAAAAGGGGGTTAAACTGTATATAGCTGTTGGGGAATTCAGGCTTATTCAACTTATTTTATGTGAAGATATGGGGCGAGAAATGTAATTTACAAGTTTCAGGTCTCATACAGGAGATATCAAAATTGGAGTTTACTTCTATGAGTTTATGCTAGTGTATTTCTAAATGTTGACAAAATTAACTTTCTTCTGATATATGTTTTTAATTCCATTCTTTTTCTATAAAAAACATATATATATATATATATATTTTTTTTTTATATATATATATATATATATATATATATATATATATACTGATGACCATTATACAGCTGCATCTAGTATCAAGTAGCAAATCACATTTATATCCAACATAATGAAAGCATTTACCAAAACTTCCTGTTTTAACAGAAAATACGTCAACACAGAAGACAACTGAGTTCATATTGAGATTTCACCGGGTCATTATCAGCAAAGCATAGCTATTAACAGACTCTAAATGTTATTTTTACAATTATTCCTTTTGCACAGTCCATATTGCAACAGGTTGCAACTCATAAAGAAACAACACACTTGCTAATATCTTCTTTAGCAGCTGGTGGAACTTAGAAGTTTCAAAAAGAGTACCGCTAATCCCTGCAGGTTTTCATAAAGTGGCTTGTACAAACCGTTTCTTTGCCAGGATGCTGGTTTCAGGGTTCAGGGTAAGATCAGATTACTTCCAATGGCTGAAATCAGAGGAGGTAGCATTGAGCCTGTGAGACGTGAGCCTCTAAACAGCTGAGGGGTCACTGCTCTCTGTGTTCACCCTCACACATTCGTAAACCGAATCACACGTGCACGCAGCTCCCCTCTGAATCTGTTCTTTGAACACTTCGTTTTTAGATATTTCCACAAAGGCATTTCACAGTTGCTCAGTTTATTTAAGGACACTTCACAGTACCTTCTCTGATAAAGTAATGCATGATGCATTTCGAAAAATAACACCATCAGCTATTTCACATCAGTTGACAGCAGACACATTACACCATTTGCATCAAATGTCGTTGTCGTTGTTTTTAAACGGGGCAGAGTACGTGTGATCACCATACTTGTCTTAGTAATTTGTAGGGCTACACCTCTACTAAGGCTGATGACAGATCGCATGAAATTATGGCCATTACCAGAAATCTTCTGCATTCTCTGAAAGCCTTTGGATGGCTACGCAGATGCTGATGCCACAAACACAAGGTTCTGAACATTCAACTAAATCCTGAAAATTTTCAGGAGGCCAGAAGGCTACTGTTCTTCTCTTTAAGTTTTATTGCAATGTCTCATGTAAGTCAAGCAATCTGCTCAGGACAAGCCATCCAACCTATCTTTAACCTCTGCGAGCAAGTGAATGGAGATCCTGACTTATCTTCACTGCTGTCATCAAGGCTGCCAGTATTTTTAGGGGACAGCAGCAGCTGCAAAAGCATTTAACAGTCTTCTACGAACAATGACACTAGGGGTGTCTCAGGACTAAACGCCACAGAGATTGAGGGACTGCTGGAGCATTCAAAGAAAAGCTTTCTGATAAGGCTAAAATCATCTTAAAAGGGGCATGCAAAAGCTTTGGCAAAATGTGCAGGTGACACTGACTAGACGTTAATGAGGTGGACATACCGCAACAAACTTACCGAAGTGGAAAAGGATTCTTCTTTTTTTTTTTTTTTTTTTTTTTTAAAACCTACAGCTGGAAGTGAGAGCCAGTGAAGCAGGGGAAGTTGGTTGCCACGGAATGTATATTGACAGTTGTCTCCAAGGACTGAAGAGAGGTAGGATATGTTTGTTAGCAAAGAGCAGTTTCCCTGAGGTCAAAGGTCAGTCTAATTAAATGAGGAGCACAAACAGGAGGTTAATCTCCTTTTAAAGTCCTAAGGGAAATTCCTAATCTGGATTGTTGATGTCATACATTTAAAATGTTAACATTAATCTCAACTGGCGATATAATATGAGTATCATCTCTGTTTGCTTCTTTTGGATTTGAGTTCTTCTATGTTGATTTTATTGTTGAATACTGAACATCTGTTTTCTTAATTTGGACAATATATACACAATGCAGTGGATATATAGAGTATACAGAAATAGAATTAGTGTGCTTAAAGCTCTTCTAGGAAGATTCTTATAAGGTAGTTCATGTGTTACATACAGTATATCATGTGTTTGTGTCTTGATTGTAGCGTAGCATAAACCTCAATGCGTAGCATGATGAATAACCAGCAGACGTTTAATGTTCTGAAGAGGACACTGGATCATTTTTCTGAAGTTAGCTGTGCATCATATAAATTCGCAGTATTATAGCAATTTGTGTTCTGCCATCCTAAAACAGATAAACTAGCCCTGGTGTATAAACATTCCCCTGTACATTTCAGAGGCCAAACATGCAGCATGACTGAAATTAAGAAGCCAAACATAAAATATATATATCATATGAGGGCACATTAAACTAACATGGTCTGGATTGGTTCATATGCAACAGATGATATTTTCAGAGGATGATAGCACTTAAATGTAGAGCAAGTGTTTCTTTCTTAAAATTAATGAAACTAATTTTGACAATGATATTTAATACATAAATTCGTCACTGCATTTGGTAAAAGAAGTGTGAGAGAGGCAGCATATTCCGACTTAGAGGTCCTCATGGGGTGTGTCCTGCGTGAGTGTGTGAGTCCTGTGTTGTATGTGCATGCATGCTCTGTAGTGTGCTTTGTGATACCTGACACATGCCCTCGCACAGGTCTTTATTTAGGGCATACTATATAAAGCACTTTCCCATTGAAATACAGCACCAGCTGTGTTAGTTATGTGTTGTGGTCGCTGTTGAAGTATGGCTAGAAGACAGTTCACCTCTAGACAGTTGGCTTGAGCGCTTCTCACACAAGGCACAACATCTAAGAAAGTTCTGGGCATTAATACTCTGGTGTAATAGAACCCTATCTCTCTGTGGAGAGCTACACTATCAAATCTTGTTAGTACATATACAAAAACTCAGCAACTAGTTTTTAATGAGCCTGTATACTTTAGTAGATTATTGATGATTTGAGAAATAGCTGAAGCAGTTTATTTTCTGAGAAGGCAATTTTAGTTATTGGACAATTAATGCTATGAACGTCAAGTAATTGCTGGAAGGCTGAACCAACACTATATTACTTATGTAAATTATGACAAAAAGTCAATTGTCAGATCCAGATCAAGTCTAATTCTGCCTTTAAGTGGAGTCAAAAATATAATAATTGTGATTTACTTGTATATACAGTGGGTATAGAATAGAATCACCCCCTTTAAAACAATCACATTTTGTTGCTTTGCACTGCAGCCTGAAATGAAGACAAAGTTTTTGTTCTATCCAGTTCTCATCGAAAAAACAAACAAACAAACAAAAAAAAAAACAAAAAAACAAACAAAAAACTAACAAACAAACAAACAAACAAACAAACAAACAAACAAAAAACGGAATCACTGAGTTGGAAAACGTATCACCCCCTTGTGTCAGTATTTTGTTGAACCATCTTTTGCTTTAATTACAGCCTTTAGTCCCTTGGGATATGTCTCTCTTCTTTGCAGAACTGCTCAAGTTCAGTTAAATTTGATGATGACTAGGCCATGCAAGGACATTTACCTTTTCTCCTGTAACCACTGTGTGCTCAGTTTTGCTGTGTGTTTTGGGTCATTGTCATGTTGGAAGGTAAACCTTCTTCCCATTGACCACTTTCTGGCAGAGGGCTGATTTTCCTCAAGAATTTGACAGTATCTATCCCAATACAGTTTTCCTTCTGTCCTGACAAGTGCTCCAGTCCCTGCTGCAGAGAAACACCCCCATAACAGCCAGGATATTACCACCTGCATGCTTTACTAGGAATAGTTTTATTTGGATGGTGAGCTGTATTGGATTTCTGCCAGACATATCGTTTGGTGTTGGGGCCAAATAATTCAATTTTAGTCTTGTCTGCCTCAGAATCTTGCATGTGGTCTTTTTTGAGGAGTGGCTTTTTTCTTGCAACCCTCCCATACAAGCCACATTTGTGGAGAATTTGTGATATTGTTGTCACATGCACAGAGTGACCACTCTTTGTCATAAATTCCTGCAACTGCTTCAGCGTTGCTGTAGGCCTCTTGGTCCCCTCTGACCAGTTTCATCCCGGCTCTTTCATCCAGTTTGGAGCAAAGTCCTGATCCAGGGAGGGGCTGTGTTGTACCAAATACCTTCCACTTCTTAATAATAGACTTCAATGTGCTTCTAGGAATTCATAAACCTTTGAATTGAATTAGATTTTTTTTTATACATCTCCTGATGTGCCTGTCCACAACTTTATACCAGAGATCTTTTTACAGTCCCTTGCCACCAATATTTGATTATTTGCTTCAGTTGCACTACTAAGGGCTGAAATGCTCCATTAAAGCTCTTTTCATGCTGAACTAATCAAAATGACCACAGCTGATCACAGTTGAAAACCAAATGGCTTTGTGTGCCATTAAAGGTGATAAGATACACCTGACTGATTTTACAATAATTTTTAGGAGGGGGTGATCCTTTTTCCAACTCAGTGATTTTGTTTTTTGATTATTTTTTCTGACACATTGGTGTTTTATCTTTGGACTGAGTAAATATAGCTGGATAAAACAAAAACTGTGTTCATCTTCATTTCAGGCTGCAAAGCAACAAAATGTGATTATTTAAAGGAAGGTGATTCTTTTCTATACCCACTGTAAATTACCAAGCAAAGACGTATTTATCTCCCCAAAGGAAAAGCCAACATTTCCTTCAAATGTCCTTCTAGTTAAAATAAGTCATATGGATTTCTTTAAATGTATAGCTAGACTTTTAAATTCAAATCACAATTCTGCATCCTGTTTGCAACCTCAATTCAAACTCAGGATTTAAAAGGCATTCAATATTCAGTTTCAACTTAATATTTCCAGCTCATACTGTATTATATACATAATATATGAAACTGTTGGTTATTATTAAAGCATAAATTAAATGTATTTTTTTATGTTTTGAATCAGTGCCTTGATAAACAGCTGGACAGCAAAATTCTTCCAGAGTAATAAAGAGAATGAATGCCTGTAGCCTGTCAATCTGAGTGGAGGTTGGCAAGTGAGCAGGGATGGATGTGTTTGGTGGAGCTCCACGGTTCCTGGCCTACCCTCGTCCTGTTGTAGTACAAAGTGGCACAGATGCAGTTCTGAAATGCCAGATTGGTGGGGATCCCAGACCAGCAGTTATATGGGAGAGAAACAGTGAGAAAATTCACCCAGAGGGCAGATACCGGGTGTTTGAGGATGGCAATGTCTACAACCTTATCATAACCTCTGTGACAATGGAGGACAGTGGGCAATACATCTGTAAGGCCAAGAACTGCATTGGAGAGACTTACGCAGCAGCCACTTTGAAAGTAGAAGGTGAAGCACAGGAGATGGAGTTTCGGGAGGAAAACAAGCCACGCTTCCTCATCAAGCCCCTCTCAACTAGAGTTGGACGAGGAGAGGATGCCGTGTTCTCCTGTAAGCTGTGGGGAAACCCTAGACCAGAAGTGATGTGGGAGAAGGATGGCAAGAAGTTAAATGAGATCTTTGAAAGCACACATTTCGCCATCAGCTATCAAGATGGAGGTTGGTTCCAGCTAAAGATTTTCAAGACAAGAGCACCAGATGGAGGGGTGTACACATGTACGGCCAGGAATGAATTTGGAGAGAGTCTGGCGGGGGCTGTGCTATTGGTGGATGCTGGACCAGGACATGAGGATGAAGGGAACCGTAACGGATACACTAACGGCCACTGGAAAGCACATCAGGGAAAACAGAGAAGTGGTAGGCAAGTTGCAACAAGGCTGAAAGATGGCCCACTGCCAAACTCAGCCAAAGTGAAAATGTTTGCAGTGACAGAAGGGAAACATGCAAAGTTTCGATGCTATGTAACAGGGAAGCCAAAACCTGAAATATTATGGAGGAAAGATGGGAGACTTATCTTATCTGGGAGACGGTATCTTTTGTATGAAGACAGAGAGGGTTACTTCACACTTAAAGTTCTCTACTGCAAACAACAGGACAATGGAGTTTATGTCTGTTCTGCTTCAAACACTGCAGGGCAAACCCTGAGTGTGGTACACCTTATCGTCAAAGGTAAGAGTCATTTGAATTGGTATATGATGAATGCAGTACGATACAAGTGGTTTTACCATCTGATCTATTACATATATATTAATTTGGCATAAACTTTATATGGCCTGTACCATCTGTTGTGTTAAGTATTTGGTACCATAATCAACAGTAACTTGTATCATGATTCAGTTTTAGGAAATGCACCAAGGGAGCTTTAAAATTACCTGACCTGGCCAATCTCATTAACATTAAATAGATTCCATTCAGTCCTATATCTGCAAAGTTATTTAGGCTTTGAAAGGCCTGAGGCCCACACATGTGATAGAAATCTCTAGAGGCAAGCTCATATTTCTCACATGGACCATCAAACAGTCAAAACTGATTGCTTTGCATGACTATATTGTATCAGAGCCAGGGAACTCCATAAAGCTCAAATGAGTTTCAAGTCACCAGGTCTTATGAATACTTAGTTATGACTACTAAAGCGAACAAGACAAAATATATATATATATATATACATATATATATATATATATATATATATATATATATATATATATATACACTGTCAGGATGTGGTATACTTTTTAAGACATAATTCTTAAAAGCTATATAAAAAAAGAGATAAAAAGATGAAAAAAGATAATGAAGATAACATTTCTGAAATATTATATTATATTGTAAGCCTTACTGCACTGGCAGATTTTTTTATATTTTTTCCACTTTTTTAAAACTAGTTTATACTTCTGAAAACTAGTCTAAACATCTTATGCAGGGTTGCTCCTTAAGTAAATTTACAGTGTTTCAAGAATTTTAAACAGGAAAACTAGACAAAAATACTAATTTCAGTTCAAATAGTATGATTACCTTCTAAAATAAAATAGTATAACAATACAATAATATAACAAATGATTACGGATTACCTCTTTACCACATTAGGAAATATCAAGCAGATTACTTTGAATTTCCATGCATGAATATCCATGCTGGTCAAGGCTAGTGAATGCTAGCGCTGATCTAAAAGGTTAGCAAGCATAATCATGCAGTTAACTAGCAAAATGTGTGCTTATTGACAAACAAAGAATGGCCTTTCTGGTTGAAGCTGGTCCATCAAAGCAATCTTGCTGGCTAAGCTAGTTAAAAAGCATGGTGAGGACACCAAGAACATTATCACCCAAAACACAATATACTGTATGCTAGTCATTGTCAGCAGGGTAGGTATTTGATATAAACTGTATCTCCACAGAGATAATGCAGATCTATCATTACTGACATAAAAAAAAAAAAAAATCCTTTTTGGGTTCTTTCCTTCTTGTAACAACAGAGCCACCTGTCCGATTTAAGCAACCACTGAATGACTTGCAAGTATGGGAGAGAGACTTGGCTGTTCTTGAGTGTGAAGTTCCCGAGGACTCTATTCCAATCACATGGTACTTAGAAGACAGGCGACTACAGCCTGGAGCCAAATATGGGATGGAGGAGTGGGGGACAAAGCGGCGACTCACAATTCGTGATATTGGGGTTGATGATGATGGGATATATCTGTGTGAAATGGCTGACGGGGGCAGAAGCATTGCTGAGGTAGCGGTCAAAGGTAAAAAAAAAAAAAGTTACATTAACTTGCTTGCATCTGCCTAGGAAAAACAAATTCTGAGCATTTGCAACTATATAACTTAATCGTCGTCAATTAAATGCAAACTTAATTTATGTAAACTTACTCTTGAAGGAACCATTTTAAGAAAGCTTCCACGAAAAGTTGATGTTCTGGAGGGGGAAAATGCAGCCTTCTGTGTGGAAGTGGAGGAGGAAGAAATGGACATTCATTGGTACAAAGATGGAACAGAGCTAAGGGAGACCCATCAGACCATTGTCAAATCCTTTGGAAGGACACACATCTTGGTTTTTGTCAACACCACACCACAAGACTCTGGTTTGGTCATGTTCTATGTGGGTAGATCGAAGACGTCATCTCAGCTAAGGGTGAAAGGTAAGAAAACATTTGTTTGGAATTAACAATATGTAAACATTCCTATTCCAGAATGTCCAAATGTATTCATTTTCAATTAACCTCTTCTTCTCTTGTGTTAATTAGCTGCAAGGCACTTTCCACCAAGCTGTCCTATCGGGGTACAGATAAACACAGAGCGAGAGAATGCAGCTCTCCTTTCCTGGTTTCCAGCACAAGACTCTCGGAAGAATCCACCTTCAGGGTATATAATTGAGAGACAAGACGTTGGCTCACAAGAGTGGCTGCAATGTTTAACCACAGACTCTGCAACCTCAGTGGAGATTCTTGGCGACAGCGTTCCATGCGAAGCAGACTACAGATTTCGAATATGCAGTTTCAACAAGTATGGAAGGAGTGGAAATGTAGAGTTCCCTCGAGCAGTTCACCTTGGTAAGTTCCTAATTAAAGCTATCCACTGCATACACATCAAAAAGCACTAACAAATTTAATTCCCAATTCCAGTTCCAGTTGCCAGAATCCAAGCACCTCTACAAGATGCTTTAGTGCCAGAGGGCCAGGATGCCTGCTTTACCATTGAGCTCTCTGCCTCAGTTATAGGCACTTGGTTCTTAAATGGAAATCAGCTTCAAGAAGATGAACGTTTCTCCATAAGGCGTTCGCGTACACACCAGTCCCTACGCATTCGTGGGGTACGGGACACAGACAATGGAGCAGAGATCACCTTCATTGCCTATGGAATTCGAGATTCTGCTGCTTTGTACATACAAGGTAAACACTTAACTCTGATTTCCTTGCACTTAGATATATTTATAAGGATATTAACTGTTGTATTTGTGTTGTTGAACTTGCTTATATATTCCCATCAATCAGCTCCACTGGTAAAATTCACTCCACTTTCTGAAATGGATCGAAACAAATTTGTGGAGGTTGGCAACCCTATAGTGCTCTACTGTGAGCTGTCAGACCCTGAGGCTCCAGTTCGTTGGTATAAGAATGGTGTTGAACTTCAAACAATGGAAGGTCTGCACATCCAGTCAGAAGGAACAATGAGGAGGATTGTCATCCAATCAGCTGATTTCTCCCACTCAGGAGTTTATAGTTGTGATGCTATTGATGATGTCATCAGGTTTAATGTGGAGGTTGAGGGTGAGTCATTTTTTTTATTATTATTCCTTTCTTCAAAGTTGTTAATCGGCTTCATAATGTTGACATGTTGAAAATTTAAGAATGAAGGCATTTATTAATAACATTAATTTGCATTCCTATGAATCAAAATCAAATGTGTATGTCCAACAATGGAATCTTGCACTTCCAAGTCTCTAAAGTTTACCAAATAATGCTGAACCAAAACACATATAGCCCCACCAGTGAGGTTCTCAGTCCTTCCGGAGGATGAAAGGAACAAGTCCATTGAAGCAGGCTCACCCATAGCACTGCAATGTGAGCTCTCAGATCCACTCGCCCAGGTCTCCTGGTATAAAGATGGTGTGAAACTTCTACCACAAAGTGGACTAGACTTCAAATCCAAGGGCACAAAGAGGCAACTGATTGTCCAGACAGCTGAAGTTTATCATTCAGGGGGGTACAGCTGCAAGACAAGGGGTAATGCTGTCCACTTCAATGTGGATGTTAAAGGTGATTTAAATTTTTACTAGTGAATTAAATTACAATTTTATTTTGCCTGATAAACAATGGGAAGACGATGGCAAAGTTGATTAAGATTGTATAGAGTTATATTAATAAAAATTACTATTAAAATTATAAAGTAAAGACTTAAACACTCTAAAATATCCATAGCCCCACCTGTGAAGTTCTCGGCTGTCCCTGAGGTTAAGAGGAGAAAGTGCATTGAAGCAGGCTGCCCCATTGTTCTGCAGTGTGAGGTTTCAGACTCTACTGCACCAGTCCAGTGGTACAAAGATGGGGATCAGCTCCTTGTAGAATCTGGAGTAGACTTCAACTCAGATGACTGTATGAGAACACTCAGTATTCAGTCAGCACACCCGTCTCATGCCGGTGTGTACAGCTGCACAACAATGGATGATGTCATCAAGTTTCATGTGGAGATAAGAGGTGACTTTGGCCAAATTTATTCCTGACTTACAAATTAACTGTACGTCTTCTTGCAATTATGCCACTTACAATCACTGCTTTCTGTATTGCTCTTTTGTCATGTTTTTTGCTTCACAATACCTCTGTCACCATTTTTCTTGCTTTAGCTTTAAAATTTTTGATTGTCTTTTCATTATGTCATGTTGTTCTTGTATATTCAGTTGTTACGTGTTATCTTAAAGCAATAAGTCTTTTAATCTAGATCATTTCTTGTAATTCTTGATGATTCTGATATAAACCATCATCTGTAGCTGCACCAGTGAGGTTCTCAGCTGTTCCTGAAGCTGAGAAGAATAAATGCATGGAAGCTGGTGGACACTTTGAACTCCTCTGTAAGGTCTCAGACCCTACATCCCAAGTCAGCTGGTTCCACAACAATACGCAGCTTCAGCTTGAGACCGGTTTGGACATTGAGTCAGAGGGAGATGTAAGGACTCTGGAAGTCAGTACAGCTGAATCCAGTCATTCTGGATTGTACCGCTGTGAATCATCTGATGACTCTGTCCCATTCACTGTGGATATCAAAGGTGATTTATGACTTTTTGAGAATCTTGTACATCCAGTAACACATTTGCAAAACTAGATGCAATCTAATAATCAAGCTTTTGGTTGTCTGCGTCTCTTAGCATTGCTATTATGGACATGCCTCTCAGCATTGCATCCAACTTGTTGGCAGTGATTTGATACAGATGTTACATGTTTTGCATTATTTAACTTGCTTCTTGGCAGATGGTTTGAGAAATCACATATAGGCAGTCTAGATTATTTTTAATAAAACATTTTAATTATGTATATTCTTTAATAATGCATCGGATCACCTTTAGACCCACCGGTGATGTTCTCAGACACTGTGAAGGACCAGCTGGTTGAAGCAGACTACTCCACTGATTTGCAAGGTGAGATCTCAGATCCAAATGCCAATGTGTGTTGCTACAAGGATGGTGTAGAACTCGTCTCAAAAAGTCAGCCTCATATCAAATCGGAGAGTACCAGGAGGACATTAGCTGTCAAGACAGCACAGCCCTCTAACTCTGGATGTTACGACTGTATGAGAACGGGTGATGTCATCCAGTTTAATGTACAAGACCAAGGTGATTTTCAAAAATTTGCTTCTATTCTACTTAATGTTTTTGTGTGACGACTAACAATTGTGTGCTCTACATAGCTTTTTAAATTCTCTTTAAATGTATTCTGACAATGTTACTTATATGTCCTTGGCTTCAGTGGCCATAATTGGTTCTGTCTTTCTGAGTTTAGAAAAGTAGTCCCTTACATTGAATAAAGCATTCCTCTGTCAATGGTCTGTAGTGCCACCACCAACATATTTGGCTGATCCTGAAGATGAGAAGACCAAATGCGCTGAAGAAATGGAACCTGTTGCATTACATTATGATATTTCAGATTCCACTCCATATGTCAGCGGGACAAAAGATGAGAAGGTCATGCTTTCTCAATCTAAGCCTGAACCTGAAGTTCACTCAGACGCATCCAGAGGAGCTGTAATCAACCTTGCACCTAAGACATATCTTTTTGAAGTAAACAGCCAAAAGACACCAGATGATCCCATCCCATTTGAAATGGACCAAGGTGGTTTGCCACTTATTTGTCACCATTCTGAATTAGGAACATGGCTGAAGCAAGTCAGTTATTGTTTTCTTTGTGGCTTTTCTAACAGCAGAACTGTCTCACTATGAGGTGTTCAGTGATGAGACCTATGATGACTCTGTCCAGTGCACTGTGGATATAAAAGGTGATATAATGCTACCTCAATCCAAGCATTTAACCCAGTGACTCTGTGCCACTAACAAGGGTGGTTTTTACTATCCAATGGAGATGCTGGAGATGCTGGTCCCCTGCATCTTGGTTACCTACCCAAAACAGCTCCCAAAACTAATCCATGTCTTTATCCAACATCCTGTTGGTCTGCAATACCTTCTTCCAAACTAACACTCATTCAATAGACTTACCCATCTTAATTCTTCATTGAAGCACATTTCATTTAAACTTATACTTTACACGTCTACATTAGCTTGAGTCATCTTGCCCATGTGTCATTCAGAATCATCATCAGTATTGTCTTGACTGAATTATGTTACTGAGATCTGAAATACAGAATGAATAGTTGAGTGAATGAAATTTGGTGATATGACTTTTTGTGTAGTCATGTTTTGTTTTTAATACTTTATGTGTTTTAACCACTGTTTGTCTTGTTTTAGACCACTCTGTGTTGTGGTCATCTCTCTTACATTTTTTACAATCTTGAAATACTCATAAAACTACATCTTTAAAAGCTTTTCTGACTGTGAAGACTGAAAAGAACTTTTCTTTGTGTAAACAATTCAACTATAGAAGAGTTCCTGAAAACATCAGGACCTGAGGCTGAGATCAGATCTAAAAAAGAGAACAACAATCTCACAGCAGAAAGATCTGGAGAAGGAATTCAATGGGGTACCCCAATCTCTATCCCTACAACTTTCAGATTGATTGAAGAGGAAAAACAGCCACAACCAATGCTACAACCAATGCTACAACCACAGCTCCAACCAATACTACAACCACAGTCACAACCAATGCTTCAACCACAGCCACAACCAATTCTACAACCACAGCTCCAACCAATACTACAACCACAGCCACAACCAATGCTACAACCACAGCTCCAACCAATACTACAACAGCTCCAACCAATACTACAACCACAGCCACAACCAATGCTACAACCACAGCTCCAACCAATACTACAACCACAGCCACAACCAATGCTACAGCCACAACTCCAACCAATACTACAACCACAGCTACAAACAATGCTACAGCCACAGCTACAACCAATACTACAACCACAGCTCCAACCAATACTACAACCACAGCTACAAACAATGCTACAGCCACAGCTCCAACCACAGCTCCAACCAATACTACAACCACAGCTACAAACAATGCTACAGCCACAGCTACAACCAATACTACAACCACAGCTACAAACAATACTACAACCACAGCTACAAACAATGCTACAACCACAGCTGCAACCAACAAACCAGACAAATACTTCTGTTTCCGAAGATGAAGGCTCAGATCTCATCACAATACAAGAGAGTGGCATGGATCAAGATGTCTTAGCTTTTAAGGTGGATGTTGAAGGTGATTTAAATAGTTAGCTCCATCATTCTGCAAATAATGATGGAAGCAAAATATATGCCATTTTACATTTACCACCTAACAACCACATAACGCCATTCTTCTCTATTCGGATCCATTTACTGAATCTGAATAACTCAGAAAAACTTCAGCTTACATAGAAAAAAAAACAGCTCTTTTCTGCAACGTAGCTGCATTTTATAATTATTCACCTGTAGAATTCCATCACCAAATATTTATCTAACAAAGATCATCTCACTAAAAAAATGCTATTGTATCATCTTGAATCTAACTTGTAGCCAAAATAGTGTAATTTTGATATAGGCTAAGTAAAAAAAAAAACAAGTCTATAGTAAGATTATTGACAGTAAAGCTATAAATAAGTGCAGTTTATTTATCTTATTTAACGTAAAATATACAATGTAATGTGTCATAATTGTAATACATGTCTCTTTTCATATAACTTGAAATATCCCTAGCTTCGAGGACAAATTCCACACCAGTTTGTGGAATGGATGAGAGCGTTGATGCAGAATGTTCCAGTGTACCGATAACTGAGAACTCTGACACCACAATCCAAGAAAACCCTATATCCTGCCAAGAAGATGACACAACTGTAATATTAAGTAAACCTACAACACAGAAAGAGCTCGTCCAGTCATCAGAGATGTGTCTGCAAGAAGCATATGAGACTGTTACCAAGCGTGAATTTGTACATCAAGAGGAAGTGAAAGGTGACTCAAGATTGTTTTTAACACAGCATTAATGAACAAAAGCAACTAACAATGTCTGGCTTTTTGCTTAAATGTTCTGTACCCTAGTCAATGAAATTGATTCATACTTACACTCTTAATTTACATTGCTTTGTCCCCTCAAAATTGAAGAACCTGATTATAAAGCAGAATTATTTTCACTACCACCGGAAGATAAAGCTGTCAGACCAACTGAAGGTGATTCTCCGGTTCACTGTTACAAGGATGGAATACAGTTCTACTCTGAAAATGGATATATGCTTGAATCAGAGGAAAGTGTGCGAAGACTGAATGTCCCAGTCATAGGCTCGAGTCAGTCAGGCGTATACCACTACAAGGCAAAGGATGATGACATAATATTTAAGGTGGATGTCAAAGGTGATTTTAAACTGGTTTAAATCCACACAGCTACATAATCAGTTCCTGTCATTTAATTGTTATTTTTAAAATAATATATTAAAACATGAAATGACTAGATGTAAAAATAATAATAATAATAATAAATAAACATTTAAAAACAATTACGATATCAAAGAAGTAAATGATACTCTTAATTTTCCTGTTTACTATAAAGCAAAGAAACAAATACTTCCTTGTCATGCCTGTTACATGTTAATCATAAAAAACATTTATTTTAAATATTACCTGTTTAGGTCAAATTATCTGGTTACATTAAAACATATTAAATTAAACCCCTTAGCTACATCTTTGCAAACATCAACTATCCACGAGACTGATGGGAGAGAGTCAAATGAAGAAACGGAAATTGCTAATTTTCCACAACATGAGGTATCGAACAAAATGGCAGAGGTGTGCTCGTACAAAGAAGGTGAGGAACTCCAAGAATGTGACCTTGGCACCCAATCTAAGGAGACTCTCAGAGCTCTTGTTGTGAAAACATCTGAGCCGTCTCACTCTGGAGAACATGCTTATGAGACAGATGATGTCACCATCCAGTTTGCAGAGGACCTACCAGGTGAATCATCAGTCATCTACGCCAGCTCAATCCATCTGATTACCAAACTAACCACTTCAATCATGCAAAGGTCACTAAGTCTGTTGAATCTGTTGTTCAGATAAAAGCCAGACTAATAGGTTGTTGTAAGATGTTGTCACTGCTGACGAACATTTCAGTAGAGAAATTACTTATATGCTTTTTTTATTATTATTTATTTACATTTCTCTTTCATAGCAGCATCCTGGAAAGTTCAATTAAAGTAAAATCACTTTCAAAACAGTAATTAGTAAATCTGGCATTAACAAGACCTCAAGCATGTTTAAGGAATCTTAAAGTAATTCAGATATCTATTTAATAATGATTGTGTTGATATATTACTACTGCTACAAATAATAATAATATTAATTAAAAAAATATATATATTCTTCTTAGGGATACTACAATCCCATCACTAACTAACAAATGTAAAAAAAAAAAAAAAAAAAAAAAAAAAAAAAGGCCTCATATATAAACACAAGTAACAAAACTAAATTCATTTTCAGTATGTTTGTCTTTCATGTTTGTTCCCACGTTTTGTCTTTGTTGTAAAATATCTGTGACTGAATGTTGTCCATTACTCTTGCGCTACTAATCTTTCATCTTATATTCTGAAATGTATGTCTATTTTTGGTTTTGTTTTCCCATTTAGTTGATCATTACAGTCAATTGTCAATATATTCTTAAAGTCATTTTTGTGCCAAACAGAATCTTTCTTAAAATACTGAATGTTAGTCAATATTTTGACCCATTCTTGAGAATCAAGTTTCGAGAAAAACTATAAATGCATATGTTTTATAAAAAAGAAACAAACAATATAAATGAAAATGTGTCTGTACAAAATTGTCTGTAGCTCCACCAGTGACATTCTCCAGTGTCCCTGAGGCTCAACGGACCATATGCATTGAGTCAGGAAGACCCTTTAAACTACAATGCGAAGTCTCAGACCCTGATGCACAAGTCTGGTGGTACAAAGATGGGAATGCGATGCTTCCTCAAGATGACATTGTTACTATGTCTGAGGAAGCAATGAGAACACTCTCAGTGCAAAGTGCTGAATTATGTCACAGCGGAACATACAGCTGCCAGACAAACAATGACGCCATCTCATTCCATGTGGAAATCAAAGGTGATTTGATGTTTTCTTTCATGAAGACACCACATGAGATGTGTGTAAACTGAGCAATTCAAGCAATCTCCTACAAAACTATGTATTGTAGTTATTCAGAAGGAGAAGGCAAATAATTTGGCCTTTGTCCCTTAAAAGTAGTGTTTACTGATTGTCACTCAAGCACATGTATTCATGAATGGGGGGGGGGGGGGGGGACACGACAACAACTTACTAGCCAGTTATTTTCCACTAAATCATGCCGTTCTTTCTCTATGCTAGGGGTGGGCGATATGACCAAAATCTTATGTCACAATATGAAAAAAATTCCTGATAACAATATGTTACTATATAGTTATTTTTGTTATTTTATTATTATATCTTGTTAAAAATAAGAACAAAGAAGCAAATTACAAACAACAGGAAAAATATAATATAACAAAAGTACAAATTAAGTTTTTCAGGTACAATAGGAGGTACGTTGAATAGGACCTCCTGTAACGTCATGTAGTAATACTACAGAAACGGAACAATCAAGTGTAAAAATAAAAATGCATAGTCTTCACTGTGTGAATTAAATATAAATGTATTCTTATTAAAGCTAAAAAAGGTATTCAAGCAAAAGCAGTAAGATATTTTCTTTTTTCTCAGACATTAAAGTATTTATATTAGGCTGCTGTCACTTTAAGACCGAATGTGCAGCCCCAAAATGATGACACACATCCAGTTTCCTCTCAACTGTTTACATTCACTTAAGACAAAAGCAACAACTGTGTTTACATGAATACTCCAGTCCACAAAATGGAAATTTTTACATAATTGTGTGTGTATTTGATTCAAGTGCAATAAGGCGCAAAAGACAGCTGAATTCATGATCCCATGCCTTCTGAGAGGCGGTTTTCTGTGTGCATGCTTCAGTTGTGTGTCAGTCAAATGCAATGAGCAATTTTTCACAGCTTATTGCACTTAACAACTTTATTTAAAGTCATGCACAACCCAGATTGCATGACACAACCTGTCTGAGAGGCAGCTTTTTGTGCGCGTGCTTCACAGGTGTGCCAGCAGCACGAACACAATTGAGTGCACTTGCCACTCTTTATTTTCTCATTCATGCATGTTCCTTTATCACTCTAAAGAGTCAACAACATTTAGAAGTATACTGTGTTACACAGATATATTTACATACCGTGTTCAATCTTGTGTACAATATAAGATAGACACTTTATACAGTACCATCGCCACAATATATAATGTCATAACGCCCAGCGTACTCTATGCCATTCACAATTTTGTAACTCCATCACTGAAGTTCATTCTAATTTCAGAAGTGGAGAAGAGCAAGTCCACTGAAGTACACTCCCAAAATGTTCTGAAATGTGATATTACAGACTCCACCACTGAGATGCTCTGGTGCAAAGATGATATAGATCTGGCCCCAAAACCTGGGCTCAATTTCCAAAAAGATGAAAATATGAGGAAACTAACTGTCCAATCAGCAGAACTGTCTGATACTGGAAACAACACCTGTCATGCTCCAGGTGATACCGTATCATTCAAGGTGGATGTTCAAGGTGATTTTCACAATTCTATTAAAATGATAATCTGCTGTGCACTGTTTCATGGCACATCAGATAGTTTTCACTTTTAATCACTCCCAAACGTTAAGACTGCCTAATTGTCTTTTAACAGATTTGTACTTTTTTGCACAAATTACTTTGTCAATAATCTACTTTTTTTTGTTTACATTTTTTAAAATTTTCATAGCACACCCTGTTAGGTTCTCAGCACTCCCAGAAATTGCGAGGAACAAGTTTATCGAAGCAGGCTGTCTCATTATACTTCAGTGTGAAATCTCAGACCGTACTGCCCAAGTTTCCTGGCTCAAAGATGGAGTCGAACTCCAACAAGACAGTGGACTTGACATCCAGTCAGAGGGCACTATGAGGAAAATGATCATCCAATCAGCTGAGCTCAAACACTCAGGCGTGTACAGCTGTGAGGCTGTGGATGATCGTATAGCATTCAAGGTGGATGTCGCAGGTGATTTTGAGTCTACATACTTTCTCAAAACCACTAACAATGTGTCAAATAATGCTTCATCCACTAAATGCTGTTTGCCCTTATCCGAATTTAACAAAGTAAACATTCATAACCAAATAATCAAAGCCCCATTAGTTAAACACTAAAATGAACTCCTAACCCTAACTGTAAAAAGGATTCAAAAGATTTTTGAACATCTTCCAATCACTTATTGCTATACAACATTAAAATACTGTATAGATAATGTCATGTAATTTAGTAGGGTGACCATACGTCCTCTTTTTCCCAGACATGTCCTGGCCAGTATTTCTTCATTGCCTAAAATATCCAGGTTTTGGCTTTGTTTTCGTGTTTTCATACTTTCTGAAGGTTATGATCCAAAAGTGGTTTGACCAATAACATGCAGGCATTGAACATTATCGACCAATCATGGTGCATGAGAAGGTGGGCTCTACATATTAGCAATTCAAAAGCACAAGGAGCTGTCTGCTCTCTATAGCTCTCAGGGTATTTTGATGTCATAACACCAATCTGTCTGCACAGTGCAAACAAAGCCAAAACCTGGATATTTTAGGCAATATAGAAATTCTGGCCACCCTATGTATGGTCACCCTAAATTTAGACATGCTCATTAACTTATATGCTCAGAAGAATACGCTTCTACAGTAGCAAATAACATAAGATACGAGCTCATGATATATACTCGGAATCTGCGAAGTGTCTCATTCATTAGCCATATGCAAGTTTTAATCTTTCTCATCATTTCATTTCCTTAGTTTTCATATCTTAGAAAGGTTTTTTTTTGGTAATTCTATGAATTTGACTGAACAAAAATCCTCTTAGCTCCACCAGTGATGTTCTCAGCTGTTCCTGAGATTGAGAAGAACAGGTCCGTTGAAGCAGGCTGGCCAGTCATTCTCCAATGTGAGATATCTGATCCTACAGCCATGGTCCAATGGTACAAGGATGGATTACAGCTCCTACCTCAGTCTGGGGTTTACATCCAATCACAGCACACCATGAGGACACTGGTTATCCAGTCAGCAAATGTATCCCACTCAGGGTTTTACAGTTGTAATACTGCTGATGATATCAGCGAATTTTTTGTGGATGTTAAAGGTGACATACAATATCCAAAGTATTCTGTTATATAACTAACAAATACATCATTTTGTAGAGTTCCGTTTTCACTGGGTGAAAGCATTCTTCTCTACCTTTCGACAGATCCATTCTTGCTGCTTTATGGGCTCTTTAACCATTTCCCTAATGCAGGAATATATCTGAAGCTTCACAAGTTTGTTTGCGATATTTCCACCAACTACTACTATCATTAGATGCTATTTAACCGGCATCTTGTTTCTCTTTATTTTTAAAGAAACCATTTACGCTGGTCAAGCATGTAACCTTTATTATCTGTGCTTAACAGCACTTAATTTTCGCAAAGCTTTCATTAACTGTATTCTCTTTTTCTTTGTATTTCATTTGGCTTTTATAGTGGAGAAAGTTCTACAAGGCTGCCCATGCAATCATCATCAGTGCTTGACTTGCATGCTTTATGTCATACTTGTGCGACAAAGTAAAAGCAGCGCAACATAAAACTAATGTCCATTTCCTTTTCATTGCAGCACCTCCTGTGACATTTGCCTACATACCAGAAGATGATCTGCACAAAAATATTGTGGAACAAGACAATCTACTCCTTTGCTGTCAAGTGTCCAGGTCAGATGCTAATGCACAATGGTACAAGGACGGAGTAGAACTAAAGCCTTGTGGCAACATCCTCATAGAGGCAGAGAACACTATACGAAGACTGATCATCCTTTCAGCTCAATTCTCAGATTCTGGGACATATACCTGTCGTGCTGGAGATAGTGCATTAATATTTAAAGTTAACGTAAGAGGTGAGTAAATATGTTTACATTCATACAAACAAGTCAAATCTGATCAAATTACATTTACAAGGCTGTGTAACTATTTTCTTTTGCTTTACAGAACCTCCAGTGATGATTGTATATCCCAAGGAAGATGTCCACCTTGATCGCTATGTTCCTGAAGAAATTGTTCTTAGCTGTGAACTTTCAAGGCCAAATGGAAAGGTGACATGGTTCAAGGATGGACAGAAACTACAGGAGAGTGAAAACATAAAGCTAAAGACAGAGGGTCCATATAGACGGCTAAAAATTCTGCACAGTGGTGTTGAGGACTCTGGAGAATATGTCTGTGACACAGCTGATGATTCAATATTCTTCAATCTAAACATAAAAGGTATCAAATTTAGGTTTAATATGTATTACATGTAGAGATTTGTGATGTCAGCCAGTAGGAAAGTCATTGCAGTAATCAGATCAAGTTATTCAAATGGTTAAAAGATTACGAAAATTTTTTTCTTTTCTTAGAGTACCATGCATCAATGAATTGCATGAAATGAGAGATTAGGAACATGCATTAAGAAAGTAAATAAGGCCCATTTTGATGTCATGTTGACTTTTCCCTATAGAACCACCAGTGCGCATAGTTTCTCCAAGTCAGTCCCAAATGGAACTTTGCCAACAGACTTCTGAAAGGATGGTCCTGAGTTGTGAAATCTCTAGACCAAACGCCACTGTACGTTGGTATCGAGATGGACTTGAAGTGGAGGAGAGTGACAGCCTAATTCTGGAGGTTGATGGTGTCTATAGGAGACTTATTATCCCAAAACCTACTGTCAAAGACTCTGCAGAATATGTCTGTGACACCGCGATGACTCAGTAACCTTCTTTGTAAACATTGCAGGTGTGTCATTGACCCTCTATTTAATAATTCATAATAATTTTTTTAAACTTTGGTTCTAAATATCCATAATGACTTTATTTCTTTGTGCAGAGCCACCAGTTAGATTTATTCGGCCAAGGAAAATGGCCTATGTAGTAGAGAAACTTGTGGGAGACACTGTGGTTCTGGAGTGTGAAGTGTCTCGACCAAATGCTGAAGTCACTTGGAAGAAGGATGGAGAAGAGATAGAGGAGAACAGCAACATAACAATCACAGAGGATGGCACAAATCGACAGTTAACCATTCACTCTGCAGCTTTTGAAGACACAGGGCAATATGTCTGTGATGCTAGAGATGATGTGATGGATTTCCTAGTGAAAATCAAAGGTACATTTCTGTGATAAGTAGATTAAATTGCTTTGATCGCTGCAACTAACTAAAATTCTATCCTCATCCTTCCAGATCCACCACTAAAAATTCTGCGGAAAGCTGACCTAGAAACAAAGTGCCTATTTGTAGCATCTGACGCTATTGTGTTAAAATGTGAGATCTCAAGAGCAAATGGAGTGGTCAGTTGGCTTAAAGACAATGAGAAGATTGAGGGAAATGAGCATTTCATCTGTGAAGAGGAAGGGACATTCAGATCTCTGACTGTCCTCAGTGCTGAATTGAAGGACTCAGGGGAGTACATCTGTGATTCACAAGAGGATAAAGTTGTCTTCAGTGTTACTGTAGAAGGTACTACTTGTTAAAAGGCAATGTACACAATGAAAAATAGCATGTACATGCTCAGAGAAAATACACAAAATTTGCACCTTTAGCTTGTCATTGGGGAAGTACCCTAAAATGTAGACTTTTTTATCTTATCTACCCACTTAAAGGGGTCATATGATGCAATTTCAAATTTTCCTTTCTCTTTGGAGTGTTACAAGCTGTTCGTGAATAGATAAGATCCCTAAAGTTGCAAAGACTAAAGTCTCAAACCCAAAGAGATATTCTTTATAAAAGTTAAGACTTGTCCACACCCTCCTAAAATGCCTTGTGTAAACACGCCCCCACATGTCTATGTCACTGTGTGGGAAGATTTGCATAACACCGGCCAAATGTTCATGCAAAGAAAGAAGGTGTAACTTTTATTCTCACTGTAGTATTGTTGTTGCCACTGCCGCCATGTTGTGGAGACGCTGTGCATTTCATTGTGAAAGCGAAACTACTTTGTTTAGCCTTCCAAAAAAGGATGATATCCGCTTCATCATGCCTAGAGCTGATCCGTGTTGGTCGCTGAGGAAAATACATCTACTTCATGCTGTGGATCACCGGATCGGCTTTCACCGTGGATGAAGTGGAGTCCAGCCCAGGGTCGTCACATGTGGTTGCCACAAGTTTGGCCTTCCGGCCACTCCTTCATTGAATCCGCCACCCATTCCTCATTCAAGCCCGATGGCCACCACTCACTCAAGCCCACCATGTGTGACACTGTGTGTTTCGTTGTAAAAGCAAAACGACTTTGTTTGACCTTCCAAAAGAGGACAAATAGAAATCAGTGGTTAAGTTGTATTTACAACACTGTGCCAGAACAGTTCAACCCAAATATTCAGATGTGTGCAGTGCATTTTATGGAGGACTGTTTCCTGAACCTGCAGAGTAGCCTACAATGCGTCTACACACAAAGGCTGTTTCTATAAAGTTGGGCAGTTCAGTCTGGCACTTCTGACTCACAGCCTTAAGTACGTTTTTTATACTTAAAGAATTTGCCACTGATGATTCAAATGCGAGTTTTGAGCAGTGTTGAGTGGAGCTTGTTGTTTGTCGTTTCTTAGATCACAAATACAGACATGGTTTTATGTTTATGCAGTGTGATATGCAACGCAAAAAAAAACAATCAGTAATTATGTCACCACTGGATGCAACAAATGCCTAGTTTGTAATGGGTTTTATTGTTTTTGTCTCATTGCGCTGGGAGACGGCATCACAGTATGGTAAGGGGCGTAACATTTCCCTCACATGCTTGAGGTATTCAGCCAATCACAACGCACTGGATAGCTGGCCAATCAGAGCACACCTTGCTTTTCAGAACGATGAGCTTTGTAAAGATCGACATGTTTCAGAAAGGCGGGGCATAGAGGAGAAACAATAATGTACATTATATGAAAATATTGTGTTTTTTAGAACCTTAAACCACATAAACACATTGCATTACACCAAATACAAAACATAATGTTCTTTTTATCAACGTCATATGACCCCTTTAAGGTACCATTAAGTGTAGATAAGGTACATAGCTGTACCTTTGAGGGTACTACCCTAGTGACAAGCTTTTGTACCCCAAAAGATTTTGCAAATTTTTTTCAGACAGTGTATTTTAAAAAATAACCAATTCTTTTTGCTCAGAGGCTCCAGTGTCCATTGTTGGAAATTCAGAGAAGCCAGAACACCACATTTTAATGACAGGAGATGAGCTTATCCTGGAATGTGAGGTATCTCGAGTAAATGCTATAGTCCAGTGGTACTGCAATGGATGTTTACTACAAGAGGATTCACGCACACACATTGAAAGCAGAAAAACAGTGAGGAAGCTTGTGCTATCAGGACTTCAGACATCTGACTCTGGAGAGTATCTCTGTGATGCCATTGATGACAAAATGATAACTAGGCTAACAGTTGAAGGTAAATAGCTAAGAAAACTATTTCATATGTATCAGTTGGAACATTGTGTATAAAAATCACTAAATAACATGTTTTTTCATAGAACCACCATTTAAATTCATTAAAAAAGATGAAAGAACAAATATTTCAGCCTATGAAGAAGACAGTGTGACACTACGTGCCCTTGTTAATAGAGTCAATGCCCCAGTGAAATGGCAAAGAGGCCATGATCCAATCAGAGATGATCGTTTCCACACAACAAGTGATGGTAACACCCACTACCTCACTATTAACCCACTTAAGAGATGTGATACTGGAGAGTATACGTGTCATGTGGAATCTGACCAGATGCATTTCAGTCTCCATGTTAAAGGTAAGACCAGGGAATGGGCTGTGAAGTTTTACAACTCAAAATGTTATATGTACTTCGTTTACTGCCTGTATAGTAAAATGTTATTTCTACTGTTTCTTAATCAGCAATGAAGGTAAAATTCTCCAAACCACTAGATAATGTAGTGGGACTCAAAGGTAGTGATGTGGTTTTAAAATGTGAACTGGTCAAGTCAAAAGGAGATGTTCAGTGGCTTAAAGGCAGCCAAGAGATTGCACCAAACAGACATTTTACAATAAGAGCTGAAGGTCGAGTGAGAAGCCTGACAATACATGAGGTCACAGAAGATGATGCAGGAGACTATGCTTGTGAATCTAAAGATGAAAGGACATCAGCTACTGTAGTGGTCAACAGTAAGTTCATTTCTCCCAAATGACTTGTGTTAATATGCATAAAGCTTAACCTGAAATCAGGAATGAATCACATATTAATTTAGTAGCAATTTCCTTCTCTTCTTATCCCAGCTCCTCGCATTGTGGAGTTTATCGTAGAGCTACACAACATAACTGTCATGGAAGGAGAAGACGCAACATTTAAGTGTGTGGTATCTCCAGAGGATGCAAAGTTGGCCTGGTTTAGGAATGGCCAGCCAATTTCATCAAATGAGAAGTTCAACATCTCAAGTAATGGATTATGCCATACGCTGCATATCACCAACTGCCAAGTCTCAGATAGCTGCAAGTTGACAGCTGAGGCTGAAGGTGTGATTTCCAGAGCTACCCTTCAGGTCCAAGGTAGAATACCATCCATCTTTATTTCACTGCTTTATTGATTTTCGTTTTCTTACAAATCAATTCAAATGTGTCTTATGAACATGTATTCTTAGTATCAACCTATGAAGTAACAAATTCACTTACGATTCATTTTTTTTTACAAAATATTATTTGGAGTGCAGAGTGTGTTGTATTTTTAAGAGCCTGTACAGGTCTTTAATGCCATGTCAACATGTTTGAGTTTAATAATGACCCTTTCAGAAATGCCTGAATTGTTGAAAAGGTGCTTATGATGACTTGTGCTTAACAGCTTCTCCAGTTAGAATTCCACTCTTAACTGACAGAGACAAGTGTTAGAATGAGAAGCTGTACTCCAAGCACATGAAATAATGTCATTCTCATTGGCTTTGCTCATTGGTTTTCAAATATAAATAGTTTTCCAAAGTGTTCAAATAAAAGGGGAAAGATCTTAACATCTAACCTTATCTGTATTCAGAGGCAAATGTGCTTTTCACGAAGAGCATGAGCCCGGTAGTTGCAGAGGAGTTTGGTGAAGCAACGCTTGAGGTGGAGGTCAGCCATGAAACTGCAGAGGTGCAGTGGATGAGACAAGGAGTGGTAATACATCCAGGGTCCAAATTCATCCTGAAGCAGAATGGCAAAAAACGTTCTCTCACAATCCACAAACTCACCCTTTCAGACCGGGGCACCTACAGCTGTGAAACGCTTCATGACCGTACACAAGCCAAGCTCACTGTGGAACGTGAGTCTGCACATGCTGCTTTCTTTCTCACTGTGTGCTGTTATAAGCATTTCTTTATGGTGATGGTCCCTCATTACTGCTTGTTGCGATGTTGTTGTCTGAAACAAACTGAATCAAGTGATCAAGAGTAATGCGAGTAAGAGGCAGCTACTTTAGTGACACTTGTTCCATGGTGTGACAGATGTAAACAGGTGTCTGGCAAACTACTTACTGAGTCCTGGGGAACAGCTTTCTGTATTGACATTAGATCAGAAGAGCTATGATAATTTAATTAAGCATGCCAAATGAGAGCTGTTAGAAGGTCCTGTCTAAAGTAACCTTTTAATTCCTTTTAGTTGCCTGTGAAACACAGATATTATGAGAGGAGGATAAAAGTTTCATGTGGCTCTACTCACAACTAATTTCTATTGCCTTTAGTACATATATTACCCAATCTAATTTCAAACTTACCAATATCTCTTAACATAACTTTTCAAGTTAAAATTAATTTACAATTTGGAAAACAAGCAATTAATTACCAGTCATATACATTTATTTAAGGATAGGTCAAGACGATGAAGCTGTGTTATACAAATGAGCAAGTGATGAGAGAAAGTCTGCACTTTGGCTGTTCCTGGCACCAACTATGAATCTGGATCTGTTTTCATTGCAGCTAAATTTGTGCACTGGCCTTCAAAATCTAGGGTGGTGTCACCAACTCTCTAAAATTACCCCCTGTTTTCCACGGGGAATGCCTGTCTGCCTGTCTGTTTTGGAAAACTTTAAAAAATGTTGGCATAGCCCTGATTGAAAGCAGGATTTAGTGTATTGCTAACACCAAGCGGACAAAACAGAGCCAACTAATTCAAGGACTGTTGTTCTATTTTTTATCTTTATTACCTTTAGCTTTCACCTTAACATCTCTTTCTTTTTCAAAAAACAACCTGTGCTTTCTCACACAGCACGAAAAATCAAGATTCGGAAAGGTCTAACTGAGATCCAGACTTATGAACGAGAGACGGCTTCGTTTGAGGTGGAGCTGTCACATAACAATGTGGAGGGTGTATGGCAGAAGGATGAGCACATTCTCAAAAACAACAACCGTTTGCGTATGACTGCAAAAGGACGAGCACACAGCCTAACCATCTCCAACCTGACCTTGGATGACACTGGAACCTACATATTCTCTGTTGACAACATCAGATCAATAGCAAGATTGGATGTTAAAGGTAAAGTGCAAACCAAACTATTTTTTATAAATGAAACGTAATGGGATAGTTCACCCCAAAAGGAAAATTAAGTCATTATTTACATTATTTAACTAATGTTGTTCTAATACTGAATGCCCTTTTCTTTTTCGGATCCATAAAACAAGAAGTGTTGTAAAATGTCATCATCAATAAACTGTAATGGCAGTGAAACGCAACCAGCTTAACCAACAAGTAGGATTGGGCGATATGGCCAAAAAATTATCACAATAATTTTTTTTCATATCAGCCGATACCGATAATTATCACAAAAAAATTCACACCTTTATTTCTTTTAAGTGTAAGACCAGACCATTAATTGTGGGTTTAAACTACTCTTTATGGTCAGAACATGACAAACACCTCACGTTTTAATTTTTTTTTTAGAATTTAAATTAATAGAACATTTAATTTTTAGTTTCTGTGTGTTCTAATCATGAAACAGGTTTGTGTTGCCTGAATTTGATGAGGCGTATCTTCAGTACAGTGCACTGAAGATTTTTGAAGACTGTGCTGAAGATACACGCATGCTGAAGAAAAGTGTTATTGTTTATTGGCAGGGGATACTAATATAGTTATCATTACAGTTATTGTTCTTGGTGTGAATGGGCTTTAAGAGTGCCACCCAAGCTACTGGGTCTGCATTTACTTTATTAGCTTTTTACAGTGCCTAGCAGATCTTTCTGTTCATGGGCATCAAAAAAAAAAAAAAAAAAATACAAACTAAACAATACAAATATTAAATATTTATTAAATGTATTATATAATATTTCTTATTTATCTGTAAGATAAATAAGATGCTAAAATCGTTATTTATACAGTGATACTGTCATTCAGTGTAATGGATAACAGAGAATTTGCATCACACCAAATGACAAAAACATTACCCTGAATGATGAAACTTCTACTTCAGCTTATACAGGTCCTTCTCAAAAAATTAGCATATTGTGAAAAAGTTCATTATTTTCCATAATGTAATGATAAAAATTAAACTTTCATATATTTTAGATTCATTGCACACCAACTGAAATATTTCAGGACTTTTATTGTTTTAATACTGATGATTTTGGCATATAGCTCATGAAAACCCAAAATTCCTATCTAAAAAAATTAGCATATTTCATCCGACCAATAAAAGAACAGTGTTTATTGTTTTTAATACAAAAAAAGGTCAACCTTCAAATAATTATGTTCAGTTATGCACTCAATACTTGGTCGGGAATCCTTTTGCAGAAATGACTGCTTCAGTGCGGCGTGGCATGGAGGCAATCAGCCTGTGGCACTGCTGAGGTGTTATGGAGGCCCGGGATGCTTCGATAGCGGCCTTAAGCTCATCCAGAGTGTTGGGTCTTGCATCTCTCAACTTTCTCTTCACAATATCCCACAGATTCTCTATGGGGTTCAGGTCAGGAGAGTTGGCAGGCCAATTGAGCACAGTAATACCATGGTCAGTAAACCATTTACCAGTGGTTTTGGCACTGTGAGCAGGTGCCAGGTCGTGCTGAAAAACGAAATCTTCATCTCCATAAAGCTTTTCAGCAGATGGAAGCATGAAGTGCTCCAAAATCTCCTGATAGCTAGCTGCATTGACCCTGCCCTTGATAAAACACAGTGGACCAACACCAGCAGCTGACATGGCACCCCAGACCATCACTGACTGTGGGTACTTGACACTGGACTTCAGGCATTTTGGCATTTCCTTCTCCCCAGTCTTCCTCCAGACTCTGGCACCTTGATTTCCGAATGACATGCAAAATTTGCTTTCATCCGAAAAAAGTACTTTGGACCACTGAGCAACAGTCCAGTGCTGCTTCTCTGTAGCCCAGGTCAGGCGCTTCTGCCGCTGTTTCTGGTTCAAAAGCACACGCCTGTGCACGGTGGCTCTGGATGTTTCTACTCCAGACTCAGTCCACTGCTTCCGCAGGTCCCCCAAGGTCTGGAATCGGTCCTTCTCCACAAATTTCCTCAGGGTCCGGTCACCTCTTCTCGTTGTGCAGCGTTTTTTTGCCACACTTTTTCCTTCCCACAGACTTCCCACTGAGGTGCCTTGATACAGCACTCTGGGAACAGCCTATTCGTTCAGAAATTTCTTTCTGTGTCTTACCCTCTCGCTTGAGGGTGTCAATGATGGCCTTCTGGACAGCAGTCAGGTCGGCAGTCTTACCCATGATTGCGGTTTTGAGTAATGAACCAGGCTGGGAGTTTTTAAAAGCCTCAGGAATCTTTTGCAGGTGTTTAGAGTTTAATTAGTTGATTCAGATGATTAGGTTAATAGCTCGTTTAGAGAACCTTTTCATGATATGCTAATTTTTTTGAGATAGGAATTTTGGGTTTTCATGAGCTGTATGCCAAAATCATCAGTATTAAGACAATAAAAGACCTGAAATATTTCAGTTGGTGTGCAATGAATCTAAAATATATGAAAGTTTAATTTTTATCATTACATTATGGAAAATAATGAACTTTTTCACAATATGCTAATTTTTTTAGAAGGACCTGTACTGCAGACAATCAACTGGCCACCTTGACAGCAAATGACAGCTTTCACTATTGATTAAACTTGTAATCCAGTTAAAAAGAAAGAGAAAGAAAATAAAATGTACAAAAAAGCAACACAGCATAAAAGTGCCAGTGCAGTAAGACAAAATACACTTGTGTAAGACATTTTCTGAAAACAAATCTTAAATGGGTCATTTATTGAGAAATCATATTTTCCTTGATCGTTTGACATACTGTATAAGAGGTCATTGTACTATAAAAAACATCCTGTAAGTTTCAGAACTCAAAACCAAGCTGCTAAAACAACTCGTTTTGGATTTTATCTCAGTATGAAATCATAGTGCGTTGAAAGACCGCCTCTACAGAAGATCACAGCCTACTTCTACGTTATTGCTTCTTTAGCCCCGCCCACCAATTCCAGCATGTACCAGGAGGTGAGCAAATACGAGAGGGGTCTCTGAAATTCCAAGTTGTGGAAAAATGGTCATTGTCTTCTTTGTGATCCTAACACCGTGTCTACACTGGGTGCAAGCAGCGTGACTTGACTTGACTAAAAACAACAGAATCCTTTCTAATCTGTGATTCTGTCTACACTAGACACGGTGCAATGTGGTAAATCCCAGACAGTAAACTGGTGCCTTTACTGGCTCATCCAATAACATGAGTTTGGGGCAGCACAACTCTTATTTTGAAGGGTTATTTACTGTTAGCTTAGAAAACCTAGTGGTGCAGAGCTCACACAAATCACCTGTAAGTGATTTACCCATTCTGTAAGATTTAGCCACTGATTTCATCCACCCATATCCCTTTAACCACACACCTTCTCTCAAACACTCTACCAAACAAAAACATATACAAAGACATATCCAAAATCCCTAAATAAACTATGAATGTCATGCATATACTCAGGCTTGCGATAATCTGTATTTTGTTTCTTAATTGCTTTGGCAACAATTAACATATAAGGAGTGGAATCTGGCCATGATCAACAATTCGTAGGACATAAGAGGGTCCAGGGTAATGATGTAAGTTTACAAACTGGTTAAAGTTCAGATACTGATGACAGTACAATGGCATGGACAGACAGCTTTGCTACTGCTCTTACCATGTGTCAGGTTGCACATATAAAAAGATATGGATCACATGATCAGACTACAGCTACTGAAACATTTGAAACATTCACAAGCATAAGGTGCCGGTGTAAGGTAATCTCTTCTATGCCAAGTCACTCAATAGAGCTTATCCTTTGGAGTCACAGAGCTGTCACTGAGGATGACAATAACATGTAAATGCCACAACAACAAAGTACTCTTCTCAAAGTCCTCTAGGCACAAAGCTGAGGTAAGGTTAAATGATAAGCTTCTGTTGTACTAGACAGATTGAAATGTACACAGTTGACTCATGTGATCTCAAAAGCCAAACGGGGGCAATCAGGGGTAAACTGTTAAAAATAATAATAATAAATAGTGACTGGCTTTGAAGATCACAGCCTCTCAAATGTGATCAAAATGGTTTTGGGTCAATAAGCTGATCAATATGTTAAATCAAGTCCAATAATAGTTTTTACATAAGCTGACAAGCCTCATTTGCTTCCTCAGAAATTCCTGTATCAATTCTGAAAAAGCTTGAGGATATCAGGCAACCAGAGGGATCTGGTATAACCCTTGAATGTGAGCTCTCACGGCACAACGTGGACATAAAGTGGACAAAGGTAAAATTACATGACATCCCCAGAAAACCCTCTTGTTGCAGTACATTAAAAAACACTCATGTTAAAGTCACAAGCCAGTGCTAATAATTATGTGAAGAAAATAAATCTACAAATAAAGAATTCTTCTACTTTCAGAATGATGTTCAGCTTAAACCAGGAAAAAATCATCGTATTTATTCAATGGGAAGAAAGTGCTTTCTACATATACTGAAGTGTGAGCTGGGAGACTCTGGTTTATATATGTGTGATGCTGGGGATGCCACAACATCCTGTACAGTGGATATCTATGGTAACAAGAGAAAATCTGTTAGATTATCACCACATTTATCTGCAGATTATATATATTTCTGGTAGTACTGATTATTTAAAACCAAATCTTAAATCTTAATCCTGCTGCTGAAGTATATCATTTTAAATACAACACTGCCACCTACTGGTACAGAGGTGAATTTAACCAAATGGGAAGCATTTACCCTTGCTTTGTTTTAAATGAGTACGTTCTAAAATTATGCAGTGCCTTTTTATGTGCATTAACATTTCAACAGAGAGGGAGCTTGAGATACTACAAAGCTTAGAGGATCTGGATATTCAAGAAGGTCAGAATGCAGTGTTCATGTGTGAAGTGTCCCTGGAGGATGTGCCCGGAGAGTGGTTTAAGAATGGCGAGAAGATAAAACCAACCAGCACCATTAAGATCCGTCAGGAAGGTTATTCTAGCACCTGTTGCTAAACTTTGCCCTCTTCCAAAAACTGACCAGAAAATATTTCAATCATCATCTGATCGTGAATTTTCTGTATCATGCTTTCCTACTTAGGAACAAAGCACTTCCTCCTCATATGCAATGTTAAAGAAGACAGTTCTGGAGAGATGAAGTTTGTTGCCAAGAATCTTGAGACTACAGCTTACCTTGAGGTGGAAGGTCTGTATTTAGTTTAAGTCAAGCATTCACTACAAATCCAAATCTTGTCAACCCCTTTGATGACAAGTCACTGATGCTTTGACATTTCAAACTGGTTTAAAACTGGTTTGAAATGTGACCAACCAGATGGGTATTTACACTGTCCTGACAAGTGAGAAAGCAGCAATGACCAAAGGTCAAAAAAAATAAAAATAAAAATAATAATAAACGTTTTCCAAGCATCTGTATTTTTGGTTCTTTTAAACATTCTGTACAAATTATTTCATTGTCAAGAATGACAACACTTAAAACTACAACTTTTCATCTCCACAGCACTACCAGCAAACATTGTGAAACCACTTCAGGATAAAACTGCTCTGGAAAAGACCCGTGTCATACTGGACTGCACTCTGACAAATCCCCGTTGTAGCATTCGCTGGTATAAGGGCCCGAATATCATCCTGCCCTCAGAACGCTTTGAGATCTGCAGTGAAGGGTGTTACCGAAAACTTGTGATTCAGCAGGTGTTGCTAGAGGATGAGGGCACCTACAGCGTTCAAGTTGGAAACTACACATCTTCAGCAAAACTAACTGTTGAAGGTAAGGCAAATTCAGTCCTTTCAAACCAATTATAACATTATAAGTTATAAATAATAATTTATAATTTATAACAGCTGGGTGTGAACTGGATTGATTGACAGCACTATCATATAATGTTCCAAAAACCCAGTAGTTCCTTGAGCTGTCAGTCATACAGGGGTTCATTTAGAATAAATAATAACAAGGCATTCTCATATATAGGATATGATCCGGTTTGTTCTATTTTAATTAAAAAATGGGGGGGGGGGCTGATCTAGAAGAATATTTCAGGGCAATGAAAGTGTTTCTGAGTGTTGAAACAGCTTCAGTCAATCACTTCCCTTTTAGGTGGGAAAACCAAACGAGTTTCTTGGCATGAACGCCTCTCCACACAACACCTAATCTCTCATTTGTGTGCGCTTTTTCTACGATAAATAAATGACACCACTTTTCAACGTTTCATGGCACAATTACTTAAGAAATAAGTGCTTTGTGCGTCCAACTTACCCTCAGCCAGTTGGCACTCAAATATAAGGGGCCAGAAGTTTTTTAAATAAATAATAAAACAGAAGGGCAAATTTTACTTCAGAAATTTAAAATATGTTCATCATAGAGACTCATTCAAGTACGTATAAATATAATGAGGACATATTTCATTTACATAACTGGCAATTAAATGTGACAACATGTATTGGCACTTGTTCTCTGTTGAAACAGCTCAGTCAGTCCTGATGGTGCGAGAGCTGCAGGATGTGGATGTAACAGCTCCTGCAGATGCATGCTTTGAATGTGAAGTCTCTTTGCCTGTGGCCATGGCACCTACCTGGACCCTGAATGGGGAGACACTGCATCCTGGTCCTAAAGTTGTGGTAGAGAAACTGGGAACCGTTCATAGGCTCACTCTCAAACAAACATCTGAAGACATGGGCGGCACCGTGTGCTTTATCACTGGGAGAGCTAAAAGCACAGCACATCTGCAGGTCATAGGTATGCCTATATATTGTTATAGATATAATGCATGTTTATATATTGCAAAGTAAAAGTTTGTTTATATATTGTATATATTGTATATCATTATACTTTACTCTGATAGGAGACATTTCTGATGCCTATTCTTAGACATGGAGTCTGGACTTGCTTTAATAAGAACTTGATACACACTAATAGCATGGGCCTTGTGATTTGCAGTGGTAAGGGTTCCAGCTGAGGGTAAGGGTTTATCAAGTGACTGCTGACTTAGTAATCTTTTTTTTTTTTTTTTTCAGGTAACCACTGAGAAACAACACAAGTTACAGTGCATAATACTCAACTATGCCACTATTTAAATACAAAAACACCAAAGGAAATTATGAAACTATTAACTCTTTTAATGTGTCTGAAAGTGATAGGTCTATCATTAATTTATTTGAAATCAAAATTTTACATCTTTAGTGTCATGTTTTACACATTATATCCCGGTTTACATGGTTTACCATCCATCACATAATAATTGTTTGGTTTTTCTAAATTTATGATCAAACGCATTGTGCTTTATAAAAAAATACAAAAAATGAACAACACCAGGCCAGATTCCCAGACATGTAATTAACCCATGTCGTTATGACTTAAGTTTCTTGCACAGTAATTTGGTATTTAATTTTTGAAATTTGTGTACTACTGTATATCCTTGTATAGATATTCCGTGTTGTTTTTTTAATTCTTGTTTTGTGGGATGCAGATTAAAGTGAGGTTATGGCATGTAATAAAAATGTGCAGGGCCAAAGATTATCAAAAGAGGGTTTGGGATGGAAAGTGACTTCAACTATATAACAAATACACTGAGTTCATGAATACAGACATTTACAAATAAATGAAAATGGTTTTAAGAGTTTTAGTTGTTTGCTTCTGTTGTAATAAAAGGTGTCCCAATTCATGCCTTTTACTTAAGTATCCAAATAAAGTGCTGCAGTTTTCCCTTGTTTATCAATATCTTTTCTTGCCTTTTTTTTTAATTTCTTTTAGTGAACAGTCAATACAGTACTTAGAAAATGTCCCTCTTCAAGTTCAGCACTGCCATCTATTGGTACTGCAATCCAGAAATGAAAGTTAACCTATATTCAGTCTTTAAACCTGTATTTCTGACTTTCTTTGGAAACGCAAAATGTACCAGTGCCCTCTCTAGTGTTTAACAGAAAGAAACAGTATGATAAAAGAGTGATCTTAATGAAGTGGTTTGTAATGGCTTGAGAAGCGTGTGTATTTTAGTGTGAACTATTCCTTTAAGATTAACAGGTCACAACCATAGACTGTATGAAAACAGGTCACAACCAAGTAGTTTTCACTAACTTTGACTTAATTTGGTAAACTAACCTCTATAACCGTTCCGTGTTCGAACTTCAGGCGTCGCGACGCCGCCACACGCGGTAAAAAGGTATCTTCGACGCGATAAAAGGTCGCTAGACTCTGTAACGTTACTGTGAAGACGCTTGTGGACGTTCCTAGTGCTGTCGCTTTAATGTTACTGACTAGACTGCACATCTGGACATATCTTTAGAAAACGCAATCACATTTTTTGTCGCGTGACTCACGCATTCATTTAGTCGCCAACTCTCTCGTGTCGCCGGAAGTCGTCAGCTCTCCATTGAAAATGAATGGGATCACGTCGCTTTGTCGTTGGAACGGGGCGTCAGTTTTTGTCCTAACCAGTTTTTAAATTACTGTACATACTACATAGACAGCCTACAACATCACAGAACAATACGAAGTTTTAGAAAAAGGCTGTTGATTAGACAGCATTAAATAAAAGTTTAGAAACAACAAGCATCTTTGCATGAAGTAAAGCGTTCTCCAGTTTCAGGAAAAAAGACAAAACGGTCATTTCAGCGGTACCTTAAGGTAATATATACACTTTTGTATTAATATGTACGTTTAGAGTACTAATATGTACCTTTAAGGTACAAAAGAGTGAACCACTGTATCCAAAAATAGTGACTTAGTGATGGCTCTTAATTAAGTGATATTTTCACACTGACTTGAAATTAAATATTGGTTTGTCTGTTTAAATGTAATAACATTTGGTTAAAGATTATTTGTATAGCACATTACATCATTGTTGTAAAAAATATCTCTATATGTGACTCTAGAGGGAGCCATTAGCGGTCAAATAAATTTAAGATTGGCCCAACCTTAGTTTCCTTCAGGCATTAACTCTAGTCTTCATTTATCTTAATAATGCCTAGAGTACCTATAAAAAGACTTGCTGTAGAGCATGTTAAAATCGGCTACTATGAGAAAACTGATTACTTACAGTACTTATGGCAGTTAATAAAAACGAAACAATTTATAAAACTACAAGTGAAGCCTTACCACTATCATATTTTTGTTCAGGAGATCAGAGAGACATTAACACGTTTCAGATTCAGTAATTACTCATTAAGAGAAGTGCATTTGTGGCCTCTGTGAGAATATTGAAAAGGCGGCATACAAGCCCTACCAAGACGATTACATAACCTCAGAAAAACATGGGCCTGGGTTGGTCCTGTTGCATAAGCAGACTAGTGTGAGAAGTCCTACTGAGATTGATGAACAGTCAGACCTCGGAGAACGTACCAAGTCAGACATGCAATTCAATAACATGTTCTCTACCGCAACATCAGTTTCCAACATTGAAAGACTCTTATGTGCTCACCTACCTATTCAATTTAGGCTGAAGTTCATTGAAGTTGCATAATTTCTTTTGTCATGACATTAGTAACACTTTGAATGACTGACATTGATTATTTTGAAATGTATACACAAATAACGTATATACAAACCATGTAAATGCACATCCAATACTATTGGAAATAATACCAGAAATATAATACAGGGTTTGATTCAAGTACAAAAGAGAAAAATCAATTGTGCTTTTTAAGAATCAAATTTCACTCAAGCTGCTCTTTAAACTTTTATGAATAACAAAAAAATAATAATAATAATTCTCCATGGCACAGCACTATTTTCATTAATATCACAAATATAGAGAGATGACAAATGTTTCGCCATCACCGAATCTATTTAAAAAGTCAAACACTGAAAAATGGACAAAAAAAAAAAAAAAAACAGTATTAAAAATTATAACATCACCTTTACACTCTCTCCTGGACACATGAACATCACCATTATGTCTCGAAACATCAATATTGGCACTTGCAAAACAATCAACTTCTGAGCAAGTATACAATCCCCATAAGGAAAACCATCCATATTAAATGGCATCTAACAAGAAGGCATGTCAGCTGCACATTAACAGGGGCTCTCCAGTCCACAGTATGGCATGCCCAAATCACTTTCTCAATGAACCATCTGACAGCTTAGTGATCTAATGGAGAGTTAAGGCATTACGAGTCGAACATCTGCTTCCACTGACAAATCAAGGTTTGATTCCAGTATTCTTTACTTGTTTTGATTAATATAAACACACAAATTGCATTATGAATTTAAAACTATACAGTATTAGACAAACTGATTTTGTAAATAAGACCACTTTGATATTGTCTGATGAATTTTTGCTACAGTAATTTTAAGGCCAAGGTGAATGACCTGGCATTAGACAAAATAAAGCATACTGTATTCAAAAGGTGCATGAGCGTAACCTTCTGAGTGAAAACGGGCCGTGTGACACAAGAAGTGCTGGGCCAGTTTCCCTTTCTTACATCTGTTGCTTTGTGAATTTCAAGTGCGGGCTGATTGCATCATTAGTCTTCTTCAAATTTTGATTGAGGAATTGGAGAAGGAAAATAAAAACATGATTTTTGAAAAAAAAAAAAAAAAAAAAAGGGATAATGAAAGCTTGTTTTAGAGTCCAATAAAGTTGGCTAGATAAAAAAAAAAAACAGCATATTATTCCATGTGATTGCCATTCATGGTTTTGTCCTCACTTTAAGTAAGATCTTGAAGTAAACTCAATAAACGCAAGGAATGAGGGAGTTTAACTCAAGATATAAACCCAAGAAGAGGAAGTCATTTTCTTAAAAAAAAAAAACTGATCTTCTCAAATCACCAACCAAAGAGGACAATCAACTTCATTTTAACAGGGCTTCCCTCAACCATAAAAAGGAAAGAGTTGCAAAGAAGGAATAACACGTTTTTGGGTGAATGGCACGAAAACATGCCCAGGCCACATTGCCCCCTAAAATCAAAAGTAAAATAAATATAAAATGATATTTGCATATAGAAAACAAAGCATATTTTATCTTTTTTTTTTTTTTTTGCATTGTGAAATTAATTTGATGACAATTAAACAATTTGTCCCTCATTATTACCATAATACGTCTGGACATTTTGCTTTAGCTTTTTTTTTTTAATTTCCATTATTATTTAAAATTAGATTACTGTAATACAGTATGTTTCGTATAAACAAGCATAAATTAAAGGCAGTACAACAAATACAACCATAATATATAAATACAATTTAAATAATATATATATATTTTTACACATTACAGTAAATATAAGTTAGAATTTTTGCATTATGAAAAAAAAAAAAAGAGGGATTGTGCTTAATTGTCAAAATAATGTCACAAAGGCAAAAAAGCATCTCTTTCATTTCCTTTAAGAAAAAATCATTTCTATTAATTGATTTTTCAGGGTGAAATATGGTCTTGCCTGCTTTCCTGAGATTCACGCAACTGAGTGTTTAAACAATCAGCTTCTTATTGAATGCATGTAATAGCTAAAGCAGTCCTTCACAGTTGTGTCATTCAACTTCTTTTTCTCTATCAAACATCATATGAATGGAATTCTGGGTAGGTGATGAGGACTGAGCTAGTGGCTGGTCCTGTTAGGGGGAAGAAGTGTGCTGCTCCAAGCCCAGCGGCCTCCCTGGCCCCATAGTGACAGCTGCCCTTAGTGTTGTGCTAGCTAGTAGTCCTCTGCTGCTTCAGCACAGTGTAGACATTATCCACTTTACTCAGTCTCTCAAAGAAAGGGATGAGATCCAGCAGCTCTGTGTCAGACATGTCATCAAACCAGGAGGCAACAGGTACCTAAACATAAGAGAGAAGAGTGTCTGTTAAAACTAATATGAATACTGGGACAAAGCGACAAGCAACTAACAAATAAACTCACACGAGGTTTAGCAGGCTAAGCACTGTGCATAATATATCATGAGACCCAAAGCAGTTATATGCGCAAAAGAACAAAGAAAGGCAGTAACGTACAGCATTGTCTGGGTGGAAGATGTAGGAGGCTGGCGAGTTGTCCACAATGATGACTTTGTTAAGATCCCTGCCTAGACGGCTTAGGTCCTTGACATAATTTCCACGGTGGAACACACAAGATTCCCGGAAAAGACGGCTTCGGAAAGCTCCCCACTTGTCCAGCAGATCCGAGACGGGATCAGCATACTAGAAAAACAGAATGTGACAGGCACGGTTAGACAGAGGGGCAAAAACAGTGCCAGGATCAAGAACAAAACCTGTGAACACTTTTCTAAAATATAGGACTTCCACACCCATGAAATTACATGAGTCTTAAGTAGTCTGTGATTACTGGATGAAGAAAACATTTCTATAAATAATCCTCAATTAAAGGTGTATATATAGTACTGGAACGACTAAATACAATAAAATAGCAGCAAAGTCGGCATACTGTTGCTCCCAAATAATCCTTATACCTCATATATATATATATATATATATATATATATATATATATATATATATATATATATATATATATATATATAGAGAGAGAGAGAGAGAGAGAGAGAGAGAGAGAGAGAGAGAGAGAGAGAGAGAGAGAGAGAGAGAGAGAGAGAGAGAGAGATGATAGATGAAAATAAGGATTCGTATTTAAAAAAGTAAATAAATAATAAATAGGAAAACAGACACTAAAGTCGCACACTGTTGCTCCCAAATCAATTTATTAAGCTCACCAAGAGAAAAAAAAAATCCAGACCTGAAAACATCCATTTTAAATTAATTAAATGTTTTCCACAGCTGTGGGAACCCTGTAGCCATCTTTAAATCTGATACATACTGTACAGTAAGTAATGTTAAATCCTATTTATTAATAAACTTATTGCTTAATACCTTGCATGGTGCAAAATCCTTTTGCATTTCTTACCTTGGCTAAGCTTGCAGTGAATAACACACACTCGAACAGTTCACCCATCCGTTTGAGAAACTCGTCAACATGAGGTCTCTTCAACACATACACCTACATTCAGAAGGCAGACAGAGGAAAAACAGTTCAAATATGAGTCATTACTGCAATGGATTCAATTCAGCAACTATCCGAAGGGGGAAACCCAGCATATGTGAAAAACTGGTCACATTCATTATGATATATTACTAAATAAATAAGATTTATATTAGCTTGCATTTTGATATGATGCTTCATATAACGATGAGTTTTATGTGATCATAGAACGATAAACCCTGTTTTAAGAGCAGCAATAAAACGGGTTGTTTTACTCTAACAACTAGGTCAGCCAAGCTTGTTTATGAAGCTGGTGGTCTCATTCCTGAACCAAGTCATCCCGAATAGGCTTTCCTGACATTACAAGCCTATCCTGGATTACTTGAAACAGGCCAAAGCCTTATCGGTCTTCAGTCTTCAGTCTTATGGTGTAACTGGGACTGTTGGCCTTTAAAGGGCCAAGGCACAATACTGTCACAGCCCAAGAGAGCAATAGACACACTCTGAGGAGAGATTGATGGCCAGTGACTTCTCAGAAGCCAGTCAGGGTTTCTCCATTTCGTCAGGACTCAGAAATAGCCACCTGCTGCTCTGACCCATCAGCGGAGATGGCAACGATACTGTCAGGTAGCACAGCCAACTTAAATGGCAATACGTAAACAAGAGATAAAGTTCGTGTAGTTCAACACTGCGCAACAGTAGACAGACAAATAGAGGTCACAGGTTAACTTGGACTGCATGATTTTTCTTGATATTCTATCACCATTGTTCTGTTCTAATGAAAATTAAATACTTATTCTGTGCGGGACAACTGCACGCCATTTTTATGTTTGTGTGCAGGAAGCAAGTAAATGGAAAACATGACAATGCTCACATTATAATCAACAAAGCTTTTACTGCAGATTATCAGTTTCACACACTGAGAACAGAAGTGATACTTAAAAGTTTGTCCAATTAGGATGAGTAATGACAGGCTTACAGACTTATTTAAAACCTTATGAGTCACCACTGCATTCATGCGTATAATGGGCTATGATTGGCTGCAATTCTCATCCACTGCCAAAACATGTAAATACATTATTTTGATTGAACGCTGTAATTCAGGGCTTTCAACCTGGAGTCTGGGAACACCAAGGAGTCAGCAAAAGGGTTATAGGGGGTCTGTGGAAAATGTGAAAAAAAAAATAAAACAAAAAAAACACACGTAGTAACATTACCTCTACAAGTTGGTAGAAAAATGTATATTTTCCAGATAATATTTTGGTTTACTTTGGCTTCAATACAGTAAGAATATAAGACCAAATTATTTAAAAAATATATACACACTTTTTCTTTCAAGAAAGGTTCTTCAGGATGTCATATTTCTAGGATATTGGCATCAAAATGGGCATCTTTCGTTATTGAAACAGCAGTTATAATCTTGATCTTTTTTCCCCAGTTAATTGTGCAGGCTTACGGCTAACAATTTAATTTCACAGCCTAACTTCCAACTCCTTAATTATTTATGAACATCCTTGTATGAGAACAGGTTACGCTCACCTGATGTACTGTTCCATCAATTTCCACTGGAATGATAAAGTCAGCATTGTTTACCGGCTGGGAAGAAAAAAAAACAAACAATAAAACTGAACTGTCGCAACATATGTTAAATATATATTGCAGGTGGCTGGATCAATGACTGACAAGATGTTAGTGAACATGAAAGACCCAGCAGGCTCCAGTCATTATTCAGAACATTGCCACAGACCCTGAGAGTGCTCTTTAGATAGGCCTAGAAACTCAATCTCAAATGTTAAGATAATCACGTTTATGTGTTATAGAGATGTCAGGACAGCGTGACCTACATTCACAGATGTGGCATGATGTAACATCATGCTGTCTTGTGCTAAAAGATCACACTTGTTTTACTTCGGACTTTAAAAGGAAAAGTTCACCCCAAACATGAAAAAAAGGCCATAAAATTTGCCATACAACTTTGCAGTACATTCTCTGTCTTTTAAAACCATGATGTTTTTGTGAAGAACAGACTGACATTGAAGTCATAAATAAATATCAGACTAATGTGTTGATGTGGTGTTGTTTTTTTGGTCCTTTTGGAGTTTGTGGTTACTCTGACCTGTTGCTCAGTACAAAGTGTAATTCTCCTTTTGTGTTCCACAATAAGTAAAATAACAACAACGTGTAGATTTAAAACATAAGGGGGAAATAAATAATAACAGAATTGATATTTTTGGATGAACTACTTTTAAACAAACAGCTTATATTTAATAAACTCAATATACTTAAAGTTCACTTTCTGATTGCAAGTAGGTCAAAGTCATTAGAACAGTGTCGGTGCTAACACTCCTGAAAAGAAAACATTCCTTTTCTTCCTGGCATTCCCAAATTGTGGACATAGCACATTAATGATGTCATGCAGCAGGAGAAAAACATTCTTCCATAAAGAGTCAAATCAGTGAATGCCGCATTTCTCCGGAAAAGTGCATGTGTGTAAAAAACAAACAGTAAAGGGACCATTAGACAGATTCATTTAACCAAAAGAAGCTTACTACACTTTCTCTAGTCAAATAAGCTTACTTGTATTTACACTGGCACAATCAGCAAAACATTCTGCACCACTGTCAATTTGTATTTAAAAAAAACAAAAATATTGTATTGTTTTTCTACAAACGTTTCCTGAACCCTCCCATCATCCGCCATTGGTTTAACAAACGGAAAGTCCGGTCTCAAACTAACGCCATTGGTTGAGTTTGCTGCTGGTCAGGCAGCTCAAACAAACATGATAGAATGAACGCATCACAGAGCCACAGTTTGTACCATAAGCTGTGTCTCATTTAGAAGGCTGCGCCCTCTGGAGGTCGCATTCGAAGGCTGCATATGTCATCGAGGCGGTCTCATTTCAAAAAAGCAAGTAGGACACTCTGAATGTGACCTTCAAATGCGCCTTTCTTTCACAGCAATTTTGAGGATGCATAAGGTGTATCCTTCGCTGCTACAGATAACCCACAATTCCTTGCGTCGCCGTAAACAACTGTCATTAATTTGAAAAAATGCCAGGGTCAGCAGATGTAAACACGAGCGCAGATGTGGTTTACAACTTAACGTAACGTTACCTTAAATCGCCTAAAGATAAAAACGGATTAACTTTTTCCTAAATATCCTCTTCTTTTTTCTTTAACTTAAGTATTTTGTACATACACTGTAGCTCCTCAAAAGTTGAACAAAATAAAACAAATAAAAGCATTTTTTTAATTACTTTTCAAATGTAAAATAATTTCCTTCATTTAAGTATAGTGTGAGAGCGCAACATGCTCTAAACATGTTGGCATAGCAACGCGATACTTCCTGTTTCCTTTTCCGCCAGTCTTTCAAAGGCCATCTCGTTTAATTCTAGGTTGAGGACACTTCGTATACGCATCCTACAGAGGATTCGACCTCCGGAGGACGCAGCCTTCTAAATGAGACACAGCTATAGACTGTATAAAAACATGGACGTAGTGTCTGTGATGTCACCCGCAGTTTCTTAAGCTCAAAGTGAGCGGAGCAGGCCGTCGCCATCTTGGCAGCGCGTCACTGCCGCATAATCGAAAATGGGCAAAAAGGCGGGAGCTGCTTGCTGAAGCCACGCCCAACTAGCTCGACGGCAGTGTCAGCAGCGGTAATCCACCTGTCACTCAAGTGGCCACGCCCTTAATTATGCCAAACTTTAAGGCTTAATATAATTTAAACGGATGAGTTATAAAAAAATTCACCCCCCTCACAGCTGTCATGAAGGGCAAAATTAGCTTTATAGACCAAAATCATTTTTTGAACCAGGCCATAAACATGTTTTTTTTCTGCTGTAAAGTTGGCCATTTTAACATGGGGAGTCTATGGGATTGACTCCCTTTTGGAGCCAGCCTCTAGTGGCCAGTTGACGAATTACAGTTTAAATCACTTCCATATTGGCTTTACCAGAGAGAGTGGGAGGTTGATGCTTGGTTTGTAAACTTTTCAGAGTTGTCTATGCACATTAAAGGGATAGTTAAATCCGAAATGAAATTACTCACCTTTATGTCAAACCTGTAAGACTTGCTGTCTTCTGCAGTGATATTTTGAACAATGTTTCTACTGTTTTTGTCCATATAATTAAAGTCGGTGGTGTCCAAAGCAAACCAACCCTGGAGCCAACTGACTATCATTGCATAGACAAGAAACACTGAAACATTCTTCTAAATATTTCTTTTGAGTACTGCAGAAGAAAGCAAGTCTTACAGGTTTGGAACAACATGACGATGAGTGAGTCAATGACAGAATTTTCCTTTTTAGGTAAACTATCCCTTCAAACCGGAGAACATCAGATAAATGACAATTCAGCTTTAAAGTTTGTGATGTGAATGCATGCAATGGTGTTAAATATCTATCTATAACATTTGAGTCAAGTGTATCCCATATCCATGATATGATTAGTTGGGATGCCAACAGCACATGTGACATAGTTAATTCACACCCGCCGCCAGACATAAAGTGATGGAAAAACAGGGCTCAACACACTGACTTACCTTGAATGAACTGTGGACTAGTGTTTCATCCAGATCAATGACTACACAGATCTTCCCTATATCTTTAGACTTTATCTGTGGAAGAAGTGGTTTGGCTGGGACCTGTAATAAACATTTAAAGGACACTGGTAAATAAGTAGCTAAGTTGGCATTTACAACAACAAGCTATTTTATAGTATAACTTCTTATGTCAAAGACATTATCATACAAATGAAGACTGAAATTGCATGTTAGCTATACAAAACAATTTATGTTTTGGATGTTTGCATCTTATATTATGTATCTTAGTCTGTTAGTAGACAAGAAACCTAGTTTTATGGATAAAATATGTAGGGCTTGCTGGTGTGTGTCAACTGGTAAAGATTTCATTTGAAATTCTATACGTTTGCCCAAGTATCTGTTGAGGGACAGGGTTGCTTCACATCATTTAGAGCTATTAAGTCCAGTGTAAAAATGTGACCGGTATAAAGTCACATGGAAAAATGTAAAACACTAAGCATGATGTGTCCACAATTTCAAGAGAATTAAATAGAAATACACATTTTAACACTAGTTTAACTGTTTGAGTTCTTTGTTTTAACCCAGGTATTAGCCTATGTCACACTTTCATTTGTTGTTCCAAAAAATACAGATAAATATAGAAAAAATAAATAGAAAAAATATATTTAATTCACTGGACTATTAAAAAGTCATTACCAAATGATAAAATAAATAAAAACAAAATAGATAAATAAATAAACGTTTGATGTTCCTAATGTTCCATTTGTGCTTTTTGTGCAATAAAAATCTAAAAATCATTGATTAGGTTTGAGTTTGAGTGCGGATCCTGCTTTTTTCATTTGAAGTAATTATGATTTTTACTGATATAAGCACCCTATGTATCAGTTCGGTTGAGCACAGTGATTTCATTTTTTATTTATTTTTTATTTTTTGGATTCAAATGGTTTTTCCATTGAACTTCAAGGGAAAAAAATAAATCATACAATTATAAAAAATATACATTTTATATATATATATATATATATATATATATATATATATATATATATATATATATATATATATATAAATAAAACTAGGATATATACACTACCATTCAAAATTTGGGATCTGCATTTTTTTTTTTACTGACTCCAAACTTTTGCACAGTAAGGCAAGGCAAGGCAAGTTTATTTATATAGCACATTTCGTACACAATGGTAATTCAAAGTGCACAATTAATATGCAAATACACCATGATTAGACTTTGGTCACAGAGCCCAACCCAAACAGGGTGTATTAGTTATAGACATGAGTATCCATAAGGGGGCATGAGGTAGCTCTTTTAGCACTAGCATTCCATAAGCAGAGGAAGATCAAATGACTGTCTGCAGCTTGGGTGGGATACCAAAGCTGCTGGCCAACCAATTTTTCATCGAAAAGTACACAGTGCACACACAGTCTGAAATCGACTCTGTCCTACGTTTACAGAATGAACATCTCAAGACCTGCAGGCTCTTCCGGAATTCATTACGAAGTAAAAACAGAGATGGCAAGAATGTCTGGCAACTCAGAACAGACTAATTGTATTCTTTTACAAGCAAAATGTTTTGACATTGAACGATCAGATTCATGCATACAGACTTTTCAAAACATGCTTTAAACTCCTAAACTCAATTAGCAAGTGTCTCCCCTAAGAAAAAGGTACCTGATCTATGGGCGGAAGACAGAATTCACAATCACAGTCCTCTGGGTACTCTTCATCTTCAGATACATCACTCTCCTCATAAGAATGACTCTGTTCAATGTTTTTTTGGTCGGACTTAAATGACGTGTCTTGTTCAGATGCTTCATTTCTTGCAACTTGATGTACAAGTTCCTCTAATTTTTCATTTTTCTGGTGCTGCTCAGACAGACCATCTGTTCCAGGAGGATCAAGAAGCCCACAGGGGTCTTTTGGCTCGGTGTTGGCCTCTTGCTGACCATCTGATACACAAAGAGTGCCAGTCTCTGCGTTTGACTGCTCCCCAAAGGCACAAGAGACCAGCTGATCAGCAGTTGGGGTTTCTTTACCTTCTTCATGTTCCCCAGAATTTCCTACAACATCCTCAAAGTCAAAAAGGTTTGTTTCTTCATCTTCGGTAGTTTCAATCTCTCCACAACAAGGTCCATGAGCCCCCTCAGTTTCATCAAAGTCAGAGTGTGTCTCCTTGATTTCATCGATTTCAACCACAGGACTGAGATCTTGTACATTTTCTGTGATCTCGGAAGTGTAATTTTCAGTTAAACCCTGACTGACCTCAGTTTCCGACAATGTACTTTCTTCAACAGGAGATTCTGAAGTATCAGCTCCTTGAAATGTGTCCTTCACAGCACACAATCCCGTGGAATCATCAGATATACTGTCGAAAGCATTTTCAACCACTTCTTCAAGTCCATAAGCTTGAACAGCTGCAACACAGGACACTTGCACATCCATATCTACATGGGGTTCAATGACCGCTTCATTTTTGTGGCAAAGTTCATCATACCTGCCCTCAGAATACAAGAAGCATTCATCCATAAAACCAGGCCCATAATCTACAGCTTCAAGGACCTCATCTGTTTTGGCACATTCATGGATCTGACCCAGGTTGAGTCCAACAGCTACAGCTTCAGCATACGTTTTACTGCTTTCCTTTCCTGTCACTTGTCGCTCAGAATCAATCTCACACGCTTCTTCACAAGCACCTAACATTTGCTGTGTATATCTTATCTTATCCTTACCTTCATCAGGGTACTCATCTGGCTGTAGGATTTGAATCAAGGACTCATCATCCTCTGTAAGATTTTCCTTATCACATGGTTGATCTGAGAAGATTTCAAACGATTCTGACTCAACAAAACTTTTGAATGATTCAGTTTCAGAGCTACCTTGACTTTTACCATCCATGCAGTCACCATACTCCTCCTCGCTCGACTCATCTGAAGAACCTGCTGCTGTGGTCACTGCATCCAGGGAGATGTCCACATTCGAGTGGTGTTCAAACTTTACCTCCTCCTCATCAAGTTGAAAAGATCGAGGAGTTTCATCATTACAACGTTTCCCGTTCTCCAACTCATCACACTTTTTACAGAGCTTCCTACAGATATCCAAAGCTTGAACTTCACGCTTGCAATCTATGACTTCAGGGGTTTCTACCTCTCTATTTGACTCACTCATTTCAGCAGCAAGACTTGAAGTCTCCTTATTATGCCTCAAAAGATCAGTAAGAAACTGAGAAAGCCACCGAGCCTCAAAGGTTTCCATTGATCCAGAAAATATGGCATCGGACTGAGATGGTTTCCTAACCTCAGTTCTGCTGCTATGATTAGGCAAATTTTCTTTGGTTACTTCAGGGATGTGAAAGACAGAGCTGTGTGTTCTTGAAGACTCTTCTGCTAGTCTGCTCTGATGTGAGCCCTCAGAATGGTCAGTGGGCACAGTGGGAGTGCACTGTTCACGCACATAACATTTCTCAAAGTACGTTCCACAGCTTGTGCATTGCTCTAAAACCTTAAAACATACAGAGGATTCGCTGTGCTCAGAGAGTCGGTTACAGTCTTGATGCCCTTTAGTTGGGGAGTCAAAGGTCCAACTACAATCAAAGGTCTCAGATGAACAAGTCCAATCATCTAGGCTGTTTAGCAGAACTCTGTCATCAGCGGTGTCCATTTGCCCAGTAAGCTGTGTGTGCTCAAGGGACACACAGTGGTCAGATGGCTTACTTTCTTTAGAGTCCTGACACAGTTCAGGGGATTCAAAATGTGTGGCATGGTATTTATCAAGCTTGTTCTGATTGTTAGGTTCAGCCTGTTTAGATGTCTCGCAGTCTTCAGAATCTAGTTCAACTACACCATTTTGATCAGATATACTGTCATCAGGACTGCTGTTTTCACACTTGCTGTACTGTTCCTGATATTCTCCATCATATTCAGAAAGCATTTCATGATCTGACGGATCTAATTGTAAGGACTCAACATCAACTTGTGGAAAGGAATCACAAAGATCTCCCTCCGTTACTAGTTCTGCATCATCTTGTGGTAAAGGTTTACAATCATCTAGGCTCATCTCGGACGAAATGATTTCTTCCGTATTATCATGGTGAAAACATTCTGGGCTAAACTTTACCGGTTCTACATCATCTTGCAGATTAAACACACAAAAGTCTGATCTCATCTCAAATGAGTTTAACTGTACTGCATCATGTTGTTCAAAAGAGTCACAACTACCTAGTCTCATCTCAGTTAAAATGATCTGTTCTGCATCATGTTGTTGTTCTGCATCATCTTGTTGAAAAGACTCACAATCATCTAGGCTCATCTCAGATAAAGTTAACTGTTCGGCATCATGTTCAGAAATCTCACTTTGATCACTTCGCTCAAATGCAATGCTAAGTGCATTTTGGCTTATTTCAACCAAGTCAACTGAAGAACTGCTTATTTCAAAACACTCACTGTGCTCAGAGCAGCTGTCCAACAAAGAGCTGTATCCAGATGAACAAGACCGATATGAAAATTCACCATTGATTTGACCATTTTCAAAGCAAAGCCCATCAGCCTCTTTCACCTCGATGGCGTTTTGGTGTGCTGTGGATTCATAAAGTGCTTCTTGTTCTGTGCACAGTTCTGCAGCATGTTCCAAAGACTGGTTTTCCTTTTTAGGATCTCCTTGTCCAGAGACCTCAGAATGGCCAAAGCATAGTTCAGCTGGCATGTTTACTTCGGAGTGCTCGCTTTTAAAAAAGGCAGAGGATTCCAAGTACTTAGTAATGTTGCTTTCGGCAAAAGACATCCGTTCTTCAAAACACTGGCAAAGGTCAGAAGAAGGGAAACACTCCAAACATTCTCCCATAGGTTTGCTTTCTCCAGGGAGCCTGCAAGGAGAGTCAGAGATCTGCATTGGCAGAGGAGCCGCGCAAGGCTGAAGGGGTTTGTTGAGCCCACAGCCTGCCTGAGACACCAGCAGCAATGTGCACGCTGACATGACAGAGGGGTTGAGACTCCACTGAACCCTGCACTCAGCCCGCCTTCAGGACACCTACCAATTTATTTTGGTGCTTCAGAGACGTGACAAATAACTCTTGGTGTATCAAATCACTATAAAAAGCTGAAGTAAGGCATAAATCCGAATCCGACACCTACAGCGTCTTGACACCTGATCTACTTGTAGTTGTTCACAGCCATGCTTTTTTCCCTGAATAATTAGTTCAATGGAATTATGAGTGGCAACATTTTTTACATATCTTCATATCGGCTTGCAATTAGTTGGGAATTATGAGAACAGATAGTATTTAGGGTCTTTACATGAACGCAATTGAGATTAATTCTCATCATGGTACACTCAACTCGTAAACAGGAAAAGAATTGCGCAAAAGCTAGCTTGAGGTTTTGGTTTCCTCACTATCACAGCTGATCATGTGGCTCTCGGCCGTGTAAACCACGAGCTAGCCAGTATTCAGGAAACGCTAGAGCAGTGCTTCCCAAACCTGTCCTGGAGGCCCCCATGCCCTGCACTTTTTGTATGTCTCCCTTATCTAACACGCCTGATTCCACTCATCAGCTCGTTAATAGAGACTGCAAGAATCAAATTGGGTGTGTCTGATTATGGAGTCATACAAAATGTGCAGGGCAGGGGGTCCTCCAGGACAGGTTTGGGAAGCAATGCGCTAGAGAGTACAGGGTGGAGAGGCAGCGGGATGTCAAAATAAGAAGTTACCAAAACTGAAATAACTCTTACTTTTGAGATGGTTCCATTCTCTTCCACCAGCAGCGGGGCGTTGTTATTGACAGGTACGTGATCCGTTTCGTCATGACAAAGGCAGCAGAAGAGACTGTGGAAAATGCCACGACTGCGGGGTTTCTTCGATGAGGATGCAGCATGTGGAGAGGCACCTGGGAAACGAGAAGCAATCATATCACACCAACAGCTACCCTGCTGTTCACCGTCATATATCTTTGCATACATGATACACTCGGCTATTTCCGACAGCTTACGCTTGTTATGAGATGACTGTATTCCTATGCATGTATAAATGATCGGTAATAAATGGTCTTATATTACAAATATACAGATGAGTGCAAACATCAGAATAAAACAAATGGATACAAAAACTTGCCAAAATACTGCAAAAAGATTTTAGTAATTATATACTGTACCTTAAATTAAGACCAAATCCAAAGCATGTCTAAGTCACATTTTGAGATATTGATTAAAACAAGCAGTCTTCTTACAGTGTTGTAAAATCTTTCACTGAAAGCCTTTGCATAACTGTTTTTTTAACTGTATAGAATGAAACAACGTCTATGGATTTCTGAAAGGGTGGAGTGGAGCTTTTATTAATTGGAAACACATGTGTGTCACACCCATGAGCTCCCCAAAACTTACTCCAGAATCTGAGCTTCAGCATACGACATACGACAACAATGCTTTTGAGTCTGTTGAACAGAAAGTTATTCTGAAGAATGTGGGCAACCAAACAGTTGCTGGTCCTCAGTAGTGACTTTCATGGTGTTTTTTTTTTCCTAGCAGCTGTTTGTTTGCCCACATTCTTCAAAATATCTTCTTTGGTGTTCAGCACAAATTAATACAGGTTTGGGACCACATGAGAGTGAGTAAATAATGACAGCATTTTAATTTTGGGGTGAAGTATCCCTTTAAATGACAAGTGGCAGCATGTTTACTACAATTAGCCTGCTTTCACTTTAAGACCTTCACGCATCTAATATACAGGCACGCATCTGTTTTTCTTTCAACTGTGTACTTTCACTTTCGACATAACCAAGTGTGTTTATATGTAAATCTTGAGTGTTTTATGAATGTATGTCACTTTGTACAGTATATTGGGGGGAGGCGAAAGATCTGTAACTAATAAAATGTGTGCTGTAGCAGGATACTACGATATTTCTTCAAAAGCAGATTGTGGAGACATTTGAATCATCCACGATCAATAATCGTGTTATCGCACACCCCTAATGAAAATATATAACCACCTCTATATTTTAAGGGAATTGCTTTGCAAAGGGTATCATCATCATATTTGGGGGTTCTTGGCATCGAATAGTTTGAAAATCAGTGTTAGCGTACACAAACACAAAATTATTTGAAATGACCATGCCTGCTGTTTGCTAATAAGCAAGATATTTGTCACCAAATACAGCAGACAGGGACACAGTATCCGTGAATAGTGACACATTACAGGGAATCCACGTGATTATGGATCTATGTTGGGCTCGGGGCAACAGCACAGCCCTGGGCAACTTACAAGAGCGAACAACAGCGACGAAAGCTGGACTTTGCAAGACAAAATCTTTGACAAATTAGGCTGCGGCCAAGACGGCTGAGGCAGCTGTCAACAGCCAAGATTAGCAAGCCATTCAAAATTCAAACTTAAAGCTCATGTATCCAACCGAGCTATAATAAACAAGTTAGTTAAAACATCCAGTACTTTCACTGAAATACTAAAAGCACATTATTGTAACAGTAAACGAATATGATCAGAAACTAAAGCCTGAGTTTTTGTTTTAAATTTAGATTAGCCTGTTAGATTTATCTTCATTTTGACATGTCCTTTAACATAAAAGTTGCCCTTAAAACCAAACTTAACCCAAAGAACATATATGCCGTGAGCTGCCAGCCCATCATCGGGATATAAAACACGTCTCTTGACCTTCAAACACAAAATATACATTGACTTGTCAACGATACCACACACACGCTAACCGTGCATGTGACCCCCTGTAAATATCCAGAGAATCTGACAGGTCATAATAGTGATACATCGCTAAGCGAGCACACCTGCATCCCGGCACAGGACACGAGAGTGACAGATTTACAAATGTGAAGAAAAGGGCAGGTGAAGGGAACTGTGAAGAAACCGCATCCATCGCTTCATGTTGACTCCTCTGATATTATACATCTGAGGGCTTTAAATAGCATGCGCGGGCAGCTGTTGACAGTGGTTAGTGATGGCATTCTACACCAATATAGACCACACCATAAACGGAATCGCAAAACAAAACTTTGTTGTGTTCCCAGCGCAGGGACAGGAGGGAATGGCTCAACCATATGTTTATCTCATGCTGTACATATGATACCTTGATGGACACTTTGATGAAAGACCGAAAAGCTGTAACCTATTAGCTTGGAGCAACAAACCCCAACCTGTAAACAGAAAAAGACCAAACAGATCTAGCAGAGACAATTATAAGGAAAACTTGACTCCTTGGCGTTCTATAATGAGCCTGATAATTAGGTTCAACTTTTTCACCCCAGCCAGTTTAGTTTCTGTCCAGATACTTAAGGGTGGCTTATCTGGGTCTCTTTAAAAGAGGGTCCCCATGCTATTCCAATCCCGACGGACAGAGGCCACTCAGCGACTGACTTTATGATGGTGACACGCGATCCCACGTTATGAACTCGCAACTTGTTTCATGCCACCCCTCGGTAGCTAATTAGGGCAGCTAATTTGGGTGACATTGCACATACTTTGCACAAGTCCAATGAAGCGATCTAGACTAACCTAAGACAGTGTGGAATCAGTGCCTACAAACTCTACAGATAGGAGGGTACCAGAACCTTTAAATGAGAAATGATACTGACACAACTGAATAGAAACCAACTAGTTATATTATCATTGCAACTAATAAGTATAATTTCCAAAAGTAGAGCATATTTTGTCCAATTAAATGAACATTTGAAACCAAAAATCTAAGATTACTACAACAATATAAACAACAACGTTACAACGTTAACCAAGGATCATTAGAACAGATTTTACAGACAGAAAAGTCCATAATTATAATTTGCACATACTGTGTTATCTATATTGTGGTATTGTTACTGCATCCAAGTATCATGTTATTTATATGGTACTACATGAAATACCATAGTATTATCATGGTACAGTATGTCCAAATTAGTACTGCAACAATACCATAAAACTTTCTTGATGGTTTCTTCAAAGCAAACATTTGTTGTGGAAAAAGTCTAAACATTTAAAAAACTATAATCTGTAAAGCTGTTTATATAAAACTATAAGCTGTATATACATATATATTTATTACTTAACTCATGCAAAGCACTATTTAAAAAACAGTAAGAAAAACCGTTCTAGAAAATTATATGAGGATCACTGAAATCATGTGCAATCAACTTTTCAGTTTGAAATTTACACTACTACCATTCAAAAGTTTGGGCTATTGATTTTATTTTCTTTCTTTTTTTGTGTGTATGTATTTGAAAGAAGCTGCATTTATTTGGCCAAATACAGTAAATATTACAATTTAAAAATAACTGTTTCCTATTTTAATATATTTTAAAAAGAAGTTTATTCCCTTGATGGTGAAACTGAATTTTTAGCAGCCATTATTCCAGTCTTCAGTGTCACATGATCCATCAGAAGTCCTTCTATACTGATTTAGTATAAACCGTGATTTTTTTTTTTTTTTTTTTAGGATTCTTTGATGGAGAAAGTTCAATAGATCAGCATTTATTTGAAACAGAAAGTTTGTAACAATAATAAATGTATTTAAAGTCATTTTTAATCAACTTAATGCATCCTTGCTGAAAAAAAAGTATTAATATATTTAAAAAAAAAACTTAATATATATTGTAATATGCATGTATACATGTAAAATGCATACATAATGTATCTGTTGAAAATAAAAAAATATATATTTCACTGTTGTGTATTTGGTAGTAATGTTATAAATAAAGGTTTTTGCGACTGATGTTTTGAATTAAACTAATTAAATCTCAGTTTTCAACAAATGCAAAAGCAGCTAAAAGGGGTCAAACCCACCCACTGCCTAATGACAAAGTGGTCAGTACCAGAAAGGCAACACAAGACAAACAGAGCAGATAGTAAAATGACAGTCTTGCCGCTTGTATTAAACTCCGAGAGCATGAGAATCCCTCCGGAGGCCCCTGTGAACTCACTCTCCCTCCCTGTCTCCCTCTCGCGCACCCTCACTGGAATGCAGCCATATCTCTGGCCCATAACTCTGCTGCACTGTGCCCGGTCAAACCAAAATAGGAACAGGAAGTGTGAGGAAGTGAAGTAAGAGCCACCACAAGGATATGGAAGGCCCACACTGAGCCTTCTTTGTGTCCCGCCTCTGACTTCCATCAGGCAGATCATGTTCTAGGAGCAAACAAAACAGGTAAAGAACGGCGAAGGCTTGGGAACACCATGCCGACATAATCCACAATGCCGTGCAGACAGGGAGGGATTCTGATTACTGACCACATCCACTGACCCAATTTGCTGAGACCATAACACCTTCCAAGACAGGAAATAACAAAAAGGCCTTTGAAATATTAGGAATATTTGGCATATGCAAGCAGACAATATGCCAATATGCAGCCTCGGCAGCTGTCAATCCCAAACAAAATAGGGCACGGCTTTGAAGATAGGCCTTTCTAAAAATACAGTATTATAACAAAGTGGCGAACAGGTGCTCCGTCTCTGTGCCGAAAATGTATCTGATTGTCCTGGACAATGTCTTGGCATGCTTTTCACAGGGTCACGCCAAAAGCTAAGCCTCAGTAAACAACATCATCCAGTGACAGATCTTCTATGTCGGTGCATTAATCAGCGCACCTATATTAATCCAGGTACTGAAATGATCCTTAGCTCAAAGATCAAGCTGTTAAGAATACAATTACTGAATTATGCAAGCAGGGTGGGTGTTTGTACGGCTAGACGCAACATGTCCGAGTCAGAGTTTAGTCTAACTCCAGTATCCAGGAAAAGACTTCAGTCATGCACTGATTTTAAGGGATTCTTTTTTTTTAGATGCATAACTTGCATCTAAAAAAAAAAAACGTGTGAAGTTTCACGCAACTTTCTTTCCACTTTTATTATTATTTATTTTACTTAAATAAAGTGCATTGAAAATGGCATTGAACAGTAGAGAATGATGCTAGAAACACCAAGGTCATTGACTTTGTGGGGAAGTCGTGGCCTAATGGTTTAGAGAGTTTGACTCCTAACCCTAAGGTTGTGGGTTCGGGTCTCAGGCCGGCAATACCACGACTGAGGTGCCCTTGAGCAAGGCACAGAATCCTCAACTGCTCCCCGGGTGCCGCAGCACAAATGGCTGCCCACTGCTCTGGGTGTGTGTTCATGGTGTGTGTGTTCACTGCTGTGTGTGTGCACTTTGGATGGGTTAAATGCAGAGCACGAATTCTGAGTATGGGTCACCATACTTGGCTGTATGTCATGTCACTTTCACTATTCACTGTCATGGGTTTGATTCCCAGAAAACCAATGAACTGATTAAATACAGACCTTGATGCAATGTAAGGTGCTTTGGATAAAAGCAACTGCATGCATGTAAATGTTTTTCTATGTATTTATCATTCTTGTGCTGCCAGAGAGAGATAGGAAAATTTAGTTTTCCTGCAAAATCCAATTAATTCAAAAACCAGTTACAAGCTTTATTATTAATTAAAACAAGCTTTATTCTTCATCAACAACATAAAATACATACAAACCAGGGCTCAAAACAGTAAGGATGACCCAACTGACCCGGGCCCGGTCTGCCAGCTACCCTATTGTATATTTGTTTATCTTGTGCATGTGTTTTTATGCCATGAAAATAAAAAAATTTGGAATTCTGTGATACACTGGACATTGTGGATGCAAACTACACTTATTTAAACTCGTCAACAAACTAAATGTATCTAGTCGGCCAGCACAGATGAAATTATGGGCAGAATTGACAGAATAATTTGTGATTGTCTTTAAAAGGGTCATGAACTGGCTTTTTTTATTTATACTGTTGTCTGTGGTCCACTTATGATGTCCACGTGGTTTTTACATTCAAAAACATGAAATAATCATTAAGTAATAGGCTATCTTCTACCCCGGTTTGAGGCCAGCTAGAGAAACGCTTGGTTTTTATGGGTGTCTCGCTATTAAAATTTGGAAGTAAATGCCCACTGCTATGATTGGATTACAGTTTTGCATAGTAAACTAACTTTCTGTGTTTCTGTTTGACAAGCCATGTCAAAGTTGGAGCCTTCTGTGACATGGTTAGACACGTACACATAATCAGGACATATCAAGCAATCTCTAACAAAACAATAGTGACACATAGTACATGTAGTGCTGTGCCATTTCTGTCGGATCCAATATAGACACAGCATTGCTTTTTAATCTCAAATTAGTGCTTTTTAGTCTCTCTGCAAATCCAGCATCGACCTGTGTCTTGTTTACAAAAGAATCACTGATATGTTTTAATCACGTGAGCATCTGTATGCACCGGGGGTCTGAGAGTAACGCAATTTCGATTCTCTGTATGTACTGTACATGTGGAAGAATTGACAATAAAGCAGACTTGACTTGACTTGACTTGACTTGAAACTTTATTAAAAATAAAGTTCAACCACCCATTCCTAATATTTGAAACCTAAGGAAGGTTATGCATCGACGGTGTTCTTCCACAACCAGGCACTGCACAATATTTTGCGATCTTCAACGTCATGTTTATCACTTGGTTTCTCAATCCGGTTTAGTGCCACTTATGTCATTTCCCTACTATGTCATCCGCAAACCAAGTGGGTGGGGCTACAGAATTGGGCGTTGATATTCTTCTGTGGAGGTGTTGTTTAACCTATTACATCATAGGTAGGCACATTCCAGGATCTGACGTTCACTGGGCCTGGTGTCAATAAAAGCTTTTATTTCAGTAACAAGGACGCTTTCAGTTCTGAAACTTACAGGATATTCTTTCAGTACAATGACCTTTTATATATCAAAAGCTCAAGTAAAAGTTGATTTCTCAATTCATGACCCCTTTAAAGCACTAGTAAGAATGAGCTGAAAATTGTAAACCTATCACCAATGTTTTGCATCATGCCATTATTTTGGAAAAAAGTTAAATTTAGGTAAGTAACAATCTGTGAAGGCCAAAAAAAAATCCTTACTGTTGTGCTTTAAAAAAACTGAACAACATGAACAATTACAACATACTATGAACAACACCAATTTGCTTCCACCATGATCCTTCAAAACTGACTTCTGAGTTTGAGGTGTGTTCAAAAACATCCAGTTTCCTACTGGTAATTATGACTTTGTAGTGGCATTCAAGAGTGCAAAACTTGTGAACACAACCATTACGACATAACCTCAAAGCAGTAACATTGTCTGCTAACTTGAGAGTACAGATTCTTAAGACAAGAAAATCCAGGGATTCCTCATAAGCATCAGGGTATGCTGAAACAAGCCACACATGAAGAACTGGACCATGCTGCTGGACTCACACATGATGATGGGCGCTTTCATGTTTACAGTACTTGCCAGAGCACTAATTGAGTTACTTTGATGTGGTCCAACTTGCTTATCTCCCTTTCAAAACAAACATGTAGTTCTAATCAGGTTTATAAATGAAAGTGTAAAAAGACGTTACAGATAGTCCTCGCCTTGAAGACCACAGAAGTATCATCTGACTCATACACAGCTTAAGCTACTCAGTCTTCCCACGATTCATGAAACGGCACTTTTCACAGACAGGCCAAAATAGGGACCCATGCAAGCATGGCCTAAACCCACATATCAACCATGTAACTGAAGAATCTGATAATAAGTGGCAGTAAAAAAAAAAAAAAAGTCTATTCTGAAAAGGACTATATTAAAATAATAATAATAATAAATATAGCTGCTAGCAGCAATATGGGGCCAAGCCCCGAAGGTGCAGCAAGCATAGCAACCATTGCTACTGCAAGAACATCAAGCATAACAGTCACAGCAAACTCATCAAAGCACATCACACTTAACAGTCAAAAGCTTTACAATGTGCATTTCAAAAGCACAAAACACTCCTAAGATTTTGTATATGAAAGCACTAGATATTATGTGCCACACAGGATTCTAAAAATTTTGTAGGAGGAGTAGCGAAAAAACTGTTTTTCATAGGGATGCACCGAAATGAAAATTCTTCGCTGAAGCCGAAAAAAATTAAACACTGGGCTGAAGGCAGAATACCGAACATGGTTTTTTGCATTTTTTCCCCCTTTGTAGGCCTATTTTTAGGAGTTCATGATTTTTGATGCCGATCACTGATCACAGAAAGCAGTATCTGCTGATACCGATCGCGATCTTTTTAAAGCTTTCTTTTTATCATTTAACTATTTCTAGTGATACTACAAAATGGCGGACAAACAAAACGATGGAAAATGAAAAATGAGATATCGTAAGAATTGGCATAAACCAAGTAATGTATTGACAAAGAGAAAACAACATCTGAACAATGCTTTCAAAAGTTATAAGCATTTTCTCAAAATTCCTTATATCTCTGGAACACTAGGTGGCACTGTGTTTAAACTTCTCAGGTACCTCCGGGACATGCTGTTGATGACCCTCACCCATTTTTGTGCCAATATGTAAAATTGTTCAAAAGACATTGCAATTTATGACTAATTTCAAAATGGCGGACAGGTGGTTGATCAGATCCTAGCAGTATCATGCGTCATGAGTCAAGGAATCCATGGACATCAAGGTCTTGATTTTCTGACAAACTGTTCAAAAGGTATCTCATGACCCGTAGGTGGCGCTCTTCCCAACTTTGGCATGTACCCTCAGATCATGGTGCTGATGAAGCATACCAAGTTTCATTTAAATTGATAGAAGTTAGGCCGAGATAGAGCCTCTGAACCAATTTTGGGTGGACAATTTTGTGACACTATAACTTTTGAACTAAGATTAAAATCTAAATTCTGTTCTGTCATTTCTATGCAGCTCACTCCAAAGATCATCTGAGCCAATTTTTGTAAGAACTTTTCATAATGGCTGCTACTGTAATGGGCGGAGTCTTAATGTAAGCTATTGAATGAGATCAGCATGAGAAGGGTAATCAGATGTGCTGAGTTTCATTTTTCTAGAATATATGGTACAAAAGTTCTAACCTTTTGAAAAAATGAAGTGCTCAGTGAAATCTGCATTTAGACAATTTCTGACATGTTTTTTATGCCACAATATTTTTCCATATCCTTCCTTGTGCATGTACTCACAGTCCAAACAGTTTCTTGATCTTGACTACATTCAAATATAATACCACACTCCACACATTGCTGTTCATTTGCATAAGGTCAATTTTTTTCAAGATTGTTTTTTTTTAATCACTTCTAGTCCAATACTGTCGAAAACACTGCTCGGAAAAATCACTGGTTTTGTGAGAGATGTTCAGAGTTTAAAGAGTGACTCTGAAACTTAATATCACACATGGCTGTACAGTCAGTACATGCTCTTGATTCCTTTTCAACCACGTCATACTTCGCCTTACAAAACAATCTGTTTCGCTTAACATTCATGGGGCAACTGGAGATTGAACTACCTAGTTCTGCAACATTCTCTAGGCACATCACAAAGACTTGACACTTTTTCAACTATAATACACCTTACTAAATATTCCAGTTTCTTCAACAGTAGATTTTTTGATTTGAGCACAGATAACTAATATAGAAAAATGAAATTCTAAGACAGACGGAAAGGGTCTGTGCACTGTACTGAACCTGCTACAGGGAGTGGTTTTCATCAAATCTCAACAAAAACACAGGCCTGTAAACCATCTTCATCTCTGTGTGTGCAAGAGGGGAAAAAGGAGTGCTGGTCAAAAACACGGCGGTTGGAAAAACAAGCAGTGAGGCTGACTGCTATGATAGAAGATCCTCCCCGGCTCTTACTGTAGTCGTCATCATTCAGAAAGCACGCTTGTGTTCATTCAAATGCATTTATAACATTGCTGAAACATTTCAGCTTTTTGTTAAAGCATAAGAAACTGCTAAACTCTACAAAGCTTAATACAAAAAGTAACAATGTTGGTGTAAATTACAAGCAAAATTAAAAGCAGCACTTAATCATTAGAGTAGCAAAGTATCTCCTTTAACGTTTCAAATGTGTTTTGTGAAAATACAATGTCAAAATATGGGTGAAATACTGTTCCATCATCATTCAGCATAACATATTTATGCAAAAAAAAAAAAAAAAAAAAAAAAAAAAACATTTTAACCTGTGTACTTGTTAAATTTTATTCTATTTTAAATTATTAACATTTTCTTGATGATACATGGGTAAAACGTAGTGATTTGAAAGACAGTGGCAAAGATTGTTACAGATTAAAAAAATTACAATTACTTAAATTAAATTAAATTTATGCATTTAGCAGACGCTTTTATCCTAAGCGACTTACAGTGAATTCAGGCTATCAATTTTTACCTATCATTACCTATTATCATTAACTATATTACCAATTTTTACCTATAATTAGTCTTTGGGGGCCACACTGTGAGCCTTAATTAGAGAATCTTTTTATGTCATCTAATGATTCTTGTTCTTAATATGCCTAACAAGATATAAAGTATTTTTTTATTGGTATATTAAGTATTGTTACACTGTGACTGAATGACATTTTAGTGGGTGTCTTCTGTAAATCAAGGTAAAAAAAAAAAAAAGCAGTATAGTTATTTTTTGCTCTGAAAAAAAAAACTACAATTAAGCAGAACACATCCTAATGTAAGAAAAAAAAAAAGCTGTGTTAACCATGCATTTTAGCATAACACCCAGGCCTGTAAACAAAAACTATCTGCTATTTATAAACCTTTTTATATCACAAGGCATTATAATAAGGAATTAAAATGAATATTTTATATAAATCAATTATTAATTAATAATTACTGATTATACCAAATTCTAGTTTAAATGAAGTGCTAATCTAAGCTACTATTTTTTAAATATATATACACTATCAGAAAAGGCTACATGAGACCTTTGTGTCCCTAAAAAGTTGTAGTAGGCATTATTTTTCCTGAAAAGTCAAATAATTGATTAAATAGTCCCTTTTCATCTAACCTTTGACCTGCAAATAGTGGCCTAACTGCTCACTGTGACATGATGATCTATGACCTTGCGATAATTTCATCAGTCAGAAGTCTGGACAGCTCACTGAATTTATTTCGTGTGACCTTAAAAACTTGTAATCTAAAGTCTTAAATGCTTGAAGTTAGAATTACAAAATTCCACCACTTCCCTTTTTGTCATTTCAAAATTTTGATGACTTTAATGCAAAATGTAAAAAAAAACAAAATCAGCATCAATAAAGCAAAGGTGTGTCCAAAATTTAACAGATGAAGCATTTCCATTTTAAACATCCTTTCTTAATTCTTTAATGAATCTTTTCCACATGAATAATGACTACAAAACTTAACCAGTTCAGTACAATAAACAGAACGAGATAAGACAAGGGAGGCTAGCAGTCTTCCCAAAAATGACTACAGGATGCAATCTTATCTCTTATTAAATCTTATCTCATGATAACCCCGGAGTCATTCGTTAGGAGATTCGTGCACACATAAGCATAAAATGACAGGTTAGACGATCATGTACTAGAGCACACACTACAAAGTAAACATCAAGAACAGCCTTCCCTTAAACGTCAGTGAAGAGTGTCATCATGGACACGCCCCCTCCACTTCAAAGCCTTCACTTACAGGAAAAAGAAAAGTTGTTTTCCAATTAAACTCGAGTTTATGGCATGCAAAAGTAGCTAACTGTAAGTTATGTGATAGGTCTGCACTGTATCATTATAATGAACAGACTTGATCCTGATCCTCAAGATGCATCAACTGTCACCAGCCTTCAGAAAGCGGTTATCACATGTTTTTGTAGTGTTTTGATGAGCGGAAATGTATGAGTCAACACAGAGTTTTCCATAAAGTCGAGTTGGTTTGGTATTTTGACGGAATTAAACTTTGTATGAAGCGGCCGCGCGCTCCAAGCACTCATCAGTTTCACATGTGCCTACTTCAAACTTTCAACTCACCTCCGTCCCGCAAAGGAGCACTGGCTTCTTCATCCCTGCTAACTTGCGTTATGATCGAGGAGGACGGGTGGTCCATGAGATCCGTAAAGCCAGTAAAATCGCAACTTAAAAGGGGTTTCCGTGTTAAAATCTTTCCGTTGGCTAACGTTACAACTGAATTGGAAAAAAAAAACCTCCCTGCAAATGCCCCCAAAATCCTTTTACCGCTTAAGAACATTCATAATGCGACACCATACGAGGCTGAATGTGATCTCTATGCTTTTATAAGTCTGACGACAAAAATAAAAATAATAATAAAAAGTTTAGTTCCTAGATGATAACTTTACACAACATGGAGTTCGGCTCTGCTCTCAATTTCAACATACAAACATGGAACTCGACGGTTTCAAGGCACCCTTCGTCTTAAAGGGGCAACGACAAGTCAGGCAAAACAGATTTATGCGAGCCACTTTTTGAAGTTCATGAATGCGGAATATGTTACGAATCAGAAGAAAAATAAGGGTATTTACCAGTGCTTGTGAATATCTCTTTTAGTACCTGTTCAGATGTAACATTTAATAAGCAATAGAAAGGTGGGCTCACAAAGCAAAACATCAGCGCAACTAAAGTTTAGCTAAACGTTTTATTGTATTGCCCACATTAATGTAAATTATGTAAATGTAATATAAATGTAAAAAGTAAATAACTCTGTACATCAATAATTATTATTATTTTAAAGGCTTTACAATGTAACCATTATACAGTATGCAAATATTATAATACATACAATATTGTAAGCCAGGTTTAAAGTGCAAAACTCAGTTTTTATGTTAAAAAATACTCGTATATTCAAGACGAAAATGTTACATTCTCTTGTAAATTAATTTTATAATTTTGGTGGGGCCAAAATTTATTATTTATTATTTTTTTATTGAAAAAATCGTTCAAACATACACCAACAATCATTTTCTACGCTATAAGTATTAAATTTTGATTTTATTTATTTATTTAGACTTATTTCACTTGAACTGGATAAGAAATATGACTTTGGTACAAAGTGTTCTATTGGCTCAGACTCGGACCTGATTAATATGCGTTGCCCCTTTAAAATCTACAAACTTCAACACGCAAACAAAGTTTAAAAGATCTCTTGGCCTCCGCGCAAGAGAGTGCTTGATTCTGAGTTAAAAACAAGATTTTCTAACGTCCGACAGGTTATATATATCATAAGAAGTAAGGTGTGAATGATTTTAAAATGAATGCGCGTGTATTTTCTACGTTTTAACTAGTAAAACGACTTTCTAGCGAACTTTTTTGGCAGGAGCTGCGAGCGCGGGGAGCTTGAGACCGTCTTCAGGGAGAGTCCTCAAAGTTCGCGCACTCTGTAATGTTGATTACGAAGTTTACATCATTGGTATTCATGACACACTACACTTAACAGTCTACAGTCATTCACTGAAAGCATGAGCAAGACCCTTCAGATTATGAGTTAGATTGCTTTGTCACGTCAACTCTTTTCCAAAAATATACATTTTTATTTCTTTTTATTTACACATATTATTTTTAAAACTTGATTAAAGATCTATTTAGGTTTCCTCATCAGAGATAAATGTGTTAGATATATTAAATCTGTTGATGACATATTATAATGCTCTAAAAGTACAAACATTTTCAACCCAGCAAATATATATATCTTTTTTTTTTTTTTAGAAAGAGAAGCATTCACCAGGCTTTGATGGCTCATTTTATGGCTTATATATGTATATATATATATATATATATATATGTGTGTGTGTGTGTGTGTGTGTGTGTGTGTGTGTGTCCAAAATATTGATAGCTTGTAACGTAAATCTGTGAGATTTTATAATGTGATGTCATATTCAAACTCACGTTTTAACATAAGTTTTGCAATAAACCTAAGTTGTTTTAGTCCAGTATGTGTTAATCTTGAAATATTATAACAAAAAAGTTATTCTTACATTTAAAAAGGCAGGTTTTTCGTTTATAATTTACTGACTTTAAAATGTGGATATATCCAATATGATACAGCAGGCTTTACAGATTAAAGAGGTCCTCAGCAAGCCCTTTATTTTAACATAGTGACATAGAGGAATCACTGTTTGCAGTCCAGTGAAGACAAAGGCCATGATTTGAAGTGTATAAACCACGAGACAAGAGGACCCGTGTCTCTGTTTGTCTGTTTAACTGCTCAGAGGATGTTACACTTCCCTGAGTCTGCTGGTTAAGTTTATTTGATGGTGAGAAAAGTATTAGTGCCTCAGTGTGATTGATAATCTGGGAGAGGTTACTGGGCAAAATAAAACCCTACTTCCTTTGTGATTTAGGAGGTCAATATAAGACATTATAGACACCGTATATTTGCTCTGGTCATCCAAGATGGCTTCACACACAACCAGGGCCTCAACATCAGGATCCTCAAAAACATTGGTACTTGGGTCCATCCTTCAGCTGCTTTCCAGTCTTTGAATGGGTCTGCGTTGAACTGCACTGCCCTCCAGCAGAACCACATCTTTCAGTTCCTTCAGACACATGTTGGAGAGCCCTTTATGTTGCAGCCTTTTCCTCGATTTAGACAGACAATGGTGCACATTCATACAGACGACAAATCAAAGGTCAGCTGTCACATTCAGCTGAAGCACACAGCATTAAAAAGAGCTCCATCTATATGTGACTGTGACTCACAGCACTCTCGCTATGAAGCTGGACGTGGAGAGCTGCCTCTTGGACTTGAGTGTCATTCATGGTCAAAGTGCGTCCTGGATGTGGTGCAGATTTTGGAATGATTGATGATGATTTTAGGATATGACCATTTAATCCTAAATAGTCTGATGCTGAACAAAATTAATTATTACCCAACCTGGAGAACTTTCTTGAGGTTTAAATGATGCTGCTGCCAGCTGTCCTCATATTATGCCTGAGTTTTATAAATACAGCTCCATAGAGAGTCTTCTAGTTTGATATTGGGTGGAGGAGCTCTTTAAATACCAAAGCATTGATCTTTGAGATGACATACTGAGAATGATGCACGTGTGTATATAGTCAACCTGCAATGAGGTGATGGTGTCAGATTCTGAACATAAATGGTCCCAAATAAAAGAGTGCTGACTGATTGTATTTGTATGTTCTGAAGTCTGGTAATGACATTTAGACCATCAGATGCACTTTTAGAGACACTAAATGACTGATAATAATAAATTCAAGTCTGTTTAGTATTGCTGACAGCTGATTTTATTCATGAAAAGTCATGTTTTCGACATATACACACTTCATTCTACTGTAAAACATTCATGTTATCTCCACTTTGTCACTGTTTTAGTGCAACATAATTCATTCCAGAAAAGCTTGATTTAGTTTCACATTAAAGGGTTGCTCAGCATGACTGAAAGAGTAGTGAACACACACACACACACATAAATAAAATAATATAAAACCTTATTCACAACAACATACTGAGTCTTTATATTGCGATTCCATTTCTTCTCAGTTTTAGTTCTCACATCATAACATATTTGAAACCAGAAGCTTGATCAAATTTGTTAAAACAAATAATAATCAAATTGGATCAAAGAACAAACCTAATCTTAGCATTTATTCAAAGTGATGGAAAACAGAAGAGAGTTTACACTGAACCTCATAGTAAGTACTGCAATAAACACTAAGAATACAGATATTTTTAATCAAGCCAATATTTGTGTGTGATAGAAGGTCAAAGGTGAACACTTGCTGTCTGTGGGCAGATGAGGACACAACAGGACATACTGCGGCGTTCCCACACCTTTTGACCAATTGATTTCCGTGTCTGTTCCTGTTGTTTGTGATCACTTAATAAGGAATTGTAAAAAATAATTTTATTGGAAATTGAACTCACAGAGCAATTTATAGGCAATGAAATATATTCAAACCGAGTATAATTAATAAATTGCACATTCACTATAGAAAAGTCCAATTTATATTCTCTAGGTTTTCCATGACTGTGGGACCATGATACTATTTTCATTTCTCTCACATTGCCTAGCAGCTTGTAAGTTTGTTTTTCTGTATTGTGAATATGATTTATATATATATATATATATATATATATATATCCACAATTTTTTTTTTTTTTTTTTTTTGTGGATGTGAAACTCAATTGTCCATTAGATGAATTAACAACTAAACAAAAACTAACAAATAAAAAGAATACAAGAAGCATTGACTCTGTGAGTATGTTCAGCAAACAGGATGCAAACTGTTCAAAAATAAATCCAAATAATACTATGTAATTAATTTAACAATGTCTCTAATAAAATCAAATCAAGATCAACACCTGTTCATAGTCTTCGAATCAAATCCGCTTTTTGCATTCATAACATTTTTAAACACAAATCAACGTGTAAATGGAGATAAGTTGAAGAACTCTGATCAGTCATTAAAAATCTCAGATTTTTGTGGACAATATATTTAATATATTATATAAATAAATCTTAATATAGTTAATATTTTATATAATTGAGCAAAGATTATGATTTTATGATTATGATCATGATAAAAACCTTCAAATAACATACTTAAGAAACAATTTAAATGCAGCAGCTAACATGTTTTACAACATATTCTAGTCCATTCAGAAAAAAAAATGGCACTTTTCTGAGACATTTCCATTCTATCCATTGAACAATAGGTATTTCAACCTATTGCGTGAATCTCTGCATGAGGACAATTAGCGCTAGAGTACAGAATTGAGTTCACTCTGAAATTTGGCTGTTATACCATTCTTTTGCATTCACAGGGACTGAGTTTTCTCCTAAAACCATACGCTATGAAGAGGAATTTGTACCGATGCATGCGTATGCTACTGTATGCACTGAAATCTGCAATATATAATCCATTCCTGGTGTTAAACACAAACACCGCAACATGTCAAAAGATGAGTTTGTTAGGTGTCAGGGAAAGCCAAACCATATGAGCTTCAGTGCACTGGGAATTCTTGCAAAAAGTCACTCCCTAAAGCTGTGAGGCCCTTCAATATTACAATAAAATCAATCCACTTTAGTTTAGGTCAGAACACTTTAGTAAAAGACAAAAAGCATCTTGTCTGACGGCACTAGAGTAAGAACTAAAGTGCTCAACACGAGTTCAGTCAATAGTTTTCATATATACTGATAATCACTACAGTATAACAACTAGCAGTAATACAAGTATTACTTATGCCATAAAAACTATAAAGATATACACCATTTTCCACAAATCTCAAGGCCCTGGTTCACAATTGGAAGACACCACAAAAAAATACACATTGACATGACATTTTTTGCGTCAAGTGATGGACTAGATCGCTGTCTTCTTTATTTTTTTATATGAAATATAGTCACTCTTCTCAACCACGATGGGTCCAAAGTTCCCGACCATTAGCTAGAGATCCAATGCTAAAATTGGTTTGTCAAAAAGTCATAAGAAAAAAATTGTTGGACAGGAGAGCTTAAAGTAAGGGCATCATCCTGGACAAAAACACAACTGCACTGTGCATGCTGGCTAACGGAGGTAAATGCTCTGAAATCCATTACGCTTTTGGACAAGAGGTTTTGTATGTGTGGGTGTGTGTGTGTGTTTCTTGTCTCAGAACTGACCCCAGGTGTTGAGGCCAAAAGATCCTGTGCTTGATATTCTAACACAAACCATATATTAGCTGGCCCCCTAAGGGCCCACCAAGGGCAGCTTAGAGGTGTGGGATGTCCTGAGGCTGTGTCTCTCTCTGTCCTTATCCTGGAGAACCCCGGAGCCGTCTTGTCATCTCTCTGGAGGACGTCCTGTGCTTGAGCTCACTGAGGGATGGGTGCTGCAGGGGTGCTCGGTGTTGAGGGGGTAGTTGGGGTTTGTGGAGTGCTCTGGTAGGAACGTAGAAGGACTTTGTGCTTTGTTGCCACCTCGGCCCTGACCTGCTGCTGCTGCTCCAGGAACTCCTTGAGGCGTGTGGTGGTAAATGTGAGAGTCTGTCTCCGGAGTCTCATTAGATAAGCGTCCTGCAGCCAGGAGTTGTTAAAGCAGTCCTTAATGGTAGGACGGGCCCTGAAACACATCGTGCATACAAGAATCAGTTAACATGTTGCAGTTAACAAGACACTTAGCTTGGCCCATACTGAAAACTAGATGACTGAAATGTGAACGGTGCCACAAACATCACACCAAACAGAATAATTATAATGGACAAATAATAAATTTTAAAATAGAATTATAATCTAATCTAATTGATCAAAATCATTCATAAATTACCATAATTCTCAACGATGATTCTAATTAGATCCTAATTACTGTTGTAAAACAATTTCTCACTTTATTCATAATTTTTTTTGCATTATATATACTTTATAATATTAATAAATTTAGAAAATACCATAATTCTCAATTGTCATTCTAATTAGAAATGACCTACTGTTATGAATTATTAAAAATATATATATATTTTATAAAACTTTTTTTGTTTTTTGTTTATTATAATCAGTATAAAAAAGTATTCTATTCTATGATGCATAAATACTTAAAATGCTTATAAATATTTAAATAATATGCATTATTATAATGAAAGTGAAAATTCTGGCATATATATATATATATATATATATATATATATATATATATATATATATATATATATATATATATATATAATATATATACCCACACACATACAAAGCATTTAAAATATTAAAGGGATTTAGAAACCAACATAATTCTTAATCATGATTCTGATCAGATCCTCAGTTGCAATTATAGATTATTTTTAACTTTTTTCAATAAAACTATGGTGGTATAATGTTTGTTTTAATTAAAATCAGTATAATATAGTACAACCAACACTACTATGGATTCATGTATAAATACATTTATAATATTAAAATATATGAAATGACCATCATTATCAATGTTGATTCGAATTAGAGCCTCACTCACTGTTAATTTGTGTTAATTATGTTAATGTTAACTGTTAATAATTTTTCACTTTATTTAATAAAACATAGTGATATAGTTTTTTTTTTTTTTTTTTTTTTTTTTTAAATAAAAAAATAGTATAAAAAAGTGTGACCAACTCTACTATGGTGTATAAATAATTTAAAATGTAAATAATATGTATTTTTGTGCATTGCTATAATGAAAATGAGATTTTCTTTCCATTATGTTTATTAGAAAAAAAATGCCTTCCTTTCAATTTTAGAAGAAATGTGACCCAGACATGACAGGTGCCTTGAAAGGTTTCTTGAGATTTACCCCAATGAATATTTTTAAAGCACTATTTCTTTTAAACTCACCAAGGGTAGCTGCACAGGATCTTCTTGAGGAACAGAGAGGCACTTTGGGACACATTTTGGTAGAGCTTACTGAGGTCAAACTTGGCCGCCTGAATTCTGGCCTCTGTCTCAGCAGGGTCATTCTCAGTGAACGGCAGTCTACTGCTGAGCCTGAATGGTGTACGGCATGACAAAAGCTTCGAGTTACACACTAGAATAGCATTCATGTCAAACATAATCATAAGCACTGACAGCTCACAAGCTCCAGAGAGCTTCTGGAATGTCAAGACAAAACACAAGAGACAAAACACAAATTGTAACAATACAAATTCTCCCGCTGACAGAGATGCAGTGGACAGCACTCACATGATATAAGTCAATACGCCAATGCTCCAGATGTCAGCCGGTGGACCCACCACATCTCCTTTCAACATCTCAGGAGCTTTCAGTCATCAGCAGAGATTAAAACATATTAGGAAGTGTGAAGAAATGCACAATTACTTACAATAAATACAGGAATAGGAATAGGAATAGGAATATAACAAAAGAACTCAAATTCAATGTTTTACTTAAAAAGCTCTGACATTTTTTAGATTAGCAAGAAAACGTAAGAAAAAATATTTGAAACAATATTTTAAAAACTGTCTTACACATGTAATCCAGTGTTCCAATGGGTGGTGAGAACTGCTTCAGGAACAGTGGATTGAAGGTCTGTGCACTACCAAAATCAATTATCTTAACCACATTCATGTAAGTTACAATGATATTGTCTGGTTTGATATCCAGATGCAGGATTCTCCTGCTGTGCAGGTAGTCCAGACCCTGAAGTATCTGTACGATATACGCCACCACGTCATCCTCTGAGTATCGGAACCTAGAAAGCGAGATAAAAAATAAGAACATCACAACCAGAGGTATACTTCATAAACTTCATGCTGGTGGAGAAACATTTAATATTCTGTCACTCATACAAAAGAAGATTTAGGCTGCTGTCACTTTAAGACCTCATGCACAGATCTACCACACTGTTACTTGCCAAGACAGGCATTTTGACATAATTTTGCATTCATTTGGCCTTTTTATGTGCATTAAGGCACAGGAAATAATAAAATTCTGACCTGTCAATCAGACTATAGAGCAGCTCTTTCCCTGAGCAGCACTCAGAGATGAGCACCAGGTAGCGTGGGGTGACGTAGGCCTCATGCAGAGCCATGACCTTCTCATGATGGAGAGACTTCAGTATGTCGTACTCCTGTAACACGGCCTGCTTGCTCTCAGGCTCATACGGCACAATCTTGGCCATGTACAGGTTACCAGTGGCATTTTCCCGACACTCTCTGATCACACCAAAACGACCTCTGTGGTGAAGAAAATACAAGGGGATGATTTTATTTGCTTTAAAAGTATTTATATTTCCTATCTAATTAAATATCACTTGGTTTGATATTCTGTAATATTGTTAAAAAAATATAAATACATTTTTAAATGTTTAAAAGTGTCACTGTATAAAAGAAGAAGTACAAAGTGTTTATCCACCCTTCGGTAATGCGTTTTCTTGCTTAGCTTCCCAGGACTACCATTTGTGAACCCCCATAAAAAAAATAATAATAATAAAAAAAAAATATTACAAATTAAAAATAAAATATGCATGTCTGAAAATAAAGTAAAAAATAAATCATAAAAATAAATAAATTAAATAAGCACACAAATAAATAAAAATATAAAAATAATAAAATATTCATGCCTGTAACTAAAATATATCTAAATAAAAGTAACAAAAATAATAAATAAACCAAACAAACTAAATAAAAATAAATAAATAAATACAACTATAAGAATAATAAATAACATTTAAAAATATGAATGTCTGAAAATAAAAATAAAATAATAAAAACAAACTAATAAAATAAATAAATATGCATGTATGAAAACAATGGACATAAAATAAAACTCTCAACAACTTTGAACAGTAATTACATAAAAAGCTGATTTACATGATGATAGACTGTAACCAATTTAAAAATATATTATTCTAGCTAAGCGTTTATCATGTTATGATATATGGATTTCAGCTACTTTTGTATTTGATGTTGTTTTGATTTTATTATTTGACGCTGATTTGATAAACAGCCATAAAAATGTTCTTTTGAGACACTGGTACAAAGTAATATAAAAGTGATCAGTCACTGCACTTTACCTTGCTTTCTCATCCATGAATGTGTACGGTTTCTGTGGGACTCCCTGCCTTAGTGTCGAGTCTCCAGGTTTTCCTATAGGGGTCCTGCGTCCTGTAGGAGTGATGTGTCCAGAAGGAGTGGCTCTTCCACTTGGAGTCGAACGATTGGGTGTGCCAGTACCCTCCCCTACAGGACTCAGACTTGTAACTAACACCACCGGTGGTGACAGGGCAGGAGAAGGTGTCTTTGGGGTGACTGGGGTCACATGTGCTGTGGTGGTGGCCGGGACATACATAGGCACTGAGGAGATAGGCTTGCCGATAGCAGGCGGAGGGGAGACTAGAGGCGGCGGGGACACCGGAGGGGTTTGAGGAGGTGGGGACACCACATTGACTGGGGTCTGAGGTTTGGGCAGAACGACAGGTGGAGAGGGTTTGGCAGGAGGAGGTTGAGCCACAGGGGGTGCTGGGGAGGGTTTGGCAGGAGGAGGTTGAGCCACAGGGGATGCTGGGGAGGGTTTGGCCATAGTGATGTTGAGAGTAGTCTTAGCTTTAGCTGAGGTAGGAGCACTAGGGGATGGAGTTCGGATATCAGGCACAGTACGATGACTCGGGGGAAGGGTGGCAGGGGAAGGTGTCGTAGCTGATGCAGGTGCAGAAGGTGGAGACACAGGCTTTGCCGGCTGCACTGTAGAGGGCGCTGAAGTCACCGGTGGTGCTGCAGCCTGTTTAATGGCAGCAGGCTTCATTGCAGGTAAAGTCATGGTGGATGTTACCACTGTAGGCGCAGGAGCCGGGGCTGACAAAAGTGTCTTGACAACAACTGTTCCACTGGACTTTTGGGGTGCTGTAGAAATAACTTTGAATTTGAAAAATGAAGATGACTAGATGCATAAGTTCTATTCAAATTTATATTACATTAGTGGCTACAAACTATTTTTAATTTATTTTATGCTTGTGACATGCCATTTGTTTTCAAAAAAAAAAAAAAAAAAAAAAAAACATGAAAAATGTTAAAACAAAAAAAAAAAACAACAACCCAAAAGTCATTAAATATTATCACACCTGCAGCAAAAATAAACATGATTTTGTTTAGTAAATTATTGGCTGCTGACAGCATGAAACAGATGAAAACCACAAAACTTTTGTGCACCTGTTGAGTCCAGGACAACTTTTTCAGACAGATTACTGTAAGGTCCCTGGCCAGCCTTGTTCACACAGGCCACTCTGAACCTGTATGCAGCTCCAGTTGGAAGGTCCGTGACATTGTAGTAACAGTCAGCCACACCTGTGGCTACTATCAGCCAGTTAGTCTCACCTACAAAAATACATATTATATTGTTACTTGTAAAGAATAAGAATTGTTTGCAAAACCTATGCTTTCCAGAAGAGGGCAGTAGAGCAGAAGGAAAAGATAACCGTTTTTCCTCTACATTCCCCTTCCCAGCGGTGTTGTTTTTTTGTTTTGTTTTTTTGTTTGTTTTTTACATATGGACAAAACTAATAGCAAGAAAATCTAGGCAATTTAGGAAAATCAACATGTTACAGTATTACCATTATAAAAAAATAAAATTAAAATTAAAATGAGAATGCAGCAATATACTTCATCAAAGTAAGATAAACAATGAATGCTATTAACTAACCCTCTGTCTTCCTTTCCAGAGAGTAGGTGCATGGTGCCATGGTGTCTGAGGGCCTCCATACCACCAGAGCAGTGTTTTTATACTTCTGAGGAACCTCAGGAGTCCCAGGACTATTAGGCAGACCTGCAAAAGAAAATATATATATATATATATTTTTTTTTTTTTTTTAATTAATACCTTTATTCAGCAACCACATATTAAACTTGTTAAAAAACGACAGTAAAGAAATTTTGAATGTTGCAAAAAATTCCATTTGAAATATATTTGTTTTGAACTTTCTATCCATCCAAGTCTCCTGAAATATATTAAGCAGCTAGAGTGATTTCAAAATTGAAAATAATAGGTCTTAATTGTCAAAACAGCATATTAGAATGATTTTTGAAGGATCATGTGTCACTGAAAATTGGAGTTATGGCTGCAGAAAATTCAGCTTTGCCATCACAAGAATAAATGACACTTTAAAACATATTCAAATATATATTATATTATATTAAATTGTAATAATATTCCACAATTTTACTAAGAGACTTCTTTCAAAAACTGAAAAATCTTACCGTCCAAAAACCCTAAAAAGTTAAGTGTATGTTATTGACTTTAGTGCAAATTTCTTAGAAACTGGATTGACAAACATGCTTTTTTTTAGCTGATTAAACATTTTCGAGCTGAACATAACTAGAAAAAATATATATTTGCTAAAGAAAGTCTGAATTTCCACATTTTTCATTGACTGTGGGAAACATAAAGGTAAAGGGATATTATAATAGCCACATTCCAGACATGTAAAAATAAATATATAATTAAAATAGACTAAAACTGTCTCAGGTAAGGCAGCTACATGATATTTGCACCTCTGCTAGCAAGTCACCTTTCCATATTAATCAGCTTTGTGAAGCACAAAAAGGAGTGAATAATTTATGGCCTGCTATTCTAGGAGAAAATAGCTTTGCACAATGATAAGCAGTGCATTAGCCTGTTCATGATGTTAGAAAGCCAATGGCATTTCTGTTCTCAAGGCTAAAATAGCTCCTTCCTGAGTCTAGCTGTAAGCTACAGTATGCATTGACACTTTAACTTTTCTTTCACTGTGTCCCACTTTCATCTCTGTTCTAGCCTTCACTTTTCTGAGAAATTCTGGAATGCTACTGTACATTGTAGCACTTCCCTTATTTTCTTAAGCACAGAAAGTGCTTTTCTGCAACAAAATGACCATTTCTCATTCATTTTCAATAAGAGCTTGGCAATGCAATATGCCCAGTGACTAATCGAGTTTGAGAATGATGCATTCAAGTGATGCATAAAATCGGATGCATAACCATGTCAGAAATTGTCAGTATTTGAAATTGAGTTTGACTAGTGTATTGATATTCATTCTTCTTCATTATATGATCTATTTTGCATTGCTGCATTTTATACACAACTAATGTCCCTAGCAGAATATTAAGTTGCTTTGGATAAATTAATAAAAATGTTTATTGTTAAATTAATAAGTCTCAATGTGTCCCTAACTTTGCAATTTTCCTTCTCTGCTTTGTTTTATTAATCTATTTCTCATTTACCAATCTATTCCCTTTCCTTTATCAGACTTTCAGTTCCTCATTTGCTTCTGGTCTCAAACTTACGAGCAAGATACAATAAACAACACACTTATACATTTACAATTTAATTTGAAGCCACACATTCATAAAGGCCTGCATCCTTCTTGGTGGTCTTCATAATCATCAGCAGCTGTCTCCCGTCAGGGCAGGATATCATGTTCATCCTTGGGTCAATTTCAAGTGGCTTCTTATCTGAGATTACACAAAGTTGAAAAGCAAAATTGTTCATTGGGAACTTTAACTTTTTCCAAAATCATAATCTCAAAGTCACAACCTGTTGTACTCTAATGTTAACCTTGACATTTAGGTGAAAAGAGATCTTTCTATGTATAGCCAAAAAAAAAAAAAAACAGGTTTGGTTGTGTCAGCACAAAGACTATTAATGCATCTAGAATTATTAGTTGAGTGCAGCACAGATACTTTTAAAGGATAATTTAAAGAAATAATAATAATTTAGGATCCTATATGCATGATCACAAACAATGTTATTGTAATACTGCTGTATAATAACTGTTACCTGTCCTGTTTTCCTACATACTATAGCTGTGCTAACTCCACATCTCTTATTTCACTCTCAAATTCAATATAAAACAATTTAAACATAAATAATTTAATGTCCGTTTATCTAATATTATCATTTGTGTTAAGCCTATTTTACCCTATTGTGTTAACCCTATCAAGGTTTATTTTGTGATAACGACCAGCAGACTGTAGATTATCCCCTATATGAATATAAATAACAATCAATGTAAAGGACAATATGCCAAGAAATATATGCATTTAAACAGATAGTTTACCCAAAAATGAAAATTTGATGTTTATCTGCTTACCCCCAGGGCATCCAAGATGTAGATGACTTTGTTTCTTCAGTAGAACACAAATTATGATTTTTAACTCCAGCCTTTGCAGTCTCTCAGCCGTATAATGGACCACTGACACCCCTAATTGAGATTGTAGATAGAGTGTCAATGGTCCATTTGAGAGATAGGTGGTGGTAATGCACTTATAAGTCTGCGATCCACCATAAAGCAAGATAATGGCTCAGGCACCTGCTGCTGTAAATGTGTGTTCACAAGAGTTCTAACAGTTTGGACATTGCGTGAATCAGAGGTAAAAAACTATATAAATACCGTTCAGTTTCTTGCACAGATCGATCGTTTTGTGTCTTTACACATCAATTTATCGTCACGAGCCCCAGGGTTTAATTTGGATTTGTCTGTGCATGTTTTTCTTTCTCTCACAGATTTTGTTACCATTGCCATGCATTATACAGCTGAGAGACTGCAACTGCTGGAGTTAAAAATCATAATTTCTGTTCTACTGAAGAAACAAAGTTACCTACATCTTGGATGCTCCAGGGGTAAGTAGATAAACATAAAATTTTCATTTTTGGGTGAACTATCCCTTTAATCATTTTTCTTAAACTCTCAAAGTACTACATTTCGGCTATAAAGACGGTATAATGTGAAAGACTGAAAGACCTAATTTCTACAGATAAAAAGAACATGAAGCCAATAGAGTGAATAAAATCTCTACAGCACTGAGATAATACACTTATACTTATTGCAAAGTTATTTTATATTCAGTATATTCAGTTAAGGATATTGCACTCAATTTAGGGCAGATAATATTATCTTTAGTCTCATAGAAGTTTAAATTACAGTTTGAATCAGACCTTTCATCCATGAGATGCGTGGGTGAGGACTGGCAGCAGGGAGGCAGCTGAGAGTGACGGGATCTCCCTCCAAGAGAACGTGGTCCCTTAGTTTGATATGGAACACAGGGGGGAAGTCTAATTGTTGAGAGAATCAGTGAAAAGATTAGTGAGACAGGCACTATAATTTATCTCCCACAGCTGTGCCAAAGCAAGTCCATATGCATAATTGATTCATTGATGACATACGTAATTCTTTATAACAAAATTGGAAGTAATCAAACAGACGTCTCCTTTTGTGCACAAGTTACTGTGTAATGCGTAAATGAAATGTGCAATACCAGATGTTAGACGTGTGTACTGGCGAGAGCGGAGAGAGCCATTCTCCCTGGCAATGGAAGCTGGGATGTCTGGTTGGGAAACAGTTTTGTCTCTTTTTCCCATTGTCAACCCCCAGCGGTCCCATCGTGATCTGCGCTCAATTTCTGCACCTGGAAAATAGATTATGGCCTTTCAATAGCAGATTATGGCCTTTCAATAGCATGAAGGAATTATCAAATTAAAAGCATTGACCAAAAAATAACATACTTTTAACAGCTGATTCTGACTGGATGCTTGACATGGAATCGAGAGATTCTGATGAGGTCCCTTTCCCTGATTGGGCAGCCAGCTGATTCTGTGGAACACCCATTCTCTTCAGACTGCTACCCTCTGAGGTGGAACGCCGCATTTTTGTAAATATAGGTGTCCTCTTCTCCATCTTGCTTTCATTGTCATCTTTCCTTTCCTCAGAGTGGCTCCTAATTCTTGTTGATAGGCTTGCCATGGTACTGCCAATCTTCTTGCGCATGGCAAGGATCGGTGACTCTGAGGGTGCTTTGGACTCAGGCTCTGGGGGAGGCTCAGGACCTCCATCCAACCTCACCATCTCAATCTCTTTCTTTTCTTGGGATCCCCTCCTTCCCAGTGCCCAGGACAGACGACGCCTTGGTGCTGAAGCTTCCTCCTCTTTGAGCTTCACTTCCTGCCTCTCTACTGATGGGGTTCTTTTCAAGCGCATTGAGAGTCTCCTCATGAACCCAGGGTCCTTCTCCGCCTCACGAAGATCCTGAACTGACTTGGACTTCTCCTCCAATCTCCTTGGTACAAATTCTAAAGGTGCGCCAATTGGCCCTGGGCGATACATTTCTTCTGCAGTTTCTGGAGCAACAGTGGAAGGCTTTTCTTCAGTCTTCTGGAATGAGAAGCGTTTAAGACTACGAGTTAGAGAGGACTCACGCTTCTTGAAGCGAGCTTCAAAGACCTCCTCAGATGCAAGGTCCTGAATGTTGCATCCAGGAGACGGTTCTCGCTTAGGGGAGGCACGAGTGGGAGTCTTAGGAGGACTTGTCTCTTTAGGAGGATGTTCTGTTGAGGCAACCCGAGAAAAGACTGCAGGATGTTCAGTGGTTTGGAGAAGGTCTGGTTTGGATGAAGAAGTTGACAAAAGGGTTGGTTCAGAGATGTGTCTGGAAATGGGTGCATATACTGGAACTGATGGTGGGGTGGATGTTGTTGTAGGTACAGGAACAGGAACAGGATCAGGTTGGCTAGATGCCTGGACCGATGGTACCATAATAGTCTGCATGATACTGGCATATGCAGACACCCTACCATCTGGGAGCACTGTATGTGCAGGGAGTGATGGAGTCACATAGGTTGAGACAACACTCTGGGGACTGGGAGCGGGGGCAGCTATTGGGGTCACTATGATGGAGCTGGTGGAAAGGGTGATCTCTGGAGACTTTGTTGATGCCTTTACATCATCCTCAACTTCTTTAACATCAATCTCTGGAGCAAGAGGCTTCACTTCTTTCTCTGGTTCTTTATCCTCTCTTTCCTCCTCATCCTTAATTGTTTCCTCTGCTATGGGGGTTTTCAGCTTAATTTCATCTACTTTTTCAGACTCTTCACTGAGCTCCTCTAACTTGCTCTGAACATTCTCTTGTGCATCCGTTTCCCAAGATTTCTGATCAACACTTCTGGATTCATCTGCATTAGTCTTTGGCACAACAATGACTTCTTCTGATTTATTGTCCTTGTAGACTGCTGACTCTTTTTCCTCGATTTTCTCTTCCTCATGTCTCTCTGGATCTGGCGTATGAATTTTTAGGGTGACAGGGTGAGAATCCTTCACTGGCTCTGTGAGAGAAGACATAGATACAGCTTCCTGCAGTCGTCTCTCTTCTATTTGTGCAAGTGGGATCTCTAGAGGTGCTCCCATCCGTCGATGCAGGGGCATGGGCTCTGAATCACCCTGGCTGAAGGAAGCACTCTTTCGGAGTATCTTTGTCTTTGGGATGTCATCCCTAGGAGACTCGCTGGATGCTGCTTTAACAAGTGGAGGGTTACTAAGGCGAGACCCCCGCACATAGCGCTTCTCATCCCCCATACCTAATGTCTCCAGCAATGGGCCTCGTAATCCACTCATCTTGTTGTCTACAGAGCCACCCCTGAGAAGTCTCTGCCTCATCAGTTCCAATTTCAGGGCATAGTCTTCCTGGCTCAGCTTTGCAGCTCCTGGACTTGGGCTTCTCCTTGGAAGCTCCATAGATACTGACTTTTGTAGAATTCTACTTCCATCTGTAGAGTTTTCTTCTGTGCCCTCCTCTGGTTTGATGTGAAGCTGTAGGGCACTGTCAGCCGAGCTCCCTCTGCGTAACTCTCCTCTGCGACGTGCTCCATCAGGCTCATCTGACTCCATGCTTGAACCTCTGCGCATTGGTCTCTTTGCCTGTTCAGCTCTTTTGGCCAGTTCTGATGGTTCTTCATCAGATGAGCCTTTTTCATCTTCTTGTGTTGACCTCTTCCTGGCTCTAGCCCTAGCAGCTCCATCTCCACCCTCTCTCTCTGATGTCTCCACTTCCATAGGCTCTGACTTCTGATGGCTTGAAGCAGGCTTCTCAGCATTTCCATTTGGTCTACCTGTCATTTCATCATCTCCTACAATTTCAGTCAGTGACATTCTAGAACCTGAGAATTCCATGTTTATGGGCATTGGGATAAAAGGCAGCTCATCAATGTCTTCATCCGAATCGGAAGACGATGAAGGTGGTGGTGAGCCTTGTTTCAGATGTCGTGGAACAGCAATGGAAATATGGTTGGAGAAGTCATCCAGTAACTCGGGTATAGACCTCATCACCATCTTAGATTTATAGCTGATAAGAGACCGCTAAAAGAGATAGGTGAGCATTGTTACAATGACAGTCTCAAATAATCTATAATGTTTTAAACACTGAACAAAGGCCACTAATATAATCTTACCTGCCATTTTCTTCTGGACAAAAACTTTTTGAGTGAATCTGTGGTGATGCTCTTACCCTTATTCAGGGTCTAAAAGAATGAAATATGTATTTTAACAATGACAGTAAATAACGGTTTCCATCACAGTTATAGTGAAGAAATACTTTGATCTGAAATGTTTAAAACCTAAATTAACTGGCAGATATGTTGTATTAATTTAAATAACACATTTGGATAGCAATGGGTCTAAAGGAGTATTTCGTCTTTACTCCTCTACTCTGTTGTTACCTTGAACCAAGGGTGCCGAAGACATTCATTAGCATTGGGTCTCCTGCAGATAAAACAACATTAAACAAATTGCCAGTTAACACAAAGTGCGCTTAGCAGTAGAAATAATTTTCTCGACAATAAATTATCAACAGGACTGCGGTGCAGCAGATAAGCACCCTAGATTTCACTTACAATCTATCAGCCACCAACAGTTTGATGACAAATCCCTTAGCTTCATGGCAGAGGTCGGTAAACATGCTCTCTTCAAAAGCCACATTATAGTTCCTGATGTTGAAAACAGAACTGCGGTCGTTTTCTCCGGCGAAAGGAGAAACTCCAGTGAGACTGCAAAACAGAGTTGTTGATAAAGTCTAACTGAAGATACTGGAATTAGTGATGAACATATGTATATTTTTATGCTATACAATTGCAGAACACAACTTTAAAAAAAAAACGAACATAATATAATATAATACAATCATATACATTAAAATAATCCTACCACAAGTATGTTAGAACTCCAACAGGCCTGTAAGAAAAAAAAAGTTGAATTGTGAGACACTAATGTATTCATGATACTAGAGGCTGCATACAGATTTGTTCAAGAGCTGTTTTGTGATGGAGGGACCAGGTGCGTTACCAGATGTCCGTTGCCTTGGAGACGGGTGTCTGGTTAACAATCTCTGGGGCAACAAATTCTGGAGTGCCATATTTGCAGTACTGTGCCTCATCAGGCGTGAACTTTACAGCATTTCCAAAATCACATATGCGGATCTGATCACTACTAGGGTCTGCCATGAGGATATTATCAGGCTGAGTGGAAAAAAAGAAGAGTCTAGTCAACATATCAGTTCCTTACCGTGATTATTGCTTACTTGTGGAAGTAAATGGTAATGACAGCAAATTACATAACATTTACCTTTATATCTAGATGAAGTATGTCCTGCTGATGAAGATAGCTAATACCCTCCAACAGCTGCCTCACGCTGGATCGGATCTGCAGTAAACAATTCAGACAGTATAGGGACACGTCACTTTTGCTAGTCCTGTCCCTACAGAAATTCTCTGAGTAAATCCGAAAAGAATCCATTCCTTATCCTCTAGATAACTACAGGATGCAAAGACAAATGGCCCACGACAAGCCAGATGTGACAAACCATAACAGAATAGTCTGTTCAAAAATTTGAAACTTTTCTGGTCACTTTGAAAGATCAAACTGCTTCACCCACCTCTGACTCCATTACTGTTGATTTCTTTGTAAGCCTTTCGAGAAGCTCCTCGTGACATCTTTACACATTGTCAAGGACAATCACAGTGATGGGGCAAAGCTTGTGATCCACTCATCCTCACTACAACATGTGAGAGGAAGTGTGATTGTGCCAGATTGGATGTGAGATAGTGTATTCAGCAGGGTCCAAAAATCTGTCTACAAGTGAAAATGCAACTATTTTACATACCAGTTCTATTTAATACAATTTTCATCACAAATTATATTATAATAATAATAATAGTATAAGTTCATCTGTCTTAGTATTTGTTTTGTTTTTCTTTTGCAACCTAAAAGTAGAGCAAAACCTTAATATCTCTTATTCATTTTATAAACTTTGCTTTTGTTTTCAGTTTTTTAAAAGCCTAACATTTACTGCTCAAACTTGATTTGAATTTTCAATGTGGACTCAAGACTTTTAGACTCCACTGTGATTGTATCAAGATATGTGCATGTTTTATGTAAGTATCCTTTCTTTGCGTGCCTTCCCAAGAGACTCTGACCTGAAGGACACATATGCCAACTATTTGTGACAGTCAAAGCACAGATGGACCGAAGCAATACACACCGGAACGATTCTAAGGCAGATGACTAAGGCAGGTGTGAATATATAGGGTACAGATTACAAAAGCAGCTGTAGCAACTCTCAGTGCAGAAGGGCACTACTCTTCTGTACGTCTGACTCACAATGAACTACAAGATAATAGTTCATCATGACAAACTTTGAATGTCACAGAGTTCAAAATAAAAACTTCATTTAATTAAACTTGCTTTTATAGTCGCTGATCCCTAAAGCTCTCAGAGATGTAAACAAAGGATACAGCTCTGTAATGATGATGACAGCATTCTTCTTTTCAAAGGCATCATGAAAGTAGAGGATCCTCTCATGGTCTAGATGAGACAGTGTGTTCAGCTCTCTCAGAGCGGAGGCCTTCCGTTTAGCCCGAGCAGAAATGAACTTGGCTGCATATTCAATCTTTCCTGCCTTCTGTATTACTCGTTTTACATATGAAAACGCCCCTCTAAGGAAAGAACATTTCTCATCAAAGCATAGAAAATAAGAATTTTTGTTTGGGAAAAAGGTGAAAAAAAAAGGTTATATATTAATTAACAGCAAATTAACTGATAATCAGTGGAACAATAGCATGATTCAACCAATGAAAATATTGTGTCAAATAAATGATAAGTAATCAATGTTTATTTAATTTAAATGTAATATGTTAAAATGATGTTTTTGCAATTTTGCATGCCACTAGCAGCACAGAAATTACACTCTTCACTGTTAAAAATGACCAGTCTAATTAAATAAAGATCGATTGCAATTCATAGTAACATGACTTTGTAATACCTCATAACTGGTAAAATACTACAAATATAAATGGTTGTTTTACTGCTATTTTTCCAGGTTTTTTTTTTTTTTTTGGTGTTTGGTATACAATACCAGTCCATCAACACCCCCATTGCTGTAATGTAATTGTGTTTGCCTAGTCTCACCATAGGCAATACTCTGTGTTACATAATAGCACCAAAACCTAGTGAAATTCCTTATTAAATGATTTTTCTTGAGCACCAAATCAGCATATTAGAATGAAGATCATGTGACACGGAAGACTGTAGTAATGGCTGCTGAAAATTTAGCTTTCCCATCACAGAAATAAATGCTGAGATTAAAAAGATATGCTTAAATATAATTATAAAGAGTAATAATATGTCTCAATATTACTGTTCTTGGTGAGCATAACAGACTTTCAACATCTTACCGACCCCAAACTTTTTAATAGTGGTGTAGGTACAGAAAAATAATGTGTAAGATACTCATAATTTTGAAAATTCACATTATTTTTTTTTTTGTATTGAATGAAACATATTTATAATCAACTTTTTTTGTTCACCATCTGTGGTCAAAATGTTGCCAAAACATACAAGGTATCAAAGAGTGCATATATGATGCCTTAACATCCTTTTTAAGCAGACAGCTCACTCGGTTTTGGAAAAGAGCTATTATGCGTGTAGAGCTGTAGCATGTGTCTGTTTGCAGCGTGTTCAGGTCTTAATAGAACGGTGGCAGTCGGCCATGAAGATTATAATTAAAGCATAGAGAGAGCGACAGCATGCAGAGCAGAGATACAGCGCCACAATGGCTGCACTCCTCTCTGCCCAGTCGAGCGCTCAGTGTACCATTGTGTCAAACAAATAACCCTCCCTTTAAAATGTGGCTTTGACCATCTTAAATTAAACAGTCTCAAAGTCGCATTGATGCTAATCTGACCTGGTTCAAAACTGGTATGGTTTAAGGAGTATGATGAGCATATTAAGTAGAGCTGTTGATTTAATTGCATAATATACTGATTAATTATTCACATTTAAATCAATATTTGTGTATGAAGACCCAACAAAAAGAAAATTCAAAGACATTGCTGTGGAAGATGAGTAAATCCCTGAATAGCAAGTGGCTTTAGAAGCTAATGTGCTGTTTATGTCCATATTATTGAACATATTGCTTTAAACTGACAGCCCTAATATTTATATAAAGGGCTTCTGGGTAGTTATTCAATACAAAAGCTGCGCAAACCTTATTAAGAAGTCTGTACAGAGAGGAACAGAGATCCCATTTTTTACATCCTGCATGGGAAATTTCAAGGGTCTTGTGGCCTCTTCTGAAGTGGCTGAATCATTCTTTTGTTCTGAAGCTTGAAATTGCATACTTCCCTACCAAAGGTGTATTTGTAATAATGTGCCAACCCTTCCCTCAGCTGAAGCTTTATTAAACCTTAGGCGTGTGTGATGAGTGGAAAGACCTGAGATCTGTCATCAGCGAGAGCTGATGGAGTTGGCTTTTTGAGTTTCTAGGCCGAAAGAGGAAATCATTAGAGATAAATGGTGCATGTCCAAGTGAGGCTCCGGGCGGATGACTCACCTCCCAATTTCCTTGTGCACGTCATAGTAATCAGTGAGCCTCCGCATCTTTCTTAGGATGGACGCTTCATCCTCCATGGGCTCGTCTTTGTATTCTTTAACTAGACACAGAAAGCCATGGAAAACAATCAGAAATTGCAATGTTCATTTCTAAAAGCCAATCAAATGAATTGGCAAGTTTTGCTTGATCAGGCTAAACATGCACTACATGTTTAATAGTTGCTTATTAAGCCATTCCTCACCATTTTAATATCCACAAAATATATTTGAATAAACTAAATAAATGTGTTGTTTATTTTATCCATATATATATATATATATATATATATATATATATATATATATATGTATATTAATTTTTATTCCAAGTATGCATACAGTATGTACATGAATAGTTTAAAACTTTATTGTATGTTTTGTTGTGCTTTGTTAACATTATTTTACATAAAGTTGTTCTAGAACAATATTTATTGGGGGAAAAATTCTGATAACTTACATTGGTGCAATTAATTTTTAAACTATATATACATTTTCATATAATATTCTGAAATAATATGATTAAAGATACATAACTTTATAAACTAAATCTTACTCATTCAGTATAAATAATAACATTTTCTGACTTTATATTTTTAGGAAGGGGGTCACTTGCAAAGTGAGTGGGTTCTTGGCAACAAAAAATTCATAATGGTAATCTTAAATCATTAATATCCTCATAATTTCAGAAACTCATTGGAACTGGTGGAGGACAAGGGAATCACCCATACAAAATGTTATCTTTGGCCCCACAACAGTGCTGGATTCATCACTTTGTTCCATCTCACCTGGTTAGGACGCGAGGTTGCAGTAAGGTGGTGGTGAATCAACATGCTTAGAAACAACCTCCTTCATTAAAGTGAAAGTGCTTACCGATGTGGACAGTCAGCTCAGCCTTGCAGGACACAGAACCGGCCAGATTCTTAGCAGTACAGGTGTAAACTCCTGAGTCATCGGCTTGAGTGTTCAGTACCACTAGAGAACATTCATTGTCATCGTACACAAATGTAAAATGGCTGCTTTCGGACAGCAGGGTGTCTCCCTGAAAATCAGAGAAAAATGGTTGTGATTTGAATTCAAAATGCATTTGTGTGAGTTTAAGGTTAACAGGGTAGAGAGGAATCAAATAAAAGGCAAAGCCTGGAGGCAGGAGATGGAATAGCCAACAGTATCATTCAAAGCATAAATTAGCATGATTTACAGGATGTGATAATGCTCTCAGTGATCTGACTCAAGGAAATATGAGGCAAGCAGTGTTAGTGAGAGATCAGCAGGTGAGGCTGAAAAGGTTTGACTTCTGGATCTGAATAAAATTCAGATCTACCTTTGAAGTCTTTAATTAATTAAGTTTACCTTTAAATAATTTTTTTTCTGGTGTACATGGGAAATAGAAAAGAACTAAACCCTCAGTGACTATAACTGATATGAAAACAACAAACATCTACCACAGCAAGAGTGTCAGGAAAGGCTTATGGTGAAACAGCAAGAATGTATGGTTTCAAAGAACTGGGGTACTCCCAGCTGCCCTCTGTAAAATTTTTACATTTATTTTTATATTTATAATGGTAAAAGAAAAATATATTGATTTATTAAAAGAGAACTATATTTAATAAAATATAAATCCTCAAAAACTATTTTCTAATTAAATGATATGTGCACTGCAACACAAACACACACCTTGTACCAGAGGATGTCTGGGACGGGCTTTCCTTCAACCACCACTGCAAAACGAGGAGTCTCGCCTACATTCACATCCAGGTCTTCCATGATGGTCTCAAAAGTTGGTGCCACTAGATACAGAGAAATCAATGAGACTCACAATATATGCAATAATAAGAAACTCATCCAGTTTGTATTCTGTACACAGCAACATACCTGCCATTTCCAGGGTTAGGATGCAGGAGTCGCTGCCATACTTGTTGCTGGCGATGCACGTGAGCTGACCAACATCAGTGCTCTTTACCTTGCACAGCTTCAGTGTATGCTGGTCATCATCAGGCATGCTCAACTCAAACAGACCCAGTCTGTTAGACAATGTCACTCCTCCTCTGAAAATATAATGGCAAATAAATGCTTGGTAAAAAAGCAAAGCTTTTTGAAAAAAGCAGCTCTGACATTCTTATAAATGTCTCCTTTTGTATTAGATTTAAGAAACAACATGAAGAAGTGTAAATGATGACAGAACTTTAATTTTTTTTTAAAGTTTGTATTTATCAACAGTCTTATAAGTTTTAAATAATTATTAGGCATAACAAAAAAGTAGTTGACCAAGTAGTTGACCTATAATTGATTTAATACAATCAAAATGCATTTGCTGAAATACCAATGATTTTCTTGTGATTTTAAATTTCTGAAAATCTATAAAGTCACAAATTATGAAACAGAACATATCCTAGGCGTTTGAGGATTATTAATAGAGTGCTGTATTAATCATAGCAACAAAGTATTATTAACACATGAAAAACTGCACAATTTCTATTCTCAAAAAAACAACAACAACAAAAGAACAAAAAACATAAAACTGGCAAATATATATATATATATATATATATATATATATATATATATATATATATATATATATATTAGGATACAGGAGTCGCTTGCATGTACAGTGTATATATATATATATATATATATATATATATATATATATATATATATATATATATATATATATATATATATATATGTAAAAGAGCAGCTCAGACATTCTGCTAAACACCTTTTTTGTGTTTGACAGAAGAAACAACATGAGGATGATCAAATTTGAGTTTTTTAATTTTGAGCGGTTTATGTTTTGTATCAACAGTTTCATAAATTACGAATAATTATTAGGCATAGGAAAAACGTACCCATTCCAAAATGATTCAATGCAAACAAAATGCAAAATACCTCTTCCATGTGACCGATGCATTGACATGGTTGAGAGTGACTGTGATGCTTAAGGGCTGCTTCTCCACCATGTATACAATGTCCGGCTTGTCAATAATTACAGGAGCCTCCTGGAGGTACGGACCTGCAGACGGAGAGATAAAAGCCAGTCTCCTGCAGTAACTCATACATTTCATTGACCCGTCTGACTGTGGCTTTCCTTGTCTGCTGAAGCATACCTCTGTCTAGCAGCTGCACTGGCTCGGTGGTAGGCGATGGCTTGCTAAAGGCCTTGCTGGTGATTGATAGCACCCTGAAGGCATAGCGGACACCTTTAGACAGATTGGTAATAGTATAGGTGGTCTGTTTCAGGCAAGAAGCTATGATGGTCCACTGGATTGACCCTAGAGCTTGCTGCTGAACAGCATACATCAGGGAGCTAGGATCTGGAAATAAAAATAAAAATCTGTTTGCGTTAAGTTTGAAAGCCAAAAAATCTGATTACTTCCAATCCATTTTTCAATAACACTGCAAGGAGAGAAAACTGTGCTTGACAATAAAGAACAAGGACACTGAAATTTTATGGCTTAGGCAGTCAATTCAGCAGTAAATCTTTGACTGTTTCCAACAACATCACCAAGACATAGAATATATGTTGGAAAGCAATAAATAAAAAGTTACTGTACCACAGTGCTAGTAAACTATATTTAGCAGGTGTCCATACTTGGAAATGTGTTAAGGAAATAAGAGGAGGTCTGGTTAATCATCTGTGATGTTATCCAACCAGCATCACCACACTGTTGCTCTATCAATATTTACTGTACATGCTCAGAGAGTACATTTAGTATAAAGAGAGGATGCCAATAAAGTGACTCTTGGAAATAAAGATCACAAATGAGAATGGAAGAGTTCACTCATTATCTTAAATTTGTTAAATTCAATCACATTAGTTACACAAAGCTGTCATATGGGTTTAGAAGACTTAAAATATAGTGCAAAAGTTTTATATTTATGATGCTTCTGTGGTGCTTTTGAATCATTTTTGAAGCTTGAAAGCACCAGTTTCTATTCGTTGTAACTGCATGGAAAAACAGTGATCATTAGATGTTGTACATCATTAAAAAATTCGTAATTTCTTGCAAAAGAAATGCATATAGGTTTGAAATGACATGAAAGTCAACAGAAATTGCCTTTATTGTTAAACTACTCCTTTCATTTCTCTGTTTCTCCAAGACCACACTAAGATTAAGAAGAGAGCCACTGGTCACAAAACAGGTAGTCTTTTTTCAACACTATTGGTTGAACCTTATCAAGTTGCAACTGTGGTTCAATTAGTGGTGCAGAAATGACACACTTCACTTTAAGGAGCCTTGCTTCTCTGATTTAGCGCTGAAAAACCCAATAATCTCAAATTTGTTTATGATAGAGCAACCGCTGACCAATTAAAATGTTCCTTTGGGGAACTTCACACCTTACAGTACAAGAACAGTTTCAAAATTAAATGAAAATACATAAATAACATGCATAATTATACCAATGGACGGATCTAGTCTTCTGGGTTTCTTCCAGCTTAGTGTGATAGTCTTGCCAGTGATGGACTCAATGACTGGGGCCCCATCTGGCGGGTCAGGAAGGATGTCTAAAACGGCAAAAGTGTCAGTCAGAATATTTATTTGGTGCCAGAGTCGTCTCTCACTATTTTTCACACATGCACACATATGCTTCAGTCTTAAAATAAATTGTAGTATTACTTTGAACAGTCTGGGATGTGGAAAAATCTGAATCATATGAACAAGTTTAATTTAAGACTTTTTAAAACTTTTTTAATACCACCTTATGTGAAATTTAAGACCAAACCTGTTATGGAAATACACATTATATTACATACATATATCTGTAATATTTAATGTATCAAATATATCATCACTGTCAAAAATGCTATTCATTATTATGATATACAGTGAACTTTTCATATCAGCAGACATTATCCCATACAAAATGTAAAAAAGCACCGCATCACCAAGATTTTTGGTGGTGTAAACTATTTATTCTGAAACAATATTTTCATCAGTGTTCTATCAGCTTTTACATACTTAAATATGCATGTTTTTAATATTTACCCCTGGATGTTATTTACCTTTATAAAGTCCAATTTTTTTTACCTTATTAAATGTTTGCATCATCTTTCATGTCAAATTCTTACAATTAATGAAGAAATGCAACATACACTACAGGGCTGTGAACAATCAAATTACACTGCAAAAAAAAAAAAAAAAAAAAAAAAAAAACTCTGGAAATTTGTGTTATATGCATGTGTAATGTGTCAATACTGTAGTAACTAATCCTTGAAATCATGTAGAGATGATGTTCAGATTGTGGCCATAATATTATCATCAAAAACAGTAATATATAAAAAAATGTTTGTTTGTTTTTTTGCTTATTGCTGAGCTTTTTAAGTCCTTTTTAGAATTCAATATTCAATATTGTCAAACATAGCTAACAGAAGCCACTGATATATTAAACTCACCTGTCACATAAAGATGGGCATAACAGGTGGCCTTGCCCATCTTATTGGAAATGACACACTTGTAAACTCCTCCGTGGGCATGACAAACAGAGCGGATCACCAGGCTGTGAACATCTCTGACTACGGAAGAGACAACATAGATAACAAACACTTTATATTTGTGCTATTCCCGCCACTCACACTATCATTTCCGTAGGGACTGCTTTCCAGAAAAGCTTAGCACGCAGTAAGAGAATTGAATTCTGTTATCAACTAACTTACACTGTGTCATTTTTCTGTCCTCTGTGCTGTCAATCCTCTTGCCATTGTGAAACCAGATTATGGTTGGGTATGGGAGGCCAGCCACTTTGCACCTGAGCACAGCCTCTCTGCCCTCAACTACATCCAGATCATAGAGCGGCTTGACAAAATCAGGCATGGTGAAACGTTCCACCTCATTCTCAGGCACCTCAGGTTCCTCAGGAATGGAGGGCATTTTTTCCAGCTTTGCTCTGGTAAAGATAAATCAAAACCATCAAGGTGTTTTTATGCAAAAATATTTCCGTTAAAGAACATTTTACCAATTAACACCAAAAATGAAAACTGTCATCTTAAACCTGTCAAAATGCTGTTTTTGTCTGTACGCAAAGCCTCTTTTTAATCTCTTTTTAATCTTTTTAATCTAAAAACCATAAAAAATAAGACATAATATCTCAAAATAAACCCACAATTTCAACCAAAAATTCAAGATATAAACCCACAATTGCAAGCAAAAAGTCAAAATTGTGAGATAAAAACTCAAAATTCCCTTTTAATTTTACTTTTTTAAATTCTTTATTCCTTTATCTGACTTCTCACAATTTTTTCTTGCAATTACAAGTTTATATCTCAAAATTCATACTTTTCTTCGCAGAATTATATCTCGCCATTCTGACTATTTCTCTCAGAATTGTTTGTCGCAATTCTGAATTATTCACAATTACCTTTTTATTTTTTTTTTTTTTTAATTCTTATTCCTTGTGCCGACTTTTCCCAATTTTGACTTCTTCCTTGAAATTGATAGTTTTTATCTCACTTATTTCTTAATTCCGAGTTTATATCTCACAAAAGAAGAAGAACTTTCATTTTTGGGTGAACTAAACCTGTAAAACGTGTTCTGAGTGAATTGTTAGTCACAAGGTCATACATTTGAGAGGATATTGCTGGTCTGGGCTCCTGCACATATAGCTCCGCTGCGCACTCAGCCTCTCCGTGTGAGTTCCGCGCTACTACTGTGTAGAGACCCTCATCTTCATTATTAACATGAGAGATGATTAATGAGTGCCGTCCACCTTCTTTTAAGATCCGAATGTCTTCGCTTTCCTCCAGCGGATGATCTGTTGAAGACATGACACACAAATGACTCAGCCATCTTGATGTTACTTTACAGCACTGACACTGGGAGGCACACAAGGGAATTAGATTCATACCAAAGTGGCTCCAGATGACCTGAGGAGGTGGCGTCCCACTGACCTTGCAGTCAAATCGAGCATTACGACCCTCGATAACTTCTAGTACATCCAGCATTCGGGTGAAGAGGGGCTCTATGGATGCTACGACCTTTAGCTTGGCACTAGAGGTCAGCTCCTCTGTAATTCACATGTCATGTGAAGTCAAAATGACAATTTGAGCTGATCATGTCATTAAACCTTTGTTTACATGTTTATTTATGGGCATAAAACAGGCAGTTTCTTTTGTTGCTACTGTGTGTTTTAAGGAATAGTTCACTCAAAAATGAAAACTCATTGTTGTCGTTATTTACTCACCTTCATATTGTGCCAAACCTGTATGACTTTCTTTATTCTATGCAACACAAAAGAAGATATTTTGAAAAATGTGTTTATTTTGTCCATGCATTGTTGTTTTGGACTGCATTGACAAAAAACAGCGGAAATATTCTTTAAAGTATCTTTTTTTGTGTTCAGCAGAGATGAAGAGCGATGCAGATGCAGATTTTAAACAACATGAGGGTGAGGGTGAACTATCCCTTAAAGCTTTCTGAGCACAACAATCCACTCTGAAATATGCTGGTCAAACTGTGTAGGCCAGACTGAAATAATCATGATGCCTGTTAAAAATAAACTTCAGTTGCATATTTCCAATGTTAGGATAATTCAAAGAGTAGCAGAGTTGCAGGTGCTACACCCAGCCAAGAAAATGTAATTCCTTATGATGACTTGTTTAATGTGTGGACCAATACCAAGCTGCTCACCTTTGGCTGTGCTCAGTTTGCATGTGTACGTTCCACTGTCATCCTCATGTACAGAGTTAAGCAACAGCCTGCACCTTTTCCCGTCAAAGTGCATCTTACAGTTCAACAGAGCTGGTTGGATGAGTTTCCCATCTGACAGCCAATCAACATCTGTGTCCTGTGGGCCGATCACATGACACTCGAACAAGGCAGTCTCCCCTGCCTTCACCATCACGTCCCTCACTGGCCGTATGATGGCCAGGCCTGGCTCTACTGGACGAGCTGGAGGAAAAACCATAAGGATCAACTGAAGAGTGGTGAAGAAAAACACCTCCTATAAGAAAATCCAGAGCTTATGTTTTAAGCGCACAGGAGTCTTCGCATTTACCTAATCTGCTACAGATATAAAAGACATAGTCTGCTAATAGCATGTGTTGTACAGCAGAGCAGAAATATTAGACGAATATGCTAATACGGTGTCTGTCAGCATAATCCGTTCAAGGCTCAGTATGGATCAGCTCAAAATTATACCCAGAATTCAAAATTGCCTGATCTGAGCACTTTCATACTTATAAAACTTACGCTGATCTTAAAGTGCATATTATGCCAAGGATAAGCTAATTCATATTAAACCAAGGGAACATTTATTTGATTAAAAATTCAGCGAAAACTGTATTATTGTGAAATAATATTACAATTAAAAATTACTATTTCATTTTAAGATACTTTGCAAAAAGTATTATTTTTTTCTTTTGAAACTTTTGAACGGTAATGTATATATTAAATATAATTTAATATTATAGAAATTATAATTCGATTTAAATAAAACACTGTTAAAAATATTTTTTTAAAAACTGATGCAAAGCTTCTAAAAGATGCAAAACTGTATTAAAGTCTAAACTGTATTTACTGCATAGAAATCATTGAGAGAAAATTATACAACTACTTAATTTTTTTTTTTAATTATATTAAACCATGGTATGACAATTTCTTCTGTATTCATGTAAAAGCTACTCACATTGTGCATTCAAACAATTGTACTGAAATCAGCTGCTGCATTAATCATTTGAAAAATCCTATTTATTAAATATTCAAAAGGTGATAAGCAGTGTTGAGGTAGCTACAAACTGATCACAATGTAAAGTACTTTTCAGGGTATTGAACCTATGAATGGATTATTTATATTTGTCACTGCATATTAAGCTGAGCAAGAAGAAAGTATTTTAACACTGAAAATGACACATCATCTTTAAGAAACAGTACAGAATTATCAACACTTTGTCTCCATGATTTTTCAAGCTTGTGATTCACAAATGCACACAAACCATGCAAGCCTAGCTGAAACCTTTACCTTTCACCTCCAGTTTGCCCTCACACTGTTTAGTCCCATACTCGTTGATGATCTTGCAGGTGTAAACACCAGAGTCTGACTTCTGTGCCGATTTAATTATCATTTCAAAGTTGCCCTCTTCTGTCTCATGGACGATATGCCGTGCACCCGTTTTAATGGTTACTCTGTCTCTCAGCCTGATACAAAGGAAAATGAAAGTTTAGTTACCACACAATATATCAAAATGAACAAACAGTCCATACTGCTTAAAACAATTTTATGAGTTGTTTAATCTAGACAAGTAAAGGTAAAGATTTTAACGCACCAGTAAAGCATGGGTTTAGGCTGTCCACTCACTCGAACAGACATTTTCACCTCTTGACCCTCTATAACTGTTTGGTCTCCAATAACAACCTATTATGTTGGTAAACACAGAGGCTCATTATTGGTTTGTAAAGATAATAGAAAGTAAAAATATTAAATGCAAATGTGCAGATAATATGAACCCCTAGAGGGACATGTTGATGGCAAAAATAAAAGAAGAAAAAGAAATGAGATTGGAGGAAAAGCAATTTTTCAATGATTTTGCATTTTCTCACAAAACTTTGGCATTCCCCAGAAAAAAAAACTGCTTGCAAAACTATTCCGTTCCCTCAAAAAACTTTGCATTTACTCAGTAAACAAGGATTCGAACCAACGTTTCTTGGGGAACACAATACTTTTGCGAGAGAACCCCAAGAGCATTTTTTCTCCCATTTTAAGATTATTTAGATTATGAGGATTCCATGTTCATATGGATATTCCAATCACTGTTGAGCATCTAAACGTCTTTTCTGGAATGGAAATGGGATCTTCCTTATTTGGAAATTAATGTGCAATGTAATGGTCTGGGTGTTTGTCCCTTTAAGACTCTGATTCGGGGTTTCCTCTGCCCCTGCACTTGTGTGTATAATGTATGCTGGGAAAACCAGTGTTCTTTTAACATTAATACATTTGTTGATGGTGACCTGCATTGTGTGTTTCTTTCTTTCATAATGCACAATAGGTTACAGCATGTAAAAGTGCTCAATGATGTATTCTGATATAATATTTTGGTATTATCTGATACCTGAAAGGATGGAGGCTCCTTGAATCGAGTATCCACAATCTTCCTTGGCTCAGATCCCCTGTAGGAGGAGAAATCCATCCCCTCCTCAAGCGGACTGAGGTACTCCTCATCAGACGTGATGGGACTGCTGACGTCCATGGGTACACCAAGGTTCCCACGCTGGTCCTGACTGGGCTCTGTGAGAAACCCCAATGGGATTGGAGTGGATTTTACAGGCAATACTTACAGATTTGCATGTTTACATCTCAACACTAGGGCAACCTTTAACAAGTATAGTCAACACTCATCTCAATAACCCCATTAAAAACACCTGCAGAACAATATGATTTTATTTATTTTTTGTTAAAAATCATCACAGAGAATTACTTTTTGTTTTTGGCTCTGACAGAGAGAAATGGATTAGAAAGGTGATGAGTAAAAGACATGGGTCGAATACCAATCAGGATCCCTGAAGAGAAAGGATACTGTAATCCCAAATCCAATCTCAGAAAGGTCCACTGACAATGTGAATGCCAGCGCTGGGGACAGATTGCTTTTAAAAAGCATCACAAAAACAGAGGATTTACTCAGAAGAGTGTCTAACAACAAGTTTGTTATGCTATGTACTGTACTGTAGGACATTTGAAAGGATTTTCAGTGGCATTCATATGATCATATTCATTGATATTTTGTGTACTGATTTATCATTGGGTTCTTCATTCTAATTTTTCACTTGTACTAGTGTTTGTCATTTGTGTTTTTTATATTGGTGTTCTTTTCTAATTGTATCTTTACTGCAAAGTGTCCTTGAGCACTGGAAATGCGCTATATAAATAAAACATTATTACTATTATCAGAAGACAAAGAATGTGATTTTACAGCTGTGCTCATTACATTAGCATGTAGGTTCATGGCTGTGATGTAAACTAAAAGCTATTGGCTATTTGACCCTCTTACCCTAACAGTAAAGAAATCAGTGATCAGAGATGATTTCATAGTGTCTTTAAGATGCATCCATCAATGTAAAGCTAAACTGTTGATGTTGATTTACAAATGGACATACAGAAATAAGCTATACTGAACTGAGGCCTTGTTTCACAGAAAGGGTTTAGGTTAAGCCAGTATTAGGCCATAGTTCAGTTAGGACATTTAAGTATATTTTAAAAATGTGTCTTAGAAAATAACATTACTCATGTGCATCTTGAGACAAAACAATGGCACTGACATATTTTAAGATCAGTCAGTGTAAGTTTCATTCAGTTAAAACAGCCCAGACATGCATTTTCGTCTGAGACTAGGCTTAAGCCTTGTCTGTGAAACCGGGGCTGAGAGTCATTCCTTAAGTGAGGTACATGTGCAAACACTTGAAACCATTTGACATGAGAGGCCCGAAGGCACAGCATGCAATGAGACTCGGCAATGCATGTACCAGGAGAAAAAATAGACACCATGTCTCTTCTTACACACAGCTTAAAGCATGTATATTACTGTGAACCCGGGTATGATTCTAATTTCAAAGCAGTAACATTTATAAGAACACCAAATGTCTCAAAGGCAGTGATTACTTTCACTTTTTACAAAAGAAAAAAATGGAACTTTTAAAACAAACAGAGTATTCTAAAGTAGCTTAAAAAATTGTACAAAAATTAAAGCTTGGTCAAATTCTGTAATATTGTACTATTCTTTGGAAACCCATCATGCAAATTCTTGAACACAAACCTACCTGGCCCTGCTCTTTCACCCAGACCTTGGCCATGTACTAAGCCAACACCGAGTGCACCAGCACATGTTCAGTCCCAACAGTAATTGTATTAATATGTCAGCACCTTAGTGAATGCCCCCAGATTTCAACTGGTAATCTGGTGCAGGCACTATGTCTCCCGTACCCTCCCTTGCTCTTTCTCTCTGGCTCTCTCACTTTCAATTAGACACTACCTCTCACATTTACATAAGCACAAACAGATGCAGATGTCATCCCTTTTTTCCATTCAAGTCAAAGGAACTGCCATAAAATACTTCTCATAGCAACCATACTATTTATATTCCTCTTACAAGTTCTGTCACCTCTGCTGAAGCTCAGCAAACCTACTATAGTATCATGAACTAAAGAAAATGACTTTCATGCAAGTCTTTCATCTGTCAATAAAATGGTTCTTGAAATTTCTTAGGAGCAGCTGTTTAGTTGTTGTGTCACTGTGAAAAATAAAGACCTACTTGGCGACAACATTTAATGGCATGTTTTAACAACATGCTGTCAATGAAGTAACACAAGGATCCACTGTATATGAGATTATTAAGAGACTGTTTCATGGAAGAAGGATAGCTAAAAATACCCCTGGTATTCACCACCCTAATAAGGCAAAGCTTCTCTTTCTCTTTCTAACTAAACGAGGGTGCACAATGAAAATATTAGAATATGTATTCAGATATCCCCACCAGACAAGCCTTATTTTGCATTTTCTGCCATGATTCATGGTAAACTGTGTTAAACAAAACCCAATGGAAACAATTACCAAGAATAAATAAAGAAATAAATCCTTTACTGTCCACAAAGTAAACATTTGTCTTCAGCTTCACCATATACAATATAAACAACAACACAATGAATCCAAATCTTAAAAACAACATAAAAACCTAAAAATGTAAACATTATACATGCTGTATATTTCACCATATTTCCATATGCACATATAAAATAATAAGCTAAACTAAAACAGAAATAATAATAATTACAGTAATAATAATGAATTTAGGTGAAATATACCATAATCGCTTCATAAAACTAGCAAAGCAACTACAGCTGTTTTGAATAAAAGGTGTTTTGGCTAACATTTCCAATTTGTCCAGTCTAATCCACATATGTGCTTGCATTTTTTTTTAATTCATTATGAGGCCAGAATGCAGTTCATATTTCAATTCATATGTTCAATTTAACCTCTGAGTTGCTATGGTAACTACCCAGATGGAACCATGGTTGGAGAACTAGGGAGATCTTATGAAGAAAAGGAAAAATCAAAGCAGCACAAAAAAATGATAGAGGAGGCACTGGAAAAACCAAACAGAGAGATCATGTGAGATCTGGTAGTGAGGAAAAAAAGTTTTATGGTTAATTTAATGACTATTTTGCTTTAAGGGTGATTTAAACACCAACACAATGATGCTAACTCCTTCCCTGCAGGGCTGCATGTTGACAGTGTGACTCACTGCCTTTGATCCTACTTAGATATCTGAAGGTATTGAAATTCGCTCCTCTAAAATCCCAGACGTTACCCTTCAAACTCCCACATCCTCAACTCAGGCTGGAAACACGATATGCTCATCCTTGCTGCACAAAAATATTTACTCAAAATATTACTTGGAGGCATTCTCTGCATTGTTTAAAACCAAATATCCAGCTCAAGGCAAGTAATGTGTTTAAGGTCAAGGTCAAGGTCAGTTTATTTATATAGCACATTTAAAAACAGCTAGTGTATGGCAAAGTGCTGTACATATACAAATGAAGTAAATATAGAGATTAAGAGAATAAAAAGAAATTACTCAAAAACACAATCAATACAAAAACACATTAACATACACAAACATACGTTTCATCCAAATGCCAAGGAATAAAGATAAGTCTTCATGGCGGGATTTAAAAACAGGAAGGGAAGGCGCAGATCTAATGTCCAGAGGTATGCTGTACCAAAGTCTAGGACCGGCTACAGAAAAAGCCCGATCCCCCTTAAATTTCAAGCGAGAGTGAGGTATAACGCAAGAAGAGTTTATCAGAGGATCTGAGAGAGCGAGAGGATTGCTGATAGCTGAGAAGTTCAGACAAGTATGATGGGGCTAGATCATTTAATGCTTTATACACAAATAATAAAATCTTAAAATGGATCCTATGCTGCACTGGTAACCAATGCAGAGATGCTAGGACAGAAGAAATTCTTTCTTTCTTCTTAGTACCAGTCAGCAACCTCGCGGCTGCATTCTGGACCAACTGCAAGTGATTCAGCGATGAATGCTTGAGAGCCAAATAAAGCGCATTGCAATAATCAAGTCTGGAAGTGATGAAGGCATGAGTAACCATCTCCAAATCCTTAAAAGAGAGCATAGATTTTAATTTGGCTATTTGCCTTAGTTGAAAAAAGCTGCTCTTCACTACAGCACTTATCTGTTTTTCAAATTTCAGATCAGTGTCAAAAATCACACCTAATGTTTTAGCAAAAGGATGAACGTTTGATGACATATAATCTAGATTAATATTGATATCCGAGACAGCACCTGGGGGTCCAAAGACAACAATCTTAGTTTTGCTGTCATTTAGTTGTAGAAAGTTTCTCCCAATCCAGCCCTTAATATCTTCTTAAGCAATTAAAAAGATCAGAATAAGGGTGATCAGAGCTAAGAGGACTGTAGATCTGAGTATCGTCAGCATAACAATGATATGAAATATTATATTTCCTCATGACTGAACCCAAGGGGAGCATATACAAACAAAATAAGATAGGCCCCAAAAGGGACCCCTGAGGTACCCCTAATGCCTACTTCATCCCTTGGACAATTAAGAAGGGTAGCATGATCAACTGAATCAAATGCAGAACTAAGATCAAGTAGCATTAAAATAGCAGATTTACCAGAGGCCAAAGCAAGGAGTAGATCATTTGACACCTTCAGCAGTGCAGACTCTGTGCTATGATGGGCTCTAAAATCAGACTGAAATTTATCTAAAATATTGTTTTGTGAGATAAATGAAGATAACTGAATAAAAACTATTTTCTCTAAAATTTTAGACAAGAATGGCAACTTAGAAATAGGGCGGAAATTTTTAAGATTGGTTGTGTCTAAATTTGGCTTCTTAAGAAGAGGCGTGATCACTGCTTGTTTGAGGCATATACAGTAGGAACACGACCACTGTCTAGGGATCTGTTTATAATAGTCAATACACTAGGGATGATAGTATCCAGGACCTCTCTAAAGAGCTGGGTGGGGATAACATCCACAGGAGAAGTGGTAGGCTTAATCTTGTGAACTATATCGCCAAGCTCAGAAAGGGATATTGGATCAAACCGTTCAAAAAAAGCATGACAAGTGAGTGGTTCAGAGGGGTCATGACTGCACATAGTAACAGTGGACCGTATGGCGTCCACCTTTCCCATAAAATAATGTAGGAATGCTGCACGGGTCTCTGGAGTACTGTCCAGACCAGAAGTGTTAGCAGGAGAAAAAATAATGTTTAATGTATTAAACAGAATTTTTGGATTGTGTGAATTTTTAGATATTAATTCCCATTTTCCATGCTTTCTATGGCATTTTTTTCTGATGAAATGAACAGCCGAAGTGGCAAGCAGCCTTCGGGAATGCTAAGAATTTATTTTTTCTCCATTCGGATTTCGAGCACACATATCCATGACAGTGGATTGTATATCAAGAAGGGTTTGGCGATCATAGGAAATTAAGGTACTGATTCCTTGAGCACACACACACATAGATAGCACCAAAACGTACAGGAAAGACAGCAGAGGACAGGAGTGATGGCAAGCCAACAACCACAATGGCGCCATATTTTTTCAAAGTTTAAAATTATCTGATACTTCTGACTAAGACATGAAAATTAGGAAATCTAATTCTAAGTCTTCTAAAAAAAATTAAGAGTGTTCGCACATGAATTCATTCATTTTGATTGAGAGTTGGAGATTTGACGCGACATGAGTGACAGCTATCACTGCCAACCAACCAACAGCAGAGCAAAGTGCTGTCAGTGTTAATGTCCATTAAGAAGGGACATCTTACAGTTTTCACCATAAAACACTCACCTGATTTGATGAAAAGTGTAGCGCTGCTGGACACCTCGCCGACCTCGTTAGTAGCAGTAACTGTGTATGTTCCTGCATCAGTTGGCTTTGTCCATTTGATGAGCAATGTATGCCTTTCTCCCTCAACCTTCACAACATGAGTAGGGCTGTTCTTGATCTCAGTGTTGTCCCTCTTCCATGTAACTGTATATAAAATATAATTATTTGCTGTAACATCCCTAGAAAGTACAGTCTTATGTCTGAGACACTCTGGAATTACCTTTGTGCTTGAAATATGGGCAAAGACTCAAAAGAAGTCTCTAAAAAGTGTTGCTGTCTGAAGACATAGTACTGATAGTACTGTTTAGCTGACAACTTGTTACAAGTCAAATAGGCAAGATGCTAACGGTTCTGTTTTTATGTTATTATGGCAGAAATAAAGGATTTACCTTCTGGGAGAGGGGTGCCACTGATGATGCATTTTAAAAGCACCTCTGTTCCAGTAAAGGCCACAGTGTCCTGAAGTGGAAACTCAAACACAGGAGCCTCTAGAGGATCCTCTCCTGCAGACACGTAAGAGTCATCTGAAGATTCTGTAACGGCATAAGATATCTGTCAGATCCACTAGACATGATTTTCCTTAAATATAATATCCAACTTGAATTGGAGGTGCGTTGCAAATCAGGTTTATCTCAGTATTTCTCAAGTTTCTCAAGGTCAAGGATTTACATGCCACTGGAAATGAATAAACTTACCAAATTCAGGGGACATTGGTCTTTGTCTGCGTCCTCTTCCTCTGCTTCTTTGGGGTTTTTCCTCTTTAGCAGTGCCACTTTTCTTAGACTTTTCAGTCTTTTCTGCAGGTGTGTCTGTTTCCATTGGCTCCTCTTCAACAATAATTTTTGGTATAGTGAGCTTTGGTGCTGGTGGCAAAGGAGTCACATCCAGCTCCATCTTTTCCTCAGATGAGGAAGATGAGGAAACTCTTGGAGGTTTGGGGGGAGCTTGGACAGGACATTCTTGAATAGCTACAGTTTCTCCTTGCACCATAGGACTTTCAGGCCTTCTTTCCAGTTTTCTCAGCGTGACCTCTATTGGTGTCTTCCTATGCATGGACTCATCATCTGCTTGTGGAACTTCCCGAACACGAACAGCCCTCTTTACTAGTGGACTTGCAGGTCTTGGTTCCACCTTGCGTAATGTCATCTCTAAGACATTTCGGGATGGAGATTCAGCTCTACCTCGAGAGCGCTCTTCAGCAACGGCAGTAATCTCTACAGTTGGAGACCTTCGGGGACTATCTCTGCTCGGGCTTGGACCCCAAAGTCTTGGAGATCTTTGTCCAGGTAAATCAGAGGGTGACATGGCCTCTGGAGGGGATGGTTCTTGTCCAAATGTGCTTATCACCTTGGTGGTTGGGACTGACCGATCACTTTCAACTTTTTCCTGTGATTGTTGTGCCAGCTGGACTTTTCGTCTGTGAGATGGTGATTTTGGAGGGGAACGTTCTTTTGGTTGTTCTCTCTCTCTCATCTCTTGCTCTCGCTGAGCACGCTCTCTATCCTGCAGCTTTTGAAGAACCTGAGGCGGGATGGGCTCTAACTTCCTTTCAGGCTGCCTGCCCCTGCGAAAAGTAGTGAGCTGCTCTGTTGAGAAGGATTTCTTCATGTTTGGTTTACCGACAAGCTTTTTGATGCGCTGGAGCTCCTCTGTGAACTTGTTCTCAATGTCCTGCACCTTTTGGGTGTAACGGGGTCTGTCCTCCAGGGAAGCAGCCCGCTGTTTGAACATGGTCCTTCTCTGGTCTGCGTCTGCCTTCAGAGCCTCACGAAGGTCTTCTTTGGAGCTCTCCCTCGAGATCCCCAACCGGCTCCCTCCTTCATCAGAGTCGATAGACGAGGCTCTATTAAATCCAGCCCAAGAGCGTCCGGATAAAGATCCCTCTGGGTTATCGATACTTCTTCTGCGCTCTTCAAAGACTCGCACCTTCTCAAAGATTTTGGAGCTAGCTCTTGTCAGTTTTGGTGAGGGCCGAGGTGTAAGTTCCTTTCGGGAATACTCGCTGACAGGGGTTTGGGGTCGAGAGTCTTGAGCACTACTCTGAGACATGCTTGAGGATTTGGGTTGCTTTATCTTCTCCTCAAACTCTCCTGGTACTGTGTCTTTATATTCAGTTGGCACGACAACTTTCTTGCGTGGGGCTACGGGTGTGGCAGGGGCTGAACCAGAACGGCTGAGCAAAGGAGAGGCAGTAGAGCGGCCAATTTTGGGGGAAGGGGGTGGTAGGACTTGAGGGGAAGATTCCCTCAAAACTTCTTCAGATGGGCTCCTAAAAGAAGGTGTTTGAGGGAAATGTTCTGTTAGAGTATGGGGTTATGCAAGGGGAGGGGCCCAACTGTTTGGATGAGGACTTTGGAAGAGGGGCCAGAGAGGCTAATTTCTCCGATGCGTGACCTTAAATGGGACTGTCTACATGTTTGTGTGCAAGTTACTTCAAATCTATTTCTGTTAATGTCTGAATTTGAGCAAAATAATTACCTTTTTTCAAATGAGGAAGGAGTGTGTGAACCGTCATAATTTTCAAATTTCAGGAGAGGTAAATAAAGAAAATTAAAAATGATAATGAGCTTCTGTTAACTGCATTTCCTAATTAGTTACGATTGATAAACTGAAATATAAAAATAATGCGAGGGGATGTTCAGAGCATGAATAAAATGTATTTCATTAATCTTGGAGTGACAGTCAAGACTAGTGGTTGAACGGATAGTAGTTGATCCGTGATCCATACGGACCAACCCCCACAGTTTGGCACGCATGTGATATGCAGATCAACTTTAAAATTTAAACATAATAAAGTAAACATTTATCATTTGTACATGTTTACACACTCAAGCGATTTTAAACTATTCCAGCGAAAGAAACTCGATTTGTTACTCGGGCAGGTTTTCTATGCGTATGCACAGCACACAAAGCGCGCATAACGATAAATTCTGAATAGTTTTGATCTGAATAGTTTTGAGCGCTCTTTGTGTGGCAGAAATATCATCAAAATGATTTAAAAATTAAAATAGCCATTTAATGAGTTTCTGTATTTATGATATAAAGAAGTTAGCCTATCACACAAACAAGAGTCCTTTTTCATATTTCTACATTAAAATGTTACTTAACATAATTCATGCAAAATCTATCTATGGATTTTGTTAATAGTGATTTGATTTGATTGTTAATAGCCAACATGTCTTTTTATTTGGACTGAATTTACTAAATTTAAGAATCTGAAATAAGGGGACATATATGGGCTATGACAATAAATTTTTATAATAATTATACATCTCTGTATTTTTTTATTTTTTTTGCTTAGTGTAATTTCGGGGTTTTTATCTCTCAACTGATAGAACACATCTTGTTTATTGTATTATAATGACTATTTAATATTGCATCTAAATTCTGACCAGGCTAAACATGTTGCATATAAATTGTTAATTCATTTTTGTTTTACTCCATACTGAGGTTCTAGTTGAGGGCATTTGTAGTGTATAGTTATAGGACCAAAACATAACCTCAAGCCCAGGGACCCCCAACCCCCTAAGTCCTGCCCTGATGATTATATCGGATCTGTGCATCAGGTCTTAAAGGGACAACAGCCAATAAATACCTGCTGCTGTCATTAATGCTAAATCAAACAACAAAACACAGCTTTGACAAAGATTAATCTATATTTAATTTATACAGTGAACACTATGCAGTGTTATTTTACACTTAATTACTACATTTCTGTACCTGAATACTACCGACTTTTTACATTTTGTTTGTAACATTGTTCTGTTGTATTCACCTATGCTTTTAATTTGTGTATTTGTTCTTATTTTTCTGGCTGTTCACCTGTCTTTAATCAGCTTTCTAAGTTAGCCTAGGAGTTTTGCTGTATCAAAGAAGTATTCAGCTTTAAGTAATAAACAGAAAGCAAAGTTACATTGAAGTTCTTTTTTTCTTGCTTATCCGGAAAACGATCCAAGGCTCATAAATGGTAATATGATTCGAACCGTGAGTTTTGTGATCTGTTGAACCACTAGTCAAGACCACATTTTAGTTACACTATGTCTACAAGGCTAAGAAATCTGAATTCTATCTGAAAACAAATTGTAATTTATTTGTCTTATAGTTTACAACTGAATGCTGTAAAATAATGTAATATTAGCACATGGCAGATTAAACTGTGCCTACTAGCCTATACCTTCCAAAATCACTGGGCTAGACCACCACACAACACTGGATATCTATAGGAATAAGTCAAGTGTCACTTGCCAATGCTAGGAAGGAAGAGTAAAACAAGGATTAGTGCAGGCACATAACTATTAAATGTTGAGTCATCAAGAGTACTGCTAAAAGGGGTCTAATTCAAAATGGCTGTGCACTAGAAAATGTCTGAAGAGCAGTAAAACATAAACATCTTTCTTGTTTACACAGCACAGACCAAACTACACTAACCTTGCAGAGCTGATACAGCTTCCTTCCCAACTGGGAGTTTGACAAACTTATTCTTGTATTCAACATCCAGTGCACTATAATGAGTGAAAATCTCCCATGCAGCATCAAAATCATGCATAAACAAAGCACAAATCTGCTTAAAACAGAGGGATGATCCTTAGAAATGTGTGATGATAGTAAAGTATAACAATAAGCATCTGGCAACAGTGGTTCTAGACAGTTTGCTATTTATTCAAGATAAATAAATTCCAAATTGATCTTCACATAAATATACAGTCTTGTACTTTTTGGTTTTACTTGAGTGAATAATACTCAACACATTACAGTGTTTTAGATTGCACTTTATTTGAGATCATTACCATTGAAACACTGATATTTAACTTTGTACAGAGCATCTTAATCTGTGTGAGTAACACACATCTTTGAGTTCTTACGAGATCTATGCCCTTCTATCCTTGGCATCATGTGCATGCATGCAAGGATTCATGCTGTGCAGTTCACCAAAAACAGCATGCACAAAAAACCAGGGGGAAACCGAAGGGGTCGATGATACCTAACACAAAAATGTGATGCAAGCATGTTTTTAATGCAAACTTTTGGTCAGCTTCAATTTTGCATCAACCGCTGTGCAGGTAGAAAACTAAAAGAATTTGCATATGGACAATGGGGGTCAAAGGAAAGTATGAACTAAATGAAAATAAATCTAGATGAGGAATGAAAAAGGCAATAACGGTGCGTGAGGGAGGACCTATTCTTAACTAAATTCAGACTATAGTTGTCTCAGCCTTTAACCTCTGCGTTATTCATTTATGGTATGAAATACTGTTTTGTTTTTATATGTGACACTAGGTTTAACATATTATCAGCATATGTGTGACACTTTAATTTAACTTTTACTTTTATTGTGATGCATGGTAAAATGGTAATGTTTTAGTGACACAAACAGAATGCGCGTACAGCCAATGAAAGATGCATCACATTAAGCTTACTCAGCGAGTACTATTTTGGAGTTTAAATGCTTTGTCTTCAGATATAACAGTTTGGCCTACAGCAGCACTTCCAGAGATGATCTATTCTTAGACTCCTTCAGCAGCTTCCAAAAAATGTTGACCTGCACAAAAGGTGACTGTGCTCTCAGCATCTCAGTTTGTACATAATGTGACACAGATGTGACAGATTATAAGCTGACTGCTTTAAAGGCCAGGTCATTACCTGACAGAACCATGACTTGCTTTAAGGTTATCTTAGTGTTAGGCACAAACTGGAACAGCCTGTCATTACCAATAGATCTTGGTTCAACACATTCATGATAGAAATTAGCAGCAAATCAAAAGCAGAACCAAACAACGGGGATGGAAAACAGAAACTAATGGATAACAGCAGGCTTTAAAGTATGCAAAGCCTGGGATTGTTAAATGATAAACAGAGTGGGATGAAATTTGAAAATTTAGGTTATAATAGACTAAGAAAACTAAAATTTGAAGGAGAGTTTGAGTGACATTTGGTTTGTAAGAGTGAGACAGTCAACCCTGGCTCAAACATGGATGAAGAAGAGTGCTACGGAGGGATGAATGACAGAAGATACAATCAATCGCCTACTTTTCTTTTCTATGCATATACATCACAGCCAGCACAATATCTATGCTTATCTATGCTTATACATCATAGCCAGCACCCAAAATTAACACTCATCAAATGTCAAATGTGAGTAAAAACTGGCTTTTGTTCAATCATTAACAACACAACACAGTTTGTCAAACTGTAAGAATGATAGTCTGATGTAAGAGGCAAAAGCGATTCAAATCCAAGACAGACAACCGACTACATACAGCAAGAAAACACCTGTCACGAGTCACACATCTTCTAACAACTTTTACAATCAGAAGTTTATCTAGGAGGACTAAGCTATTTTTTTTTTGCATCCAGAACATGATATAATCCTTGCATTAAGCCCCCGAAATGAATATACCACAATAAAATTCTGATTTGTTTTGATGTTTCTGTGACATATACAGCGAGACTGGCTCATCTGAAGTAACAAATCATCTGTGCTTTTTATCACTAATATGCGATGAAAAACATTTTGCAATAAAAATAATGCAAAATACAGTTTTACAGCAATGAATCTGGAATATTTTAAGAAATATTTAAGGTGAGTTTTAGACATTTATCATGTCACCGCCACCGCAACGACTTGAGCATGAAATCAAATCAATTAGACTGACATAACGTAAAAGTTCTATCTATGATAATGTGAAACTAATATGAGCATCAACTGAAGTTGTTCAGTGTCATTTCGATTCTGCTCTCCAAAAATGAAATAATACATGTATAAAAACAACGTGTTTTCATGCGCTGCCACTTGCGAATTAGTCACGTATAACTGTAAGGCTTTTGGCAGCTCACACAGATCTACACTCTGTGGGCTGAGCTGAACCTCATCCAAACGCAGAGAGCCCACTCAGTGTATCTTCTGTCATTCCTGCGGTGATGTAAGCTGCTTCGTGGCGCCACCATAACACACGGCTCAAATACAGAGAGAGACAGGGGAGGAATTACAGCCTGGGTCTTGTTCTCAGCCCCCTCCCATCCATAGCACTTACAGGGCCATGTCAGAGCAAGGGTCTCTTGTGACTCTGTGACGGGGGCTGTGATTGTTTATCTATTGATGAGGGATCTTTATATATATCTGTGTTTTGGTCTGCTTATTGTGGGCTGTGGCTGATTGCGGTTTATTTTAACGTGGGAAGGTTTACTTACAGGGGTACAGAAAAAGTCCTTCCTCTATAAAGACTGAACGTGCTACCATAGTAATCGCTAGCTAAAGACACACTTTCCTCTGACCCCCAAACCGGTCGGGATAGATTGGCGCGTGATGCTCGAATCAGAGGCTCGACCCCTAGGTGCCTGATCTGGGTGCCCATCGGCTCCCGGCTGTTGGCTTGCCTGGCTGACTGCGGCCCTGGAGCTCTTGATCCCAGGGCTAGAGCTTCCTTCTCCAACACTGTGGTCTCACCGGCAGCCCAGCGATCGCTTGCATCTGGGGCGACATCCATCATTCTCTCACCTGCGAGAGAGCGAAATGGAAACAAATAGAGCAAATTAAATTTCAGGCAGGATACTCGACGTCCTAGCGTTCACAAGTTATGGGCAAATTCATCCGCATGATCAAAAAACCGCTAACAACAGAAATGACTTTTTTCTTTCAATTACACTTTTCACATTAGCTTTTCTTTCAACTGCATAAAAACCACTTAAAAAATCTTAAAATATTTATTAAACCAGTCGTGTCATGATGAATAAAATGCTCCTTGATCTTTAGAAATAATATAGTTCATTATACAAGAAAAACACACTATAACTTTAAGAACTTAAAACTTGCTTCACAATTAAAAAAGACCATTTATGGAAAATAAGCTGCAAAAATGACTCATTTTAAAGTTTTCCAATTTCTGATGCCAAAAAAATGGAACTGTTTAAATCTATTTTAGATTTGAGAGTCATAGCTCATGTGTGACTGCTCTTTCTCTTTTCACATGCAAAGAGGACATTTACATAAAAGTCTGCCTGTTTAACTACAGTATAATGAAAAGCTAAATTATCACCATTTTGGATACCTACATTCTAATTGAACCACATACAGACAGATAATATTGGGAAAGATTAATGAATAAAATCATTTTAAAAGGTAAATTTATGATGGTTACTAACATAATAGGATCTCAAAACAATCAATGTTATGACCCCTTTAAATTTATAGTGAAGGGGGGAAAAAGAAAAAAGAAAAGACAAAAGAAACTGACATATAATACCTTTAAATCCTTACAAGAATGAAATAATGTTTGTTATGCCTACAAGTGGATAATGTAAGTGGATTACATGAGCATGCATTCAGAGGTGTGAAGAATAAAGCCCAGGTGATGCCATTCAGCTGCAAGCTGCGCTGAAGCAAAGTCACGGCTGATGCCTTCAGAGCCAGTGTGATTCACAGTGACTGAATGGATTAGACTGCAGTCAGGAAGCATCCATCAAAATCAATGACAATGCGCCTCTGCCCACCCCTCTACACCCACCATAACAGATCAAATCAATCACTTATGCCACTACTGAAATCATACGCTCCACCAAATCCAGACACATTTATTCCTCCGGTACCTCTTTGTTGGTGAAATTGTTGACTTTGTAGAACATACAATTGTATGTTATGTGCTGTGAAGACATCATTCATAACAGCGCTAATGACAAACAAGCAATTTAGAGTGCAATTCAATCTTTGTTGCTTGTGGTGCACTTCTCTAAAATCTATCTTTGTTGAAAGCTGTGTTATACACAAGATAAATTCATTTCAATGTTAGACACTGAGATCAAAACGGATATTTATATACAGGCCATGCTGTTCTCACACTTCTCATTTCTAGGCTGAAATCGCACATCAAATAAATATCACTCTATTCCTCTCTTCTATTTTTTTTAGTCCTCTCTCGTGGTGATGAAAGAAATGGAAATACTGTTCACCAAATCTGTAAGTGTCTCAAATAAACTCCCAACCATTTCCTCCAGGGGATAATGGGAAGGCTTTTGTCATAATACATACTGACAAGTGAGAGCTCAATCGCCAAGATTCTGCAAAGGGACTACATAGAATCAATAGAATAGGCCTCAGATTTGTATCTTTGTAAACACATCCATGCTTTTCTTCTGTTTAAAGGCAATCTATATTCATTAATATTAAGTTGTTGTTGTTGTTGTTTTTGGTTAAAATAAATAAATCACACATGCACAAACCAACCACGTCCAGCCTTCAACCGAGAATAGTTATGTATAACACCTTAAATTAGATGATATACATGCAACGTCATCTCATTATTATTCATAGGTTTTCATACTGAAAGTGTGGTTCAAGCACACGTTTCCATGCATTTTGAAAGACACTAAATAAAAAAATTAAAAATTTAAAAACAAAAAATGCATGTATGCACTTAATGGATATGAACAAGATCACTTTAGTAAAATTTATGTGAATAAAATTCAAAAACATTTCATAAAGCCTGCCTGTTTAATTATAATGGTCAAAAGGAGTGTGGAGAATGGTCATGAATAAAATTATGGTAAATTATGACCATTTTGATATTATAAACATTATAAATTGACCTAACGTCAATAGATAAAGAGAAATAGAGAAAGAAAAGAAAAAAGAAAAAATGGATACCTGCGCATATTTAAACATATTTCATTTTATTGTTAATATGTAAGCTTCTGTTTGCTGTTACCTTTTTATTATTACCCCTCTGAGTGTAAACACATCCAAGATAAGCAGAATGTGTGATTTAAGTCACTTTAGCATCAACTAATGCAAGTTTTGCATTAACATTTTCTTAAACAGAATAACCAATATCAAAGCATTTTTTGCATTTAACATGAAAGATGAAAAATGTCATTATTTACTCATCCTCATGTCATTCCAAACCCATATGCTGTATGCAATTACTTACACTGAGAGTTAATTGTGACAAAGCATGTTAAGCTCCAAAAGAACCAAAAAATAAACAAATAAAAAAGCCCCAAAGGAAGTATAAAAATAATCCATTTGACTCATGCATTAGATTCCAAGTCTTTGTAAGCCATACGATAGCTTTGTGTGAGGATCAGACTGAAATGTAGCTCCTTATTCACTGAAAAGGTCATGTTCACTGGCTCGTCATGTTTACAGGTGAGAAACGATGTTCTGTTTGGTCAACGTACCATTTTTAAAGCTTCAGTGGAGGGGAAGATTATCAATGAAGGGGGAACACATCAGAAAACAAACTTTCTTTCTGTTCCTCACATAAACTATCACAGCAGACTTGGAATATAGCAAATAATTTGTATGGGCTACTTATTTTTGAAAGTTTTTTTTTTTTAAATGCTGTTTTTTTTTTAAGCTGTATGGCAATGAACTGCCATTGTATGAAAAAAGATTGTCCTTTTTGTGTGAAAATAACAGCCTATGGGTTTGTAATGACATATGCTCACCCAGCCCTCCTTCCAGGACCCATACACCTCCAGAGTGAGGAAAAGGGCAAGAAAACTAAATCATGAAACCCACACAACCCAGGACATAATGTTTTTGTACTTCGGTACAGACCACTGAGCACCAGAACATTCAGGAATAAGAAGTTCCCATATCCATCTATAACTGTTAAGAATCACTACTGTACGGTCCATTACTTTTTCTAATATTATATCGAACATTATGCAATAAAAAAAGAACATTACCTAATATATATTGACACTGTTGAAACACACTGCACACTCATGTTAATGTTTCTGTTTACTCGATCTAGATGTTCATTCTTGCAATGTATCTTGCATTTAATATACGTAAGTGCTCAGAGTTCCTGTAAACCAAAAAAAAAAAAAAAAAAGAAAAAAAAACTCCTTGTGTGTGTGAGCACACTTGGCCAATTAAGTTTTTTTCTGATTCTGTTTGACAGCTAACAAATAAACTACCATAAAAAAACTAACGATCAGTAATTTATAATGCTTTTTCAAAGGTTTAGGATCAGTAATTTATAATGCTTTTTTAAAAAAATCTGCTCGCCAAGGCTGCATTTACTTGATCAAAAACACAGTAAAAACAGTAATAAAAATGATTACAATGTCTTAATATATTTTAGTTTAATATATATATATATATTAACAAGCTCTGCAAATAAACATTTTAAGACATACGACTGAAAAAAAGTTCACATAGTAGTTCATTATGAAAGCATCATGCCTACCTGCAGGCACTCGTTGGGCCTCATCCTGAAAACCTCTGGCTCCTTCTTTAGCTTCCAGGGGTATTTGTGGCTCAGCGGCTTCGTCTTCTGTAGTCTCAGAGTCTAACACAAAGAAATAAGACATTATGTTAGAAACTACCACCTGTAATGATGACGGATATCAAACTCAGAAGATTATTTGAGTAAACTATTTTTGCTGTCTTGAGGAAAAGTGTATCACGAGCAAAAAAAGCAAGATTTGGGTTGACACAGTGATAAGTGAAATGAATAAATAGAAATGGGGTTTGAAATGGGAGCTTGGTGTGGAAAGAGAGGACGAACCACTGCAATTAGCCTAAAGATGAAAATAAACATTACCATAACTTTGCTTCCGACAGGAGCGGAAAACTTCGCTTCCATAGTGGCAGAGGAGAGAAGCAGACAAGACATCACCGTTACTATAGAGACGAATCCCATCCCAGAAAACAGATAACACAGCAACAAACTGCTGAATGGACACATTTGAACAGTTTACTGGTCCTGGTTGAGACACCACTGCCATATGCTTTTGCTTTGTTTTCTGCGTTTAGAATAATTTCTGAACTTCCATTGGGCAAACAATGGTAAAAACTGGTAATGATGGTCAAACAGGCCAATCAAAATGCAAAATGACTTACTTAAAGGCTTAGTTAGTTAAAGAAAGTCTCCGCACATTAAATGAAATTTTAAATCCCCTTTTTCAATTATGTAGGATCTTTTTTCATTTGGCCATCAAACCCTGTGGGCTCCATCCTGCCAGTATAAATTTGTATAAGGAGCAGCAAATTCCCGACTACTGCTAATCAAATATTTCTCATCACAGACAAGATAAGGATTTTGAGCTTTTAAATGCATATTTTTCAGTCATTTATGAATAATATATTAAGCCAGTTAATTTTGATGAAATTATCATCCTTTTTAAATGAGATCAAGGCTAATTTAGTTACCCAGATGGTGCTGCAGTATATAATTTACTGTTTATTTCTAACTATTCATGATTATCAGAAACAACATTTTAATCCATGAGGTTCATATATAACAAAAAAAGGACTAATATGAATTCCCATGAAAGAAAATGTTGTAATTCATCCTGATCTTCAGTGGAGAATGTAATAAAGAGAGTAATCCACATGAATTCTGCCTGTCTTATTAATTATTTAAGGCATAGTTTCAATTTAACAAGCTTTTATAGGGAGCCACATCTAAAATCTCATCATATCAGTGCAAAAGTGCTTCAATGCTAAGCACTGCTAAGCTTTTTGCATTATTGATGCTGAGATTACAGTGCCTTTGTACATAAAGTGAATTGATTCATTGTTAGGCTCTTCTTTATCAGAGCGAGCAGACAGACAATTCCAGAAAATCTGTCTAGCGTGACTTCTCAAATCCAAGCACACAGACACAACACTGACACTGACTGACATCTTCAATAATAATCAAAAACATAATGATTTATTACAAATCACAATAAGAACATGAAATTCAACAACACTAACAATTCAAAAGAAGATGCACAGTCAGTACTTAAAACTGAGGATGCGTTACATATAGCTGCTGCATTGAGGAGCTGTATTTCAGAGTGTGCAGATTGATATAATGCAGACTAAATTGTTTTATTATTATCAGACATGAATATTAATGATATCCCCATTAGCAGTCATTTATAATAAATGCTTCTCAGAGGTAATGGGAGCAGTGCAGCAGCGGAGGTACTTTATGCACAATTTAGGGCACACAGTTTAGATCATGAACACTTCCTCTGATGTTGGCCCTCTAGGTATCTCTGATGAGGTTATCGAGGGCCTTGATTCAGAGATTGATTACAATAACATATTCAAAGGGATATTAGATGACTTTTTCGGCTTGCCTCAGAGAATCAAGTGATAGAAATCCTAAATCTTAATGATTTATCATCAATATCCAGATGCTACAGAGGCTTAGACTTTGTTTTGGCACACATTTGTGTGATACTTCACAGTAAGAAACACATTTTGGAAGTTGGCAAGTTGCATGTGTTACTGCTGAAGATAATTAAAGACGAGCACTGTTTTCTGTCTTGTGTTGGCTGTTTACATATTTCATACTGAAACAAGAAGTCTGGGCGAGATATCAAGGAGCTAACTAAACAGAAAATATAAACAACTTTAACTCAGCAAAAGTTATTCAAAATTCATGTTGGTGTTATATCTTTCACTTGGATGTTATAAGTTGCAAATACAGCTGGATAAAACTAAAAAAATTCAGGCTGCAAAGCAACAAAATGTGATTATTTTAAAGGGGGGTGATTCTTTTCTATACCCACTGCAAATGACAAAAAGTACTAATTACTGAAGTACAAGTTACTAAAACTTAAATAAAAATAAAGCTAAATAGAAACATACGTTTAAATCAAATCACAAAATTCAATGAATTCACATGAAAACTGAAAATAGAAAAATAAAAGCTAATTCAAAATATGAATAATATTCTAAAACAACTAAATATTAAACACTGGTTAAAATTCTTCACATTCATTGAAGTCCTCCATGTCATTCCAATTAAATTTCCAAATAAACTTCAATTCACTCATTCTCATGACTTCAATTCTTAAATTTTCATTGTTCTCATGACTGCTAGCAGATGGATACTGCAAGATTAGATGCATTCTCTTTCAAACTGTAAAAGGAAAAATCAATGCATCCTCGATTTTAAACAAAGACTAGACATTTAATGACTGACAGACTGAAGAGTTATCATAAGATCTCTCTTGTAATAACCTGTTATCTATAAAGCCAAACACACCATGAGTGAACCGCCCAAAAGTTCGGTTAGAGTGTCCGGTTTTCTGGAAAGAAAAAGAGAGAAGAGGTATGTTAGTGGTTGCACAGAGTTTTCAAAATGTATGATTATCACTTCAAATGAGCAAAACAAACAAGCATTTCAAACAGTAGAAGACTGACAAGAGCGCTTTTGAAATGAGAACAAAGATGTAGCGATTGCTACCGCTTTTGCCACTTGTCGGTCTTCAAAAAAACATGTCCGTCTTTGCTCTGCTAACCTAGATTTTAAATCTTATGTAGGGTATTTGGTGAATGAGAGGCTAAAAAATTTAAAAGCTAGTTTGTTCTGCCAATCCCTGCGTTGGTGTACCCCCATGTCACCTTGGATTAAATGCATCTGCTAAATGACAAGTATGAAAGCTTCCAGTACAGCTTTAATGGGCTACAAAATGGTTGGTCTTATTATGTTAAAAGCTGTTATTCCCAGTTTAAGCAACATACTGTAAGGCATGCCATTTCTTTGTCCATTTCTAAACAGATTCATCTTGTTTAGGGGGAAATGTGATTCTCAGCTTCAAAGTATAGCTTCCTATCCACCTATGTTCAGTTTTCACAATGGATGAATGTAAACCAAAGCAACAGCGAGGATGTATCAGGCAACGGCTGTCTGTCACTCCCAATCCATTAGTTACAGGGTGAAATGAAATCCTAATGGCTGAGGCACCAATAATTTCAAACCCTTCTTCTGTGAATCTTCTCCCTAACCACATTAGCTAAGGACGTCGGTCAGCCGTTTCAGAGAATTGTGCCTGGAGGTTTGCAGGGCTGTTGAAGGGGAAAGGCAAATAAAAGTGGATGAACTTTTAGAGGAATTACAAGTCAGCCATTCAAATTAATTTGCTTAAGCTCATTTCTTTCTGCTTGTTGTAAAGAAAACATTTACAGGGCATTAAAACATCTAAATAAATCATAGGCGAAGAACGATTTATGTGCATGTAATGCCGGTTAATTTGTAATAGCCTCTATGTTTGGCATCTTAATGGATGAAAAGGCCAGTTCAACTTCACCACAAAAGTGCCATGCATTAAGCAAAAGGTTTTTACTATTGCCTTGATTAGTCAAAACTAACACAGCCACCACAGAAATGCATTTTATGGTTAGTCCACACAAAGACGCCTATTGACAAAGCCTACACTTGAGTCGCTACAAGTACCATTAGCATTAATTTACATGTGTTTCTTGGCAGACACAGTTAAAGAAAGTGTACATTTATATAACATTAGTATATGCATTACATAAGTAATGATAATTTAACTACATTTACCATTTTCTGAAAATAAACTAAATCTAAAAAAAAGATTTTTTCCCATTCCCATTTAATGTCCACTGTGTAAATATTATGCATCCAATCACTCCGAAAATTACCAGTTCACCATAAAAGCCATATTTGTTTGAGTTGGCGTTCATGTTTTTAGCACAAATGATGCAAATTATAGGATTTATTTGCAACTGCTAACCCTATATGATCAATAATAATAGGGGTGCTTGCTTTTCAAACACCACTAGTAACAGCAAAGTCAATAAATGGACAAAACTATTGATTCCCCAATCTATACTTTAAATGGTAAAAGAACCGAGAGCAGACTCTGTGAGGTTGACATAATGTCTGAGCTTCGGTTCCCTGTCCCATGATAATTCTGGAAGCTGCTAGTAGCAGAGGGCCCTTCAAGCTTCAATTACATTTTCCAAACTGACACTTATCCAAAATGACCTGCCAAATGCACACTCGCTCCTTTGATTGTGAGCAGGCCACCGAGGGAGGATCTTCAGCCAGCCATCTGTGCTGTGAAGAGCTGAGCGACGCTCATCTTACTGGGTCAGGCAGAAGTAATCATGGACTCAAGCACTCATCATTTGACATTCAGTGACGTTGTATGACAACATCAAGAATGGCTACAAAAAGATGTAGGGCACCACAACTAATTATTTTTATGGTAGTCTAATCCAATTACAAAAATGAAATTAATTGAGTCCTCTTTGTCCATAACTATATGGTAACACAGATAAAATTAAATGGAATATCCATATCTCTAACAGGATTATAATATACAGTCTCATTGGTAAAACAAAATGAATATTGCTAATTAACTTGATAAATTAGTGTTTTCTTTAACATGATAGATTTAGAGCTAAATTTGCAAATTTTGTAAAGAAATTGTGATTGTACATGCAATGCTAGAGTTATGTTTTTTTTCAGTGCATATATGTGATTACTAAGATCTTCTGAAATATTTTAGTGGTTTAAGTGGTTGAAAGGGTTTTCTGGATGGCTGCTAGGGTGTTCTAGATATCCCATAACGATGCTGCCTTCTAAAATACCTTCTTTTGGCCAAAGTTGCATGTATCCTTCATAATGAAGCCTATGAATGCATTGCAAGATCAATTAAAACAATACGATAAGATGGTGGGTAAAGCAGAAGAAACATAACAAATAACACTTACATTTAATTCAGAACAGAATGATTTGAAAACAGTTAAATTATCCCAGAATGCATTACAATATATGGACCCCCGCACGTGGCATTCAGGAAAAAATAGTAGGCTAAATCGTGCACACGATTTACTAATTCGGAACGCAATAGAAATCGAGGGAACGCAATAGTAATCGTGTGCACGTTTTAGCACATTGAGGGAACGAATTAGTAAATCGTGCACACAATTTATTTATTTTTTTCTTGCATGTCATGTGCGGGGCTCCGTAACAATAAGCTCAATTAAAAAAAAAAAAAAAAAAAAAAAAAAAAAAAGGTGGTGGATAATGCCAATTGTATAAAAATATGATTTAATACTGAAAAATATTCATGATTAAATACTTAAATCCATTAAAATTGAACATTTTACCTATATTTGTGTGTGTATCATTAGCTTAGCACTTACGCCAAACTCTTTTGCCAAACTTTCTAGTAGGCAGCTCAATAGGTTTTAGAACAGAGATATAAAATGTTTTAAAAATATGATACATTCATTAGTTGGCACCAAAACAATATCAGCTACATGAAACAGAGCTTCTTTTGTGGTCTTTTTCTAGCCACTCTAATTCTTCAGACAAAAACTTCTGAGCACTGTTGGTCAGCACCTTGGAGAGCTCAAATTATTTTTCCTGTCAGCCCACACCACAGACATTAATACCGGATGAATCAAACAACTCTAGGCAACAGCTCTAGCCATTTTGATGCATCATTTTTACCTTCTTGGTCAGCAGGTAATTTATATGTTGCCAGGTTAAGCTCAGACTGAAGTCTGATGAATGCTGCCAGGCACTATTTAATCTGGGTTATGGTATCTGCCTTCTGCTCTAACTCCACTCTTTCAACTCAGAGCGAGTGGGCTATTTCAATCTCACCCGGTCTAACTTTTCATTACTCCTGCAAATGCTTCAAGTGAATCACTTCACACCTTAAGGAACACATCTCTCTCAGCTACCCATTGCGTTCCCTAATGCTTGTGAGTCAGCAGGGCAGGTTTAGAAAAAACAGTGGGAGCACGTTATTCATGGGCCCCTTTAGATATATGGTCATTGTATTGATATTACTCACACATTCTGGTTAAAGGTTTGTTCTAAACATTTAAAACTGTGTCACTACGCAATGCCATTAATGTTAACCAGAAGTTTTACATTGATGGTCAATTGGTAGCAATTTCTGCAAGGTACATGGTCAGTAAAATTGTATCTTTAGCTTCTCACTGGGGCAGAAGCATCAGTTGGACACATCTGCACCTTACCTTCTCCTAAAAAGTGCATTAAGTATTTAAGGCACCCTTTGGGAGTAGACCAGGAAAAAAGTATAGGTTTGAGGTTACTATCCCAAAACCCCAATTTTTGCACAATTTTTCTTAAAATGTATGTTTTATGCTGTGCAGTGCATTAGGAGAGAGCTCTCAAACAGAGAATTTCCGATTGACTGTACCTTGTCAGGCAGCATTTTCACTTTCGAGTGGAATTTAAGACTCAAATTTTAAAATTAAAGAACGTTCAGGAAAATAACCATCGGCAACTAGTCTTCTTTCTCAGTTGTTCGTATACTAAATGTGATTGCTCTTGTCTTCCTTGCATAAATTGAATAATTATAGTCACCTTTACACTTCACAATGACCGTTACTGCATTTGAAACCAAATGCAACTGCCTTGCTGCCTCTCTGACTAGTCAGTTAATTTACAGACAGCATTTTTGTATAAAGTAACCTTTTTAAGGAAACATATTTTCAATTCATAATGCCATGTTTAATGGTCTAGAACAAATTCAAATGGGCTTTAGAGAAAACCAAGCCAACATTTAAGTGGCTAAAATGTTTATCTCTGGGAAGAAATTGAATTATAAGTTGATAACCTGGCATTTTCACACAATCAGGCACTATTTTTATTTTTTCCACCAAGCAAACATGCATAGGACTGTGAGATCCTGCATAGTAAAGGATTCATCTTGAATTCCATCAAGCAAAAACAAAAAAAAACCTTAGTAAACAAGATTATGCAAACACCACTTTATACTGCGGTATACTGCCAGCAAAATAAGACTTTTTTCAGGTTTTGGACACAGCTGACTGCAAACAAGATGTGTGCTGAGTGTCATAACAACGACACTGATGTGGTCTCATTTACAAAAAAAAAAAAAAAAAAAAAAAAAACCTACCACCTAAGCTTCTTTTGCTGCCTTGCAAGCATTGGCTTGTCCTTTAGGAAATGTGAATCCACTGTAGTTACCTTAAGTAGCAGCAATGTGATATGTTCTCTCCCAAAAGCATATCAAACCGAGGGATGAAATAATTACATATTGTTCAAATGACAGGATAACAAAATGAAACTACCATTTATCCTACATCTGAAACTATGACTCAGCCACCTGTTCGGTATCCGTCTGGTCTCTAAGCTACCTCTGCTTCATCCACCCGCCTGTCTCCGTCTGCCGACTAAGATCCAATTATCTTTTTCTTTCACCCATCCCCCTCTCCTCTCCTTCACACCTACTTTTCCTTTCATCTTCACAAGGATTCCTATCGGCCTGAAATAAAGAGGTAAGAGCTCGTCCTGCTCTCACCTCCTCTCACCTGTAAAATGTCACAATGACATATTGTCAAAAGAAGGACACTCTCATGCATTTACAGCCAATGGCAAAGCAGTGGTGTGCAGATTGTTCATTTTCACTTTATGTGCCATCCAGGGAGGGGGCACAGTTTGCATTTTGACCTGACGATCTATATACAGAGAAATCAGCAGTCATTAATGGTGTTTGCTAAGCCAAAATATAACAAATTTGCCATTTAAAGGGATAATATACACAAAAAAATGTATACACCCTAATGTTATTCCAATATACAATGTGAGGTTTTTTTACCAGAATATCAAGGAACGTGTGATCTCTTTTGACTTGGACCAGTAAGTATCCCCCTAGCAACACACTAAAAACACCTTAGCAACCACACAGCAATGCCTTAGCAGTGGGATCTAGTTCTGGAGTACAATAACAGCCTGCTGATGTGATGCTATTTGGTTGCAGTGCATAATGAATGTACTGAATAAAAGACTACAAATGTAATCATTTTAGTTGATGGTCTTAATGTAAAAATCTTCCTGTTAATGCACTGAAGTGTGAGGTAGACAAATTTATGATCCTACAGATCCCTAGAAACATGCATCAGGGAAAAATGGGTTGCTGCTACGAGCATTTGTTTTATTGCTACAAGACAAGTAAGCAACCTACATGCTGACTTGCCATATGTCTTCTGTAGTTGTGCAAAATCTAACATTACGAGTCACATATCCAATGCAGGTTTCAAAATGGAACTTTTCTATTATAAACAATATCTTGGTTTTCTTTTCCCTTAAGGACGACCCCTTATGAGGCGACAGCAAAGCACCCAGGGGGGCTGTCATCTTTGTCTCTGGGACATCCTGGGTTCCTAGCTTAACCCTGAATGCATCAGAATATGATGGGGTTTAATGAGCCATGGACATTCACCTATTCAGCTGTAATCATCCTCATGCAACTAGCCAGATGGGTGCCGTTTGTTTACAAGAAAAGGGTGGGGCGCAGAATTGGGAATGAGTGCTAGCAGCCCTAAAGGAGGGAATTGGGTCAAGCCTCCCTCAGACGGAGCACAATGAATGACAAAACCCACACATATGGGTCAAACTCAAACTCACAGTCAGTTATGAGTCAACATGCAAGGCAAGAAAAATAAGGCATGCAAGGACTCACCTGAAAGCGTTTCTTGGACCAGATTTTCTTCATGGCTTGAAGTAATCCTGGTCTTTTGTTGCGTTTAACCGAGGGGGGAGTGATGTTTTCTGGAAGCTGGGGATTCACGGTCAGACCCGGTGTTGACCTGATTGTATCGGTAGCATGATCTGAATCCAGCTTGGACTGCCGAAAAAGCCACTTGAGAAAGGAAACGTACCCAACTGATTGGCAATTCACCTGATGTAATTTCTCTGAGACCAAAACTTCCCTCTCAACTTGATTTTTCTGAGCATTCTCTCTTTAAACTCGATTCTGTATTATAAAGTTGTTCCACTGCAGATATCGCGCTGTTGTTCTTTCAGTTTAGGCAGCAGCTCAAACTAATACCAGAACAAAAACCATTCGAGAAAAAAGAACCAAGTAGACGGCACCTCCTCAGTGCTTCAGGATTCCCAGAGGCAAATAATCAGACCCGGCTCTAAACCATCACTTGAGAGTTGACCAATAAGAGCGCAGAATAATAAACTCAACCAGCAGCAGCAAGCAAAGGACTGTGTGTGTGGAAAGGTAAGCAGAGAGAGAGCGAGTAAGAGCAAGAAAGGGAGAGAAACCACTACCCTGCACCGTTTCGGGGGAAGGGAGGGGAGAAAGACAAAAAGAGAGAGACGAAGGGAAATATAGACAGATTGAGTAAGAGATAGAGAGAATGAGTCAGTCCTATTGAGCCTTGCACTGAGGGATGCCAGTAAAAATCCTTTTTAATGTCCCGTTTTGCTTCCCCCCCTTTTTTCCCCCTCACTTTCTCGTTCTGTTGTGCACCGAGGCTGAACGTGTCTCTCCAGCCCAGCAGCAGCAGCTCCAGTCGGGAGTCTCCTCACCCACTGCCTTCATTTCATATTCAGGATCAATGTCTGTGATGTCAGAGCAGCTTCCAGTCGATGGTGCCCTTTTGCAACCCACAATCGGCACATTTTAAAAACAATTTTTACATTTTTGTCTCTTTGTCTTCTTAACCCCCAAGGTACAGGTGATTAGTATGAACAAAATGGCATATACCGATACATCAGAATAACAGTATATTTATCAAAATATATTTATGTTGGATATATAACAAAATAATATCAAAGATTGAATTGTTGCTTGGAAACAGTAATCAATGTAAACTCTGCTTCTACTGGAGGCTGAGTTCTGTGAATTTTCACAGTCGAAATCCAGTCATTTCGATAGGAATCCACATGATTGAGAATTTTTTTTCATGAGGGTGTGCTTCATACATTGCTACACAACTAATGAGAGACAACTGGGTTTTTTGCCCTTGAAATTTCACCAAAATTTTGTTAATGTGACCACACCTTAAACAATTTCAGTCATGTTGCTAACTTACAGTACCATGTCATAAACAATATGGTTAACCTGTAGAATCCTTTCCACCTAGAACCACATACAGGTACTCTTCGAAATTGGAAAGACAGTTTGCATCTTTTTCTTTTTAGTCACTTACCCATATCTATTTAAATCAATAGATAAAGAAATACAAACTTATAGCACCTTACACAGCAACTCAATCCTGATCTTGACTTGTCTGGGGAATGTCATGCTCTATATTTGGAATTACTCCATATTTCGCCATGGCTTTGACCTGTAAACATCACAAAGCTGTCCTTTCCATCTGATAGCTGCAGGAATATATCTACCACGGCATTAATGATACATCAGTACACATTTGTACTGTTGCATAGTACATTGTATATCGCCATAAAGGCGGAGCCCAAGATGTCTACTCATTCCTCGCAGTTCCTTCTCCAGTAGTTCAAACTAATTGATGCATTTAGTTTTATTAAAAGGTTTATTACAATTTACATCCCTTGGACAGAAATCAAATATCTCTAATGAGAAGACTGAGGCAATCATGTGCAGCTTTAGATTTGCATAATGAAATCATGAATTATAGAGTCTCACACTTGCGATGTTAGCAAGGGGGTCTGCGGAGACTCACTGATTCTGAACTCTTTGATTTCACGAGAGCACATAATCTGTTCAGTTACAGCAGCAAAGTACATGTCATACAACAAAAACACGATCAAAAAAGACATTGGGAAATGGACTGTGGTCTATGACGTGGCCACTGAAATGGATGGGCATTTTTCATAGCCAAATTGCTCTCATTATACAGGTTGATGCCTGCTGAGGCAGAACAGCCAGACACCTTAAACATTCCCTTATTCATTCTCATCAGCTGTCACTGCTTGAGTCCATAAAGACCCAGGTGGATGGCTGTTTTCCTTCATTCCTGTAGTGTTGTCCACACCTGGGTCCTTTTGTTTTAATGTATTGCATGTTAAGTCAAAATGCATATAATTACAAATACAGAGTACAAAAACACATAATCTAGATACAAAATATATTTATAATGCACATATGACTAAAAAATATCTTAACTGGTTCACAACCACTTTAATGTTTATTAGTTTAGATGGTCAGCAATGAAACATTATTCTTCTATTTAATCACAATTAATATGAAGTCAAACTCTAATTTATATTCTCAAGGCACATTCCTTATCAGGATTGCTGCACATTATTCCAAATGTTTGTCTTAGTAATTTCTATCCGATAACAGAAGCAAAATAGGTCAGAATTGAGATGCTCAAAATGAGATTTAATTTCTGTATTTGCCTATATTGGATATTAAATTGTGCATGTTAATGTCTGCTTATTTTAACATTTAGATTAACTACACCCTACACTCATTTAGTGCTAGCATTTTTGCACAAAGTAACAATATGATTTTTTTAATTATTATTCAGCAAGGATGCAATATAACAGCAAAGACATTTATAATGTTACAAAATATTTGTATTTTTAGTAAATGCTTTTCTTTGACTTTATTTTAACTTTCTACAAAAAAAAAAAACACATTGTTTTCATTCCAAACATTTGAAGGGTAGTGTATACTTTTGTAGCATTTCAAGTTAAAAAACATTAATGCTATTATAAATGGACATTAAATAACAATGAACAATAGTATATTTATAAATCAACATTAATCTATTAAAAAATGCTGTAAAATAATGACGCTCATAGTTAGTTGATACCTAATGCTTTAACTAATAAATAATACTCAGTGCATTAGCAAACATTAACAAAATTAACATTAAAATCAAAGCAATGATAGGTATACCAGCATCAGCCAGAATTTTATAAAATTGATGCATCCCTAGTTAGAATGCCATTTCATGTTGACTCAATCTGTGATTCAATCTGTTTTTCTCAGATGTGAGGTGCTTGTTCAATGATCTGAACAGGAGTGTTACAAACTAGACTGCCAATTGACCTAGTCTCATTCTAAACACATTTTCTGTGTCTTTCTTCTATCTCTCTCTTAAGCCCTCTCTCGTTCTCTCTGATAGACAGTGGTCAATATCTTAGGGACCAGTACAGCTCACTCTTTTCCCTGTTTCATGGATCCCATCAATCTGTCTTTTAAGAACAATTTTAAGGCTCAGCTCTATTCCACCACTTTTATTCAGCAAGGATAGTTTAAATTGATCAGAAGTGACAGTAATATATTTACTATTTATAAAAGATTTCGGTAGCAATTTATTTTAAAGCCCTGTTTCATATGTACATACTATGTACTTATTATAGTGATTACAATAACTGGGTAATAACTAGGTACTAACCCTGAACCTACCCATAAACCTAACCCTAACCTATGTAGTTATATTACCCATTATTTTTAGGTAAGTACATTGTAAGTACACATACTGTAAACTCAAGTGCAACCAAGATTTCGATTTCAAATAAATAAAAGAAAAAAGGCAATTGTTTCTTGAGCACCAAATCAAAATATTAGAATAATGTGTATCATGTGACACTGAAGACTGGAGTAATGGCTGCTGAAAATTTAGCTTTGCTATCACAGGAACAATTTACACTTTAAAATATAGTAAAACAGAAAGTGTATTTAAAAAAAAATAATATTTTGCGATATTATTGTTTTAACTGTATTTTTGATCAAACCGTCTACCCCATAGTAAAGGTCAGAATACACAGCCTCACATAATTAGCTTGAAATTACTGCTTGTATGAGGATCTCTCGAATAAAAACTGATACTGAACCAAAGAACTGTAGTGTGAACGCATCTCATTCCAGCTTGCCTTCCATGACTCATTTTAGCACATTCAAAGAACAGCCACTCTGAGTATCAGACAGGCGGTCTTGCAGACTCTTTACTCATAGCTGCCCGACCCCGGGCTTGACGCCGCTTCGTCCACGGTGAAAGCCGATTTGGCGATCCACAGTGCAAAGTTGATGTATTTCCTCAGCGACCAGCACGGATCAGCTGTTCAGAACGAGTCGTTTCAGGGGGGTGTGGACGAGGGTTAACTTTTATAAAGAATATCTCTTTGGATTTGAGACTTTAGTCTTTGCAATTTCACAGATCTTCTTTATTCACCAAGAGCTTGTAACACTCCAAAGAGAAAGGACAATTTGAAATAGCATCATATGAACCCTTTAATGTGAATGGTGCTCTATACAGAGTCAACGTGAGAGTTATGTGAAAGTGATTAAAGCAAGCAGTGAGTCCTCCTCCTGGAATCAGTCCCTCCAGTAAGGGACCAAGTCCCCACTGCACATCCACTGAAAAGTCTCCACGCTTAGATCAGCAGGGCCTCCTATACCCTTCTCCCCGGGGAACTATCTAACGAAATGTGCAGCAATTCCAGAAGCCCTACAAGCACAGTGTAATAACCAAAACGACTCTATTTAACAAGAACAAGTCAAATAAATCACAGGTCATGGGCACTTCTGCAGCACATTTATGCATGAGCTTGTGATGGGAGTCACGTAAAGAAAGTTCAGGCTAAATGTATAAAAAAAAGGGTCATTATTTACTCATCTTTGCTCTGTGAAACAAAATTAATTGTTAAGTAGCATCTGTGTTAATTAAATTTGAATTGGTATAAATGGATAAAACACAAGCTCTCAATTTCTGCCTAACATCTCCTTTTGTGCTTCAAAGAAGAAAGCAAATAATACCAGGGTTGGAATGACTTGAGGGTGCGTAAATGAAGACAAAGTTTTTATTTTAACCTAGTCCTAGCCCTGGCTTGACTAATGAAAGATGTAGGCAGACACCATTAATGTCCTCAACAGTGCTGCAGACAGCAGCATGTAGATTATTCATTCCATACACACACACACGATCCGCAGATAAATGGCCTTCTCCCTCTCTGAACACACATTCATTTGCAACATGGCAGGCTGCAGGAAGAGTCCAAATGTTCCTGGGGTGGGATAACAATAAAAAAAGGCTTTAGAGGAAACCAGTCAGAGACAAGCCAAGAACTGGTTTGCATCTTACAAAAAGGAAGAAAGGGAAAATGCAGTGATACTGTATCTCACAAAAAAGTACTGTGGCAGTATAATGATATTGTGTATATATGGTACTGTGATTCCCTTTTTACCAAATTAACTAAAAGAGCCGCTCTCTTAATAGCTATCAACAATAATATTGTGGTCAATAAAACAAAGTGCATTTGAATTATAATTATCATGACAATGTGTACAAAACAGTAACAAACGGCTCAAAACTGTTATTTTTATACCTGTTTTATACCTATAAAAATACTTGTATATTTTTACTTATATTTGTTAGTCTGAAATGTTATTGCCATTATGTTTTATAGATTCTATGCATCTTAAAAAAGCTCAAATTTCAAAAATTCTAAGCAGTACGCAGGCAGTGTACGCTCTTCTGTGTCAGCCGCACTGCGCCGATGCGCTGTTTTCATTCAAACCAAAGCGTAAATACACGTAAAAAAAGTATCCTTGTGGTGCGGCTGATACAGAAGAGCATAAGCCGCCTGCGTACTGCTCTTATTTGTCAAAATGGTGCTACGCTGATTTGGAGAGACACAGAGGAGATTGAATAAAGTTGAATAAAGTCGTTATTTTTGTTTTCTTTGTGTACAAAAAGTATTCTCGTCACTTCATAATGTTATGGTTGAATCACTGATGGCAGATGGACTACATGGGGGTAAGTGAATAATGACAAAATGACACTGTTTTCTATACTTTGATCTAAATGACTGTTGTCCTTTTGCATTATCAGCACACGTTTTTTCTTTCTTTCTGTTTAACACTGTTAAGCTGCTTTGACCATCTGTAATGTATAAAATGCTATAAAAATAAAGGTGACTTGACTTTCACATCCCTGCTCTGATATGTACCATGGTACTGAATGACTACCATATTTATACACAACCATTCAAAAATTTAGAAACGATTTAATAATGTATTTGAGAGAAGTCTCTTATGACAAGGCTGCATTTGACACAGTAAAAAAAAAAAAAAAAAATTTTCCTTTTCTATTGACAAGAAAGATTCCTCTCACTTTCCAAACTCTGAACTGCATGTTATCAGTGTGGTAATGCAATGCTACTATTTTGTAAATGATGTGCTTTTACAAGTCTGTGAGATTTGGGAGGAGAGGAAAACATCACGTGAAGGTACCGATGCTTACACTGACAAATATCTCAAATGGACAAGGTAATAAAGCACTATGAAGACAAAAATCCTGTTTTCCACTGCAGAATGGAAGCAAACCAGAGCAGATGGTTCTCCCTCAGCCCGCTGGTGCTTCGCAGACACTGCAAAAAAATGATCGAAGCAAATCTGGCTTAATCATCCCTTACAGTAACTGAAGCTGGGAGGTTAATGGGCTGAGTGCAGAGGAAATGGTGTGGTGATTGTGAATGGTTTTCCTTTACAACAAGCACCCCGAGTTCATAATCATCTTGGATGAAGTTTGGGCATTTGCTCTAAAGTACCCACAACCAGCATGGAAAATTACCTATTTGGCACAGCTGCCAATGGTGGTTGACTGAAAAAAAAACAATGACCATGAAACTAAACTTCACACTTTTTTTTTATAAACAAATAATATATATAAATATGTCAACAGAATGTAGCTGGGGGTTTTTTTCTGCACTTGTTCCAACAGACTGTGATTTTGTTCCTTCTATTTCTGTTTTGAACCCCACATGGGCATAAGCTTCCTAGATGACAAAATGTCCACTGAGGTAATGTTGTTAGAGGACACAACTGTTGCCCCAGATGTTTTCATCAGTACATGATTGGATATGAATCACTCATGTCACGTATATCAGTGAAGGACAGATGTTCTCACATTTTGACTTAAAGGTGCTGTATGTCTGGCACACGTAGGTTGCCAGATTGACGACACAAACAAGAACAAGCGCACTTGACGATGAACGAAATGAGATACGCTGTGTTTTCCGCCAACTGGCAACCCGGGTTGCTGAAATACAATTGGGTAAACTGGCAGTGGGTGGGTTTCACAAACCAAAACAAACACCGACATTCTGGCCCAGAACGCACATTTTCAAAGGAGAATAACTGACTGTAGCATTGTTTTTCAGATGAACAAGTATGTTAACTTAGCATGTTTTTTAAATATCTGCAAACATATTATGGTATTTTTATGCTTTAGTAGAGTCAAAATCTAACATACAGCACCTTTAAATCATCAAATGCTGCAGTTCCTAAAAAAAGTTACCAGCCAACTGGCAAATACCACTGTTCTATTTACTGTCCATGTCTAATTTTTACTCACATTTGGTGTTTAGAGTGGGTTAATTTTGGACCCTGGACACAAGTACAGACTGATATGTGATATTCCTATGTACTTGTGCCCTAGAGGAAAGCAGCAAGAGCATCCAAACCAGCCAAGAAATCAAAAAGAAATCAACAGTGTGTAAACAACTAGGCAACTAACCAGATAATAAAATGGATACCATATAAATATGCAACAAAGCATACAATCATGCCAACTTTTAAAATAGAAGGAGAAAAATTTAGTTAGATTTCACTTTACGCTGTCCTTGTTACAGTGCAAGTACATTTGTGTAATATTAATTATCTATGTGTACTTACTATATGGTTAGGGTTAGGATGAAGGTTTGGTTTAGTTGCATGTAAATTTATTGTTATTACTATAGTAAACACATGTATCAAATAGACCGTAAAATAAAGTGTTACTGAAAATTCCCCAAAAAGGGGGGGGGGATTGGGGGAGAAAAACTCCCCATATATTTTGTTGACTTCAGAGGACATGTGTCCAATCAAACACTCTGGTATTTTAGTGCATGTTCATCCATCACTCAGTACTAGCAAGCCAAATTAGGCAGATGACAAAATGGAAAGCTTGTGTGACATGCCCTCATTCTCGAAACACCAACTAAACACGTGTTGTGCCTTTATACACTAAATGATTGACTACCATTATTAACAATCACAATTATTGATACATTAATATTCTACATTTATGTTTATGTACATTTTTTTATTTGTACAAAAAACTGCATGAATTCTATTTCCCATATTCAATGTAAAAACACTTGTCAAGCAGCCATGATGTGAGACTGACACCTCCAGCTGACTCCCTCTAAAACGCTTAGCCTCCATTTTCTGCCTTCCTCTCTCTCTCCCTCTTCTGTCTGACTCTAAGCCCCCTTCACTCGCTCCTTTGCTGCTCATATGTCTCTTATTCCTCATCTTTTCCTGTTTTCTTACCCTCGCAAATTCCATTTCTCTTTCTCTGCAGCTGCAGTATTGTGCAAATCATCCTTTTCTCTCCAGCACCTCTAAGATTCTAATCATGCAGTTCATCTGAATGAGGTTCTGCAAAACCAGCCCCCTTTGAACAAATATGAAGTATTGCTGTATTTGTTGCAATAATAAAAAAAAAAAGAACATTTAAAAGATGCTCCAGATTCATTTGCCAATTCATTCAGCTTTTACCATCACTGGAATAAAATACATTTTAGAATATATATAAATGGAAAACAGTTTAAAGGAGCTGTATGTAAGAAATCTATTTCAATTAATCATAAAATGGCCCTGATGTGTCACTAGACATTAAGAAATCATGTTCATTTCAAATACTTATATCACTGACAACAGTAGTCCGGCCAGGATATTGTCATTTAAAAAGTGGACTTGCAGCCCTCAACTGATGTTGATGTTGTCATTTTGTGTTTTGGCCTGACGCACCTCCCTCCACCTATCTACCAATCACGAAGTCAGTAGTGTTTCGGGATCCATGTTGCCAGCTTCGCTGTAACCTACCCTAACTCCAGTCGGATAAAAATGTCTAATGTTACTAAATCAAAAAGACCTCGTTATAATTCAGAAATTCAGGAGCCCGTTTCTCTGTCATTATGCTGAGACGCTGAGGAAAACAACATTAGCACGCCCATTATGGCAATTTGAAACGTAATTGAGACAGTAGCCTAGACTAACAGTTACCGTTCTGTCTGTTACATACGAGCATAAATCTTTACGATTATATTTAACTAATGACAATTAGTACATTTTTTAAATACATAATTACTTATCAAAATATCTCTCATGAAACATAAACATAATTAACAGAAAAAAAAAAATTACTGTGTACGTCTGTTCGTCACTTGCCATTGGAAGCTCATTGAAGCAGCCTACGTTTCTGCTGAATCCTGCAGCTCATCTGGCAACCTCGAGTCAGGGGGTAGGGTGAGGGGATACACCGCTCTACAGTATTTTTATAGTGATTGCAGTACCAGTTTAGGCCACAATCCTACATACGGCTCCTTTAAATTACAATAATATTTCACTGTTTTCTGTTTTTACTGTGAGAAATTTAGTTTAAAGAGTGAGAAAAATATTTAAATGGTAGAATATATGAATGAAAATATAGGAAAATTGCAGGTTATTCAATATCTATATAGTTCCTGCACATAAACAGTTCCTTTCTGCATTTATCCACAAATGCATATGCATGACACTTAAGTACAAACAAAATCAGTAAGTGATTCTATCACACTAGCCATTATATTATTTACTTCAGAAATTTTGATGTCTTATGCCTGGCCTCCCTGTACTTTCACTGTAAATGCCTTACTGTAACTTTGAATTAAGCCTTTTTCTATTTTTTAGCCTGAGAGACTTAGAATATTCGTTTAAAGCTCCTTTGCACTGGCAGATCCATCCTGGGCATCGATCATCCAATAAGAGCAGTCTTGTCTCTGACGGAGAGTCACATAATGGAAAAGAGCTAATAAAATTACACAGACAAATTTTAGACCATGTTTCACCTCTCTGTCTGCCCGAGCACATAGACATTACTCTCCTTCTGCCCATTAAAGGAGACATTTGTTTTGGCTCAAGACACATTAGCCCCAACCAGAAATGTTCCAGTGCACCTGAATTTTTTGCCACTTATTGATAGAATACAGTATAAATGATGGAAAAACCAATGCTGAAATTTTGAATTGTAACACTGTTAATATTGTTGTTTGTATTTTTTCTCATTTGAAAGTTGCTTAGGACAAAAGAGTCTTCTAAATGTAAATGTAAATAGAGATATCAATCCTTAAAAATTGTGGAAAACAATGTTGATTAATTACATATATTTTCTTCATAACATCAAACTAGCCGACTGACTAGCTGGCTAATACTGCACTTCCATATAACACCTGGCAACTGACTCTCGCACATTCTGAGAGGTGTTTAGATTTTCTCCACAAACACAATAAGATTAAATTTGTCCCGTTATTAACAGCAAATAGGTCAGCATGAGATTGGAGAAAGGTAGGAGTATTTAAGTGAAATGAGTTCTGTGTGCATCTATGTGATTGTGTTTTAAATATCATCCTGAGATCCAATCAGCATTAAAAAGGTCAGAATAAAAAAGCCTACAAACTAAATCACCTGTCTAGCACCTGTGCCAAAACTAGCAACTGTCTTTTTACACACTTTATCTGCCATTGAATTTACCTGGAATGATGGGGTTTTGTTGAACTACAGGCAAAAAAAAAAACATGATGTGCCATTTGTAACCTTTACTAAGAGTAAAGCTTTAACAAGCACTAGCCGATTTGGAATGAGGTAAATACAAAACATCCTGCAGAATATGACGCACTAAGCCAGCAACAAAGAGCCATTGAACAACAATGCAGTCACACTGCAGATGCACTCAACACACTGAGCTCAGAGTCAGGCTCTTAAGAGCATTATGGGAAGTGTCTGTGGCTGCTGATAATGGCCTTTTGCTCCCTTAGGAGTCCTTTTAGCTTTACACAGTGCTTTACCAAACAGAAGGACAACAGCAACGGTGTTTATCTGGTGGCAAAAGCTACACAGTTACATCAGAAACATGGAGATCACTGGTCAGATGCCACCAAACAACCGACGGACATTGTACCTTCATGGCGATATTGAAACTATGTGAAAATATCATATAAAAGAGACTGGGGCAATTGTTCTGTCAATTGTTAAGTTATAATAAGTTAAAATGATGATACTGATTTAGGAAATGCTTATCAGAAGTCCTCTGTCTGGTTGTATCATATTGTAACAAATTTCAACAACAAAATCAAAATCTGGCAATAAAGCTCATTCTGATGTTTAAATAAAATAAAATAAACCTTAAAAGCAAGATTTTCTTTCTTTTAAATTTTCTTTAGAACCAAAAACAAAATATTATAGATGTCAGAGAATATATATAATGATTTTTTCCTCTACCCCACTGGCAGATCTTAAGCATAAACCTCACTAAATTATGCTGGAATTATGCATTACACAAGAAAAAAAACTTGTGAAACAAGAAAAAAAAAAAGTTACATATATTCTATGACAAGGGAAAAAAAGCTAAATATTAAGCAAAAAAAATAAAAATAAACATTCCTGTAAAACAATGTAAAAACAACAGGTTGAAATGTAATAGAAATAAAATGGTAACAAAATAGGCTAAAGCTGTATTTAGATTAAAGATACTTGAAAAATGGAAATATAATTATTTATAAGATTGGTCTTTACTACTTCGGAACAATATATATTGTGAAAAGCACTACACTACTAAATTTAATTAAGATCTTAAATAATCAGCTAAATAATATATGTTTTAAGCTAAATGGATTCATGCCTTTTAAAACACTTTGATAATGTACAGTAGACACCTCTTAGACTTGTGCTTTAAAAAGGATTTCTGACAGCTAAATTCATTACTAAACAAAAGCAAAATCTAGAGTATTCATTAAGTAAAGCAATAGTTCTGCTATCATGATACAGCCTTCCTGAAGGCAAATATTTTTATTGCACTTTTACTGTTATACATTATATATATATATATATATATATATATATATATATATATATATATATATATATATATATATATATATATATATATATATATATATATATATATGCGTGTATGTTTTTTTAAACCAAAAGATGACAGACAGACACGATACTCTGTGAGTTATAAAGGAAAATATATATAAATGAAAGAAAATATGAAAGAATTGTCCCCAGCCTTAATTATGTCAAGAACAGAAGTGTCTGATCCCTCAAGTATTGAGTCACCTCTGAAGCACAGCGGTATTGTGAGGTCTGTCTTAGACTGGCAGGGTTATTATGACTAGCGGTGAGGTGGGTGTTTGCAGTCTTTGATCATTACTGGCTTAAATTAGGAATTATCTCAAACACATGACTTCACTGGCAGTCTACACGTGAGACTTGCTCCATGTCAGTCTCACTCATACGAGCCCACATCTACAATCACACACACACACACACAGCATGGGTGTTTATCCACACGCTGAAGGACAGCAACAACTGCATCTCGACAGGGGAAGTCCCTGTCTTTCTGTGGCCATTTCACCACAGGCACGATCAAACTGAGATAATGGCAGCAGTCTGTATGATTGAAGCTACCGCAGTGATGACAAATTGAAGCATCATACTAGATATCTGAAGCAGAATGATACCTGTCCATTATATTTGTATCACAGCATGTCCCCAGCATTCGTACATGCCTTAAACAGTGTATATCCTCAATCTGTGCTGCAGGCTAAAGTTTTTATGAATTAAAGATGAGGCAGATGGACCCTGTGTCTCACTATCTACTCAATCAACATGTAGTTTACAGTCACAGAACAAAGAGATGCAGTAAATAAGACTGTAGCATTTCAGATGAGACTCCACAGATCTGCCTTTGAAAAAAAAAAAAAGTGGAATTAAAACTTGTTGCTTTAATAAAACAGTAGCATACCATAGCACAATTATAAAAGATGTTCAATAAATCATTAAATGTATTTTTAATAATCCATTCTATTGCATTATGCATCCTAAGCTGCAGTTATTTGATCAAAAAATCAGTGAAACTGTGAAATATTATTACAGTTATTACAATAACTGTTGTCTATTTTAGAATATTTTAAAACAGAATTTTGCCTGTGATGGCAAAGCTGAAATTTCAGCACCCATTACTTATTAGCCAATTTTTGTGGAAACTGTGAAATATTTTTTTAAGAATGCTTTGATGAATGAATAATAATAATAATAATATTAATAATAATAATAATCCTTACAATTACAATAGGGTTTCAGCACTATGTGCCAGAACCCCTAAAAAAGCTTTTATTTGAAACAGAATATTTTTGTAACATTATACATATACTCTCACTTTTGAATAATTTTATACAACCTTGTTGAATATTATTAGTAGTAAAAAAAAAAACATTTGAATGAAGTAAATTAGGGCATGTCATTTCATTGGAGCCAGCATGACCAGACCCTCTTCCTTTCTAAAAATTTTGCAAGAGCACATGGAGGTAATCTGATGTATTGATTAATTATGTTTCTGCCAAAAACAGATACTCTTTGAGCTGTTTCTTTCTGTGGCAACAATCATGAAAAATTCACAAAAACACAACACTTAGCTTTGAATGCAGGCCATCCAAACAGAATTAAAAGTTGGAACAATCTGTCTTATAATATTACATATTTACCACAATCTGTGTGTAAACGGGATTTAAATATCCATACAAAACTACTCTAAGGACCAGAATATACTCAGCTCAGAGACTGTTTATTCAATAAACTTAAGCTCCATGGCTCCTCAGTTAATCTGGGGGTCTGTGGCAAATGTTGCGTTTGCCCCAGCCTCATGAGTGTAGCATTATGGGAAAGCGCTCTGTGTGAATCCATTTCATTTTAAAGCTATGCTAATTAGCAGCATTTAATTGGAAACAGAGGGAGTGCCATGTGTGGAATCTGACTATTGGGAATACAAATGGAATGGAAAACCAACAATCTTTCCAGTCTAAAATGCTCTTCAGAAAACAGAAAGTTCAGACTCTGAATTCTAATAGGACAAGCCATGTTTGAAGTTAAAAGGCAGATAAATGCACTCCTGTGATCGCATATTCTATACATGTCTACATCACTGTGTGTGAAGATTCGATAACACCGCCCAAATGTTTACACAAAGAAAGAAGGCGTAACTTTGATTCTTGCTGTAGTATTGTTGCTTCCGTCGTGGAGACGCTGTGTGATTCTTTGTAAAAGTGAAACTACTTTGTTTGGCCTTCCAAAAGAGGACACAACTAGAAATCAGTAGTTAAGTTGTATTTACAACACTGTTCCAGAACAGTTCAAACCAAATATTCAGATGTGTGCAGCACATTTTATGGAGGACTGTTTCCTGATCCTGCAGAGTAGCCTGTTCTGACTCACAGCCTGTAAGTATGTTTTCATATTCAAAGAATTTGCCACTGATGATTCAAACACAAGTTTTAAGTACTGAGCATAGCGCTTGTTGTTTGTCGTTTCTCCAATCACAAATGCAGACATGGTTTTATGTTTACACAGCGCGATGCAACTCAACGCATAAAAAGACTGTATAAGTCATTTTAATCAGTAATTATGTCCCCACTGGATGCAACAAATACTTCATTTGTAATGGGTTTTATTGTTTTTGTCTAGTCGCGCCGGGACATGGCAAAACAGTATGTTAAGGGGTGTAACATTTCTGTCACACGCTTGAGGTATTCAGGCAATCACAATGCACTGGATAGCTGGCCAATCAGCGTACATAACCTATACAGCTTATATTGCAAGAGGCTAGATGGCTGCACTTTAATCTATAGAAAACAGCCTGGACCTACTCAGGAATTTCCTGCTCCTATATAGAGATCTCTGAATGACAGGTGAAGCCTCATGACATGTGTGACTAAGGATGCATAAGTATGTTGGTCTGCAATCTTCTTAGTTTGTCTGGGGTATTGTTTCATCGTAAAGTCTACAATAGACATCTATAAAAATTATACTGCAAAAATATAACAAAAACCTTACCAGCACAATTAAAAAATTAAAATGCAGAGAAAAGCTTCTCAGCACTGGCTAAACAATATCCCACGCGTCTTTCTTATTTTACCATTTACAGAGCCAAGTGCTGTCACAGAGACAGGTGTGATATTTCCATTTCAGTTACATCTATCAGGTACCTCATACATTTCTGCATACTATTCCAAAAAATATTACTTACAGCAAAATTGACTCAATACAATACAGTTGACTTACAACAAAGATGACTCAATCCAAACCAAATCAAAAGTGTGGTCACCCTTCAAGATCTTCAAATCTTTCTTACATCATAAACCATAAAAATGATGCCAGTGTGAAAAGGTATAGACTGAAATACCACAGGTCTTAAAATACAAGCAAGATGAAGAGGTCTCAAGCAAAAGTGTGGTGTTTATTTCTCTGTATGGCACCCTGAAGCCCTTTCATGCTCTTTAAAACACTGGTGAGTCAGATGTTTTTATTCTGGAGCCATCTTACATGCTCAACACCCTAGCAAAACTACTGCCTCGAAGCTGAACCAAAAGATTAGGTAAGGCATTTGTGACATGCTGTTAGTATTAACATTTATTATTTATCACAATCAATACACATAACTGCATGAGCATGTTTTGATTTATCACATCATTAACAAAGCTCTGAGGTCATGCCACCTCTCTGCTGTATAAGCCAGGATGGAATGAGATTACACAGACCATCATTATGGCTTTAATTAGATCAAGGACAAAAGCTCAGTAGCATCATTTTGAGGTTTCGGTGCAAGAAAGGTCAATGAAACTCCAGCCACTTACATAAATGCCAAAACAAAACAATCGTATATCCACTTCACTAAATTATGCCATATTTTATAAAGCAATTGTTGGAACAAGTACACAGAGTGACAAAACTGGATTCAATAATTTCTTATAATATAATCTTCCAAAGCTATTGTTAAAAAAATATATATATTAAAATGAATATATTATAATATAATATCAAGTTTGCCCAAGTTGAAAATTATATTTTATAAATGAATTTAAATTTTATTGAGTTGTTGTTCAGACAAGTGTAGAAAATTACCATTTAGTAAATATTATAATAATGATACAAATTACAGATAGTCCACTCACAAGTGAAATTTGTCACTATTCACTTAACCTCATGCCATTGCACATCTCTTTGCTGTTATTTTTTTCTCAATGAAACAAAAAAAAAGGAGATTTCTTTTAATAGAGCATTATTTCTAGTGTTCAAAAGAGTCTAAAGACAGTAAAAAAGATTGAATAACGACAGAATTTAAATGGATGAACCTTTACTTTGAGTGTTTGTATACAACTTTATGTGGAGATTAGAGCTAGCAAAAGCGTCAGCTGACACACATTAAAAGTGCAACACCAGTGGTTTGTTAAAACCACCCACTCACTAAAGGTCAATGAGAACCTAAGCACAAAGTAAACAAGATGCTTTTAAGAAAATTAAAATCAGTGGATCATCGTTAAGTGTTTATGCAAACGCAGTTCAAAAGAAAGGATAACTGTCTCAAAGTGCAGAGGAAATGGGCTTTTGAGCAATGCAGAATGTCGCCAATATAGCAGATTGGAAAAGCAATAATGTTTCAGTGCAGCCTGAGGGATGCTTCAACTCATCAGAATCACTACACAAAACAGAATAAATGCATATTAACTCAGTTTATTCTAATGCACTGAATTAGTCTTTTTGCATCCAGTATTGATTCATATCCACCTACAAGCAATTCAACAACACAACTTCTCAGCTGGATAAAGAAAAGCTGATGATAGGCAGAAACTGAATGACTGAGGGAGGCATAGCTGTGTGCTGTGAGTGACAAAATGTACCTCAGCATGTGTGTGTGTGTGTGTGTGTGTGCGCATGTATGATTTTGAGTCAGTGTGATTATGCGTAGATGCCCTTTAATATAAAATCAACTAGCGGGGACTGTTATTACTTCCCCTCCATCATCCTCTTTGCAAATGGTGAAATTGCATTTCACCTACCACAAAAGAACAAAACAATATTCAACCGCTCTTAGTAATTTTCCATGAGTCATACTTGCTGATTACAAATTAATAACTTTGTCACTCTGTGAGGGTCCATTAGCAAAACAAGAGAAATCATTTGAAATCCAAGCAATTTATCAGGGATTATAATTTCCATTTGGTTTTAAATATAAATACACTCCACTGAGCGTTTGTGTTGACAGTTTGACCTCTGGGGCCAATGGAAAGTTGCGCATAGCCAACAGAACGCTATCTCCTTTCAGAGCAATTATTGCTAAGTGTGTGGGCTGAAGCAAAAACCCACATCTTACTGCTCAACCATTCCCCCCAAATGCAAACTTTTTTTTATGAGCAATATCACAATTTTAATACCACTATTTTAACAATAAATAGAGCAATCCTTGACATATACAGTCATTATAAGAATTTCAACTATAATTTTTAAGCTAATGACCTTGAGAAGCACTTGAAAGAAAGCTACTTCTCAAATAAAAACCAACAATAAAGACTCCAAGTAAAAAGAAAATAAAGGCTGTTAGAAATTTCTTTTAACAAGATGAGAAAGCTGTAGATTTTGATGTTTCTCTGTACATTCAGATGTACTTTTCTCTCTGTACATCATTTCCATACAGGTTCTTCCACCCCAGAAGTTAAACATCCATATTAGAAAAAACACTCCGTAATGCACAGAGCAATTACAGGTGAAATGTTCCCTGAAGAGACAGAGACAGTAGGCACTTTGCGAAAAATAACTATTCACTGAGGTTAAATATATAAGCACTCAGGGTTTGAGTGTCAGCTGAAGCAGACCAGAAATATACATTGCCATTGCAAGTTTACTGATTTAAAGGCAAAGGGTGGGTTGCACCAATTACAACTTAAACCACAAAAGCGTTTGTTTATCTAGTTTTTTTTTTTTTTTTTTAATACAAGCATTGTGTTTTGAAAAGGTTTTAACACGTCAGTCATTAAACCTAAATTGTTACTTGTTCACTTACTTTTTCAGTGACATTAGAAACAGCCTCTGCAATAAGTAACATGCAGGTAAAAGGGAAAAAAACAATACTAATAACGGTTACCAAGTTCAAAGGCATACAACTACAACTCTAACGGAAATGCAATTCAGAGTTTATATTAATGGATGCACAGTATTAAAGTTACCCTAGGTTTAATGATGGTTGAAGTACAAACAATTAATAAATGTACCATAAATCTTAGCCCTTATTAGTGCAACCCACTGCGAAATACTTGTGTACTATGTATAAACATGATGGTCACCATCCAAAGTCTGCCTGTTCTCTTGCCTCATAATCTAAATCAGTAATGATTCTCAGACAGCACCTACTGTTTCAAAGCTGGCTATTTTTACCATTCATTTAATGACAGTATTTTACAATTCTAAACCAGGCAAAACATTACTCTCCCCCTCATTCAAACTGACTCTAATTGAATAAGGTCTAGGCAAAACTCCTGTGCTGAAGGCCTATATATAGCTGTGATGTCTTCCTGTGTAACCGGAGAGTGTGTGGCCTATTAACATCATAAAAATCTGAAGCCTGGCACATTCCATTGTCAGAAATAACCAGAGGGATATAGATGGTCCTTCAGGCCAAGAAGACAGGAGAGACATTGAAAGACAAGGAAGCGGAAAAGTGTAAGAAAGGCAGAAACAAAAACAGAAAGACACATAGATACATAGAATGGGAATGGTCAGAATGACAAAGTAGTAAAACAAAATAATACAGACTCCAGAAAGATTGAAAGGAAAGGAAAGAAAGGGGAGGATAACAGTGGGTAGAAGGCAGAAGAAAAGGCATTGTGAAAGAAAAGCAAAAGAGAAAGACATATGGCATTTAGGTGAGTGACAAGACAGGTGTAAACTCCACAACTTGTCCAGAGGATTGACACATGCATCATGACTACAGATGTCATACTCTAGATACAATTCAGGACCCAGATTTATTAACTGGACATATAAATTGCTTGGCCTACAAAAATGTTAGGAAAACTGCACTAAAAATCTAATTTAAAAATATTAATATTACTATGAACAGCCTACAGTCAACCAAATAAATTAGCATGACATAGGCTTGTTATTAGGAAAAAATATTATATTATAAATACACAGCTATTTATTTTGCTACCATAACTATGCACAATAATATGGTTATCTTTTATCATTTTCCGTCTCTATCAGATAAGAACAGACTTATTGAGAACAACCACTGTCCTGAACGGTTTTCAACCTTTACATACCCAGATTCTCAGCCAAGACATAAAAAGCAGCAAAAGTGTACATTCTGTATGTCTTAAATAACAAAATATCTTCTCCACAGATCCCCCTGGAGTACACTCAGGGACCTCCAGGGGTCCAGAGACCCTATAAAGTTCTGGCATGGTCCAGGGAGATGTGACAAACCCTTAAAAAACTGAAGCCCAAGAGATCATTAAATGTCAGTCATTAACATGGAGTGTAAGAAAAACCATACACCAGTATTCAAGAGAATGCTGCAAGTACAGTAGAGGTGAAAGTTTGATGTGACATTAAACACATACATAATTTCTGTTGATGGAGTGCAAATGAGAAACCCAAATCCACTGAGAGTCATAAAAGGGGCCTGTATTGCTGACAGTTTGGTGATGAATGCTAGTGGCATCAGTGAAATCATAACACTGTCAGAATGATGTGCTCTGACGTTTCCAGTGCAGCTCTGTGGCAGTGAAGGACAACAAGGAGACAAAGCCGATCCATCTAAACACATCTAAAGCTGGACACCATCACCTCTCATCACAGCACTGATCAAAAACCAATGAATTACTTCTGAAAAGCTCAAATAATTTATCACACATTCCTTTTACAACTGAAGTATAAAGATACAGTTCACTAGGATTAAGTGATTTACTGAAAATTCAAGAGATATTTGTGATGATTTTGTTGGTTAGATCAAAATAAGCATAATTACAAATATTCTAATTGTTGTGCCTTTTGCAAGTTGTCTTCACAGTCCTTCCTTGACTGAATATTGTATATAAATAAAACTCACCAATTTATATGCCAATAGTATTAATGAAGTTTAAATTGGAGACAATATTACATTTACAACATCAGTCTTAATATTCTCAGCCAATGTCGTAATGTAGTCTTTAATTTAAAAAATGGTCTCCGATGTGAGTTTTATTTATATCCAAAAATCACTTGGATATGAATCAAGCTTTCCATTTTAAACCAAAAACACAAACATCAAAATAGTAAATACTGTAGCAAGGTTGAAAAATATAGCAATGACTTTTTTAGCCGTATTGCCCAGCCCTATTGTTCACACACTCCTTGTAAAGACATAGTGTTTCTCTGGGAGTTTTTATACACTACTGAGAGACATTTTAGACTGTAAAAGCAAACAATCTCCACTACATTTCAGCCCAAAGGTAATTGCAAAGAGCACATAAAACCTCTTCATTCTCATTTATGGAAGAAGGCAAAGTGCTTATTCAAAACCTTCAGAGGAGAAGATGAAGCACCATGACTTGGGGGGGGCGGTAATTTCACAGCTCTACTTTGGAACGGGTGAGCAGTTTGTCTCAGCCCCTCAGCTGCCCCCATCATTCCACCCTCGGCCACCAAGCAGGTTCTTGAGGTAACTGCCACAATGGAACCCCAACCAATCAAAGTGACTAAAGGAGGGGCCGCTACTTCACTTTATTTTCTGTAATTGGATTAGCCATAATTTTGTGAGACACATCAGAGGGATGTGCTACTCCTTTAGCAAATTATCACATATCAAGTTTTGGTGCGCAAGAACGTCTGCCTTCCACCTTTTCTCTCTGAAGCCTAATTTGATAATTAGCCACATAAGCTTGATAATAGGGCACAATGTTCTTATGCCGGGGATCTTATGTTCCAGTCATTTCTACAAGGCTGCAGGTAGTATGAAAAAGCCACTGATTTCTCAAAATTAAACATTTGTGTTACATTTACATTTTAAACTACATTCGTGTTTACCTTCACCCAAATCCAAAACGGCTAGGACAGCACTGCTTCTGGCCTCTCCAAGATTGTTGGTGGCGATGCAGGTATAGAGGCCGGCGTCACTGGGTTTGCAGTCCCTGATCCACAGGCCTCCGTATTCCTGGTTATCCATGTTGAGCAGGTCATCATTGTGGTACCAGTAGAGGGTAGGTTGTGGGTCTCCAGCCACGGCCACTTTCAGACGGATATCACAGCCAGTGCCTACTGCAGCGTTCCTCATCTTCCGGATGAACACTGGAGGAGTTGGGGTTGGGTAGACAGAAGCAGCAGGGTCTGGTACAACATGATCAGAACTAACTTTTGCCCGTTTCAATGGTATCCTGGGGCTAGGAGGTGCCATTCCTCCTGCTTCTTCATCAGCACCCTTCTTCAGGGTCATCTGGACCTCAGCTTTCCTCATGATCTAGTGGAGAGCTTCTTTATGGACTGCTACACGTTATTAAACTGACTGAAGCTTCAAATGACATTAATAAGTATCTCTAATGCACAATTAATGCACTAATAGCTTTTCATAATTTGGAGTTTTGATATGGTAAACATATTACAAACATTCAAGCAGATATTATCAAATGTAAGACTCCACTCCAGGTTTAAGTTATCAACACCAGTTAAATGCAATACTTACTTATCAAATGATTTCTTAAAAAAGAGGAAATCTCTACCTGCATTAAAAGAAGACCTTCAGAAAGGCCTTCAGGTATACAGAAATGTAAAAAAAAAAAGTGTGTAGAAATTTCCCACGTTTTCTGCATCATAAATGTATTGGAATATGTTTCTCACATCCTTGAGATGTCCAATTAGAGAAGCTGAAAACAAAATGTTTAATCTTTCTCCAATTAGGCGAATGTAACTTGCGCATGTACTCCTGGCTGGATGGTATTTTTAGAGCGAGTCCCAGAGGATCATATTGCATTAGCAGCTACCCCGTTGCCTTTTGGAAGATTTGGCCTCAGCTTTTCACCCTCAGATTCAGGTCCCCCAGTTCTTCGGGATCTAAGGGTAAAAAAATAACCGCTGGATCCTGTAGGCGATTACTCAATTGCAGGATTTCCAACTGGTTTTTAACTCTGTTCCTGCAGTGCCCAGACTTTCGTCCCCTTGCCCTCCAAGTTAAGCTGTCTCACTCATGATAGCCCCCTCCCTCCACTCGCATGTCCCCCCGGGGAGGTGGCAGACAAGTCCCTCTAAGTCATCAAAGAACAGCTGTACCCTGATAGGTCAAATTTTTTGGGCAGGCCGGATGCTTTGGCCCAGCCCCTCATCTTCTCCCCTGGCACTCAAAGCCAATCACAAGCTCCAGAAAGTGTGACATGGGGACCTAATGAGGGAGGGGTTCGGAATAAAGCTCTGATTCATGTGTCAAAGATAGCTGCTGAGTAAGAATCGATTCCGTCACTAGCATCAGTTTCAGACTTGGCAGTGGTATTTTTTTATTCCCTCAGAAAATAACATGATTAAGCACTCAAGCCTTAAAGGGATAGTTCACCCAAAAATTTTATTTCTGTCATCATTTACTCACCCTCATGTCATGCCAAACCTGTATGAGTTGCTTTCTTATGTTGAACATAGAAGATTTTTTGAAGAAGGTAATCAAACAGTTGGTGGTTGCCATTGACTTCCATAGTATTTCTTTTCCTACTATGGAAGTCAATGGGAACCACCAACTGTTTAATTACCAGCAATCTTCAAAATATCTTCTATGTTCAACATAAGAAAGTACTTCATACAGGTTTGGAACGACATGAGGGTGAGTAAATGATGGCAGAAACTTCATTTTTGGGTGAACTATCCCTTTAAGGATTCATATAGTTTTGCAAACAACCCTCAGATCAAAACCTATTGATATTTGATTATCTCATCAGTGATGGAAACAGTTATCAGGATTAAAGAACTGAATGTAATTAATGCAATGATATCTTGCAAATTCCAAAGAAGACCATGAGAACCAAACAAAAGACCATAAAAACAACAGCTGCTGCACAACATAGACTGCCATCTGCTGCACACTATGTATACATACAAGCTATTTTATGGTTCTAGATAATGGAGACAACATACAATATTCATAAAGTGTAGTGGTCGACTACATCAGTGGCAGTGTTGGTAATAATATCTAGAAGTATAGAATAATGCTGAATTGTATTTGTATATATATGTGTGTGTGTGTGTGCGTGCGTGTGTGATAGCAAACAAAAAAATGTATAAATGACTATTTTATAACAGCAGATAAGACAACTGCTGGTGTTAAACACACATTTTTTATACATATACATATATAACATTTCAGCATTATTCCATGGTTAATAAGTAGCAAATTTATAATAAAGTAAATTAATAATAAAATACATATATTTAAACTCGTTTCACATATTTACTCAATTCACTAAATAAAAAACTGATCTTTTTATTTTCATTTATATGAATTCCGTTCATTCAGCAGCAGTTAGCTGCTTATGCCATTAATTCAAAAAAGATTAAGCACTGACTGATTAATCAGCCTGGAGGATATATTAGTCTATTACTAATCAATCAAATGTGTACAGTAAACATCAAGTTCATAACTCAGTAAAATAATATTGCATTCAATGATACAATCTGATACATGAATCGGGGCTATTTATACAGATTTGTATAAAATGCATAATATGTCAATTTCCACAGCTTTATGAATGTTTTACCTCTGGTACGTTTAACACCAGCAGAGTGTTCACAAACCGCCAACCCTCTTGTACATTCAACAGATGACTGGTGTTCATTTTCATACTTTAAAATGAGATCATAAACAAGTAAAAGGATTTCAGAGGGCTAAATTTCATGCTAAGCATGTGCTTTCTCCTTGGAACCCCCTTTGAAAGGAAAATCCTCTCTGCGGTTTGTCCTGCAGGACCCAGTTGTCATAGAAACAGCATCGCTCTCTGGACTGCTGAATTGAGAGCTAATGTGTGGATGGTTAACAGGTCTCTGAGTGAGTGGGAGGGAAAAGGGGAGGCAGATACAACACTTTACTATTCTAACACAATAGGGGAGATAGCAGATGTTTTAGCTGGACTCTGTTTTAGGGGCTAAAATGATTGGAAAAGGAATGGATGAATGGCAGGCATGGCGACACTGGTGACAAGAATGATGAGGTTAATGGACAACAATGAATAGAAGAGTTACACTTACGTGTAGTCGAGTCTCACTTATAGCTGGAAGGAGAGCACTGTGATGCTGTGATGAGTGGAGTGTCTGATGTGCTTGTAAAACATCGCCCCCTGCTGGTTCAAACGACACCCTCATAATTAGGGTGTTTCCTCAGTGATGTCATTGAGGATAGAAACTGCCCACATTTAGTTACACTGATTCCCAAAAAAAGACAAACAATACCTTAATATAAGCCAACTTAATTTTTTGTGGAAAAACTCAAAAGTTCCCTAAAATGTTTGGAGTGATGATATTGAAACTAACCATTCTGATTCTACCCCTTATTTAGACTTCGCCCATAAGTGACATCATTTACCACAAATGACATCACTCAGGTCTCTTTAATAGGGGCGATATACTTTTAATTCATATTTTTGGGGTGCATTATAGTCAGGGAGAATACTGTCAAGCTTAACAACTTAACCCCATCACATAAAACTAAGATGAAATTTTTTTACATCTGTGGCATTGTGCTGTGTGATAAAACATTTTAGAGTGGCCTTTTATTGTGGCCAGCCTAAGGCACACCTGTGCAATAATCATGCTGTCTAATCAGCATCTTGATATGCCACACCTGTGAGGTGGATGGATTATCTCGGTAAGGAAAAGCGCTCACTAACACAGATTTAGACAGATTTGTGAACAATATTTGAGAGAAATAGGCCTTTTGTGTACATAGAAAAATCTTAGATCTTTGAGTTCAGCTCATGAAAAATGGGGGCAAAAACAAAAGTGTTGCGTTTATATTTTTGTTCAGTGTATATGAAAATAAACAAGCTAAAAACACTCTAATTGAAAAACTTTGTGCTTTTCTATAGTGTTAAGCCTCAAATGTCAACTATACATCGGATTGGTTTCTTCTTTAAATTATAAAAAAGTAAAAATATGAATAGTGTTATACTAAAACTAAAATTAAAACAATGGGAAAACCCTTAAGATGACATGTAGAAAGAAAGAAAAAACACATCTTAAGTACACAGAATAACATAAGTGGATTTTGAACGATTAATTGCCGCTTTGAACATAATTGTGGCATCTAATCTAATCTAAAACCCTAATCTAAAGCCCTAATCTAAACCCTGGTTTATAAAAAGCCATTCACAGATTCTTCAATAAGCATTATAAATACCACTTGGATACATGCAGTTAACAGCTAAGTTATATGGAGTCCTGAATGAAGTAAATTGTACAATGCTACATGTTATAAGTGCAAGTACACTGTTTAAATAAACTTTTGCCTACATAGTACATATCAATGAAATATTTTATTTTCAGTAAATAGCCTGTATATTGACTCCTGCTTGTATAACAGGCATATATTAAATTTTTTGCCAATTATGTTTATTAGCTAATTTACATTTAAACATATCAGACCATTTTAACTTTGTCATTTTTGAATCTAAAAGTAGGTTAAAGGTAAAAAATAAATGAATAAATAAATAAAATAAAATAAAAAACCTTTACAAAATGAGTTTTGTTCGACTTTTAAGTATCATTCGGTTACATGTCTATTTTCATTGTGGCGTTATTTGGGAGTTAACTTATAGCAGAGACGCGCGACCAAGCTTCAATATACATTATCCTCGTTGCAATTGAACCCGTTTAATGTAGTGTAGGTAAGATTTTCTTTTACCTTGTTAAAATTTGCTGAATTTTTTCGAGGTTGAAGAAATGTCACATTTGCTTTCCATGTTGGCGTCAGTCTATCTTTGCTAGCTTCTAACTAGTAAATGGTAAATTTGCGCCAAAATCGTTTATTTAGGACGCAAGGCCTTTGACTTCGATTCATATGTTCATTCCGGTGAATCGATTCGTCTTACTCGGTCTTCGCTCTTACATGTAGCGTTGGAAATTCTAATTCATCTCGGTGAATCGGTTCCTCCTACTCGGTTCTCTCTTCATGTAGCGCTGGGTGGTTCATGAAAATGAACAGATAAAAAATGACTCACCGATTTGAGTCCTAGAACGGCTCGTTTAGCTCTTCAATATTTAAAGCTGCTGTTTTCGAGTTGGTTATAGAAATTATTGTGTGTTCTTTCTCTATAGTTGTATTTATTATAAATGTATACGAAGTTTGATGCTGTCAGTTACCCTGATTGACACATAGTTTTGTGGCAAAAAATAATATTTATATACTATATATTCAAATAACTGTTGAACATTTTGGCAGCTTCTTATTATTATTTAAACTTTAGTGAGCGCCAGCAGATGTCGCTGATTCATCACTAGAGTTGGATCATTTTGCTGGAGTTCGCAGGTCAAAAATGGGTTAGCTATCATTTCTAATCAGAAAATGTATATAAATATATAAAAATATATTCAAATATTAAAAAAAGTATTTTACCCCACATAGAAGTTAATATAAACTATTTAAAACTATAATAGAGACTATTTTAATTAATTAAAAATCCTAAACATAATAAACATCTGACTGATCTTAGACATGGCATCGTCTCTTAGGCACTATGCGGGAAAACTTAAAAAAAAAAAAAATTCAAGAACAGAGGAACCAAACAGGGTGTCACAGCTGCTGATGACATCAATAGGAGTAAGACAGTCCCACAAACACTGCTGTTGCGCACATCGCAGGCAGGTGAGAGATTGACGTCAGGTCGGATGAAAACGGAGGAATAAATCTGCTCCTATGCGCTTTCCGGAATCCCTCTCTTTTTGAGGACAGTTCATAGAAAGTGAGCAGAAATCCAGGATGGTGATAAAATGATGATTGGACGGAGAGAGCAGTCTGTTGAAGGGATCGTCCTCCTTCAGCGCCAGACGGTGAAATAACATAAACTTCCACACAACAACCGGGTAAGTGAGCTCTGTTTCGAGCCAAACCGCTGCCTGTTTTATACTGAAACACTGTGTGAAAGATAATGGATGATCAGTTATGTTTTTAAATACATTTAGGCATTGTGTTTGTGCAATGTTAATGCAGGTCGGAGCAGGATGTGTGTGTCACTCAGTTTCAGACAAGGGACTACACCCAAGTTTATTATGATACATGATGTTACCGTTTTGAATGTTGACTGTCCTTAATATTCATTCCACTGCACAATGATCTCCACCTCTCAGTTGCATTCCTACGAATGTATTTTTTACTAATACTACCTGATGTTCAACATTATATTCACTTGATGTGTAATAATCATACTAATTCTTTAATATCGTTAATCAAGGGCAGTCACATAACTTAGATTTACAGTCAGGTCAAAAATAGCCTATATATCATACACTATAATATGTTATATATGTATTATATATAAATAGTCTAACCTGTATATGAAAATAAATAAATAAAGTAGCACTCAATGAACTGTTTTGCTTCATTGGACATCAAAATGGTTTAATGCACAAAGGTAAGCAATAATTTACTTAATATTAGACATTGCATTAATCTTCCTATGAACTGTATAGGCAACAATATGTAAATTATTTGTATAGGTAAATACAAAAAAATGACAATTTCTGAAATGCATAACAACAGTAGTGTGATTTACGGCCTTTGACATCATCACAAAATCATATAGGAAGTTTATGTCTCCTCCGTTTTTATTTTTAGATAATGTTGCCGTTATTCTAAATGATCACTGTATTATGAACATGAGCCTATAGGTATGTGGTTATAAATCTGCCATCTTTGTTAATGGACATCCACAAATGCAATGCAACTAACTAATCACTTAGAGCTTTAGGAAAAAGCCATCATGACAATGCTGATTGGCTGATGGTACAGCAAGAATCTCTCAAGCTCTTCATGACCATGAACTATGTTGTGAGAGGCAGCAAACAAGGGGGAAAAAATCCATAAAGTAATTTTTGGTTCTTCAGGGTAATGCTATGGGATTTTCCAGCTAAATGGCCATGCTAATGCTTATCAGCCAGATATTGACCAAATGGTTGTGCCCCAACATTGAAGAATTGCAAGTTAACTCTACAATGTGAAGCCGTTATCCACTATGTCCTTAACAGATGTTTATGTCTGTCTCACAGAAATGGCGAGTGATCGGGTGGCCATCCTTACGGATGATGAGGAGGACCAGAAGAGGAAATATGTTCTGTCTGAACCATTTAACACTCTGTCCCTGGGGCAGGTGGCAAACACTACACCGTCCGGTCAAACAGCACTGCCTGCCCCCAACGACGCACTCCCTTCTCAGCCCTCTCAGAGTATGGACTGCATGGAGAGGTGCTGTGTGCGAATAAACAATCGTCTATTGGTTTCCAAGGTATTCTACTTCTTCTTTTACTCCGCCTATGGCTCTTTACACCCCCTGCTTGCAGTTTACTACAAGCAGCTGGGAATGACACCCAGCCAAAGTGGCCTGCTAGTCGGGATCCGTTATTTTATCGAGTTTTGCAGTGCACCTTTCTGGGGAGTAGTGGCGGACCGCTTCAAGAAAGGAAAGGCGGTGTTACTATTTTCTGTACTCTGCTGGGTATTCTTTAACTGCGGTATCGGCTTTGTCAAGCCAGCTGCTATGACCTGTATCAGTAAGGACCCTACTGTTGAGGCACCAAACAATTTTACAAACTATACGCAAACTGGTAACCGTACCAGACAACGAAGATACTTGATTGAGGATATGTACTCTGCTCCTCCGCATTCTCAGCCAGTATTAGCAGCATATAGACCTCACTCTAGATACATTCGAAGTGCAAATGTAAATGCCACAGGCACTTCCTCTGGAAACTCTACTGAGAATCCTGTCGGCATTACTATGCTGTCTAACTCGACAACAGTGTCGCCCCGTACCTCGACACTTACTTCAAAATCTACCTCAACAACTGAAACGCACGCTACCACTGCCAAACTCAAAGAGAATATCATAGTGTTTAATAAGGAACAAGTAGATACTATATTTCTCTTGATCCTCTTGGTCATTATTATTGGTGAGTTCTTCAGCGCCCCAGCTGTGACCATTGTGGACACTGTCACTCTTCAGAACTTGGGCCAACACAGAGATCGTTACGGACTCCAAAGAATGTGGGGATCTCTGGGATGGGGTGTCGCTATGCTGTCAGTGGGCATTTGGATCGACCACACGCACATCACAGTCTTCATTCAGGGTTCGGGTTGTGTCCAGCCTGACTACAAGAACTACCAAATTGCATTCATAGCTTTTGGAGTCCTGATGACCGCAGCACTTATTGTGGCAACGCAGTTCCACTTTGACAACAGGGTTTATCGGTTAGACGAAGAAGAGGACAAGAAGGAGGATGCGGAAATACCTCAAGTCATTCAGGAAGTCTCGTCTCCAGAGTCCAGTTCAGATGATGCCCCCGTGTGCCTCGAAAGCACCCCACAAACTTTTCCCTTCAGAGATCTCTTCTGGATCATTTGTAGCGTCCGCTATGGTACGGTTCTCTTTGTGGCCTGGTTCATGGGGTTTGGTTACGGTTTCGTGTTCACCTTCCTCTTCTGGCATCTGGAGGACCTGAAGGGCACCCCCACTCTCTTCGGCATATGCTCGGTGCTCAGCCATGTGTCTGAGCTGGCCGCTTATTTCATCAGCCACAAACTCATTGAGCTTCTTGGACACATCAGGTGGGAACCTAATTATGTAAAATATATGGCATAATTTATACTTAACTGCACTTGTATTGTAAGATTATCTACTACATTTACATTTGGAAAGTGGGCTTGGATTATGAATTTTAATTTAGGGACATTAAATGCACTTTGGAAGTCATATTTAATTTGTTTTAATGGCAGGTATGCAGATGCTAGTCAAAGTAGGATAACCACTAACTGCTTGTATGTTTGTTCAGTCCACTTTCCAATGCAAGTGGTAAGCTGAGGCTTCCCCTGTTATTTGGGACTTTCACACTGACAGCAGTTTGTCTAAATCATGAGTCATTCAGTTTCAGTGAAAGCAGACAATTGAGCAATTAAGTAGACAGTTTAGCACACTTCAACTTTTATGCAAATAAGCAGTGGCAACTAAGTGCAGGCCATGTTCTGCTAGAGTTGGATACTAAGGTGAGGTGAGAGCAAGTTCACACAGAAAGTGTTTTTGTTCCACTCTGCGGTTAATTGTTGAACTAGATTGAGGTATTTAACTGGTGCATCGTGTCTTGCTACTTTTAACCAAATGTTTTAAAGCTGTTCTTAAATGCAATAATGCTTCCTGTGTGAACGGACTATAAGAATGCCTATGTAGACTCTGCGACCTCTTGCAATTTAATCGCTTTCATTGTGAACACCCTTGTATGTTGCCAATTATAGTTGTTTCTTTAAACTGTACCTAAGCAAAATATAGCTCTTAAAACATGATAATTACTGTCCAGAGTTTGGGCAGGATGAATGATCTGTTTGGTTGCAGTTTTACCGGAAAATATATTAATTCGGAAGTGTCAGTAAAAATCTATTGGAGGCCACAGCCATGAAGGAAACATCATCTGAAGCAAAATGTGACCCTGGACCACAAAACCAGTCTTAAGTTGCATGGGTATATTTCTAGCAAATTCCAAAAATACATTGTATTGGTCAGAATTATAGATTTTTTTTTATGCAAGAAATCATTAGGATATTAAGTAAAAATCATGTTCCATGAAGATATTTTGTAAATTTCCTACCATAAATATATCAAAACTTTTTGATAAATTATATGCATTGCTAAGGACTTCATTTGGACAACTTTAAAGGTGATTTTCTCAGTATTTCGATTTTTTTGCATCCTCAGATTCCAGATATTCAAATAGTTGTATCTCGGTCAAATATTGTACTATCCATGCAAACCATAATAAACCATACATCAGTGGAAAACTTATTTATTCAACTTTCAGATGATGTATAAATCTCAATTTCGAAAAATTGACACTTAAGACACTTAAGTTTTGTGGTCCAGGGTCACATATTATTTTACTATTTAGTATTCATAATTTATGTAAATAATATTAATGTAAATAAATGTAGTTTATTTATATTTATAGTATTTACTAATACTTTAAATCAGCTTTTATATTTAGATTAAGTTCAGCTTAAAGTGAATGGATATAGTTATAAAGGCATATTTTTCCTTATGTTGTCATTACATTCTGATTGCTTTAAAAGAGCTTGTGTTTTACTAGATTTACTGACAAAATGATATTCAGTTGTCTCATTATTATTATTTTTTAACAGTCTCCTTTACATTTGGTACAGTATGTCATAGACAGGTGTCCTCTGATGTTCACAAAAGCTAAACACTCTTTTATAATGTATGCTCAGGGGTTAGTGTTGAGCAAATCTTTGTATGGGAGGAGCCAACTATTTTCATTTTAGTATGCTAGTTTATGTATTTTAGACCTGTGCCTAAACAACGCATTCATGCAATGGAAACCATATCCTGGTTGCGCAATATTTTATGAGAACACAACCAAGCAGATCTGGTCAAAAGTGACATAAATGCACTTATTTCTTGTCCCATATCTGTGTTAACACATAAAGACTGGCAGAGGCTCACAGGGAAAGTTCAAAGGTTGTTTAAGATGTCTCAGTAAGTATTGTTGACTTTGGCTAAGCTCTAAATGGGCACTGCCTGGCCTGGGCACACTATCGACAACCAAGATGCAGTCCACCCTTTTCCAGGATGTTTACCATGTGTATGTGGGCGCTGGAAAACAAGCACTTGGAAAGGTCTGCTCACATCCTCAATCTTCTTTGTGGTATTTCTCAAGTGCGTGGTATTTCCCAGAGCACTGGCTCTTCAGAGTGAATAAGATGAATCATTTAAAGATAGCTCAAGTTGTACTGGTGGCTCAGTCTTTGCATTGTTAATGATGTAAACTGGTAGCATTTGGCAGACATTTTGCAATACAGAACCCTCAAACCAGTTTCAGTAACCACTTCCTAGCTTATGGAGATGTTATTTTTGTCGACAGATGCTGTTTTGTGTAAAGCTGATTAGTTAGCATGCAGCAAACTGCATCTGCAGGTATTGTAATTCTGCTGCGTAACAGAACTGCAGCTCCTTGCAACATATAAGATGATTTCTGGCCTACCATACAGAACTTGATTGTTAAAAAATTCAAAAATAAAAAGCTAATGGACATGAGGTGGTGAAACTCACAGAACTGCTGCTGCTCACAATATCTCACAATGTGATTTTATATCTCAATATTGTTTCATTATATTTCATGATGTGACTATATACCACAATTGTCATTTCTCACAATGTAACTTTATGTCTCAAATATGATTTTATATCCCACAATTGTAACTTTATTTTTCACAATGTGACTATATCTCACAGATGTAATTTTATATTAATATATATTGTAGAACATTTTATATATTATATTAAATAATATATATTTCTACAACAATTTACTACATTTTTATTTTTATAGTCCTTATAAATTTAGTAATAAATTCCTGTGTTCTACATTTAAAAAAAAAACATCTATAGAATCTTCTTATGGAGACAGAAATGTTTTGTTAATGTGATACCTTCGGTTTTGTCTCTGTAGCCTTTGTTAAGTGGCTTGTTTTTAGTCATGACTGCAGAGAGGCCTGTAATTTTATCCTGCCATTAGTCCCATCATACATTGTCTAGGCTTTCCAGCATTGATCTGAGCTTGCTTCTTTTGTTGATCAATTCTTAAGCTTTATAAAGGCAAAGGGTATGGCAGAGCCAACATAGTGTACAGTGAAATGTTCTCTGCAGTTTATAGAGTCAACATTTGCATGGTTATCTCCCAGAGCTGCTTTTGCATGAAGTTGCATGAAGATAGGAGTTGAAAAGCTCCTGTTTAAACGTTTTTGTGTAGGTTTTTGGTGTTAGCATGCTTAAAATGCACAAAACTGTAAGTAAGCTGTTAGTAGGTTGATTTCTCCAAAACATGTAAACACTGTGGAGGAAATCATTGCTCTGTTTGAGATTCCTGACCAGCCTGACAGTGACTCAACCTAAAGCGTAAGATTGGGGCGGAGCTATGTATTTGTTCAAGCAGTGATGGACAGGCAGAGTATTTATGAAACGATCATTATTTTAACTAAAGTCGTGATGAAATGTAAGTAGTGATAGATCTTTTCTTCTGTGTTATGTACATCCCAGTTAAACAAATTGTAATTTGTTTTAATTGTTTAAACTGTTTTAATTATAAAACAATTTGTAGGTTTTTACTTTCTTTATAGATTATATAATATAAATTAGTAATGAATTCTGCAGAAGTAAGCTGTTTGAAGGTTGATTCCCTCAAAATGTGTAAGCACTGTTGTTCAAAACATTGGTCTGTCGAGCTTCCTGAGGAGACCGACAACAGCAACACTGACTCAACCAATGGTGTGAGTTTGGGGTGGGGCTATGTATTTGTTCCACCAATGGCAGATGGGGAGAGTGGTTAGGAAACCTGTTTGGAAACAATCTTTATTCTATTTAAAGTTGCAATGAAGCAAAAGTAGCTACAGTCGTTTCTTCTGTAATTTTACGTACATCCCAGTTAAAAGGATTATCGGAAAAAAATAGGACAGGGGCTTCTTTATTCATTGAATGTTGTTTGTATCAATGCAAGCTTGCAGGCGATCATAAAAAAGGGGAGGTGTTTAAGCAAACTGAATGTTTGGAGAATTCAAGAAATATGTCTCCTGTTGTTTAGCCGGAAGATTGGGATATGTTGTTTTCATTAAAAATCACTTATTAACAACATGAATACGAATGAATCATATGAATGAATTGTTCACAATAACATGTATTTAGAAATTACAATCATAATATCATTTATGACTATAATTTATGCTTAGTGATAGGGATGTAATGATTAACCGCGAGCCGATCTTCAAATATGTGAAGATTTAATTCGGTTGAGATGCTAAACCAATCGCGATTCATTTAGGGGTAGGAGTTTATATGAATGCATGTCTAAGGGGAACTTACTGTTTTTAGAAGAGTTTAGATGGTATTTTTCTTTTCATCTTGCCTCTGTATAATGCATATTAAAGTTCATATGTGCAGCGCTGTTTAAAGGGAAAAAAAAGTGCAGCGCTGTTTTGTTTTACAGCAGAAACCAATGAAACACTTTAAGCGTCCCCTGCTGGCAGAGAGTAAATCTGCGTTTCATTCAGCTCATCCGCTGTTTCATGCAGATATTTTTATCTATAGTTTCACAAAACTGAAGTCAAACCGTTCTGTTTTTGCTTCAAAATTTCAGAAAAAAAAAATGTTGCATGCTCATGTTGCATGTATGCAGCATCTTTGTTTGGATCATGATTAAAATGCAGTGGTTGCCTCAAATTTTAAATGGAAAGAGCAGAGATAATGCCTTATTTTGTTTATATGAAGAGATTTATTTTTATTTGTGTTACTTATTTAATTTGGGGCTTGTTTTAAAATTTCAATTTAGTTTTTTTATTTACATTTACATTATATTAAAATTTTGTCATTTAGCAGATTCTTTTATCCAAAGCGACTTACAAATGAGGACAATAGAAGCAATCAAAACCAACAAAAGAGCAATAATATGCAAGTGCTATATTAGTATATTATTATAGTTATATTTCAATTTCACAAAGAAATGTGCAGCATTTTGTCAAAGCAATAATAAAAGGACATAATTTATAATTTATCTTAAATCTCATTTTGTTTAAAAAATAAATAAAATCGTGAATCGAATCGAGTCGTGAAATCAAAATCGTGAATCAAATCAAATCGTGAGTTGAATGAATCGTTACATCCCTACTAAGTGATGCTAGTAGCGCAGAAATGAGACGCTTCATTTTATAAGATTGTTTTCCAGGAAATAACTTTCGAATTAAACTGGTATTAATGACATTGAAGTAGTTTTTTCCTGTTAGAGATTCTGTGTTTGTAGATTAGCACTGGTGAGATCATTCATTCAGGCATAGAGCTTAGATTCTCTGCCCGAGCCCGAGCCCGGACTCGACCCGACCCGACCCGCGGGCCGGGTCGGGCCGATATTTCCCGCAACCGTCCTCGGGCCGGGTCGGGTCGGGCCCTTGATAAAGCACGTCACATGTCATGCGCAGCGTCGCATTCGCAGTCTCGCACGCGTGACGCATCACACCTGCTGTGCGTGTTGTACTATTCAGTAGCTTAAGTGCCACATGGAGCTTGAAGAATCAAAGAAAAAAAATTAAAACAGGAGAATTAACTTTAAGCAAGTTTGGAGGAAAATCGGAGGTATGGAAACATTTTAAAACTAGTCGTGGGGAGTGACAACATATGTGTTGGCTTTGTCTCGTGCATAAAATGCGGCACGCTGCTTGCCTATGACAGCAAAAAAAAAAAAAAAAAAAAAAAAACCGTCTTAGGCCATCTTTTTCTGTGTTCATCATTGTTCACTGTTTATCTTTTTATTTTTATTTTTTTTCGTTTCTTCATTCGGAATTTCAGATCCATTTACGATCCATTCAGTTATATCTGAATAAACAAACAACGAAGTTTACATGCTCTCTTCCTTGTCGTATTATTCATTAAGATCATAATTAAAAAATGCACGCACAATTATGAACTTGATAAATGTTACAGATATGTTACTATGCACAAACAAATGCCTTTCAACTTACATGTGCAAAATTCAGAATTAAATGAATGTGCTGCAATTTGTACAAAAAAGAGTCTGTAGTAGCATACGTGTTTTAGCCATTAAATAAGCACATTTAGTTTCAAGTTTAAGTTTTGTTTTGAAGAAAGATTTTCTTTAAGGTGAATTTCGTTTTAGTATAAATTGTATCTTAATTTTAATACATTTTTCATCAACCAATTGCCTGGATTTAATACATAAAAAGCAATATAGCAGACAATATAATAATGACATGGAGGCGCCGGCGCGCCACGGTCACACATACACATTTAAAACTCACCGAATTTACAAATGCACATCTTGCTTGTTGCTCACACACATATTATGTTGAAATAACAATATGTTGAAGTAACATTATTAATAATAATGAATCTTTAAGAATATTTAATTGAATGCTGAATGTTGTGCTTGTTCAATTTAATAAAATTAAAACTTTAATTATGATAATTAAAATAATTTAATATTTAATATTGAGTGGCCAATTTTTGCTCATTTATTAATAGTATTTATATTATATATATATATATATATATATAATATATATATATATTATATATATATATATATATATATATATATATATATATATAGCCTATATATAACTGCGCAGCTCCCCCCCTGTAGCCTAAATGATCTAGCACAGCAGCACCTGCGTTAAAAAAACATGGCGCCGCCCCTGGTTATAACGGCCCACATATTAAAAATGGTCGGGTTTATATCGGGCTCGGGCTCATAATTACAGTGAACGTGTCGGGCCGGGCCGGGCTCGGACACAACATGCTCGGGCTCGGGTAGGGTCGGGCTTGATTTGTTGGGCCCGATCTAAGCTCTATTCAGGCATTGAAATAGAGACTGACGTCACCAGCAAATGCAACACCCAGCCCTAACTACAATAGGCCTTATAAACCAAACTGGTTTAGCTACACCCATTGTGATATTTTCATTGTACAGAAAAGCATTGTTTCATATGTATGAATGAAATATGACATGCACATGATTGTTTTCTTTTTTCAGAGTCCTTTATATCGGACTGGCCTGCAACACTGCACGCTATCTGTACATCTCCTACCTGGAGAATGCATGGATAGTTTTACCCATGGAGGTGCTTCAAGGTGAGAAATAAGGTGTTTTTGTGTCGCCCGACAGGCCTTATCTAACAGAAAGTGGAGTTGTGATTGGTGGGCTGTGCTCTTGAGTGACCACAGCTGATGTTCGAGTTCATCCAAAGACATGAATCAGCTGTTTTTGCAGTATATCTGACACCTTATTTCACATCAGACATGCTGTTGCAATCACACAGTTACAGTTTAGAAATAGACAGGTTTAGGGCAGCGCCGTTTGTTACAAAACTGAGAGAAATGTTACTGTTACTTAGGCTAGATGGTACAATATGTTGTTCAATATCGGTTGTTAGAAGGGTAAACTCTTTTATTAAAATGCCAAGACATTTGAAATTTTCTAAAACAAGGTTAAAAGCCTGTTTAACTGCTTCAGCCACTATTATCTTGGGACTGTGTTGACTATTGACACTGTACAGGATGACCCTGTTCCCATCACATGGAGCTTTAACTGTGACTAATATGATATTATATACAATATTGTTAGCTTGCTATCAGTTTAAGTCTACTCATTTATATATGCAAGTTCTAAAGAAACATTAGAGGCATATGAAAATACAGTGTGAGATCAATTCAAGACGACAAAGAACTTATTTAAGGAAGTTGTTTGGTACAACATTGAACAAAGTTTATTTGTTTACATTTGGTAAACAGTTTGTTTCATTAATAAGTAATTCAACTGATTTGAATGGTTATATATACACATTTGTTATATTTTACTCAATTGTGGAAGAATTTAGAGTCATAACTGTTTTATAATATTAATTGTACTGTTAAGTCTAAGTGTTAATCTAAGTGTTCTAAAGCACTTTTGCCAGACTAATGAATCATTTGTAATGCATTTTCTAGGGGTGCACGATAAATATCGGCCGATAATTAATGTGCAGCTGTTACTACACAGAGCCGTTGTTAACCGACAAGCTGCGCAAATCAACGCTGATAATAAACGTGGATTTGCGCAGCTTGTCAGGTAACAACGGCTCTCTGTAGTAACAGGTGCTCAATGTGAAATCAAGCACCTGATGGAATTTACCGCTGATTGGAGAACCGACGAGATGTGCATTAATTAGTGGCCGATATTTATCATGCACCCCTAGCATTTTCTTGTTATAATATAGGCAAACCAAAAGATTAAATTGTTCAAGTAATAATTAGTTATCAAATAATCACAGAAGATAAAGTACCTTTCATTTGTAAGGTAAATTCACTAAATTTTACAAAATATGAATTACTATATAGATATTTAATTTATAACATATTTTTGTTGAATTGACATTAAATATCATGAGTTACACTGCTGACTCTCAGATTTAATTATTCATATTTTATTTTCTCTCCTATTTAGTTTTTTTCATTTGATTCCTGATTAACTTTTAAAGGGATACTCCACCCCAAAATGAAACTTTTTTGTCATCAATCACTTACCCCCATGTCGTTCCAAACCCCTAAAAGCTCCTTTCATCTTCAGAACACAATTTAAGGTATTTTGGATGAAAACCTGGAGGCTTGAGACTGTCCCATAGACTGCCAAATAAATAGCAGTGTCAAAGTCCATAAAAGGTATGAAAGTCGTTGTCAGAATACTCCATCTGCCATCAGATGTGCAATCTGGGTTATATGAAGTGACAGGAACACTTTTTGTAAGTGAAGAAAACAAAAATGACGACTTTATTCAACAATTCCAGTCACAAAAACAGTCTCCTCTGTGTCTGTCCATATCACCGTTTGCTGTGTATGTTCTTCTGTATCATCCGCGCCACAAGGACGCGCTGTTTTATTTCAAATCAAAGCTAAATACATGTAGAAACAGTGCATCCTTGTGGCGTGGATGAAACAGAAGAGCATACACAGCATATGGTGATATGGAGAGACACAGAGGAGACCGTTGACAAAGGAATTGTTGAATAAAGTCATCATTTTTGTTTTCTTCACTTACAAAAATTGTTCCCGTCACTTCATATAACCCAGATTGCACGTCTGATGGCAGATGAAGTATTTATAGCTTTTATGGACCTGGATACTGTTATTTATTTGGCAGTGTATGGGACAGTCTCAAGCCTCCAGGTTTTCATCCAAAATATCTTAAATTTTGTTCCGAAGACGAATGGAGCTTTTATGGGTTTGGAACGACATGGGGGTAAGTGATTAATGACAAAATTTTCATTTTGGGGTGGAGTATCCCTTTAAAGATCACTTGTAACAGAATAAAAGCATATTGCGTAATACTTGTATAGAGCTGCTTTTTAACATTTTAGTTTTCAACATATTCATATTTGCTTACCAACTGCAAATAGTGTCTTACTGTTGTGGTCATATATTTTACAAAGTACTCATGAGTAGTCAATGTTTATGCATTCAAGCAGATGCACAAGTGTTTGCTTATGTTAATGTGTCATGCAGGTTTGACAAATGCATCAGTGTGGGCGGCATGCATCTCGTATTTGAGCGCTGCTGTTCCTCCAGCTCTGCGCACATCAGCTCAGGGGATCCTGCAGGGGCTGTACCTGGGGCTGGGGAGAGGCTGTGGAGCCATGCTAGGAGGAGTTTTTGTTAACTTCTTCGGTATGACATCAACAAAGACCATGTGACATCACAGACTTACCATACATATGCCTCATGCATGCTTTTAAGCTGTTATATATTTAGACACACAAAGAGTCAGACTCTTGTAGTAAAGGTGAATTACTACATTATCCTGTATCCAAAACTCTATGAAAAATGACTTTTTTTTTACTTAAATACTTATAAATCAATAAATCTTATTTGATCAAAAATACAGTAAAAACATCAAAACTGTAAAATATTATTACAATTTAAAATAATTGTTTTGTATTTGAATATATTTTACTAAGTAATTTATTGTGTAATGGCAAAGCTGAATTTTCAGCATCATTACTCCAGTCTTCAGTGTCACAAGATTCTTCAGAAATCATTCTAATATGCTTATTTATTATCAATGCTGGATATATAGCTTTGCATCACAGGAATAAATGAGATTTTAATGTATATTAAAATAGAAAAATTGATCCCAAACTTTTGACTGGTATGTATTTATAATTTTTTTTTAGAAATGGATCAGACTTTTGGGCCTTACTGAACATAAATAGCCAATTTTAAAAAAGGATGATGAGAAAGCTTTTAGATTGTTCCCTTCAGTGTGAATGTTTCCTCTCAAGCTTCCTTTTTCATCTTGCAAATTTCCTGTTTAGGTGCTGCAGAAACCTTCAGAGGCCTCGGTATGGCCTCTCTGGTCACGTTACTCATCTTCTTTCTGATACAGTGGCTGTTAGGTCAGAACGAGGATAAAAGTACGTTCCTGCTGTTTTACAACAAAAAGGTCATTTTGCTGGAGTAAAACCTGCGACAGCTTATTGATTACGTCTTTGTGCTCTTTTACAGAGGGCTCGATGTTGGCTGAGAACATCCCAGTTCCCTCCAGCCCAGTGCCTATCGCCACTATTGACTTAGTCCAGAACCAATCTGCATCTCAGCCGAATCCCGAATCGAAGACGCCTCCTAAGAAAACCAGGCATCAGGAAGAGCAAGAAAATGCCAACAAGCCAGCCTGGGTGGTGTCTGCTTCCCCCTGGGTCACCATCGCTTTCGCACTGTATCAGATCAGAGATACGGTTGCATTGTCAAAGAACAACCCCTGTGGTGAAAGTCAAGGCCCGCAGGTAGGGTGGCACCCTTTGTGATTTGGACATAAGGAGGTGGTGAAAGTTTAACTCTTGCTGTTTAATAACATTTCATGACCTTTTTCCTGCTAGTTTTCTTATTTATACCTGTATTAGTTTGTCATCTTGGCTTTTTGGTGTGTAATTATTGTAAAAACCAATATGGAAAAACTTATACCTTTTATAACTTTTTACTGAATGATTAACTCTTTCTCTTTGCATTCATGCTGTCATTTTCTCAGGGGAAAGGTGAGGAAAAATATCTGTCTTTGCACTTTGTACACAAAAATGCACGCAGTCCTGTCACAGTCTGTTATTGCATTTCCTCTTTCATTTTTCATGTACTCTTGGATAATTAACAGAAGTCTCACTAATACCATTGTACAACCTACTTTTTACCAAAATAAATGCTTTTCTGTTGTCAGCTTTGTTTGTCCTTTCTTAAAAGACACTTCTGTGCTTCAGCTGCTTTGTGTTCAGTTTATTTTCATTTTTGAGCAAATGTTTAAAGTCAGGACATCTTTTTTGTTGCTGTTTTGTTTCCTCGCATTTGGCACAGTTACATATTTGTCATTGTAAAGTACACATAGTGTTTATATTTGAAGTCAAATAAATGCTTGCTTGGTGCATCTCACGAAACATTTCAAGATGTCCTGGTTATATTTTACCCCTTAAGAATATATATATTTTAAAAAAATTAATTAAGTATTAATGAATCATAATAATTATTGTTTGTACTGCCTTTATTTTTAAATAGAAAAGGTATTACAGTATAACTTAATTTAGTCTTAAATTCAGTCTATAAAAATAAAAAGCATCTAGCTGGATTATGGTAAAGATAATTGACAGGGAAAATGGGAATTATTTAAAAAAAATCTTTTCAGGTCCATTTGGTTTTTGATTGTATTTTTTATTTTTATTTTTATTTATATTTATGACTTTTAAATCCACTAATTCTGACATTTTAGTTAAGAAAATGTATAATTTAAATTGTGAAGTATTTATGTGTCATGGTAATAATTGTTTATAGTGCCTCTATTTTTATTAAAATAAAAGGAATAATTTCATTTTATCTTAACCCTACAGAGAATATTTTAATATTATTTAAATCTAGAAATTTTTATGAAAATATCACAGCTTAAATCATCATGATCCTAAAATAGGCTTAATTATTTGAATTTTGGGGTGAAATTACTTTTTTTTTTTTTTTTCATTCTAAAAACAAATAAAATGTACCTACCTTAGTCATTTATTTTAAATGTTTACCTCTATGTGCCCTCCTCTTGTAGGAGACAAATGAGCAAACTTCAGCGACGCCACCTGCTGATGAATCCACATCATCGCAACCCAATACATTTAGTCCGGCAGAATATCACTCACAAGGACCTACTACCAGTGCATTCATTCCTCAAAACACACATCCTGAAGAACCGCCTCCATCCACAGGGAGAAAAGTACCAGTAGAAAACTCAACTCCATTGCCATGACATTCCAAACAGCTGCCTCCAACAGCACAACCACAATCAACAATCAACTGAACTTCTTTGGGATACAGCCTTATGATTTAGAGACATGGTATGGGGTGTAAAAGATGACAGCTGATGTTGGACCAAAAATATTATGTTGGCCTACAGGTATTCTACATTAGCAGAGGCAATAGAATCAGTATGCTTTGCACTGCCACAGTTGATGTCGTGCATTAGTTGTAAAGGGCTTGCAAGTCTTTGTACAGGGTCAGTGCCTATGAGGAAATCTGCATATTTCTGAGTGATCAGTTCTTATAATCAAACAGCTGAGGTGCTTCAGTATATTCATGGGACTTGCCATTGCAGTAGAGAAGCATAGTTGCTTTGCACTCCGTATAAAATGTTATTTTGCTACTCATGCTTCCATATTTCTTGTGACCAAATTTAAATATAAAACACCTACTGTGTATTAAATAAAATGCTAAAGCCATGCTCTGTTCTGTTAAATATATAGTTATCTGTAAAACCAAGAGTATAGTATCTAATACAAAGCATCGTTTTGCCCTATATGGTGTCTGAAATCATCTGCCTCGCAGCTTTGTGTATAAGTGACCTCTGCTTATAAAAGTTCTTGAAATGTTTACGTGTGATGACACAATACAATATTTAGCCATTTGTCTTTTAATTTATTTAAATGGCAATATAAAAGGCTGTAAAAACTTTAAATGAATTTAAAAAAAAAAAAAAAACATCCATTTTTTCTTTAGATAAAAGTTCAGTAAATAGGAAAGAATATGAAATGCCAGCATGTAGATGTGTAAAGCTGCATGAGATGACGCAGAACATACATGATGAGTTGATTCATTTTGAAGGGAAGGTTCACCCTAACATGAAAATTCTACAGAGCCTCTGTATGTCCAATCCTGCTTCCGGAGGGCGACTGTCCTGGAGATTTTAGCTTCAGCCTCAATTAAACACCTGAACTAAAGTAATCAAGTTCCTTAGGATTACTAGAATCTTCCAGGTAGGTAAAAGATGGAACTAAAATCTGCAGGATGTCGGCCCTCCAAAACCAGGACTTGACACCCAAGCACTATGGTGATTAAAGGGATACTCCAACCCAAAATGAAAATGTTGTCATTAATCACTTACCCTCATGTCGTTCCAAACCCGTAAAAGCTTTGTTCATCTTCGGAACACAATTTAAGATATTTTGGAGGAAAACCGGGAGGCCTGTTACTGTCCCATAGACTACCAAGTAAATAACAGTGTCAAGGTCCATAAAAGGTATGAAAGTCATCATCAGAATACTCCATCTGCCATCAGACGTGCAATCTGGGTTATATGAAGCGACAGAAACACTTTTTGTAAGTGAAGAAAACAAAAATAATGACTTTATTCAACAATTCCTTTGTCAACAGTCTCCTCTCCATATCACCGTATGCTCTTCTGTATCAGCCTTGCCACAAGGATGCGCTGTTTCTATGTGTATTTAGCTCTGATTTGAAAGAAAACAGTGCATCCTTGTGGTGGTGATGATACAGAAGAACATACTCCGCGTACATCACAGGCCTCCCTTGGTTTTCATCCAAAATATCTTAAATTGTGTTCTGAAGACGAACAGAGCTTTTACGGGTTTGGAATGACATGGGGCTAAGTGATTAATGACAACATTTTAATTTTGGAGTGGAGTGTCCCTTTAAAAAAATATGTGGAAGGAAAAGAAAAAAAAAACATTCAGTGCATCCTCTCGCAAGTTTTGTGCTCCCCTGAGATAATTTGCAGTAGTTAACAAAACTAATATGCTGCCTCTCAAAACCTTTGCATACTCCCGAAAAGACCGTTTCTTGGGGGAATACAAACATTTTGCCTGCAAAAACGGGTTCTTGGGAGATAACAAAAAGCTCATTCTTGCATTCCACTATTTTTTTATTTTTATGTAAATATGTGCAAGCCATAGTGTTTGACCATTAAGTTAGCTTTTCTCACCTTTAACCTTTTTTTTTTTTCACTGCCCCTTATGGCTTTAGAAGACTTGGAATATAGTGCAACATATACGGACTAAGTTTATAGTCCTTTTTTGAAATTTTTGGAGCTCATAAAATGATAGGAAATCTCAGTTGAAAAGTTATATTTCAATGCTTCTGCGTTTATGCATAATTTTATTTGAACAGCCACTTAGATTTAAATTTAAGTTGTTATTCATTAATAATACGTCATTATAAGAACATAGCTATCATATGACGTCAGAAGACATGGAATAGAAACTTTTGGAAACTGTATGTCCTCGTTTATTTTAACTATATGATAAAGAGTCATTTGGAGATTCTGCTAAACTTCTTCTATGTGTTCCAAGGAAGATAGAGAGATATGGATTAAGATGAGCTTGAGTAAACACAATTTGCACTTATATGTGAACTGTTCCTTTAACCAACACTAGAGTGCACTGTTTCCTTAAATTACATAAATGCTGTGGTATTGTATGTGTTGAGTCATTGTCTTGAGCAGTTGAGACAAATGTATTAGTGACTGCAATGATGTCCTGATGATCTCATATACCTGAGAGCAGCACAGTCACTATTAACATACAGTTACAAAAAAAAAAAAAAAACGGTGTTACACCAAGCTCTACATCACTTGGGTACAAGAATACAAACTCCTGGTAAAAAACATGTAATAACAGCCCACTCTGTCTGAAAGAGATCATTTAAACACAAACGAGAAATCCTTAGAGTCATGATGTTTTGTAAAAAGTGTTTAGCGTTTCAAAAAGTCTCTTTAAAATGAACATAAAATCACTCATCCTACAGATAGAAGGATGATTTTAAAAGAAATCCTGGTCTTCTGGATCCATGGGCTCTGGCTGAGGGGTGTAGCTAACAGGGGGATACGGGCAGACAATTGGAGTATATACAGCAGGACTGGGGACATTATTTGGGGATGGAGGACTGGTTAGATCCAGCTCATCTTCGCTATTGTCCTCTGCTTCTCCTCTGTGCAACTGGGTGTCGCTGGAGCTGCTGTCGAAGAGCATGTTTTTGTACTGATTCTCATGATTCTGAAGCTCCTCTTTAGTGACGTGACTGCCATTGCGCAGAAATTCTGCAAATCTGAAAGAGGCAGAAACAACTGGTGAAGAATATCATTAAATAAAATGGCATATATACAGTACATGCGTGCCCTTTAAACATGATTATTTTGATGAATACGAACTGTAATTACTTTTGCGGTGATCTGAGCCTCAACACAGTGTCCCATGCAGGAAAGCCAGACTTGTTACAGTGCTCCCGTAATTCTTCCAGAGAGGCTCTGGTGTGGATCTCTCCCTGCTTTCTGTACTCCTCCTCAGTCAGTAGCCTGACCTTGGGCCGTTTCTTCCTCCAGAATAAGCCCAGGAATGAGAAAAAGAGACTGAAGGCATAAAGTCAGAGTTAATACATGTACATTTTTATGATTACATTTTTTTAAATGAATTGGGTGGGGAAATATAAAACGCTGCCCTAAACATTTCTCACCTGTTTCACAATTTGTGGTGCTTTTCTTACCTGAAAATCCACATCAGAAGGTTACAGGCCAAAGGAAGAATCTTCCGGCACAACAGTAACATGATCAGTACGTAGTAGGCAGGGGGGAATGTGATCCCATAGTACAGCAAAACCATGCTCACTACTTGCATACACCAGGTCATAAAGTTGAGGGTGTGTTTGTTGGCGATGGGGCCGTGTTTATAGCATACAGCAAAGCTAAATAACCCTGATATGAGCACATAAACTGCAGAGAAAGAGAAAAGAGAAAATGCCAAGTTTGGTATTATTGACCTCCCTGCACATGCATACATACATATGTACATAAAGCACCGTACCACTTTATGTAGCAAGGTAACAATAAAAAAAAGCATGCCCAATTTGTATGAAACAGAAGCAGCCTGCCTGAGCTTGCCTGTCATTCATAAACAGCCCATAAAGCAATTGCAATAATACGTACACAGAACACTCAGGGTGCAACAGTCACGATAGATCTATACACACTGAAACAACTAAACATCATGTTGAATATTAATTTTTGGGTGAAATATTCTTTAAAAGCAAACTTTCACTTGCTAAAATGTGCATTGGGTGACTGTGGGCCATCAGTATTAAATAGTAGATGTCATGTGGTGTATTTGTCGAGTTTGCATTCACTGCAACACAGCAGAGCAACGGATTACTAAATAATTTCATATACATTCAAAAGAACAATGATGAAATATAAATGTAACAATAATGGTTGTATTAATGTACTGGGTCATTGTTTACTCACTATAAAGTGATTCCTAACCTTTCTTGAGTCTTGATTTCTTATTAATAATTTTGAAAACAGTTATGCTGTTTAATATTTTTGTGAAAACGTTGATATATATATATATATTTTTTATTTTTCCCCTCAGGATGTTCTGATGAATAGACAGTTCAAAAGAATAGCATTTTTTTTTTTTTGCGAAGTAGAATATTTTCGTTTTTCTTTACTGTCACTTCATAAAATATTTAAATCTACGTATTTGGTTTTTTTATACTAATGGTTCGTGAAAAATATCCTGGCCATCTTTTCTAGATAATGATAGTAGATGGGGACCAGTCTGTCAAAAAAAAAATCACGATAAATGTTGTATATATGTTATTTATACATATATTTCAAGTCTTCCTAAGCCATATGAAACTTTTCTTTTCGTGAGATTATGTATAAAACAAAAATCTTCCCCTCTAGCTACAATCACTTTCATTGTATAGAATCATTATATTGAAAAGAACATCTAGCTCTTTCAATCAAAAATCACCTTTTGACAGTAAGTCACTAAATGCTTTTTTGAGTGAACTGTTCTTTTAATGTTACAGTAGACCTGAAAAAACAAAGAAGAAAAAACAAAGAGGAAATAAATGGCCAAAAAATTAAAAAAAACTGACATTCACTGGGGCTGTAATCCTCCCAGAGCCTTTTTGTTTTAGGCATAGAAATCAATGTTCCAGCAGCACTGCGGATTCTTTCCCTTAATCTTAATATGCCTGTGGTTCTCGCATTCAAACACTGATGCATTTACATACTGCGAGTGCTTGAAGAGGGAAATTGATTTGGCAGAGAATAGAGTCTATTGAGCAGTCAAGAGGCAGTCATTTCAGCATTCAAAATACTTGGCCCTCATATTATAACAGTAGCGGAGCCAAGATATACAATACAAAAGGTGAATCTCAATCTGCTCTTGACTGTTACTATGCAGTGCTGGCATGTTCTAAGGCGAGTGCTTCAGTTGATGAAACATGCAGAGAGAGTGTAGAAGGATAATCTGTCTAAATAACATGTACAGTAATTATTCTATTGTATAGAGAGCACGTCAAGCAAATTAACAGACAACACGTGGCATTCGGCTGAAACGCAAAACTGTACAAAAGGTACATTTGAATGGCCATTTATTAACATTAGCGAAGGCTTACTGTCTGATGTAATTGGCTGATGAGATGATTGCAAAGGAAAACAGGGCAAGATGGGTTGTAACAGAAAAGGGTTGCCTAGTTACCCAGTAATTCCATCCAGTGCTCAGTCACGATGTCATCCCATTCATTTATCACCCTCTGGATCCCCATGTAGGACAGACCAGAGGCAGCGCCCAACAACACCAAGAACAGCCCTCGCTGGGGGAAAAAAAGCAGAGCCTTAGTGAATGTGCTTGACATTCTGACCTACCCAAAAACTATGAGCTGCCAGTCAATCTGTAAATGATTGCACAGCCCTGTTTTTATATATATATATATATATATATATATATATATATATATATATATATATATATATATATATATATATATATATATATATATATATGAAACCTTACGATGATGTACATCCCTGAGGATGTTTGTGTTGAGGAGTGAGTCTCCACCTCTCTTTATCTCTAATCTCTTTGGCAGAGACAATGCCAGCATTGACAGGCTTAAACTCATACTACTCATCCAACATGTTTGATCAGTGTGAGGAAACATGTGATACTGTGTATCACGATCATGATAAAGGTCATGACAGCAGCATTACACACCGTTGGTACAAAGTTTCTGAGGACAAGCATCAGGAAAACGAGTGCGCTGATGACTCCCAATGTAACTCCGGTGGTGTAGAAAAACAGTGAGCTCCTGGAAAACATGAAGAGTTGGTTAGAATAATAGGTTTTAAGTTTCAAACACAAATGAATTAAACAATTCATGATGACCATGGCTGTCAAGCTCAAAAAAGGACAAAAAAAGCTCCATAAAAGCCACATAAAAGTAGTCCATATGACTTGTGAGTTATATTCATGCAATTGTTTTTGTGTTAGAAACACACTGAAATTTAGCTGTGTTATTCACTACAAATCTTCCCTGGTTACAACATACGTAAGAACCAATGTCTTTTTGTCATCAAACCTTGTGTGGAATGCACACTATTTTCAATGGTAATGCAGGTGAGATTTCAGAGCATTGGTGAACAGCCAGATTTTCAGCAAACAAATACAACATTTTATGCATTGACTGCAAGACCCCAATTGTTCAAGAGGCGGTTTAAAAAAATGGCATTTTGATGGCACCCAGTGGCTGTTTGTGGTATAACGCTCTAAATAAAACCTCTCAGGAACCTCAATTTTTTTATATCAACTTCAAATTTGGAACATAACTTATTTAGATATAAGGCTTTCATTTTATAGCAATTTTGGATTCAAAAATATTTTGAAAAATATTTATTTTATATAAAATAAAATAAAATTGGCACATTTCATTTTCTTAACAGTAAATTTAAACCTCTTTAACTTTTTGATCCTTTAATATTTTGAAATGATTCCACTTCTGCAATAATCTGTAGATTGTCTTTTTTAAAAGAGAGTCCAACCTTAGGTCTGTATTCCAAAGCGTCCATGAATTATATCTATTTAAGTTTGAATAGTGCACTTTCACATCTATATTCAGAAATGGATGGTGGCACTTAAAGGGTTAAAGCCTCCCATGAGAGCGAATATACTTCGTCTGACAAAGCTGCTTGCTTTAAACTTTTTAGCTAACAAAAACTAAGAATGGCAATAAATTGAAATAATTACAGATAATTAATATTAATACAAAATAAACAAATTCCATAATTCCAGGCATCTCAAGAACTAAATGTATTTCACAATCTTTATGGCCAGTGAAATTACATGATGTTTCCAGATTCATGATTATGGGATAAGGTTTTGCATTTTTTTAATCTGCCTGTTATAATATTTTAGAGCTTGACATACATTGAAAAAAAAAATCACATTAATTACAAAACATTTCCATGACATTTCTAGGTCTGTAAAATCACAGGTCTAGGTCTGTAAAAAAAATATTTTTGTGGGCATGAATTAAAATAAAATTGACCCTTGTTTAATTGTTTAGCTGTTTAGTTAGTTGAAAACTTAAAAAAATATATATATATATATTTTAAACCATCTTGCAGCCCTCTCTGAAGTGTATAACCCCCTGGTTGAGAACCTCTTTAATAAAGGCTTTATAAATTTTAAATCACGTACTGAACTGAATATCCCAGACCAGAGTATGTGAGCGGAGTGGAGTGGCAACAATTTGTCCTCCGCACTCCAAGCATTCAATAATCACTCCGCTCCACGACTAAATATTTCAGTATGTTTTGAAATATCACAAAGTTCTGTTCAGAACTTATATTAAACGAAAAATAAATACACAATATTATAAGAATAGTTTAATATTAAATGACTTTTTTTTTTTTTTTTCCCATATGTTTTATTAGGTTTTCTCAACATTAAAACAAGACATCCAACCATCTGAACTTCACATAAAAAAAAAATTACTCCAAAACATCAAACAAAACTTAAAAATAATAATAATAATTAATTAAAAAAAAAAAAAAAAAAAAAAAAAAAGAATATATATATACATATATCTATATACATCTATATATATATATATATAAATATGTAACTAAATAAAAACAAATAAATTAATAAAAATACACACACACACACCCAAAAAAAAAAAAAAAAAAAAAAAAAAAAAAAAAAAGGGTTTTACAGGGAATAGTTATTTACATACAATATCAGCAGCAATTTACTATTTAACCTTGATATTTTTCCTTGAGCGTTTCTATTCTCCTGTCAGGTTTACTTGGTTGCAGAAGTGTAGAAAGGAATTCCAAATGCTATAAAACTCTTTTAACCTCCCTTTGATGATGTATGTCAGTTTTTTCCAGAGCAAGATTAGAGGACATTTCCTTGATCCATTGATTAGAAAAGGGTCTTTGAGTCTCTTTCCATTTTAATGCAATGACACGTTTGGCCTGCAGCAAACTAAAATCTATTAGTTTGCGCTTCTTTGTATTCACAACCAGGGTACTTGGGTACATATGAAATAAACACAGTTTTGGGTCAAGAGGAACATTTTCTTCTGTTAATTGACAGATCAAACAAAGAGTCTCCTTCCAGAATTTCTGCATCTCTTTACATTCCCACATACAATGATAAAGTGTACCCATTTCTTCTCTGCATTTTGTACAACAGTCAGGAATATTTGGATTGAATTTATTTAGCTTTACTGGGGTAATGTATGTTCTAAAAAGCCATTTATACTGCAGTAGATATTAAATGACTTTAACTCACTTGTCTGTGCAGCTGAGGGTTGCATTTACTTCAGAAACAGAAGGAATATGCAGTAACTTTTCAGTTTTTAAGCTGTTAATTCACAGGACAGTGTTGAAAATTTTCTGCACTCCTGAATGTTTCTATGTGCGCGCGATCTGTACGTTAGGTACAAACTTGTGTGTTGTCTGCAGCAATGTAGCAGCACTTTAGATTAGAGCGACCTGTACAATAACTCTCCGACTTTCAAAAAATTCACTCCTCGATCCGGTCAAAAATAATGTCGCTCTGTTCCCACTGCACTCTGCTCACATACTCTGATCCAGAGAGCACAAGCAGACATTAACTGACACCCAAAATATGACTTCAGGAGACTAGAATGTACCACACAAGTTGCACTGACCAGTTTTACCATGCTTTCAGTGTTTGTTTGTTTTTTTTTGTTGTTTTTTTGACAGATGGTATATCTATATATATATATATATATATATATATATATATATATATATAAAAAAGGCTGCATACAGATTAAAAAAAAAGCCTTAATTTTTGTGTACAATTCATGTAATTTTTATATTAAACTACTTCATCCTAATTTAAAGTGGGGTAATTATTTAAAAAAGAAAAAAAAAAACTGATTAAATCTGATTCTCTACTTCAGATTATCTCTAGATGAGAACATCTAAACTAGAGCTAAATTGCCACTTACCTGCATATGTTTCCCGCTCTGAAAAACAACACCAGCCCACACACAAAAAGCAGGAAGCACATTCTATTTAACCCTGTAAAAGAACATAAACAACCATGATTCAGTGCCTAAATACTCTTTATAAGAATAAGCTGTGAGTGATATTCTGGCTCACTTTTGTTGGAGACGTGTAGTGTATACTCAGTATTGCTTCTAGGCGAATTGGTCATGAAGCAGACATCTTCATCAACCAGAGGAATGTCCAAAGACTTCTCCCTTTGGATAGTGGACGGCCAGTAGTGTTCAACAAAGCAGTTAGTAACTGTGAGAAGATCATCCGGATGATGGCAATTTCTGGTTTCCATCGGAAACATGACAAAGACATCCTCATCACTTGTCACATTTACCTGTAAACAACACATGTCTTGTCAGTATTCAATTTAAAGGGAAAGTTAACTCACCCTCATGTTATTCCAATAAAATAAAATAAATGTGAAAAACACACACACACACTACATTAAGATTACCTTGAAGGTGGACCAGATGTCCTTCCATTTGATTCCTGTTCCAGGGCTGTAACAGAAGCATCGACTCCCAGAATACTCGTGGGCACTGTCTCCTTTCACATAGGTGCAATCTGTCAAAATCAGGAAAGAATCAGTGTTACTCCTCTGCTTTAATTTAACAATGCCCATCATGTCTAAAACAGTACAAAAGCAGCCCAGAAAAGAACAGCTGTCAACAGAAGAGCTTCTGCTCACAGGCTAAATTCATTACAATCACTATATTAATACAACTGCAGCACCCTCATTTCTAAAACCTGACATGCTCATGTGTGCTTGCTTCTATTCAAAAGTATTACTCACACAATTTATGCTGCTCATTTATAAATGGACAAATGGCAGGGTTTCCCAAACTGGGGTTCATAAGGGAAATGTTACTGCAATATATATTTGTTATTTTGATTAGATAATCATTAAGGGTTCTAAAACAGAAGCAAATAAAGTGGGAGAGTATACATACAATATATACATGTATCTAATTTCAGTGCCTTTGTGTAAATATTTAAAGATGGCCATCTTTAAGCATGACGGTTTTGTGAAATGGTAACACTTTACAATAAGAATCCAACATGAAGTCATAACAATAAACATCAGGTAGCCTATATGCCTAATTAATATATTAATATTTAGTTATATTTAAAATTGACAGTACATTTTCACAGTTCAGTGTTGTTTTTTGTTGTTTTTGTAGTAGTAGTAGTAATAAGGTTGAGCACTATTTTACTTAGGAGTGTTACATTTGTTTTCATTCAGTATTCTTTTTAAAAAACTACTGACTGAATCCGTTGTCAACCAGCGCGGTCCAACCTAGTTATCACTGTAGGTAAAATCGGTTGACCTCTATTTATAATCCATAAATCTAGTCAAGTGGGCTTATTTGGAACTGCTCCACTGTCTGCTGCTGTTCCCTAATAAAATATAATATAGAAGAGATAAACTGGAATTATTGTGCTAAGAACACATTAATTCAATTCCTAAACTTTTCTACATTGTTTTCTTTAATGGAGATGAACTGGGCACAATGGGGAACAATAGACACTATAAGGGACTACAGGGCCTAAAATAAGGCCTCACAACCAAGAATACAGTCTATGGTTTTGACAGACATGATAAGATTACAGAGACGTGCAGACAAGCCAGTTATGTTTGGTTATTGTTGACTGGATTCTGAAAAATCTCGCATACTGAAACTGTAATCCATATCGCTTTTTCTAAAATAAAAAAGACACATACTACGTTTTATTTCCTTAGTCTTTTTTTTTTTTTTTTTACTTATTTAATACTGATCTCATATAACTTGTCTTTTACAGACCAGCCTACATTCCTTAAAAACTTAAAAATACAAAAATATTATATTATAAATCGATTTAACAAATAATAACAAAGTCCCTATCCACACAGGTTAGCATTAGTGTCCAGACCCAAATAAACAGTACTTTAACGGCACTCGGTGATTTTATCGCATTCAAAATCTCACAGATAAAGGTAAGGTTATGTAGCATAATATCTATACACAACATGACTGGTTTGTAGTGTTATTGGCGTTTGTTTATGCTGCTGTCTGTTTAGCCAAAGTCCTTTTGGTTTAGCATATGACTCAAATCATTTAACGTTACCTGCGTATAAATATCCTTTGTTTCCCTCTGCGCTTTGCCATGAAGCATACAAAAGGGTTAAAACGGGTAAACAAGCAGCTAACGTCCCCATGTTTTGTGGATTATTGTGTTAAACTGATATATTTGACAGACAGCATGTTAATGATTGGCCCACTAAGCTAACAGAGCTAAGCTAATGTTTTCGGTTTCAAATTCGGTGGGCTTCGTGTAACCCAGACCAGACTAACAGTTTCAGACTGCGTGATGGGACCCGATATTTAATTCACTCTTTTGTCATGTAGAATTTATCATGTAGAATACAAAATAACAAAAGTCGGTAGATAGACAAAAGCGCGCATTAAAAGCTATTTCAAAGTTTAGGTTGTCTTAATGGAGTCTATTTGGGCGGTTAATGTTCGATTAGTCCGGTCTTAATCCGCAGTCAAAGCTTTGAAAGTAAACAACGGTACTTTGTAGTTAGATTTACGTACTATTGTAGTTTTTAGTATTTTCAGTTGGCTTCTATTATTTTTTCATATTTTTAGTCTTTAAGTTTAGCATACATTTTTAGTCATTTTCTTATGTGTTTTTGTGATTTTTATTACTAAATTTTACTAGGTTTAATTTATTTTTATATCAGTCTTCATTTATTTCCTAGTAATTAGTCAGTTCAGCTGTTCAACATTTCTAATTTTCGTTTAATTCTTCCATCTGATATTTAGGTTTCATTTTATTTTATTTGAGTTGTTTATAAGTTTTGTGTAAAAAAAAAAAATGCCAAGAAGAAGCTAACTTATTCTGATATTAATCAGATTATATTACATCCATTTTGTTCACAAACAGAAGATTGAGCACATTGCATTGCAAATTTTGTACATAATTAATTGTTACTATATAGAAACATTTAGAAAACGTGGAAAATCCATTGTCTGTCAGCATTTTTAAGCAATCTTAAAATGTCTAGTCTTGCAAATGCAGTCTTGAAGCAAACACAAAGATAAGCTGTGGGAAGAAAAACGTTAAACCAAAATCTAGAGGAGACCAGATGAAAATGTCATCTCTGTGCAGTCTTCGCCCTTTGAAATGGAAGGGGGATTTTTGTGGTGGGTGTAGACACAGCAGGCGGCTGCTTTCTCATTTCTCTAGGATGCAGAGACAACAGCGGCTTTTCCTGACAGGCACACCCACGCCAGGCTGAGACCCACTGTCACTTACGCTTGCATGGAGTCCGCAAGCATCTGACTAATGCAGATGCTGTCATTTTGATTTCTAGGAAGAATTCTAACCTCGTTGCCCCAGAAAGAGAGCATTTCTTTTCTCAGTCAACCTGTTAAATGACAAAATTGTAATCATTTTGCTGCTTGCACTCGTCAGTAACTTATAGCACTAATAAAGCTTATCTTCAGTTGCTGTAGCAGACTGTCACAAGGTTATGTCCCACAGGGGAAAGTATTAAGAAAAAAGTGTTGGTTAGAGGAAGGCTTTGTGGTTTTTGTTAAGGTACAGAAAGTCCCGTTTTTGACGCAGAGTCAGTTAAATAACTCCACAGGTTTCATGACCATTGCATCATGCTGGTTCAGAATATTAAGAGATAAGGGTAAATAAGATTAGTTTTTTTGCTGATTTGAAATGTTAGACTTTTTACCACATATTAATTGTAAACATGCATTAACAGACAGTCAAATAAGTATAAATGAATTGTTAATATGCATGGAATAGTTCACCCAAATATAAAAAGTTGCTGAAAGTGTACTCACCCTTCACCAGTGGATCCTCTACACTACAGTGAATGGGTGCCGTCAGAATGAGAGTCCAAACAGCTGACAAAAACATCACAATAATCCACAAGTAAACTGCACAACTCCTATCCAGCAATTAATGTCTTGTGAAATGAAAAGCTGTTTGTTTGTAAGAAACAAATCCAACATTAAAGCGTTTTCACTTTAAATCATTGCTTTTGGCCTAAATGCATAGTCCACAATCCATAATAGCACTTCCTCCAGTGTTTTGAACTGTTTTCTCTTGTTCTGTGTGGTTGTTTTGCTGGATGTGTGCATATTTGTCTCCTAATTCAGACGAGATAACATTTTCAATGGAGAATGCAATATTATGGATAGAGAACTTGTAAGTTAAAAACATCTATAAATGTCTGTTTATTACAAACATGCAGCTTTTTACTTTATAAGATATTAACTGATGGACTGGAGTCATGTAGATTACATGGTGATGTAATTCTATTTTTTTCCAAATCTGTTCCAATGAAGAAACAAACTCATCTTCATCAAGCAACTTTTCATTTTTTGGGTGAACTGTTCCTTTAACTGTAAATATGCATTACTAGACACTTATTTAATTGTGAATTAATTGTAAATACGCATTAATAAACACTAAGTCTCTGAATTTCCAGTTTATTTTGCATTTGTTTCTTAATTCTCCTTATTTTATGTCACAGAATGAGACACAAGTTTCAAAATGAGACACAAGTTTCAATCATAACAGCTGCGGTCTACTTCAAAAAGAGGTTTTTGGCAAAGAGTGCATTCCATGGACGAACGCCTCTCCAAAACAGAGAAGGACTTCTGAGCTTGTGATTAGTGGGCTAAAATCTGACACCCACAGAGCTGGGCCTTATGTTGGTGCACTTAAGCCCGTCCTACACCCAGGATGGCTGGAGGACTTTGAAGTTTCACAAGGCTTTCCGTCCAATGAAAGTCCTCAATGTTGGTGACTTTTTTTCTTGGCCTTTCTGTTTCTTTGTTGTTGTGATCATTCATGTGCAGGCCGCATGTTCTTTCATGCACTTTCATTTTTATAATAACGGCAAATTTGTGGTGATGTGATCTTTGTTTTGCGAGTTGGAAGATTGGCAGTTTCTTCTTTGTGTGTTTTCTTACACTTGCTTATGCTTTTTTTCCATTCTGTTTCCTAAAGGAGGATAGGGTGGTAGGCTGCTGCTAGGCTGCAGAGAGCAAGAACAGTGATTGACATGAGCAGAGAGTTGAAAAAAATCAGTCGAGGCTGAGTCTTTCTGTAGGTAGGCGGATGAGTGGGGCGAACCAATCCTCAGCAGAGCTTGTTTTTAATTGCCGTCTGGTAAACATCAAACGTGAAAAAAACAGACGATTCCATCTTAAGATACAGGGTGTTTTGGCAAATATGTTACGCTGTGTGATTTCATCTATTGCTTTATGCTGAACATATTGCAAGTTATTATATTCCTGAGATGCTCGCTGTCTCGGGTCATTAAAAACTCTTGTTTGCTTTGTTGTCAGAATTGTAAGTAGTGCAGATGCTGAGGAGGAGTTTTTACTTGAGGGAACGCTTGAATGTTTTAATGCTCTTCTTTGTGGTAAATGTCGTTTATTTTAATTAAAGTTCACCCAAAAATGAAAATTCTGTCATAGTTTTTTTTCTCATCCTCATGTTGTTCCAATGTGTACACTGTTACTGGTTGTGTGGAGCACAAAAGGAGATTCTTTGAAAAATGTACATGCAGCTCTTTTGCATACAATGACAGTTCAAAGTGACCATGAATGCGGTCCAATAAAAATGTTCATAGTCCATACTTTTGGTCATATATGCTCCCTTTTTTTTGTATGGCTTCAGAAGACTTGCTATATAATACACAAATCATATGGTCATATTTAATGTGTGGTTTGATGTGGTTTTTTTGTTGTTGTTGTTTTTGGAGCTTAGCAGCTGTGTATTTATTTTCTTAAATTCTTTGGTGAATAAAAAATGATTTATTTGAAATATAATTATTTTATAACATTATAAATGTCTCTCCAGTGTCACTGAATTTGGATTTCATGCATCCTTGCTGAAGAAAAGTATTCATTTCTTTCAAAAACAATATTACTTAAACATTAAACCTTTCTTTTTCATCTCTTTATTTCTGTTTTGAGGATTGTGACCCATGTAACCGGGCATTTTTCGTACATAATAATGCGTTTTGAAAACCATCACATCTCCCACCTCCCATCACATAACGATCCAAACAACTAGGTTGGAGAGATGTCAGAACTGCATGACCCTCGATTAATCCTTTTATTTTCATTTCTCTATTTAAGGTTGCACATTGATTGGTTGGATCATTCCTCATTAGCCATGCTGTGCAGAAAATTGATGGAAGGGTGGGCGGCAATCAGACTCTGCCAGTGGTAGAAGCCCCACCCACACAGCCAGGTCCACCAGAGGCCCAGAGATGTGATTACAGTTCATTAACGTGGCGTGTGTACAGGGGGTGGGAAGGACACTGGTCATTATTGTGTTCAAATGTAGGTGGTGCCCTGAAACACACAGGAAGACGTGGGCAGCACACACCCATGCTGCAGCCCTTAAGTCCTTTGTGAGGAATACTGGATGCAGAGTTTGACTCTGGGGAGTTGGCAGTGCATAATTACTTGGACGTGCAGACAGAAATTTGTGTTTGGTCGCAGTGGCATTTTGCATTTGACAGGGCTATTTGGAGGACTAGCTTGTATTCTAAATTCAGCCAGCAGTATTTAAGCACCTACAAATTAACCACAGGTGTAATTCACCATGCTTCGAGTATATGTTTCTGCAGGATGGGTTTTGTTTAAATCTGATTCCTCAATCATATAGACACATTTACTGTGGAACGAAACCATTAATGAATTTTGTAATGTCAAAAGCAGAAGTGTGTGCATGACTGACCCTTAAAACATTACAGAGGGGGATGAATCTCACAAAACATGTCATAACTATATGGCTATATTTCATCCTCAAATCGAAAGAAATAAGAAATTACATTTTAAAGAATTTAAGAAAAGAAGATTTAAGAAAATTAAGCTTTAACATTTAGCTTTGACATTACTTTAATTAACTTGTAAATTTATTTAAAATGCTGTTATACAAAACTTTTAAATGAAGAACATCGAAAAGCAGTTGTCTTTTACTTGTCTAATTATCGTTATAGTTTTTTTTTTTTTTTTTTTGGTATTATTCCCATTATTCTCAATGGGGATTCTCATTAGCATCTCATGAATGACTGTAACTTTTAAGAAATTTAAATAAGCATCAATGATCAGATTTCCCATATGTCATTAATAAATACGTAACAATAAATGGTAAAACAATAAATAAGTAAAAATTATCATTTTTATATTTATTATAATATTATTGAAATTGTAATGTATTTAATGAGAATCACTGCAAATGCTATAAATTAAAAAGTTATTAGTTTTACAAAAATTAAAACAAATAGAAAAAATATATATGTTATTAAACTGTAAAATATTTAATGAGAATTACTGCTGCAAATTCTAGGAATTTAAAAAAGTGTTAAGTGTTTTATTTTATCATCATTAATATACTTTTATAGTTTTTATTAGGCTAACTGAATCAGGTTAATAGTAATAATGTTGCAATGCAAAAATGTATTCGTATAGAATGGTGAATTTTTTCCTGTAAGCTGACAGTGTAAGTAGGTTTATCTACTCCACGCTCTGATGCTGTGAACATAGCCACCGTAAAAGCAAAGCTACCTTGATGTGTGACAAGAGTTCCCTGGGGCAAAGCACTCTAGGAGCCATCTGTGTTCAAACTACAGGGATTACACTGCTCAATCCCCGTAGCAAATAAGGGAATTAGGGTGAAATTTAATCATATACCGAATTATAGTCACTGACACGATATTACAGCCCCCCATGAGCTCTGTGTGAATGCAGCTCAGACTGATTGACTTAATCTCATTCCTCAACCTGATTTCGCGATCATGGTATCTCCCTTGCTTGGTATTCAGTCTCTTTTCTTTTGGATTTCCCTGCGAGTATTTCACATTCAGATTCTTGAGTGCTTACAGTCCATTCATTGGGACTGTCAGGATGTCACTTGTTTAATTTATTCATTAACTGGCTAAATATGCTTGTAATGCTTCCAAGTGATTCCCTGTCTTGATCGTAGTGTGGAGTCAACAGTGCTGTTGAACTGGTTTAATGTGAGTTATTGATCATAGAATTTTCAGAGCCTATATGTGGCTAGTCATTTCGATACTCTCAGTTCTTTTTTCATATACTGTATTTCTCATTGCAGAAGCTATATCATGTTCAGTATTTATTCTTAAAGTCATATTGAATTAAATGAGTTGGCACATGTTCTTATCGTATTTCTTGTCTGTTGGCAGGTTTCACTATTCCTCCAATATTAAGTTATTTTCAAAGGCATTCTGCCTCAGCCCAGCCACTTGGTTTTTGCAAGCATACTGTTAATTGTAATTTGTTTTATCAACGTATTAAAAATAGATACTGTATCACTGGACGACTGTGTACCAGTGAGTGATGATGACAAATCTGTAAAATCATTTTAATTGACAGGCACCTACCGATATTGTAAAACTGTTAAAAACCAGCTCATCTTCTGAAATGATTTAGCAAATACTTAACTTGTTGAGGCACTTCAAGAGTTGATACCAGACATCTGTTCACAGTCCCTCTTCCTCTTTGCTCTTCATATAGGTCAATGATTCTCTAGCGTATATACAACTGTGTATGTAAGTGTGCGGCTCTGGGGTCACAGCACTCTACTCCACGTCCCACGCCAAACTTGTTTTTTTAGAATTCTCCTTTCAGTTCCCTACTCTCATATATACGCCCATTCATGAACAAACATGCACAATAAACATTTACTCTCTTACACAGGAAGTTTGTGCTCTATTTAAACTGTCATCGGTCATGAGGGGGCATGCTTAAAAAATCCACGAAATGTTATAGGATATTTGAGAGATCCTCTGTTCAGTCATTTTCAGATTTGACTTTCAGTTAGCACATGATCATTGTAAGTGTACTGCTGAATATTATGTCAAGATTTAAGTAGAAATCAGATTCTATTCATACAAGAATACCAGAATGGATTTGGCCTATAAAAAAACACCAATTATTTTACAGTGAGCTTTGCAGTATAATCATAACACTGTGAAAATTTAATTTATTCTTGTGATAGCAAAACTGAATTTTTAGCATCATTACACCAGTCTTCAGTGTCACATGGACCTTCAGAAATCATTCTCATAAGCTGATTTTGTGCTCAGAAAAAACTTTTGAATGGTACTTTTTATTGATGTTCTTATGAAATGATCAGTTCTATATAAGAAGAAAGAACAGTTTTTGGTACAAAAGGGTTCTTATGGGCTAAATAGTGCTTTATGTATGTGTTTACATTAGGCTATTTACAATTATTTCACTATTATAGCTACATTATATTTCTGTTTTTTACTTTAATTTTATTTTGGCACACTTTCATTCTGAAGAAAAAATACAGTGTACAGTGTCTACAAGTTGAATAGAAAATAATTGCCAAATGATCCTGTACACTAAAAAAAATGGTAAAAATGGATCTAAATTAACTGGTTTTACTGAAGTCTAAAATATTACCTATTATATTATTAATAGGTGCATGCTACAGTCTGCTATTTAATCTGCACACTATCATGATTGCAAGTTTTTCATTTGTCATGTGGAAAGATGCCATATACAGCTTATAGAGTTTCAATGTTTCATTTAGATTCTTAAAGACTAACTCAACCCTCCAAACACATGCATTAAAAATGATCTTTGGCATAAATAGCAAACAACATGAATGTGTATCTATATTTTAAAACTTCAACCATTACGGATAATTAATCTTATCTCATTTTAATTAATTTTACCTAAACCATTGTAATTTTTTACTTATCCTCACGTTTATTTCAAGGAGCAAAAAAGAAGAAAGTGGTTTACCGCATTGTCCAGGCCTGCGCTTTGTGTGCTATTCAGACATGAATTCAAGAAAAACAAAGAAGAACAAAGAGAAAAGCTGATGGAGATATTTCCATTTTTCTGTGGATAACTGAGTATTTGATGTTTGCAGTTATAGTATATTAAAATATAATTACATGTTGTACTGAATTAATTGTATATTATGCTAACCACACTGTATTTGGTCATTAAAGTTGCATTATGAAATGAAGATGAGTTTTGGAAAAGACCTTCACCTATCTCAGAGAGCACTTTTGAGTTGGCATTAAAATGACTGAGATGTCAAAAGAATCTGTTTGCTGTCTCTTTTTGTTCATATAGACTTAAAATGTGTTCTATATAGAACCTTTTAGGGGTTCCCAATATGTAGTGCCTGATAGAACCGTTTAAAGTTGTATATAGAACCTTTTCTTCTAAGTGTTTAGAATAAGTTATACAGTGGAGCAGACTATTCAGACAGTCAATAATCATCTAACTAACTGGAATTATGCAACTGAATTCAAATCTTTCATTTTTAATTCTATAAGGAAGTTCATGACAGGGGAGGGTCAGTCAAGCATCAGAAGTCTGTCTTCAGAAAATAATATTCATCAAAGTGAGAGATGACCTCTGACCCCACACTGAAGCCATGGGAAAGTTTGCTGGGAAAATTTGGACAGACACAGCCAGACAGTTCCCCAAGTCCCAGTCCCTATCTTTGGATGCCAGATACCCCCCACCCACACCAAAACACACCCAAGCGCTAGAAATCAGCCCACGCTCAGGCACACATGCTCTCGCAGACACATTCACACACAAAAACACAGATGTGCGCAGCTCACCCACCCACACGCACTCCCAAACACTCGAACACACTAACGCATAAATACCTGCCCACACTCGCACACGTTTGCGAAGATACGCAAAGACACAAAGTTCGTTAGAATGAATTTCTACATTCAGCTACTTCCCTGCATGCATGCGTCTAATCCTCGCTTCGCCCTCTCACACATGCATGCACAAATTCACACACTCTCTGCCTTCCTCACACACATACTTCAAAAAAAATTTGAAATTCTGGTTGTCTTTGTTTGTGTCCACCTCTGTGGACATTCTCTCTCCCTCTCGCTCTTCCTGTTCTTGAATGCAGAATTCAGTGTTTATATGTGTGTGTGTGTGTGTGTGTGTGTGTGTGTGTGTGTGTGTGTGTGTGTGTGTGTGTGTGTGTGGGCGTGTTTTTGTGACATATCAGGACACAACTTTGAATAATGACATGGGTATGATACAGGTATTACAGGGAGAGGGTGACTTATGAGGACATAACCCATGTCCCCATTTTTCAAAACGCTTTTAAACCATACAGAATTAGTTTTTTTGAGAAAGTAAAAATGCACAAAATTCCTGTAAGGGGTAGGGTTAGGTGTAGGGTTGGTGTAGGGCAATAGCACATACAGTGTGTAAAGTACAAAAACCATTATGCCTATGGAATGTACCCACAATTCACAAAAAACAAACGTGTGTGTGTGTGTGTGTGTGTGTGTGTGTGTGTGTGTGTGTGTGTGTGTGTGTGTAAGCATGGGGTTGTGGTGTGGAGGGAGAGGTCTTAGATGCTGTATAACAGTAGTGTGTTTCTGGCAGCTGTGTGTGAGTGTGACCGAGTGCAGAGCTGTGTGGGCGTCCTTAGCGCGGCGGCCATGCAGAGACTGTCGGGCTCAGACCGGGCCTTGTGGCTTGTAGCCTCCACACTAATTGGGTAGAGTTGAAGTATATGCTCTCCACAGCCTGAAATACACCGGCAATAAAAGTTTGAAGTACCCACAATGCTCGGTTCACACAGAGTCTCGTGTTACAGGAGATCTGAAGTTTTATCCAGCATTTTTTCCAACGTGGAAGTAAGCCATTTTCAATGACTTCTGATTCATTACCAGATATACATGTAGGTAAACAATTAGAAGAAATGAAGTGAATGGTAAAACTATTTATGCTAGAAACCAGTGTGTTTATGATACTAAATTAAAACCATTTGATAACAAATACCCCAGCTAACAGGGAACGTTCTTAAAACTTTGGCTAACATTCTGGCAAAGGTTCTCTCAAAGTTATGAATAAACATTCTTCCAGTAACATTAATAAAATGTTCATTCAAATTTGTCTGGTCTTTACTAACACTTTATATACACTGTTCCTGGAACGTTGTTTCTGACATTTGTCTAACATTTTTTAAATGTTACTTGTTTCAGAAGGTTAAGAGAACATTCAAAAGTAACTCTCCCATAACGTTTGCAAAATGATAAAATGGAAGTTTATACTTTGTTTCAAAAGTCCACTTCAGACATTCTACTAATTAGAAGTAATTTTGCAACTACATGTCAACTACGGACATGTGGGCATTCAGCAAACATTCAGAATAACATTTTCATAACTTTCTTTTTTCTCTTTTGCTTTCATAATGTTCTTAGTACATATTTTTGTTCAAATTAAAGCAGCACAATTTTTTTTAACAGGTTAAATTGCTGAAAGTGAATGACACTATACCTCGCACATTCAAGTTACAAATGACCTCCCTTACGATAAAAATAACGTGGATAGAATGCATTTTGATGTGAATTTGGTCTTACAGGTAAAACAAGATTTGATTTCAACATTTTGAAACTCCTTTGTGGAATGATTTGATGCATATTTCAATCTTGCAACAATATTTCTGCTATGATTGAATCAGAACATAGCTCTGTCGCAGTCATAACCAGATAAAAAGATTTGAATAAGAATGAAGCAATAAGCCGTGAGAGACATTCTTGAGCATGACGTGAAGCAGTGCAGTTTGAGCAAAACAACAGAAATATGATATATAATATATATACTGTATATGCAGTTGATAATGATCATAATTGGAATAAATCATTTGTACACAAGTCAACAAAGTTTAAAACCAGAGCTTAAATCAGCCTAAGATCTGGTCTGCTGGTTGGTTTTGTTACAACGGTTTTAATCACAGTATTTTGGCATTTATCCAAAACACACTTAAAAAAAAACTGACTTGAGGACAGTGGAACCAGAAGTACTAAGATGCAAATTTTGAATCCAGTTTTTGGCCTACAAAAAAATATGTAATCCCTGCAGCATTAGTGTGGTGGAACAGGACTGGACTATATACTGGACAGGACTATAATACTATAGTCTGTTCATTCCATGTAGATCTGTGCAAAAGGGGAAAGCTTATGAGGCTGAGGGTTTCAAGCTTCAACAAGAACAAACATACCACAATAGTTGTCCATATGACTCGTGTGCTATATATTCCAAGTCTTATGAAACCATGACGTGATGGTTTTGTGTGAGGAACAAACTGAAAGCCATTATATACTGAAAATATTGACATGCTCATGTCTGACTCGATTCTACAAATCAATTCTTCTCAGTGAATCAGTTGATCCCGTGCACAGAAACAGTCTGAATGATTCGTTCACAACTCGATCAATCTGGTTGTTTAGTTCGGCTCAAGAGTCAATGATCCGGTCGCAGTTACAGATTTTTTTGTTTGTTTGTTTGTTTATAAAGCATAATTAAAACAAAGAAATGTTAACCAATGTGATGACAATCTCGCAATAAAATTACACATTTACTTCCAGACAAACAATGACTAACAACAACAAAAGTTAAAAAGCCTCTTGCTAATTAACCTGCTGAACCAAATGCTAATTTAAGTTTCGTTTAACTAACCTAAAGATGGAGCCGGTCTAAGACGTAGAGGCAGATATATCATTCCAGCACTTTGGAGCTGCTATTGCAAATGCCCAGTCACTACTCAGTTTCAGTCTAGTCCATGGAATGTCTAGGATCATCTGATTTGCTGATCTGAGAGACCTGGGTGGTTTATATGAAGGAGATCCATTAAATAAGGTTGGCCAAGTTATGCAATGCTTTATATACATCAATCAATCATTTAAAATCAATTCTGTTACTGCACTGGCAACCAATGAAGTGGCTATAAATTGGTTTTACATACTGTTTTATATGAGTAGGCCTACCTTTTAAAAGCCTAGCAGCCGCATTTTGAACCAATTGAAGATGATTTAACAATACTTGGCTAACACCCACATACAGTGAGTTACAGTAATAGCCTTACAGAAATAAAAGCATGAATAATCCTTTCAAAAATCACTGGAGGACAGAAACGGTTTAACCTTTGCTACTGATCTTAAATAGAAGAAACAAGATTTGACCACTGAATTGATCTGTTTATCAAATTTGAAAGAACTATCAAATTGTACACCAAGGTTCTTTACCCCAGATTTACAGAAGGGCGCTAAATTGCCCAAGTCAAAAGAGTTTTGGGTGTCAGGAGCCCGGAACCAAATTATTTCAGTTTTACTTTCATTCAAATTAAGATCATTTAGATAAAAGAAGAGTATGTATTTCTGTTTATGCAGCAGCAACTTATTCTTTTAAGGAAAAAGGTCTGTGTGGTTTAATTGGCTGAATCTCCTCCAGATTATTTGCTTTTGTGTATATTGGCCTCACAGGACAAAGGGATCTTTTATCTGATCACTGGCTGGAGAACTAATGGAGCAGATGTCAGATCTGTGTGCCCAGACCGTAATGACATCGGCTTGAGCAGAACAGAACAGAACAGGTAGCCCACTCGCTCTCAACGCCCACTGCCTGTGGCTCATTTCCCCTGGGCTTTAAACTGCCCTCACTTTGACCTCTATTCCCTCTCTCTCTCTCTGCTTTTCTGAACTTAACAGGGTATGTTGGGCATTGTGCTTTCCCATATTTCTCCTTTTGCTCTCTGTGTCTCACTAGAAGATGACCAATTGGTTTATCATCCTGTCTGAATTCAAGTCTTCACACTGGTTTTGTAAAACAAATAGTTTGCACTCTGAATTCTAGTTGGATGAGCATTGCAAAATGCAGATTTTTGTAAGTTAAGTTGCTTGGAAGCTATAAGCAGCTTTTAGTTAGGTTTCACATTTCTCCATTGGTAGAGTATGGTGCTACAGTAACACAGAGGTCATGGTTTTGAATCCCACAGATTGCATCTACTGATAAAATATGTAGCTTGAATGCACTTAAAGTCACTGATATTGGTTTTCAGTGGCTATATTAAATATCTGTTTCTGTATCAATCTGATATCCCATACAAAACTGATTTTTTTAAAATCTCTGATTTAGCATTGAGATTTATTAATCATAATGTTTAATTGTAGAGTTTAGATTACATTCTGTTGCAATCCAGAGTTACAAAAAATACTCTTTTTTAGGATATATGATATATGAATTTTTAGGATTTTAAGCTTATAAGCTTTTTTTCCACCATGGGATAAAAAAAATAAAAAGGTAATTGCGACTTTTTGAAAAAGCAAGAATTGTGAGATAGCCTAGAGTGTAAACTCACAATTGTGATATAAAAATTCCCAATTATTTTTTTTTTATTTCACGCCAGAAACAAAACAAAAAAGCAGTGCTGAGAGGTGTAAACTCAGGATTCAGAGAAATAAAGTCAGATTTGTGAAAACTAGAAATCTGAAAAAAAGACTTGCAAGTGCAATATGCGATAGCATGCTAAATAATTTGATATGATTCTAAAATCAATTTCAGTTGTATTAAAATATATTTTCAAATTCTAACCAATACATTTCACATTATTCCAGGGAAAAGAAAGCATCACTACAACTTCTGAAAGTGAACAGCCATGTTTTACTGTTGCATAAAACAAATCGGACATTTGCATAAAGGTGCTGTATGTAAGATTTTGACTCTACTAAAGCATAAAAATAACATAATATGTTTGCAGATAAGAAACATGCTAAGTTAACATACTTGCTTATCTGAAAAACAATGCTACAGTCAATTATTCTCCTTTGAAAATGTGCATCCGACGCCGGAATGTCAGTCGTTGTTTTGGTTTGTGAAACCCACCCACTGCCAGTTTACCCAATTGTATTTCAGCACCCCGGGTTGCCAGTTGGCGGGAAAACACAGCGTATTTCATTTCAGTCATCGTCAAGTGTGCTCATTCCTGTTGGTGTTGTTAATCTTGCAACCTGCGTGTGAGTCAAGTCTAAGGAGGGGCCGGGTGAAAAAAAACCTCTCCAATATTTTGAATTTGGACTGCAATACCTAGTTCAACCACTCTGTGTCAAACCTACATACAGCACCTTTAAGTTCAGGAACAAGGTTTAAATTCACCTGTGTTTGAAGATTTTTCTGCTGAGCATAGCTGATACAAATTGTTGTGCTTTGCTTTAAGGTGACTGTAAAGATTTGTAGTTTCCCCTTTGTGTTGCCACTCGATATTTAAATTTTTTACCCATCATGCTTTTTTGTTTTGCACTAAATCATCAGAAGCAGCAGATTTATGGAAGCAGATTAGTCTCAAATATAATTCACGCAAAAAACACGATTCACACATGCGTAGACAATTTCACATGCATGAAACCTAATTCACGTACACACACAAAAAATTCACGTGCGTGAAAAAAAATATATATTCACAAAAAGCAATTCACATGCGCAAAATAAAAATATATATTCATAAAATACATTTCACCAAATGCAAAACACAATTCGTAGATATACAACTGTGCACAAAAAACTCTGAATGTTTAAAATGTACGAGTGTCTGAATGTACAAATCCTCATTTACTACGAATACACTCTGATTTGTGTGTGTGTGTTTTTGAGACTTTCCTTGCAGAGCTCTCTTCCCACGTGGGTCTGTCGTACTCTTTAGCCAATCAGATGCGAGCTTACCATTCAACCAATCATATCATAAGCCATTGAGAGTGCATTCAAGGAGAGTAGTTTTGCACATGTTCAGATGAAGTCACAATAATGGCAGAAGCTTCCTTTGTTTGAGTCTGCGCGTCAGAAACGGAAGTGCTAAAAATCGCTAAAAATGGGCTTCACTTGTCTCAATTGAGTTCCAATTGGGTCACTGTGTCCATTTCTTTTACTGTCTATGGGATTACTGATGTAAAGGCTTAATTTCCGTTCTAATTAATCCATATATTGCGCAAAAGGTGCGCAGAATCGTGCTCCTTGAATGCACTCTCAGTGGCTTATGATATGATTGGTTGAATGGTAAGCTCGCATCTGATTGGCTAAAGAGTACGACAGACCCACGTGGGAAGAGAGCTCTGCCAGGAAAGTCTCAAAAACAGAGAATGATGGATGTCAGAGTGGATTCGTAGTAAATGACGATTTGTACATTCAGACACTCGTACATTTTAAACATTCAAAGGTTTTTTGTGCACAGTTGTATATCTACGAATTGTGTTTTGCATTTGTGAAATGTATTTTATGAATATATAATTTTATTTTGCGCATGTGAATTGCTTTTTGTGAATATATTTTTTTTTTCACGCACGTGAATTTTTTTTGTGTGTACGTGAATTAGGTTTCATGCATGTGAAATTGTCTACGCATGTGTGAATCATGTTTTTTGCGTGAATTATATTTGAGACTAATCTGCTTCCATACTGATTAGCTTGCTATGAAAGCATTGTGGCTTGTTGATTGTTTTGCTTCAGAACAGGCACACTATAGTGCACACGCATGCACAACTAACATCCACGTGCCAGATGATGTCCACATTGACCAGGCTGAACTTTGACCATTCATAACTTTTTGAAGTATTAAGTCTGTCATTTACTGCGATATGCACATTTGCGATATTTGGATAATGTCGATATATTGTGCAGCCCTACTTTTAAGACTCAAAATTGCAAGAAACGTCTCAGAATATCTCAGAATTGCAAATTTATATCTCGCAATTCTTTTTTTTTTTCAGAAATGTGAGGGAAAAAGTCTTTGATTTGCAAGACAAAAAAACACTTTGCCTTTTTTATTATTATTATTTATTTTATTTTTTAAAATCCTGTTGCAGAAATGGGCTTCCCTACTAATTAGATGACAGAATTGCTATCAGCTTGTTGCTGTTTTTTGGATGGTTGTGCAGCTGCATTTTGGAAACTACATGAGTGTAATCCAATCTAATCAAATGTTTCTATTTCTTCTGTGAGGTGAAGCAATTATAAGAGCCTTTGTGCAGGGAGTAAATTATATTAATTGAGACTGCAGCTGAGGGGAAACACTTGACAGTACCCACTCACCTGCTTCTGAATGTAATTTACCTTGCTGGAGACCTTTCTGACATACCTTGTTTTGACAAGTGTCATTCACTTTAATTTCAATGTAAAGTTGACACCCAGAGCTACCAATTCATTTTCACTAGGCGAGATCATATAAAGCAGAGAAATCATGTTGATCATGATGAGGTCATTCAGCTATAATGAGAGATTCTGAGAGAATTGACTTATTTGCACACTACCGTTCAAAAGTGTACATTCCTGAAAAAACATTACCATTTTAATCCTGAAAAAATATACTACCGTTTCCAAAAAAAAATCAAAAACAAATTATGTTAAAAAAATTAATGTTGATATTATTAATTTATTAATATATATTTGCTATGAAATCTGCTTTTTCACCATATATGGAAAGCTTGCCTACCAAATTAATAGGTTTCCCTGATAAAGAGGATTTAAAGTAAAAAAAAAACCACATGTTTGTTTTTTTCTCAGTGAAAGTATTGTCTCACTCATCCTGTGACTCGGTTGTATTTCTTTTGGTGTGATTTCAAGCTAAACTCATTGTCAGCTGCACAGCTGTCATTTTTAGGATCAATGTGGTAGCCATCTGTCAATCAGCTGTCAAAACAGAAACATCTCATATTTTTCCTGGCATCTTGGTTCGAATTTTGGCACAGTATTGTAACATTTATCAGTTCCCAAAATCATCTCAGTTCATCTCTATCTGTCTGAGAAGAAAAAAAGGAAAAAAAGATATAATCAAGCATACATGGCACCTTCGCCAGGCTGCTAGCTGTTGCTGGCCTACTTCCTAAAAATAGCATCTAATACCAAGGCAGATTCAAAGACTTCTACTGTACTGCTCTCTCTCTCTCTCTCTTTGTTTTTCTCTTTCTCTCTCACCCATTCTGGCGCCCCCCACCCAAGCCAAACTCCACTTTCTCTCTTTGTCTCCCCTTCTGTCTGCTTTCTCCTCACACCTTCCTTTATTAGTGGGCACACTGAAAGTGTTGTTTAGATATTTATATCAACTGTGACATATAAGTATATTAAACAAATTCTGTAGAGTATTCACATTTGTATGTGTGAATTGAAATCTCTGCATTCTGATGATACACAAAAATGCACACACATTTATTATACAATGTGAAAAATACACTTTAAAGCCCATTTCAAGGTATTGCTCCATTTTAACACATTATTTACAGTTTGACTCATATGCTGCTTTCACACAAATAATTAAACCTTTCACTTACAGCATTTTATGCTCATTAATGCTTAAAATCTCTTTCTCTCACACTGCAGGACTGAGAAATGAACATGGAAGTATAGCGTCACGGAAATGTTATACACGTAATAGTAGAAGGTAAAACTCTCCCTCTTCCTACTCTCTGCCTCAGACAGCACATCCATGGACCACCCACTGTCCCTTCACTGACCTTCTGTTGCATATTGCACATAAAACTGGACATTTTATGCACTCTCGTGATATAATAAGCTTTTATCTGATTGGCTGACTTTATGCAACTTTGGAAAACAGAGTAACAGTTGGGTTCCGGGAAGTAAAAATCCCATTCATTTTTTTCATAAGGGAAATTGTTGGAGCCATCAGCCCACATTATTTCAACTTAATTTTTTTTTTAAATAAACATGCTTAACAGTGGAATTCATGGTGAAAAACTACATTACCCATGATTCTGCAAAAAATGTCCACCAATCAGAGAACCACAGCAAGCAAAATTGCAGCAAAAGAACTCGCCCAGTTCCATGAAGCACTGTGAATAATGTATATTTTTTGAATAATTTTTATTTTTTATTTTTATTTCTCCATGATCTTTAATTTACAGTGCCCCGCACATGGCATGCAGGAAAAAAATAGTAGGCTAAATCATGTGCACGATTTACTAATTCATTCCCTCAATTTATAAATTGTACACACGATTTACTAATTCGTTCCCTCGATTTGCTAAATCGTGTGCACAATTTACTAGTTCGTTCCCTCGATTTATAAATCGCGCGCACAATTTACTAATTCGTTCCCTCGATTTATAAATCGTGATTTAGCAAATCGAAGATACGAATTAGCAAATTGAGGGAACAAAATAGTAATAGTGTGCATGTTTTAGTACATCGAGGGAACGAATGAGTAAATCGTGTGCAAAATTTATTTATTTTATTTTATTTTATTTTAATTTTATTTTTTGGGAGAAATACTTCCAGAACCAAGGCTGCTGAGGATTTTCTTTTCTTTTTTTATCAATCTGCTTAGAAATAATATCATATTTATAAGGCACCATCGATTTTTGTTTGATGCACTTAGTAGAAGTTTAAACTAAAGGTTTGATTACGTGAGACAACTGAACCCTCTTCTTAACCTAAAATGGCTGATTTCAGAATAGCCTACTATTTCTGCTATATCTTTATATGCCAAAAATAAGAGTGGTATGCTATTCTGAGTCATATTTACTTCCTGTTGTGTTCCTGATTAGTAACATTTTCAAGAGACGTGCATCATTCCAGAGGACAAAAATGTACTCAATATATTTTGATATTTCACATTTTATAATGAGCATAAGTTTACTGAAATTAAAACATAATTTGAATTTATGTTTTGATGTTTATGGACAAAATTACCATCCTTTGCTTAATGAAGAGAGCAAAAGAATGACCTTGAGTATAACTGAGGACAGAAGAATTGCATGTCATGTCAGCTGCCCACATACAACCAAATAACAAATACTCAAAATTCACAAATTGTTTTGTCAGTCAGCTTGCTCCCTCAGTTTATCTAATGCACATGCTTTTTTACATGCAGAAGGAGAATCTCTGCTGGCTAAGGGTGTTTTATGCAGCCTAATCCAGCGGCTGTGTGTGTGTGTGTGTGTGTGTGTGTGTGTGTGTGTGTGTGTGTGTGTGTGTGTGTGTGTGTGTGTGCGAGGAAAGGATTAGAGCCAGCTGAATCACTGTGTGTGGGAGTATAAATATCCTGAAAGAGGAGTGAGTGGCTGCATACAGGACCGCAGCCCCTCCCAGCATCTCCCTTTTCACTACTCTTCCTGCTGCAGACCCCTTAAAACATGTCTGTGAGCACATCTCTCAATGAATCTCCTCATCTGACGTTGAAGAGTAATAAGAGAGATGTGCTGAGGGGAGAGGTTTGTTTTGGTTGAGTCATGCAACAAAGAAAGTCTCTCAGTCACAAACCCCTTAGAAGGGTATAGTTCCCCACGGGTATTAACTACTCGAGGACCACACTCAAAGAAAGCATGAACATCTGTGCATGTTCATTAGTAAGAATGACTGTATTGATATTTCTTAAACATTCGGCTTTGGGTTTGTTCTCAACCCCCACCCTAAGTATTAAAAAGCAAGCCATTCATTTAGCATTCATTAGCAAATAATTTTAGCCTTAGGTGTTTTATCCATTTTTTGGTTCTGAAGATGTTATGTTTTTAAAGAAATTTAAGATTACAGTTTGAAAATCTTCATTAGACTAATAGAATGTGCAGCTACATCAGCATATATGTAAATACTATACTAAATACTATAGTATTTGCATATTGAAATGCAATTGGTCCTCTTAGTCTTTCTGTTTGCATACTAAATTGTAATTGGTCTTCATTTACTGCATCTAGTTAGATAAACCCTCTTTTTTGACATTATTCTACAACCAAATCCATTCCAGAACTGCTTTTACTGATTCAGTCTGACTGATTAGAAAAAAATGTTTAGAAATCATACAGATCAGACTCAAAAGAATGATTTGTTCATGAATCAGACATTGCCACCTTGATTTAACCTCGCTGACTTTGTTTACGTTTACTCTAATTATGATAAATAACCCGATGTGTCGTATAAACACCCTTTTTTCTTTTTGTTTAAAGGTCATACACTGTTAAGCAAAATTTGCATACATAAATCAGAATGTGAACATGTGTATTGTTATTCAGTGTGCATGTTCTTGTCATATGTAGGCTATATACTGTATATATATAGTTGTTTTTTTTTATAATAGATACAAGTTTTATGACACACACACACAAAGCTTCAAACCTAAATTTGAGCACTGTATACTTTACGCTTCCTTTGCGTTATTTCCTTCAGGAAATGCAAATCTACATTTTCCTTGTTTTGTATATTGTGCAAGTTTTCCTTTTGTATTCTCTTTAATTAGCTACAATCCGAAGACCCAGCATTGCCGAAACTTGCACTAGCTAATTAACTCATCTCCAGAAAGTGTGTTTTTTAAAGTAAAAAGTAATTATGTTGTTTATGAGATTGCCTGCAGATCTTGTTATTATCCATCAGCGCAGAACTCTATAAATGGAACAGGTAGAACTAATAAGATGTGAAACAGGAACACCGGGCCACTGGAATGCACAAGGACTCAGTATGTGACAGGCTGTAGGCAGCAGGTGAATTTGCACTGGAGGAGGAGGGGGCAAGAATAGCACCGGTGTGGGCGTACAGGCGGCCACCGAACCGTTATGCTGCATACTGGCGTATTTTCAGTAAGGTCAACAAACATGATAAATGTCCATGTATATATGAGGCGGTGCATGTGGCTGATATGAGGTTTGGTATTCCATGCAGCAGCCTCCCACGCGCCGCTACCGCCCACGCCAGGATCTGCGTCACGCAGGCGCGTGGGAGTGAGAGTGAGAGAGCAATGTAGCAAGCGCGGAATATCCCAATTCTGGCAGTAGGGGAGAGAGCGGAAACCAACTAGTTTGAGAGTCCCTCCGTAGTTCAAACTACAGAGTGTGTGAGAGTTAATTCAGTAACAGAGAGCCGAAGGACGCGCAGCTTACCCGCAGAACGCGCGTAACCGGACGCCAGGTGAAGCGTCGCGTAACTGAACGGACCATCATAATTCAGAACTTTAATAATCATACAACCAGCCGCCGCTTTTGGAAGAGTTTTGGTGGAAAAAGACAAAGAAAGAAAACAAAAAAGGTACGTTTTTGTCAGTACTTTTGTTCAGCGTCGTTTGCAAATGCAGTTGTGCGCTGAATTCGTGTATTGTGTGCAACTTTCCTGCGTGTTTTTGTGATCCATGTGCGCGCCGTGCAGACCTGACAGCTCTCGGTACCGTGTGTGAACGCTGGTCGTCGGCAGCTGTGTGTGTGTGTACAGCATCCTCAGCGTTTCTTCACTTCCAGTCATAGTTTTCCCAATGCTTTCCACTGTGCAATGGCTTTTCTATGTGTGAACTTCGTAGGCTTATGTATTATTCCCAAGGAACTTCAAGAGCTAGCTATAGGACACAATAATATTAATTGAAATATTCAATTATCTGTATTTATAGCTATTGATATGTTTATATTTATAAAAAGAAAGTTATGTATGATAATTATGATAGTAATTAATATAGTTGCATGCAGATATTAACAGCTTAAATGTTTAAATAGACTTATATAGACAATTGTAATTATTATTATTCTATATTACAGTGTTGTAAAACAAATACTGAATATAGCGTTCCCGATAGATAGACTTGTAGCTAATACAATTGCTCATCATTTTTGACCAATACGTGTCGCTGTCCAAAATTTGTTGTGATTGTAGTGACAACTGATTTGGTATGACAATAAATAAATAAAATGAAATAAAATTGCCCGCGGTCTAAAAAGTATTTTGCCATTTTTTTATTTATTTTTTTTTGGTGAAAATTTGTTGAATGGTGTATGCAGAGTTGAAAAGTAGTTTCCATGAAATTTTAAATTGTAGTCAAACAATTTGGCCGACCATGGCAAAACAAACATTACGGCGAAAAACTTTTTTATTTTTTCTTGATATTTTTGATCAAACTTCTTGGGTTAAGAGGATGTTGCTGATGAATTGTTAGTAAAATACAGCATTTTATGTCTTACTTTAAAATAACCGATGCATAATGTACGGCTGAGATAGACACATATGGTGTCTCTTAATTCTAAAGATTTTAAATGATTTTAAACCATATTATTTATAGTTATAAGCAATCATTTTCATATTTCATGAATAATAGATTGCTCCAAACTGTTTACTCTATATCTATAGCCCAAATGTAACAATTTTCTCCTAGCATTTCTGCCATGACAGAATAATAACAATATGATAAGTGTCTATAATAAATAATAAAACTATTCTGCCAGAGATGGTTTATTATTGTTCCCATAAATATTAGTAATAATTGGTGATGCCTCATGTTTGGTTTATCATTTGAATAATAAATTGGAATGAGGTAATGGGATTTTTTTTTTTTTTTAATTTGTATTTTTTTGAAATGTTGTCTGTCCTGTGAGTTTATGACTCATTGTTTACCACCAATTTGTACACACTGGGCCCCCCAATATACCAGTTTGGATGTTACTAATATTAAATTCAAAGTGCCTGTTTTCCTTCTCTACTTTCCTCACCAATATTTTCCCCTGTTGTTTTCGAAAGACCCTGTGATGATTCGTACAGTATTTGGGTTAAAGGCACTGCCACCTAAATGAGTGTGTGTTTGCACTCATCTTCTGAAGTGCTTTGAAAAATAAAGAGTATCAAGGTTGAACATGAGTCAGTGGTCCAAATAATGAAGCGATTGAAAGGTGATGTTTTAGACATTTATACCTGTGAGACACATTACGGCAAGTTATTTTAGATCTTGTAATATTTGTAATTAATCACATACCAATTTTTATTTAAAGAATGTTTTTTTTTTTTGCGTTGGAATTTTTGCGTGAACTATTCCTTTAAGAGATAGCCTACCCCACTGCTTATGTACAAACTCATCTCTAACGTGGGCATCTAACTGCATAAAATAATAACTCTTATTATCCTCCTGTCCTAGCTTTTTACTATTTTGATTGATGACTGAAACCTTGTATAACGGGCACTTCTTGTTTATTGCCTTGTAATGATACATCGCTTGTTATATTCCTCAACTGTAAGTCGCTTTGGATAAAAGCGTCTGCCAAATGAATAAATGTAAATATAAATGATTCCTTTTCTTGTGTAGTCAACCTCTTAAGAAGTGAATCGATTGTGTTTCTCTTGTAGTGCCTTATGTTACTTTCACAAAAACACATGGAGAGCAGCTGTTCCACAAACATTTAGTCTGATGCACAGGACCGATAGGTTGTTCAATGTACTATTTAGGAAAGGTCTCGATGTGAATCCATTATTCATTTAGACTGATAGGAGGCCGCTGTTGGGCAACACAAGTACGTGCTGTGAGTGCTCTCAGCGTGTAGCGTGAAGTCCTGGCCTTAGATCTCCAGCATTAGGAAGCCAGCATGCTGTGGGGAGAGAGAGCTTTGGATGAATTGCTGCCTAAGTGCCATCCATGCTGATACTGAATTGGTTTCAACAAGGCACCCTTCACTTGGGTCTAGGCCTCAGTCATCCATTAGAGTGGCGGATCACTCTGCTGTGCAGTGGGGTGTCCTCATTAGACTTCATACACTCACTCATCAGTACTCTTTATCAGCCTCGCTGTGTTGCTGTTCTTACTCACCTCTAGTACACTAACAGTCATGATGATTTAGCAGCATCTGTCATCTTTTACCGCCACTGAAAGAATAAAAATTGAGGTCTGGCATTCACGTTGTCATTGTTCATGAATTTTAAAAGTGGTTATGTTTCATTATTTTATTTTTTTTGAAGTATTTTATATATTTGTAATTGTATAATTTTTTTAAAGGTTTAATTTATTTTATTTTATTTTTTAATTATTTTATTTTATATTATTTTTATAGTATATGAGCGTATTATAGAAACACCATCAAATTTCTGCAAATTTTGGACATGTATTTTTGGTGTTATAGGAATTTTGTTCTCTGAAAGCAGTGTCTGTCTGAAGATTTTATGTCTTTATACTGCCCACATTACTTTGTAGCAGATAGCAAAAACTATGTATGTCAGTGCAAGTTTGTTGTGGAATTAAGGGTAACAGGATATGATTTAAAGACAGTAATATCTTAAAAAAAAAAAATTCAGGGATGAGTAGTAGTTGGTGTATTTTAATGCATAATACTGTTTTCTGATGACGTTAAAACACTAGATATTTCTTGACATATCTCTAGGGGTCAGAATAGTCTCTGGAAGAATATATTCACAAAATGCAATTCACAAATGAGTAACCTAATTCTTATTCACAAAATATGATTCACCACTGTAAAAATGAAAAGGCTTGTTTGCAGATCCTCAGACTGCCACTCTAGAGGAACCCTCTGGAGAACCTCTAGGCATCATTTTGAACGCGCCTCAATTATCCTGTTGTGTACTCAAGGAAGTTCAATATATAATTTAAGTGACTCAATGCCTTTCCTCTGTGATGGGAAAAGGAGTCATTGACAATCTTGTAGGAATTGTTTGGATCCTTTTGGAAGTTCCACAGGTCCCTGCCAGTGTAGTGCTCTGAGGAACCTCTAAATTGTGCCTTGATTTTTTTCAATATTACTGTGACAAATGAATAACCAAATTCACAAAATATGACAAATCCGTAATCTAATTCACATTCACATAATATCAAACATACTAAACATCATTCATAAGTACACAACTGTTCACAAAGTCTTGTATGATTCTTCGTGTGCATTGTATCTGCATTTGCAAATCATAACTCTATGTGCATCTGATCCACAAATGAGTTGCGAACTGCAAATGCAGATTAAAAATAATACATTTTCCTCCCAAATCTTTGAGATTTCTGACTGTCATTTGCATATCATTTCTAAAACACATCTAAAACCGACAAATAAGCGAATGAGCTCGGTTTCCACATTAGTATGCATTACAGTCTCTGACAAAGTTTGCAGAGAGCATTATGTGTGCGCTTGTGTTTGTCGTACATTCATAATCCCTGGATCCTTTTAAGGAAGAAGTGGGTGAATTAAAGTAAAAAGCAGAGCGCTATCTTCTTAGCATGCACACCTACCGTCCCACTCCCACACGGCTCCATTACCCCACCTCCCTCCCCTGCAGTCAATCTCGCTTTTATCGGTGCTGCTGCGGATCCACATCCTGACAGTGGCAGCTGTAGAAGCCAGATTCCGGCAGAAACAAATGAGGCCTGTGCTGAGAGAGCCCACCTACGCGTGTTGCAGAGGTGGAGTGTGGTATGTGACTCTCCCAGCAGCCCAGGAGCCTGACAGGCGCTCTCTTATAGTCGCCACTCTTGGATCCAGCCACACATTTCTCTTCCACCCCTGCTGTGGCAACCAGTGTCGTCTCCTTCAAGCGCTGTTGCTTTGTTTTCTGTAATTGCTTACTTTGTTCCTTCTTTTGTTCAGGTATGGCAGCGACTTTACCCAGAACCCTTGGGGAGTTGCAGCTCTACCGCATCCTTCAGAGGGCCAACCTGCTGTGCTACTACGACGCCTTCATCCAGCAGGGTGGCGACGATGTTCAGCAGCTCTGCGAGGCCGGCGAGGACGAGTTTCTCGAGATCATGGCGCTCGTAGGCATGGCCAGCAAGCCACTGCATGTCAGACGCCTACAGAAAGCTCTGCGCGATTGGGTCACAAACCCTGCCCTGTTCAATCAGCCCCTCACGTCTCTTCCCGTCTGCAGCATTCCTGTCTACAAGCTGCCAGAAGGGTCACCCACATTGTTGCCTGGTAATGGCGCACGTGGAGACACTCAAGTCAAAGTGCCCAAGTGTTTGGCAGCTGCTTGCGTGGATCCCGGAAAAGGAGAATCAGGCAACGGGAACTCTTCGGCCACTGTTTCGCCCCTCCAGAGTGGAAGCGAGCCACGTTTTTGGGCCAGTCACGGCACAGAGAGTGAGCACAGCCTGTCCCCGGCAGAACTGGGCTCTCCGTCTTCCCCTCGAGACGGCCTAGAGGCACTGGACGCAGCTGCGGTTCAGTCCGTGGCAGAGTGCGTGGAAAGAATCGCTCAGACTTTGCCCAAGAGCGACCCTGGAGAGGTTAAAGAACTGTTGAAGGGAAATAAGAAGCTTGCCAAGATGATCAGCCACATTTTTGATATGAGTGATGAGGACCCACACAGGGAAGAGGAAATCCGCAAGTATAGTGCTATATATGGCAGATTCGACTCAAAAAGGAAGGATGGGAAGCATCTGACTCTGCATGAGGTGTGTTTTATGGGGCTCTTGCACTTTGGGTGCTTTTGGGGTTTAAATAAATCTTGCACTTTCAAGCAAATCTGCACATTCAGTTAGAAATGATGTTGTGTATTTGGGATGGGTGTGCTTTATTGGTTAATTGGCTGCACCTGAAATATCATGCTGGTCTGTTTAAACAGAGGTGTTGCTTACTTGTGAGTCTGGTTTAATTCTTTGCACATAACAATATCTATTATTATCAAAATGATAATGAAAATCTCCTTCGTTTTACATAGCTGACGGTGAATGAGGCTGCAGCACAGCTTTGTATGAAGGAGGTGGCATTGCTGACTCGCAGGGATGAGCTTTTCGGACTGGCCCGTCAGGTCTCCCGAGAGGTCACCTACAAATACACCTACAGAACCAGCAAGTAAGAACTTTGATGTCATTTCCCAAACATGAAACGCCATGGCTGACTATTTTTGAACCTTTGGCTAAAACTGAAGCATGCAATTTTTTCAGTTTTAAAGTAATTTCCCCTATCCCAGCTTATTATGCACAGGCAAATTTCCCTAAAAAGTATTAGCACTGTGTCTCTGTAAACAAAAATAACGACTTTATTCAACAATTCCTCTCCTCTGTGTCTCTCCAAATCAGTGTAGACACAAAGGAGAGGAATTGTTGAATAAAGTCGTTATTTTTGTCATCGTGTACAAAAAGTATTCTCGTTGCTTTATAACATTATGGTTGAATCAGTGATGGCAGATGGACTATTCTGATGATGCTTTTCATACTTTCCTGGACCTTGACACTGTTATTTATTTGGCAGTCTATGGGACAGTCTCAAGCCTCCCTGTTTTCATGCAAAATATCTTAAATTGTGTTCCGAAGACGAACAAAGCTTTTAAGGGTTTGGAACGACATGGGGATAAGTGATTAATAACAAAATTTTCATTTTGTGGTGGAGTAACCCTTTAAATCATAAAATTCTGAAATTTTCCCCCCTAAATCAGTGCATAAAATCCTGATAAACACAAAATATCCTGGAGATTCTGCCTATTTAGTATGAAAAACGCACAATGTAGAGGAGTTGTTTGTTTGATTTAATGGATTTAAATTCTCTGCAAGCATCACTTTTTACACCCCCGTAAGTGACTAGAGTAATCATTCCTGATGTTTAGCCTTTAAGCCAAGAAAGAGATAGCTCATGCTAATGCATTGTGAGCAGCTCAGGATCTGCTCTCTCGTAGTCTTCTTAGAGCCGAGCCCAGATATCAAAGTCGGCTTTGTGCGTGGCATTTGTGTTGAGGAGTGAAGTGCTGCACTGAGGTCTACGGAGAGATGAGAACACTCCCACTCCTTTGCATCTAAAGGCACATAGGCCTTATCAGACACTCAAAACCTGCCATCCAAAGAGACCGTGCAGGTGTTTCCTGGATTGCCAGGCTTGCGTGTCAGTGGATGGAAAATTCCTTTTGGCGTTGCATAATTCCAGTCACTCATTCAAAACTTGAAAGATTGCATCACAGTCATGGACTGGGTATTGTGAAAGTTATCTAGGCCAGGTTTTCTTACAATGCCTCTTACGTCATAATGAAATTTGCCAAGGGCACTCCTAAATCTGGTTGCAGGTGAAAAGCTAGTATTGCTAAAGCAAATATTAGTACTTTAAGGCCTGGGTTTTCAAGCAGGGGTCCATGAAAGTACTGAAGGGGGTCTGTGCAGAAGATAATAAAACATAATACAAATTTTAAAATGTAAATTCTTTCTGTGGTGTCAAAGCTGAATTTTCAGAAGCCATTACTCCAGTCTTTAGTGATCCTGTAGAAATAATTTTAATATGTGAATTTAATGCTCTTAATATAACCAAAGTTAAAAACAGTTGTGCTGCTTAATATTTTTGTGGAAACCATGATGCATTTTTTCAGGATTCTTTGATAAATAGAAAGTTCAAAAGAACAGCATGTATTTGAAATAGAAACCTTAGTCATTTTTGTTAGTTTAAAGCATCCTTGCTGGAGAAGTGAAAAAAACATCTTTCTTGATGATAATGCAAGTTAAATTAAAAAGACATGCCTATGTTTATATATATATATATATAAATATTTGGTCAGAACACATTTTTTGTAAAAGAATGTTTCATTGCTTGTGGTTTTTACTCAGCTTGTTCTGGGCTAAGCATTTTATTTTCTTTCCTACAGATCTCGATGCGGTGACAGAGATGAGCCGTCACCCAAGAGAATTAAAACTGAGGTGAGTAAAATTGCTTCATGATTTCTCTAACCTGAACTCCAAATAATCTGTCTGATGCTTCCAACACAATTTCTCGAGTCATTTTGTTTTTAATGAGCGCTGCGGCGCTAACACCAATATGCGAGGAAACTGTTGTAGGAGGCAGGATTGACACTGGGTGGGTCCAGTGGCTTTTTGTTTGCATAGCTGCCTGTCAGCATACTGAGCTGTGTGGGAGGGCTTTGCAGGAGCATGCGGGGTAGCTCCATCAGGATTGCATGTCATGGTGTAGGGGAAAGGTCGTAGTTCAGCCTGGAGAAATTACAAAGGACTAATGTTTTCAAGCCCACTCCCTCGATCACACCTTAAATCCATATTTAGCCGGCCCACGGTCATTATTTTTCTTTAACCTACATATCCATGACCAGTCTGCCCTGTGCTTAGCTGCACACATAGTGATCTTATTGATGTGGTTTGCTGAAGAGGCCTTTGTGCTCTATGGCAGCTGTCCATTCATGGCTCTCTGGTGACACATTTGATCATTGTCCAGTCATTAGATCTACTGGAAACTTCTAACATCCCACATCAATGCTTATGGGCTGGGCTGGTGTCTGAAGAAGAACAGGTGTTTGCCTGCTTCACCTCTGCCCTGGTTTCACTCTCATATGGGCACAGACATGTGACCACCTCGGAAAATCAGTGGTTTCTACCCACTCTACATCTAAAGAGAAATGAGTCCTTCATCATTATCAGACAGTGGCGAATTACCAAATGTCTTCCATTTCCCCCTAATTTGCATTGTTACTCACTAAATAATCATGATTTACCTCACTTTTACGTCATGTTCCCACACTAGTCATGTGAATAGACAGCAGCACCAGAGAGTGTGGTTTTGGGGTCAGTAAGATTTTTTTTCTTTTAATGTTTTTGAAAGTGTCTTCTCACCAAGACAGCATTTATTTGATCAAAAATATAGTTAAAACAGTAATATTGTGAAATAATATTACAATTTAAAATAAGTGTTCATTCCTGTGATGGCAAAGCTGAATTTTCAGCAGATGCTTCAGAAATCATTTTAATATGCTGATCTGGTGCTCAAGGAAACTTTATTGTTATTATGTTAATAACAGTTCTGATTCTGAATATTTTTGTGGAAACTGTGATGCATTTTTTCTGGATTCTTTGATGTATAGAAAGTAAAAAAAAAAAAAAAACAGCATTTATTTGGAATAGGAGTCTTTTGTAACATAATAAGTCTTTACTTTCACTTTTGATCATTTTAATTTGTCCATGCTGAATAAATGACTTTAAAAAAATCTTACCCCAAATGCTGGTGTAGTTACTCTGTCAATGACGGTACAAGCTGCTAAAAAATAACTATTTTTTGTAATCAGAGCAGTATTTATCTGACAAAAAACAATGAAGATCTCCATTTGGGTTACAGCACTAAACTTATACTGTATGTTTGCAGCAAATACAACAAGAAAATAAAGAAAACACCCAAAGTTGTAGTTAAAACAAGCAATGAAATGCAATATTTGAGAATATATTGAGAAAATTTACAAAGGATGTTAACTTTCTTTAACAGAAACTGCATCTGCGGCATGTAAGTGGTGCATATTTATTTTGGCAGCCATATTTAGCGAATGGCACGAGCACTGAACTCAGAAGGAATCATGTCTTTTGCAATAAACTTTTTTATGTGAAGCAACATACTATAATGGAATGAACTGCTCACCCATTGTTTGAAAAAAAGACATCTGGAAGTTCAACAAGCAGTGACAGGCACCCAAACAGCACTTTCTATTCAGCAAATCCAGATCATTTAAGCAGGTTCTAGCTGCAATTTGGAGTTTTGTTCGATGTACTGTAAATTAATTCTGCTTAGGTGTAAATGTGATGCCTCATGTCATGCTGATTAAAGTTGCCATAATTCTAAATGGCACATTCTTAACCATATTATGATTTATCAAATGAATTATTGAAATTTAGCAAGGCAGAAATCATTTTGTTTTCTTTATAGAGCTGAAAACCCACCTGCAAATGTAAGAACGGAACTGAACTGAACAAATGGATTCACTGAACTTTCTTCTACTTTTAACGGAGAGAATGTATGTTTTGTAACATTTTTCAACAGTGTACCACTTTTTCAAGCTAATGACATTAGCTAATCATTTTTTGGATTTGAACAAACTAATCTGAATCTACTTTCTCTGCTTCGTTAAGAGAGATAGGGTAACATTTGTCACAATTTTTTAGCAGCATACCGTTTGGTCAAGCTACTTGAATTGGTGAATCATTTTTATATTTATACGAACAAACTCATTTGCTCAACTGAATCTGAATTTCTCTGCTTTGTTAAGAAAGAAAGATTATATATTGTTGCATGTTTGAACAATGTACCGTTTAGTCAATCCTCTTAAATCAATGAATCATTTTTTGAAACTGATTCACTAAACTGAATCGGACTTTCCTATATGTTTAAGAAAGAGAGGGTATATTTTGTCACTTTTTTTAGCCGCATACCATTTGGTCAAACTACTTAAATCTATGAATAATTTTTTGAATCAACAAATTGTTTCACTAAACTGAAACTGACTCTCCTGCTACGTTTAAGAAAGAGAGGGTATATTCTGTCACTTTTTTAACAACATACCATTTGGTCAAGCTACTTGAATTGGTGAATCATTTTTGGAACCAAACAATCTGATTCACTAATTCTGAGTTTCCTGCTGCATTTAAAAGTCAGAAGGTCTATTCTGTCACATGCTTTTAGCAATTTATTAATTGGTTAAGCTACTCTATCACTTTTTTGAAAAAAACACTTGTTTGTAAACAAACTGAACTTTTGTCTATGCTACTGAAAATTCTAGTTAAGTTAGTGTCTTGCTGTAAATCCGTTTCTTGCATTTTCGATGCAGTTCATTTGTATGCAACTCACTCTAGAATGGATTTTCCATGTTTAACATTTCAAACTGTGTGACAGTTAATAACGTGTGTCTGAACTGCAGAAAAAAAAGCATAAACTTCCCCTCCCCCTCTCGCTGTCCCTGTCTGGCCTCGACTCTGCCCACATTACACTCCCATCCACACCAGTGAGAAAAAGCTGCCCGCCCACGTGCACCCAGACAAGGTCCAAATGAGATCAGTTGCGCGCCCACCCGTATTCTTGAGGTAGAAGTGACATCATTACGTGGGCGCACTTGGAATCACCCACACCCATGCATTTGCGTATATACCACAAAGTGAAAAGGGGCTGAGTTTGAAGACACATGCATATACATGCAGGCGTATGCATACACCTTTGTCTGTGTGCTCTAGAAGACCAGTCTCCGTGTCAAGAAAGAGACAAGCCATAACTCACAGGAGTGGCTTGATAACCTTATTGTTGCTGCGTGAGTGTTGGCAAATTTGCGTCAGAGCTGTTATTAGCAGTTACCTATCTGCCTCAAACACCCAACTAGTAGTGAAAAAACTGGAATGTCTGTGATAGTTTGCACCCATGGCAACCCATATAAACATCTGACACTTTTAAGCTCATCCTTCATGTAGTAATTAAGACGTAGTGATTCGTCAGACAAAATGTTCTGTTTGTTCATCCGCCCGTCAGGTTGAAACTCATCCTGAGGGGATTCTTAAGTGGGATGACATTTTATTAAGTATCTGACCTTTTCGCTGAAGAGGAATGAAGCTTTAGTTCGTTAAAAATTAGTGGCTTCGCTTTGTGAAGTGGTTGAGATTAACAGCTGGTCCTGGAATTGTTGAGGTAATCTTTAAATGTCACACTAACCTCATGGTCCTCCAGTAAATGTTTGATTCATATTGCTATTACTTAGGTTTTCAGGTTTCTGTCCACTGCTGTCATAGTTTGTGGACTTACTGGAGGTGGTCACAGATTCATCTATGACATATGTCGTCTTGTGATGTGATGTGTAATTTTTTTTTGGTGTTAATTTGCACAAAAAAAGGCCCGTTCACAATAAGGCTGAATAAAGACAACTGGGAAAAGCAAGTGTGAGGGAGCTTTATTAGGGGAACGGAAAACGTTTCAGTCACAACATGATCATCTGGAAGGCCTGAAGACTTTCCTTGCCTGCGGCTGTCTTTTTCACCTTCATACTGAGTGGAACTTTTTTGCAAATGGTCACCTGTTTGGATAATTGTGGCTTATGCACTTTTTTGTTTGTTTTTATCTGTTTGTGGAGTTTTGGGTGATTGCTTCATTTTTTTTTTTGGTGCTAAAATCCTCGCTTCCTAGTTTAACATGCTGAGAAAACTATGAGTCAGTAGGTTGATTATACAAAAAAGTCTACAATAAGATTATTCTGTTTATTTGAGCAGAATAAAGCAACATTCAGTGGCTTTATATATTTGGGCAGGACTGTTCGTTTGTCCTACCGAAACAAGACACGGATAAAGAAAAACCAGTTTAAAACTCAATATTTTTGCAGAAATGGCATGCTTCATTTTGAAATTGACTGCCACTGAAAGGAAATATCAATGAAATGTGTATCGATCTGCAGGAGGGCTGTTTTGACCTCCAGGAGGCGCTGCAGGCCATTCACATGCGCCAGGAGACCCTTAAGGAGCAGCTAGCCCACGCCAGATCTAAAGGAGAGGAGACGGTTGGACGGAACATCCAGGTGACTGACTGCATTATGACAGCGTGTTTATTTGTCTGTGGGAGAGGAATGCTCTCAGGCGCCTCGCTGACTCCACCACACCACACGTCTCGCTCCGCTATCCAATCATGCAGGTTTTCGGGTTAATAGGTGCGAGAGCTTCACCTGTCCGTGACCATGACCTACTTTTGGTCAGCTGGTTTAGTATATGAACAATCAATGGTTGGATATTTTTAAGAAGTGTAAGAGATGTCCTGATGAAGTGATGAAACGGATGAAAAATTATTCTCAGTGCTTTTTGCTGATTGTTGTTCCATAGGAAAATGACAAAGAAGTTCTCTTAAATATTAAAGTTGTTGCTGTGAGTCCAGGTCCCCTCTTTGTCCAAGGCAGTATTCTAGGCCCTTCTATCCAAGCAGATATGTAACCTGTGGTAATTCTGTTGTAATAAAATAAATAAACCCAAAACTATAATATAAAATTATTTATTTAAATAAAGTATAGAAATTAAATAAAAGATATTTATAAAAACTTTAATTATGAAATATATACTGTGTAACAATTTAATGGCGAATGTTTTACTTGTATTTTTATTATGATTGTGTTAATATAACTACATTTTTGTTAAGGCCCCCTAGTGGGCCCCGGCCCCTGGTTAAGAACCAGTGACATGAAATGGAGAACAATATTATTAAATATTAAGTTAAAATATACAATACTATTCAAAGATAAAATCATGCCAATATGTTTGGCTCTTCAAACTTTTGCCCCGTCGTGACAGTTTTTGACCTTAGAGAGAAAAATGACTAAAAGAAGACAGTTTATGCTAATATCTGCTGTAGTGCCCCTAGTGGCAACACTGACAATGCACTGCATACTTGTACCCACTTTGGCAACCATTGATGCTTACATAGCTAGAAGTTATTGTTTTCATGTTCGTTCCTGACTTTTTGTCAACAGTCATCTCATTTGTGTCTTCTTATATCCTTCGTATTGAAAGCAAAGTTGATACTTCTCTTCATTATGTCTCCTAAGCATCCTCCGAGCATTTAAAACCTATTCTGGGCTATTTATTAATTTTTTTCAACAGATGGATTGACAGAATGCATTGTCTCAGAAACATCAGTTAATTATGCCGCTTTTGTGTTTTGAAGTAGAAACGTGTCATTTTGTAATTGTGAATAGCATCTTCCTGTGTTAAAATAAAAAAAAAAAGCAGTAAAGGTTTTTGTTTGCCTCTTTTTAGGTAGGATGGCATTGCACATGTAGGAGGGTTGCTATTGGAATCAATCAAGCTCCACAATTAGTGTGGTTTTAAATATAAGCAGAAAAATGTACAGCAAAAGCATTAATTTTATAGTAACAAAATATTTATAGTAATTGTAAACACTGTTTCAAATTCAGATGTGATTGAGGAGCATTCAAATGACCAGATATTTGAACTGTAGGTGTTTTTGTTTATGGTTGGTTTTGTTTTGTATCACTACACTTGTGGTATGTTGTGAATGATGAATATTGGAAATCATTTCTGTCACACTGTACATACGATGCTATACACATCCGCATGTCTGACTCCCTGCTGTCTGTGCATATTATAGGTTCAGCTGGAGCGTCTGTTGGCCAAGCAGATGGAGATACTGCATGACGCCGCGGCTCAGGACAGACTGCAGGCTCTAGAGTGGAGGGTTCCACCAGGGCCCTACAAACGCAGCACAGACAGGCAGAACAGCAACGGGCTCTCCGCTGACAAAAACGCTGACCAGCAGGGTGAGTTTGTGCATTATAAAGTTTGAGATGATGGGTTATTTGTCATGTGATGGATGCCTTTAATCCAAAGCAATTTACTGTGCAGTAATTGCAAGGAAAATATATATATATATAATAAGTTTTTTTTTTTAATCTTGTCTATGAATTCAGGGTGTTTTAAACTGAAGTCCAACTAGGGAGTTCACAAACATAAAAAAACATTAAAATATTTTTGAGGCTGTCAGAGTGATTGGATTTAAGATTAAGGTAATATGTTTAGCTTTTTCTTTTCTCTTCATTGACATTCATTTCATTCAGATATTTTGGCATCAGTAGCTAATTTTTATTGTTTTGCACTAGAGCACTAGATTTAATAGTAAGAAAAAAAAACATATATTTATAAAGAATAAAAAGTGTTAATAACAGATTTCAACTTAATAAATTGTAATATTATCAAACATCAAATCATATTATTTATTAAAATATTTATCTAGTATAATTTACAAATATTTAAATATTATATATATATATATATGTGTGTGTGTGTGTGTGTGTGTGTGTGTGTGTGTGTGTGTGTGTATTATATAATATATTTTTTTTACATATTTAAATATTGTATTAGCAAATAGTTTTGTACAATTAGAATATAAAAGCAAATTATTTAATTTAGGAAAGAATTGCTTAATTTTCTTGTCTTTGCAAAAATATTTGTATATATTTTATATTAATATAATAAATATATAGTTTTTATATTACATAATTTTATAGTTAAATAATTTTGGAAGTCCTTTACATCAAAAAATTTGAAAGCCCTTGAATGTCTGAATCCTAAAGCAAAACCACCTGAGAATTACATTGCACATTAATTTTCACGATCCCAGAAAAAAAAAAAAAGTGAACAAAACAAATATCATTATTATTATTATTACCAGAAAAGCAGACAAACTGTCTTTTACTCTTGATTGACCATCCAGATTGTTTTCGCACACATTAGACAGTACAGAAAACCGGTGAAGTGTTTCAGTTGTTGTTTCTCAGATAATTCAGTAGCTTGCATCACCTGTTCCAGACTCTCTTTTTTTCTCGTTTCTTGTTGGCACTCTCATTTCTGGGGCTCATCTGGCAGCTGCAGGCGGAGGCGGGGTGGTGGGTGTCAGAGAAGGGAGGGGGACTTTGGGTGGAAATATGAACACAGCTCTGCGTTCTGCTACTAATCTTGTGCCTTAGAATGCCACCCGTCTGGAGTTCATTTTGACCCTCATGTTGGTACATGACGATAATTACTGCGCATATACCGAATCTGAGCACTGATTATATGCATCACAGCACAAGCGCAAATGTTTACACGTTTACAATGGCTTTTGCATTGTAAAGTAGTGCCTGACCACCATGGGATATTTAATGGCAATATATTTATATTTTATATATTAATATTTTATATTTTAAAAAATGGAAATTTTCCAATTCAAATTATGCATTATCCATATTAAAAGCTGTTATATGTGGTAGATCACTTCTCTTAATTGGTAAACATCTGATGCTGAAAATGACCAAATATCAGCCAATAAATGAGCTATAAGTGTTTTTTGGTTTACCACAAAGGTCGCATATATCCTTATTCTTTGTACCAGCCAAGCAGCTACCATTGAGATAAACTGCAAGCACATAGCTTTCTTTAGCTATTTCTTTAGACCTCCTTGGAAAAACCACATAATTAGCATAATAATTTGCTTTAATGTGACACTCTGTTCATTATTTGTGGTTGTTTCACACTGTGCTGAACACAACAGTGCTCTCTCCCTCCCCAGCTCTGAGAATAACTCCTTCATGAACTCTCTGAGTACATGATCCCTCTCAGCTTCCTAATATCCCATGTGTTCTCAGAACTCCAGAGTGGGCGTATGGGATCTGCGGAGAGAGGAAGAGAGAGAAGCAGAGGCAGAAAGTGAGAATTAGATGAGAACTAAATATGTCCTCCTTTAGCTTTGACTGTACCTTTGCAGGAAGGGCTTTAATGAAATGAATCAGTGCTGTTGGGGTTACAAGTATATTGACTGCAATGCCATTTCAACCACAGCAGCAATTTCATTCTAGAATTTGAATTAAGTGAAAATAGACACACTGTTGTTCAAAAGTTGGGGTTCGTAAGGTTTTAAAAATGCTTTTGAAAGAAGTCTCTTATGCTCACCAAGGCTGTATTTATTTGATCAAAAATACAGTAAAAATATTAATATTGTGAAATATTGATACAATTTAAAATAACTGTTTTCTGTTTTAATGTGTGATTCTTCAGAAATCATTCTAATATGCTGATTTGGTGTTCAGGTAACATGTTGATAACATTTTTTAAATTTTTGTGGAAAGCGATACTTTTTTTAGGAATCTTTGATGAATATAACATTTGAAAAAGAACAGCATTTACTTGAAATAAAAATCTTTTGTAACATTATAAATATCTTTACTGTCACTTTTGAACAATCTGATGCACCTTTTTTACTGTAGTATATGTGCCTAAATAAATGTATAAATGTAAGGAATTATAATCAGAATGTAAAGAAGTGGAATTAAAACTTATTAAAATTTTAATAATAATGGTAATTTTAACTTGACAGACAGATGGATATTTGGGAAGGACAGGTGGATGGATGAGAGATGGATGTAACCAATTAACAATATGACAAATACAATAGAACAGAACAAATTAAACAAACTTGCAGTTAAACAATATAAATTAATGTTTTTCAGGTACAAAAGGTTTATTTAACATGGTATGAAGTACTACACAAATTTATTAATCAAATTTAAAAATAAAACACTGCAACTGTAAGAATTATATATAATTAAATTTTTATTAAAGATACAAATGTTAGATGAAAGATAGATTTCTTTGACCAGGGTGGCGGAACACTATTTCCCAAAATGCATTACCTGTAATACATTTCTTAAATTTGTAGTTCAATGAATTCTTCGTCCTGTCATTCCAGTGCAACTTCCTGTAGGACTTGACCAATTCAAATTCACTCTATTTACCTTCTATGGTTTAAAAAGAGGTATTGTGAGGAATGGGTGGCAGAGACGTGTCCCCTCAACATTCAGATTAAAGCTGCTGGTAATTAAAGGGCATTGTGTTAAGTTAAAAATGACAGACATTAGTCATGATGCTGTCAATAGACACAAATGAGATCAGCCAGCCAGGGACAGAGGAGGTTAATGTGCTGTTTGAAGGAGGTGTATACACTCAATGCAACTCACGATCAACGTGCTTCAAGCCGCATTCACTGTCCTCGGGCTATTACGGAGTGTGCGTTGGCTGGCTATAGTTGAAGAAAAGGTGCATTCGTATCAAATGTAGCTCAGTTGCGTGTGTGAGTGAGTATTGTGCTGAGAGTTTCTGGTAGGCGGAATGCTTGTCTCGTAGCATTAGCTTGGACTCGGTAATGGACAAAATGATGCAGCCTTGCGGTTTGTTAAACGCCGATCTTGAATACAGTAGTACAGAATACAGTTAAATTGAAGGCTTTGTTTCATTGCGTCTGTACAGGAGAGAGGCCGCTGAATTTGAGGGTGACCAGCCAGAGGACGAGCGCATCAGACGGAGACACGCCTCTCGGAAAGCAGCTGGCCAATGAGTTGAAGAGGCATCATCACGCTAATGCTGAGAACAAGACGTCAGCAGCCACAGGTGTGTGTTGATGTCACGAACACAAAGACAAAACCTACTGAACTGCTTACATAGGCGACATTTAAGACATCGTAAGCACCCTAAGACTAAGACACCTTAGAAACTTTAAGTCAGCATCATAAGTATCCTTGACTAAGAAGCATCCCACAATGAGCTCAGTGAAAAATATCCTTCCTATAGATAGTGAAAGAAAAAAGAAAAATGTCCATTATCAGAATACTTTGAATTCTTTCAAAACTGAAAAATGTAATTTTAAGCACTTCAAAAAATTTTAAATTGACTGTTTTAGAAATATCCTTTATGAATATACTGTATATGTTTATGATCTTTAGAATACCTGCTGAGCTCTGTTATTTTGAAAATATGAATATGCTTGTGTTATGAGGAAGAGTTTCTATAAAAGGGTATATCAGACATTCAGATATAAGTTCTGATAAAGACACTTAGACTGTTAATTGGAATATAAAGAGCAAAAATGCTCATCGAGGAATTGGGAGTTTCCTTAAACAATTTTAATATTTTTAAATTACTTTTATTTTTAAGAAATGCTTGTAATAATAACAAATAAGTTATATTATTTTAAAATAATAAATTATTGTTATAATGATCAATTATTATTACGATATTTATTCATGTATTATTTAATCATATTTTTAATAAATTGTCAGTTTTTCCATTTTAGAAGCTTATAGGGACATGGCAAAAATCTGATCATTAAATTCCTAAAGTAATGATATTATTTAACTTCACCATATGTTCTAGCTTCACTTAGTTGTGAAAAGCTTACTAATATGATTTGATCTTTAACATTGTGAGGTATTTTTAACCATTATATTTAGACATAACTGACCGAGCATAACAAGAATAATCCATATAATATTTCTAACTGCCAACTTTACATTTATTTATTTAATAGACACTTTTAATCAGAACAACTTGCACATGAAGAACCATGCAAGCAATTTATTATAAGGGTTTCAGTAATCCAGAGCATTTCTCTAAATCCTTTTTTCTTTTTTCCTCCAGAAAACGGAGGAGACGCATCTTCACATGCCCTCAACCTCTCTGAGAAGAAGACCATCAAGTCAGAGCCCGAGGATTCCAGATAGCAGCCCCGAATGCTTTCGTTTCAAACCTACAACAATACACGTCGTCTGTCAGTGAATACTAAATAAGCACAACTACAGTAAAGCCTTAACCAATGTTGCCTCAAAAAAGAGTTTTGTTTAGTTCAGTTTCTCGCCATTTTTGTTTTTGCCAAAGCACCTAGAGCCCTTATTTCCATTCTCCTGAGTAGTCACTGACTGTACTTGTACTTGTTCAATTCTCACTAGCTCTCATCACTTGTTTTTATGCTCTCCTATCGGTGTGGACCACGAAGTCCGCTATTTGTACATACATAGAAAATGTCTGTTTGAAAATGGTTAAATGTTATTTAAATACAGTATGTGTTTTATGTATATATGAATGCATGTAAAATATCACAGAAACGGAGGGATGCAGTGTTTTTAAAGTTGTTAGTAAGCAGCTGTTGTTGTCGCCTATTTACGTAAGCCTCTTGGATTGTGTTTCTCTTTAAAGACCCCATGCAATCACTTTCATTTCCTGTATTGACTATTTCCTATTATCAAATTACATCAAATGGTTTGCCCCTTTTTTTAAATAGCCAGTAGGCTTTATTTACACCATAAACAGTTATTTGCTGCTTGCTATTGCTATTTGATAGCTGGTGGTATTGTTAGCAGAAGCAATATTATCATTCTAAAGAGCATTTCTTTCGACAGAAATATTAGGGCTGCACGATATATCAAAATAATATTGATATTGCGACCTGGCTGAATGCAGTAGTCAAATCCTCAAAGCTGTGATTAATTAAATATATGCACTGCGTGTTTCAGACTGAAGCTTGGCACTGTTTATTTGCACAAGTAAATGTTAATTTTGACAAAAATGAAGAAATTAAGATGTAAATATTAGCATTGTAATTTTACAGTATTTTAAGGTATTTTTATTTTATTAAATACTTTTTATTTTATAGTACATTAGTATTATTGCAACATTTTTAAGATTTTTATTTAATAATAATCACGATAAAAATCATATGATTTTATAGTCGTATTAAATGAGTCAAAAACAGTGGCAATGTGGCCTTTTTTTTTTTAAAGTGAACTCTTCTCACTTTATGGTTGCTGAAAGATGTTTCAGTTTGTTTCTAGTAAAGACTACCCAGGTGCGAACAAATGTTTTTCAGAAATTGTTCAGTAAGTAATCTAAGTAAGTTTTCAGCTTTTAAAACGATTTTTAGTTTCTGTGCAGATGCACTCTCCAGTCAAAGAAAAATAAAATATCGCAATGTCGTTTTTTTTTCTCCATGATCGTGCAGCCGTAATCAGTATTTTTGATTGTTTATCCCAGAAGAGAAAGTAATGTGTGGCTTTTAAATACGTAAAATGAATTTCGTCACTAGTACACTATAGATGACACATAGGAACTAAAAACTCTAATGTTGATCTCATGGGGTCTTTAAGGAAGTCATCTTTTCCTCTGTCGGTTTCTGATAGCAATGCTAACAAATCTGAATTTAAAGGTCTCTACTATGGTGCTATGGCTGAATTTAATTGCGTAACAGAGGAAAACGGCGATACACGTTGCTGTTTAAACACTGAAATCTCGGAGCCAGACTTTTGGCCTCCTTGTCATCTTGAATGAATAGCAATGCCTGGTTTATTACGATACTAAGCACAACTAATATATTTCATCGTTCTCTAAAATGCTAATATAGACAAGCATGTCTCCCCTCCTGACCAACAGTCATGTAAATAGTTTAAAAACATTCGCAACTGACTGGACTTGAAAACAAGGCGTCATTACAGCACCGTTCCAGTCTTTATCACAATCACGTAATGTATTTGTATTTCTGAATATTTAGTCGTAGAGCAATACCGGGTAGCTGTTGTCACTTAACTCAGTGAACGTGTCTAGGTGTCCCGACCTCAGAGGACATTCACTGTACAGTATTTCTACTCTGTTTCGTAGTGTAGACATAGTCTTAGATTCAGCTAACAACGTGCAAATGTATGTGAAACTGATATGCACTAGTGTTTGATTCTCGAATTTGCATCCTACTGCTCAACATTTCTCGTGTTTCTCAATGGTGATACATGTTTTTGTAGGACTTGTACCCGTGAAATCATCAAGTCACACTCTTTATGTAGTTTTAGAGTATCATGTGAGGTGAAGTAGGCACAAGATAATCAGGTTTTCCAGTTACATGTCTGTAATGTACCGGTCAAGCTGTTATATAATCCGTATTTGTGTCAATGACAAATACCTCTCTATATCGGTACAAGGAGGCCGATTTTTAACGTCCTGATCATACACTTCAGTATTTCGAGGGAATATGTGGAAATATTGTGTGCTTTTATTTTTTTAGGATTATTTTTAGAGGCTCAAGAGGTCTCAAGTATGCAAAATCTTAATTTAAGTGCCATTTTAAACACATTTTTGAGAGTGTGCGATAAGTTGGTGGGTTACGAGTTGTCCTGTGTGATAAAGACAAGCGTTATGTGAATATTTATCTGCATTTTCAACCTTTTGCCTTAGTTTAAAGCATTCCATGTTACAATTCTTCACTGGTGGTAGTTTATTTTGGATGTTCGTTTTGTGGAATATGAAATGAGATTTGGGAAGTTGTATGAACATCTGAGACTTAAAGCCTTGGCAATATCAAGCTCTCTAAAAGCACTGGAGCAAATTTTGCTTTGGGAAAAAAACAGTTTGATGAAGAAAAAATCTGATTGGACCTTACTGATTACATCATTACCAATGACCTATATAGCAAGACATATCTAGACGCCTACCTTTGTTCCTTGCTTGTTACTGTCTTTAACCACTCACAGAAATGATCAGTCTTTCTCTAATCTTTGTACTTGCTTTGTATAATAGACTTATGCATCTTGGACTGTAGGATGAAACTATGTTGTCAGTAGAACTTGTTCTTATCACGTTTGAGTAGAGAGTACATTAGGATATGCATACGGTAGTCCTGCACATATTGTTTTGTAAACACTAATATATTTAATTTGTTATACAGCACATGAACATTAAACTCTATTTTTTTGACAACTGATTGTGAAGTACTTTTCATTTCTCATGCTTTGTTTCAGAGCCCAGATTGTATACTGGACAAGTGGATTAACGTATAAAATTAAACATACAATATCCTTAAAATCAGACGTTTTTATTAAATGTCTTAATCTGTTAATCTGTAAAACTAGAGAAAACAAAATAAAAAGGCAGGAAAACTACAGCACCCTCAATGCATTGGGCTCGATCTGGCTGACTGTGAGCGGGAACACAAAAATGCAGAAGTAGGATTTGTAGTTTTCACAAAGTTTTTTTTGGTAAGATTACTTAGTAAATCACGGTAGCTAGTGCAAGATTCTGACTACAGTTGTAGTGGTCTGAATACTTGTGCTGATCTTAGGGTTAGTAAGAAGTTGTGATATGCATAGCAAGGAATTTCTGGCCTTCCTGATTATGATTAAGCTCTCCAGTTACAGAAAACAAAAAAGGCGTTTAAGATATTACACTACAAGCCAATCGTTTATTATGACTATTCATTTACTGTTAAGATTTGATGTTCAATATTAAGAATAACAGTAAAGTCATCAAAATATTCCAGAAATGACAAAATGAAAGTATGGGGATTATGTAATGATAAAAAAAATAAATAAAGGTTAACATCCTACATCAAAACCATCTCACATTTCATCTTCTTTTACATTTCCTTCCCAACCTCTGGGATGCTTTTTAAAAAGTCCTGAATCAGTTCACATTATTGTTATTTTAGTATTACTTGTATAGCCTACTAGTGTGTATTAATATGTTGAATTCGGTTTCAGTTTTAATTTTTTTTAAGTTTTAATAATTTTTGGTATGTGCTTTTATCATTTTTTGTCGTTAGTAAAGACAAGTCTGTACTTTAACATGTTTAGAAGAAAAAAAGCTGAATATATAATATGCTTAGTAAAATAACGGAGTACTAATAAGTAAACTAAATGTACTAAACTATTATTTTACTTTTTATTTTTTTATTTTTATTTTTATTTTTTAGTTTTGGTGGTTCCTTATCTTCTTTCAAGCAACGTTAGGCCTATCTATCTGCCTTTGATGACGTACGCGTATAGACGGGTGACAGTGAGGGCCGCGTGTGGGTCGATCTGTCTACATTTGCATCTACATCATATTAACACATTTTGAAACTGCAGAATGACTCACAAACACTCGCTGTTGTGCTTCCACCCTTTGTTGTGCGTACGCAATGTCTGTTTGCGTCTTAACCCAGTACTGATCAACACCCCACCGCCGCCCACAGTCAGCCCGGAATGATGCCTCTCCGCACGGATGTCACAGACCGCTCGCGGTCCCTCGCCTGATAAGGCGTCATTCAGGTCATTGTGGTTTTTATTGTGAACGATTTAAGGGGAAAACAAGCATTTTGCCTTCGTATAGCGAATATAAACAGTCCTGTAATGCCTGCAATCTAATGAAACTGCAAATGCGGTTCCTAAACAGTTTGTCTATATACTGTGTCCCTAGTCTCGCGGAATGAATTCATGGCAGCATTCATTGGCCAATAATAGGAAATAGTTTGGATATACTGTTGAACCTCTTTTTCAAAAACAATATATAAAGGATTTTGACGAGTGAATTAACTGCGGTGAATATGAAATTTTGCAAGAAGTAATAATAAGTTAATAATAAAATATTAATTAATTTTATCTTTTTGTACACTACATTAAAGAAGCCAAACAGTACATCCTTAAAAAGCAGAGAGAAACCCTGAAGCACACTGCGATTGATAACATTAGAGAATTCAATCCAAAATAGCTGTGTGTGAGGACAGTCTCAAAAGATATGCATATCAGATTCATTAGGGTCACCACAAAAAGAACAGCTTGTATCTATGTCTGATTTAAACCTTTTCAAAAACACTTTAGCTGGCTAAAATCTGTGTAACAAAACACTCCTGAAGTGTTTCCACTTTTGTGTCCCATATGCATCAGACGTTTAGCCAACGGTCCGTGGGGACTACTGTCCCCTGCAGCGAAAAACAGTGAGCCTGAGCAGCGTTATATGATCAAAAAGTTCAAAGTAAACAGCTGAAGTGGTTTCTTGCGTGGAGTCCAAGGAGAACATCACCTTTTCGTGCCCTCTAGTGCATATGGAAAATAAAAAAGTGTTCAATGAGACTACAAATGACGTCATTTTTTTCAAATAAAAAAAAATAAATAAAAATAAACTTTTTTTTTTAATGCAATTTCAAGTGTATTAGAAATCTCGGTTATATACTCCTCCCTCTCTCTCTCTCTCTCTCTCTCTCTCTCTCTCTCTCTGTGTGTGCCTGTGTGTGTAGCCTTTTGCTGTGACATTTTTACAGTTTTGATTTTTTATAAAGTAAACGTAAAAACTCTTATATTGTTAGTAATATTTTAAGACGAACACTTACTGGACTGAAGCAGCTGATGGTTTACTATCCATACATATATATTTTTTCATACTAATATTGGAATATTAAAGATACATCAGGCTTTGAGGATGGTTTATTCCTTGAGCTCTTAAAGGGATACTCCACCCAATAATGAAAATTTTGTCATTAATCACTTACCTCATGTCGTTCCATACCCGTAAAAGCTCCTTTCATCTTCGGAACACAATTTAAGATGTTTTTGATGAAAACCTGGAGGCTTGTGACTGTCCCATAGGCTGCCAAGTAAATAGCAGTGTCAAGGTCCATAAAAGAAAGCCATCTTCAGAATACTCCATCTGCCTTCAGACGTGCAATCTGGGTTATATTAAGTGACAGGAACACTTTTTGTAAACGAAGAAAAAAAAAAAAAGACTTTATTCAATAATTCCTTTGTCAGCAGTCTCCTCTGTGTCTCTCCATATCACCGTATGATGTGTATGCTCTTCTGCGTCATCCGCGCCACAAGGATCTTCAATTGTGTTCCGAAGACGAGTGGAGCTTTTACAGGTTTGGAACGACAGCGCAACCTCCAGGTTTTCATCCAAAATATCTTAAATTGTGTTCCGAAGACGAGTGGAGCTTTTACAGGTTTGGAACGACATGGAGGTAAGTGATTTTAATTTTGGGGTGGAGTATCCCTTTAATCATCATTGTATTGCATTGAATTTTATGAATTGCCCCAGCAACAAAAACTACAGCACTCTGATCATAAAAGTAAGCATTTAAATATCATATTATCATCTTACTTGGAAATATAGAGTGACAACTGATATTTATACACATTTTATGTAGTTATCAGATTTTCATCTTGCTTTTTAAAAATACAAAATTTACAAATTGCATATTTTGGCTCACATAAGGTCACAAAAGTATAACACAAAAACATATAAAGATATATAATAATGTTTATAATTGGGTTAAACTTATAACTCTTGCTATTTCATTATGCTTAGTTTATTCCAGGCTTAATCTACATACAGTAGCCTATGTTAGTCCCATTTCTCAATACAGTATACACATGCTCCTTAAGATGGCAGCATCACACTGTACATGTGCTTCTACAGTCTTCTTTTGAAGTCAAGAGTGAAGTCGTGTAATTACCTCTCTGTGACAGTAGGAGGCAAAAAATGCACAAAAACATTCCCTTTTGGTTTAGCCCTCATTCAAGTTTAGAAGTTTCCAGAAAGAGTAGGGATGCAGTCTAAAAATAATTCCCACACAGAAAATAAAATTGTTCCAATACTTAACAAAATGGCATTTATTTTTCTGGATAGTCAGGAGATTGCTAAGATATTGGATAGGATAGTATGCCAGAGTTGTTTGCTGGTCTGCAGTTAAGCAAAACAAAACAGTGAGGTCTACTTTTTCAGTTGCCAGTTGCAAAATTATATTTCCCATTCCCATTCCCACCAAAACATTTTCATAATGCTTCATGGAAGTGCTACTTATAGAGGCCTACTGTTGCACTATTGTGGCACAAAAGAATATGATCTCAGACCAAAACTGTAAGCTATTTTTATCTTTAGTGACTCCTTCCTAAAGTTTACCAATGTAAAGATTGCTTAACAGCTCCTTGAACTGCCACTGAGTGGTTTCACAACCCCATTCTGACACCTGGACTGATGTTCAGCTTGCTTGAATCCAGTCTTTGTGTTTCACATATGGGAACATAAAAGCATAAAGTGAGAGTTTTCTCTTGAGCTTCGTGCAGACTCGAGCTCTTTATTTTACATCCATTAGAGATAAGCAGCTTTCTCGAAAACATGCCACAAATTCCAATTTTGTCATTAGCAAGCTTCTTGTCTGGTTCCTTCTTGTGCTAACATTTCCTGGCGCCAGATTAAAAAGCTACAGGTAATAATGATATCCTTGCATCATTACGCACCATGTATTTATTTATTTGTAGAATTATGACAGATTTTATGTCTAACTGAACTGCACTTGGTATTATATGTCTTTTTCCAAAAGGACAGTAGTTGCATCCATGACTTTTCAGTTTGATGGCACAATTTTTTTTCATTGAGGTCATATACATACAGAAAGGTACATGAGATGTTGCATGAGACAAAAAAAGATCATAAATGACTTCTAGGCTTAAATTACCATTTATAAACGTCATACAATAAATAAAAATACAATTTAAAATTAGTAGGCCTCTCAATGAGCTTTTCATATTAAATACTTGTAAATTAGAGAAAAACTAAAGTTGAAGTATACTGAAATAAATATAGAGGTATTAAATATATATACATAAAATAGGCCTATAAAAATGTGTAATACACCTATATATCAATAAAAATATAAAATATACAAAATATAAAAAGAGAAGTTAATTCAGAATAATAATTGTGCATAAGCACTAGAGTTTTTGTAATATAATATGGTGTTGGTCACTGGGGAAAAAAGCTAAATGCACAATTAATTTCAGGACAACAAAAAGCATTCAGCCATTCACACAATTTTTATACTGAAGTAGACATCACAAAGTCAGAAATACATAAAGTGCGGGTCATACAGTGAGTTATTGCAGGATGTGATGCATGACAATCAAAAATGAAACGTGTTATTAAGCCAATGATGTGAGAGAATATGCGCATATATTTGCATGTTGTCCAATAGCTGGTTATGTGGGCGTGACCGTGGTTAATCTTCACTAAAAGCTTCTCTTATCAGTAGGTGCGCAAAGTGTGGGACTTGACTGTGCTGTAGTATCTAAAACTACAAGTTGTCTTCTAGTATTATTAAAAATAAAGACATTAAACTGAATTAGCTCGACAGGATTGAGATGTTACAGTTTAGGGCTTCAGTTGTGCTGAAGGAGTTGATTCAAACCAGCCCAAAGCGTTCGTTTTCTCACATTATAAGGCATAAGAAGACTTTACCAAACGCGTACTTCTGCAGCGCTGCTTACCCGGATGTCAGAATATCTAAATTAAAGACTGTCTGTAATGGAAGACCTTTCATTCAGCCTTTAGCTGGGAGAAGATTTCTATGTACAAAGACAGAAGGAGCGATTGACCCTGCAGCAGAACCAGTGAAGAAAGATGAGTCCGTTCAGGAAGCGACGGCAGATAAGTACGAAAATTATTTATTTGTCATTTGGCCGTGACGCATGAGATATTCAATGTTATTGATTGGAAGTATACAGACAGCATGTGTTCAGCACGCGAGCCAAAATATCCCCGAATGGTTGACAACGTGGCGCTGTCTGTACACTTTTACAGCAAGTGGGTGGAGAAGATGTGTTAGTAGTAAGTTATACTTCATATTAGAATCAAATGTCATGAGTTTGATAGGTTTAGGTCAAGTATAAAGTGTTTATTTTTGGAAATGGACACTCCCCATTATTTTGAAGGACAGTAGTTAATTGTCTATATATGACATTGTGGTCTTTTTGAATGAGTCTTTTTAGTTGAGTGAATCGGTCTCGTTCACTTCCATGCACTGGCTCGTTTTTTCCCGTTCACTGAAGTGTGTCCTCTTTTTGAAGCGTGACTCCTGTTCTGTCATCAAAGACCAACTATACAGCACGAGCCAATAGTATTCGAGTGTGGGCTGTGAATGAGCATTTCATTGGTTGAGACTACTGAACAGATACGCCCCCTTCGGGTTTCATCCTAATCGAAACCGCTAGAACTACCGAATCGTAGGGATGGGCGATACCGCTTATTTTGTTTACGATACCGATACTTTTAAGGGCAAGTATCATCGATTTCGATACCAATACGATACTTCTGCGCTGAACTTTTAAATTAAGAATTTTATTTGATTATTAAATTGCTAAGAGTAAAAAGGGTAATGATACCTACTTAACTTTTATATTTGAAACAGATTTAAAACATTCAATACGCTTTAATTGCAACTTATTAGGTTATATTTTTGTTTACACGTGGTTAAAAATATAGTGGTATATAGTGGTAACCACTAAAAATACTATAGTTGAACTATGGTCACTTCAGTAAAACTGCCAGTGAAAGGCTGTTGCATGCATAAAATGTAACCTTTTTATTCTAACTGTTTGATTTATATTAACATTACAGAATAACGTGATCAATATGGACGTTTAACGTTCAATTTAAATAGATTTAATTGCACAAAATATGTAGGCTACAATTTTAATTTGTTTATTGTGAAAAAACTCAAACATATGTTTTTTCTGTCGTCTGATGAACATTGCTCTGGGCTGTCATTCCCAAAAGCATTCTATCCTACACAGTTATTCACTAAAACATTATTCGTCCAATTTAATGCATATTGTAGGCATTCATTTTTTTGTTAAATAAAATCACTGGCAAAAACACACCTTAGTATCGATATTCTTTTTATTTGAGTATCGATACTTTCGATACTCGTATCAGTATTGATATATTGATACTTCAGGATCGATACGCCCATCCCTACGAATCAGCCGAGACTTTTTGAATAACATCAATGAACGGAGCTATCATTCATGAGTGACATAATCTAGAACGAAGCATCTCGCTTGTGAACGAACTGAATAAACGGTGAAATTTCGTTCGTCGACCAACTGAATGAACTACGTTTTTTTATGACAAAGAAAAATAATAAATGGGAACAAAGAATTTTAGTTCTTAAATGAACTGAAATATTCGGGAAGTGATCTGAACAAAAAAGGTAATGTGTTGAGTTGTATGGGTTAAGGCCTGTTCGCACTAAAAACTACAATAATAACAACTATAATGTTTAGGTAATAGTTCAAAATCTTTGAGAACAGGGAAGTCCTCACCACAGCTGTAATATACCGAAGCAGAGGTACATAGTTGGAATCACTTTCAGAATGATATTTTCCAGCTAAGGAATGATAAAAAATATTTACAGGCAACCAGAATCCTCCCGACTTCAAAAAACTTGAGCATTTAAAGCAACTGACGACAGAACGACAGTTTCATTTATAGTTCATTAAGTTTTATTTCATGCTATAACTAGTAGTAAAGAGGAAAAGATGATCGTTCACGCACACTCTTGAACTGAGGCAGCTATAGCGATCTTACTCCCATTAAAGAGCATTAAAACAACATTTATTAATAAAATTGACAGAATTTAAAAGCTGAGACTTTTTCATTTCAAATCTAACAAAGCACAGGGCATATTGTGTTTATTAGATGAGAGGCGTGCAACAAATAATGTTTAGTCAAGTTTTGTTTTTGTTCACGCATTACCAGAAAGCATCAAAGATAAAACACTGATTTTGGAATTCTAGAATATTGGTTCATTAAAATGAAGATAGAACGATTAGTCAATATTGTCAATCCAGCCCTAGTTATTCTTAGTATGTATGGGACTTTAGTTTCCAGAATATGGGTGTAACAAATATGAATGTGTTCCATATGTTATTGAATGTCTTAATTTATGTAGGCTACGCCTGTTTTTATTGCTAGGTGAAAGTCAGGTGAGGTTAAAATGATCGGATGCTCTTTCTGAAGTCTTCGTAGATTTGTAGATAATTTATGCATTTATGCATAATAAGACTCGTTTTGGGCGTGGACGCCTGTAATGCCTCTAGCAATTGGTTCAATGCTCACTCATAACTTGTTAAAACAGACTTGTTATCACTGCTGCCATAATAATGTGACTTGCTGAAAGAGCCACTGATTGATTCAGTGAACTTTTTTATTGAACATACAGAAGGTTTGAGTCACTGAGATGAATCAAAATAAAACCACTATTAATGTTTACTTTGTGGAATTTGTAGATGGGAGTGGTGGCAGCTCTTATCAGCTGCTGGATTATGACACCATTCATACGGCAGCTGTGGAATGTTAATAATGCACTTATGCAAGCAGTTTTCAGTGCAACAGTTTTCTCCATATTTATAGATGTATATATAAAAAAAAACCTCCCTGGCAGTACAATCGATTTTTTTTTACTCATGCTCTTCTGTTTGCTCGCGGTTCACACAGTGAGTGTGACTCATCACTCATCTGTCCATATGGATTATTTATAAGATGACGCAGAAGGATCATGCTGTCCCTGCAGAGAGACTTTAATCGAGAGCTTGATCATCCTCTCATGAATGCAGTTCTGTCTCACGATGGGCAACATGACCACTGTTTTCCCAGACAAAATGTCATATTAAGAGTCATTTTCTGCGAGATTTGTGAGAATTTCTGCCCTCCTTACAGACTGACTTTTATTTAGATTTGTTCAGATGGTATAAATAAGTTAATGATGCATAATCCTGTTTAGTGACGTGTTGGGCTAATGGATAACATGTTGCAGCACAGAGATTACACAATTAAAAGTGCTGTAAAGTCGTAATCTGGATTGAGTGCAGTCTAATAGCTGACTGATAGGAGTTTTTTGAATGGCTGATGATATCTAGAGAGAAGAATGGTAATTTGAGAAGGTAAATTGCATAATCATGATATAATTTAATGTGTAATACCTCCATATAAGCAGGCTGTTTTAACTTAGCCTGTCTTGGCCTTGCAGTGTTTACTCATCTTATTAAGAGGCTTCATACATGCAGTGAGAGGCTGCGATCCGACACGTCCAGTTTGAAGCAATCAGTTCTGCAGTCCTATGAAAATTAGATATTGATTGTTGTGTTGTCATGGGGATATTCTTCTCAAAGAAGGTGAGGAGAGGTGAATGATCAGCTGCTGATGTCATGGGTGAAAGTGAGGCCACAGGCTGCTGGTTTGGTCGTGAAGCTAATCACAAACACCAGATGCATGCTGTCACAGACTCTCCGAGCTTCACAGTAGTGCTGTTGCCTTGACAACAAGACTAACAGGTTATAATGAAGGTGTGAGAGCGACGTTTGTTGAGGAATTGCTCCGACATATAAACTCGGATAACACTCTAATGTAGTGTTTTTATTCAATAGCTAGAACTGACTTATCAAAAGAAGAAGTTCCTTTCATTTGAAAAGTATTTTGTTCATTGGATTATGCAAAAATAGGCTATGCATTACCACATGGTTATTTAATACAAAAACTTTCATTGTGTTACAGTATATGCTATTACCATGAGGTGATTTTCTTCATACTGCACATCCCTATTTTCAGCAAGGCCATTCTGAAGGTTACACTCATTTCTCTTATTGATCTGTGGGACGTCAGTTCATCTCTTTGGGATCCCAGAAGGCCTTTCTGTTCTCCATCTCTAATAGATTGGCTCTTGTGGAGTGACGTATGAATGGCCTTCCACTCAAAGATATCAATCCTTGTTTTATTTTGGTGATTATTTATTTATTTATTTATTTGGCATGTTTCAAAGCACTCTGATCGTTATATTTCAGCACTTTTATTCCACTCTTGTAGTTGTAATTTTCCGTCATGATGGGTGTGGTGGCTGTATAACCAGAGACCAGGAATGCTGCATACTCTGAGAAGCATTCAATAAGACTGCAGTTCATCTAACTTTTAAAACATGTTACCCTTTGCCAGTTTTAGAGCAGCCCTGTTTAGTAAACTAGACAGCAGTTTAATGTTGTAAGAAATGAGTGGGGTTCAAGTGGAATAAACCTGTAGATCAAGATATGACATTTTGGTTAAAAATTACAAGCTCAAAAAATGTTTGGAAATGGATGCACAGATTGTCTATATTCTATACTATATATGATGCATTTATGAAATAGATAGGTTGAGTTTCTATTTAATGCTGACTTTAAGATATTGATAATCAAATAATGAAAATTACTGATAATCATATTAAAAATATTTTACTGATTATTTGTGTGAAAAGTTTGTGTATTATTATTTTTATTATTTTTTATTATTGTTTTGTGTGTGTGTGTGTGTTTGTGTTTTGTGCCGTGTATGCTTATTCGATTATTATGCCATTCTCTTAGCAACATGCTGACACCAGAGTCTTTAGTGACGTCTTTCAGGTGCTTGCTGCCATGTAGGCACTAGCTCACTAGGTTTTAGAACACAGCCGTTCAAAGAGCCTGCATTCGTCAACAATGTGCAAGTCATTTTAATGACAATCTAGCACATATGCAATTATTAAACAATGGGTGTTTAATATGAAGTTCTAAAGGCATAAGTCATGAGTCAGCACGACTCAAAATTTAAAGGTGACCTATTATGCCCCTTTCTACAATAACTGTAATATAAGTCTTAGGTGTCCCCAGAATGTGTCTGTGAAATTTCCGCTCAAAATACCCCACGGATCATTTATTATATAATTTTGAAAATGCCTATTTTGAGAGGAATCAGAAACACGCTGTTTTTGTGCCTGTATCTTTAAATGCAAATGAGCTGCTGCTCCCCACCCCCTTTTCCAGAACAGGGCTGTTCCTTTACAGCTCGTATTTCAGATACTCTGATAAAAAACATCTGTTTGGTTTTGATTATCATGTCTATCGCACTAAAATCATGCGTTTTAAAGTCATGTTAGTTTAAACGTCTGATATAGTGTTTTCTGAACGCACATATCTGAAGCACACGCACAGAAAGCAACTGTCTCACGGCATGTGAGTACTAAACTAAGTTCTCTTCATGTATGATTGGGCCTTATTTATCAATCTAACGTAGAAACGAGTGCAGATCCATGCATACAAACCAACTTACGTGTGTTCACGTGTGATTCATGAAACATTCGTATGCCGCCAAACTCATCGTACAAATGATCATATGTTGATAAATGTGGTGGCAGAAAACAATCGTCATTTGAAGATCACGCCCCTAAAAACACCCGGTTTAGAAGCCACGCCCCTAGAGTTTATGACACGGAGAAATGAAACCCGGCCAAAAAGAGGAAGTAATCTCATCAAAGTGAAATTGATCTTACTCCAAAAACACCCGTTAACCTTGTAATTGCAAACAATTAGGCTACATTCATTATAAACAGCATACAAATGTCAAGCAAAACTGAAACTGCATTGGGCTCACGAGCCTGTCTCATACCACAAGAATCCAAATATTTCCATTTTTGCCATATTTGTAACATTTGTTTGCATAACTATTATTCATTGTGTAGCCTAAACAGGGCTTTATACTTCACTCATGCTCTAATATCTGTGTAAAATCCTTCACATGCGCAAAAATGTTTGTTTGGGTGCTACACGCTGATTTTACAGCGGACCTTTTAAATTAAACAGTGTAACTTTAGTTTGGTTGACTGCATTCAACATGCAAACATGTTTTAGTTTGATGATGGATGAGTGAAATGCCTGTGCGATCAGATTAATTAAATCAAATAAAGATATAAAGTAGCGAAATGCATTAAGAGTGTCACAAAAAACGAGCTTAGCCTATACTTGTTGCACAGTGTTTTTTTTTTTCCTTTTGTTAATCTGTTAATTATATTATAGCCTATTATATATTTTTTGCGATCCTATTTATTTTATTCCTTTTATTTTACTTAGTTTCTGTTTTTCTCCTTTCACAGATACGCTGCATGTGCATGATGCGACAATTGAATCCTCATGATCTGTGGTTTATGCTGCTATTCGCACAAATAAAGCTAAAGCCCTGTATAAAAAAAAAAAAGACATTCTAATCTTACTGGTTAACGATCGACTAATGAGCTTCGTTTGACAGTCATGAAAATAAAAATTAACAAAATGCTGTCATTCTACAATTAACCACTGTATTTACTATGCTGCATGCAAGTTCAGGTAACTCAAAAACTTGTGTACATGAGCTGAGACCAGAGGTGAGATTTGATCGCAGCCACCACTTACGTCCATATTGATAAATTCCAAGTTTTGCGTTGAAACGACCGTGTGAAACGACGACCCAATTTTCTGTCGTACATTCATTTTGTAAATGAGGCCCATTGTGCTTAAATTGTCAAATACATAAAAGTTTATGTTAAAAACACGAGTTACAAAAACAGTCTGTTATGTCTGTGAAGTTAAATAGATGGGAAAGAAATTGCATGTTTCTGTTAGATCTGTGTGGTAGCAGCGTAATATACGGTAAATAAATAAATCCACTGCTTTCTTGTCTGCTCTGATGCTGGGACTCTAAATAGTGTTCTGTGCTCGTCTGTGCAGCTAATGATAGAACAGTTTGCATTCATGCTCGAACTTTTGCCATGACACTAGAACTGGTACACCGTTGCCGCTTGTGAAAACAAAAATGTAAGCGCCGTGAGTAGAAACATGCAGATTGAGGGGCGGGGATATTATAATTTGATCCCTTTGCCACGTCACAAAGGGAGTGAAATCTGACGCACTTGTTTTTTCAGACGCATGCACAAAAAGGCTTACCAAAGCAAAGTTACTGGGTTAATCTTTTTCACATTTCCTGGATTGGTAAATGCACAGAGGACCCAATTACAGCAATTAAAACTGGAAAAAGTCAGATTTTCATGATATATGTCACCTTTAAGGCTTTTTTTTAACTCTTTTTTTAAGACCTGCACAAATACAACGAACACCGTATTAGTGGGGTTGGGCAATTTCTGTGGTAACATATTAAGTCGTAAAATGACATGATTTACAGTTCAGATAAAGGTTTTCACAAAAATAACATGTCTTATTTTTGAGAAAAAGGATGAGTCAAACGTATAAATTATTATTTTAATTAAAAACATGTAAATATTATTGTCTTTAATTATTTAGATTTTTTTAAAGGCACATTAGCTTTCACATTTGCTATGTGTTTGCTGGGTAAAAACATGGGTCGATATTCACATTGATCTTTGATGTAGAGCAGAAAGGCTTATTGAAAATGCAAATTAATTTTCTCAGCAATGAAATGAAACTGCAGAAAAATTGTGGTTTCTCCAGTAACGGCTGTACACAAACCAGCGCTGCACTCATAAATGCTGCTTTATCAGGCATTACAGGAAAAATGAAATGAAAATGCCATCAAAACTTTTCTGAAGACAAGCAGGGCGGTGATACATTTTGGTAGCCCGACTGGAAGATACAACATCAGGTTAGCGATTTTGCGAGCCCTGCAACTATCTCCAGGAGGTAGGAATAACTGAATGAGTTGTCAGTAAAAATATCAGGCAGTGAGGGGTTATGTCTATTGACTCTGTGGCCAAAAAATTACAAAAAATGGATGATTGCTGTGCCAAAACATATGGCCTGTGTGCCATAAGTATATCATCTGTGCTTGCGATCACTAAAGTACACTTTTATCTTACATTTATTTGAAACTCTGTGTCTAACTTTAACTGTACTGGTTGAATCATGATTTTTTGTTCAATTGTTGTTGGAAAGCCACCTGTGGGAATCTGATTCACCGCTGACAACTAACCTTCTGTGTAATGAGTTAAATAGCTGCACTCAGGCTTTCTCTGACAGTTCAGCTAATTGTGTCCAAGGCGACGGAGTGTAAAAAATTGACTGAGCTCTTGTCCTTGTCTGCCAGGGAACTTGTTTTCCAAATCAGTGAAGATGTTGCTAAAAGCTGTCAAACATGGCTCCATCTGGCCCCAAAGGACCTGGAGTTTGACTTCAGAGAATATTGATCTGATATTCATCATTGTTAACAATGATACTAGATGGATAAACTTGATTTTAACGTAAAGATCTATGGGGGTTTTGTTGCTCATTTTATCTCATGCATACATGCATTTCTATGTAAGCCAGTATGTTGCACATGCTTCCTGAATGAATCAGACTGATTAGATAGTTGCTTTTGGTTTTTCACATTTCTTAGCAGTAACTGGTTGTCTGGCATGCCAGAAACTAATCCCTCTGTCTCAGAAGTGTGTATTAAAATTGCTGGGATTTGCTATACATGAAGTGAATAAACTTTAAGATATGATACCTGCAATTATTGCATAACTATAACAGGTTGATCTGCCAGCCTTTGCTGTCTGTCAGACAGGTGCAGTAAAGTTATCCGACACCTGAAACCTGCAGAGACTATTCTCCTGAGTAGCACGTGGTACAGAGGTACATGCTTTCTCACCCCTAGGGCCCCACAGGGGTGCAACAGAAGTTTCCACAATCCTCTAGAGAGCTTCACATGGCACTTGGCACAGGACTGTAACATTGCAATTTTTTTATTGATAAGGGCATGAAAACAATTCCATCCTAAGGCCAAGTGTACAGTGTTGAGAATTATACACCGGCGTTCAAAAGTTTGGAGTTTGGAGTTTTTTTTTTTTTTTTTTTTTTTTTGTAAAATAAATTAATATTTTTATTCAGAAAGGATGCATGACACTGATTAAAAACTGACAGTAAAAACATTTTAAAATTGCTGTTTTTTAGAGCTTTCTATTGAACAAACTAGAATCCTAAAAAATGTACTATGGTTTCCAAAAAATATTAAGCACAACTGTTTTAAAGATTGATAATAATCAGTGTATTTCTGTAGAATGATTTCTGAACAACAGGGTTTTCTAAAGAATATTACTGCAGAACATCATTTCAACCAAACAAACAAGTATGACATTTTTTAATGCAAGTTGATTGCAAGTATATAATGAAAAAGAAATCATTTTCATTTATGTGCACCACTATATCAATTAATATTAATTAACAGTGATATTTACTTTATTAAAATATTTTAATATATATAGAGCGATGAGATATACATTTTTGAACTGATTCGCTTAATCTTCAGTTTTAATTGATTTACAGAAATAAATCCGACTTCTCAACAAACTTAAAAAATTTTGTTTGCTATTAAAACATTTCTGTCTTAATTATATTTCTGGAACTAGTTTAATGTCAATCTTTAGAAAATTGAATAGAGTCCAAACAAAATACTTTTTATAAAATTCACAATGTTACATTTTATATCGCGAGCAAAATCATTGTGAATATATCGTGAATAATGGATATATCTTCCAGTTTTACAATTGCAAGTATTTAGTAACAACATTTTCTGTGAACAAATCTCTATATTAAAAGAAAAGTGCTAATGTTTTAAGTCTCTGTGCTAAATTCTCACCTCACCTACAGTAGGCTATCTGTCTCTGAATCCAGAATACATATTTCCACTTGGCACATGGTTTAGAGCAGCATGCCGCTGTGTCAGCAGCAGTAACTAGAATACAGCCTGTCCTGTCCATATCCCCCGCCTGCCCCATGCACTCTGTAGAACAAACACTGAACCATGAGCCTAGACTGGCCGATTTACACAGCGGCTAATGCACCAGGTTCATTTGAGTCTTCACTGAGAGCTGTCAGCTGAACATAATTCAGACAGCAGCTTCATAGGTTTAAACAGTTTATAAGGAAGTTGTTTTGTAACAAAGGATATCCCAGTAACCAGCTCAGTATAGTTGAGCACAAAATGAAAACTGTCATTTTGTCAAGGCCTTGAATTCATATACATAATGATGAATTAAAATCAAGACCTCCTGTTGGAGAATCATTGTATCGAGGGCCAGAAGGGAACTCTGTTGATGAAAGTATCGACCTTCCCTGTGTGAGTTCACAGACAGGAAGAACAGGTGCCATATATAGCATCAAGTGTCCATTAATACCACCGGGAGGTTTAACAAACTTACCCTGAGGGACATAGTGTCCTTTAATGAAAATCAAGCCTTTTAGGCCAATAAACAAGTTTGCTCAGTGTGTGGTATAGAAAATTGATTGCCATGTGACCACTGATGCAATAAAGAAAACAGGAAGTTCTAGATAGTTAAATAGCCAGATAGTGAATACATATTTTCAGTTTCAATTTCAGATTCACATTAGCTATGTTTACAGGGTAACCAGCAGAACGATCTCATTGCACGGCATCTGAAATGTTGTTATGGTAATTCTGAAAATGCCCGGGCAAAGTCTGCTGCCGTCAAAGTATTTCTCTATAATTGCTTCCCAGAACTATCTTGCACAACTGCATTCTAAACAGAAGCATCCACCTCCGAAAGCAATGACTGAGAACAACGTGCATATCTGAGGAAGAGCCAGTCTTGGGATTTTTGATTGTTTGTGAGGTAAACATGGTTTCATTTTTGTTTGAATTCGTTCATATCACATCTGTGTCTCCCACCGGAGCTTCTGCTGTACTGCGGATCTGATGTCTCACGTACGTTTGATTGATGAAAGACTTTGCTGCACGCTTGAGTGTTTTTGTTTGTAACACAGCGTCACGTTAGAAAGTGAATGGCGACTGGTCATTTTACTGTCTGTCAGGTGCTGGCTTCACAGCTGAGTAGCTTGTCTTAGAGGAAGCACGAATGCACGATATCGGTCTACCACTAGTACTGACCACATCCTTATCTGGCAGTTCAGGATTTTAAAATCTTCAGAATTGTATTTGAAAATCTTAATCAAATTTTATTTTGATTTAAATTAATTACAAATTTTGGAAATGATAAACTGTAAATTAAAATATGTATTTTGTGTAGGGAGTCACTGTAATCATATTATTTATTATTTATTTGAATAATTGTGCTGCCTTAAAATAAACCCAGAATCCCTGCTGTCAGGTCACAGTGTCTGCACAGTCTGTGGTTTTTGGTTCCGTGCTGGGTCTGTCTTCTCTGAGCCGTCAGTGGTGTGTGAATAGGCGCACAATGTTTGTTTTATTAAGTCTGCAGGAGGGTGATGAGGCTCTCTGAGAATCCCTGGAATCCCATGTAGAGGATCACACATATACTGCAGAGACGGAGAGACGAATGATGAAAGGAGAGGAGAATGGGCCGGAGTCAGGCAGACGTGCTGTTTTTATAACACCAAAGACCCTTTGCTGCTAATTAGATCTCAAAGGTCCAGCGCCGATGATTCACCCATTTCCTGTTTCATTGATCTTTCGCTTTCATTAGAGAGAACTACAGACCTGATGTTTCTGCTGCAAGCTGATAGCACAATTCTGATGAGCACACAATTGATTTTCTATCACATAAGGCAGGGTGTTGACTATTTAGTTCAAGTGAACTCACTTCAAATTAAATCAGCTCTGTATCTGCATAGTATAGTTTATTTTGGAAAAACCGACAGTTGTGGATTTTGCATGACTTGTTGAGCTGTTTGTGGGTTGCATTGTTAGATGTTCCTTTGTGTAACTTGTTTTTAGTCTTTCTTTTTTTTTTCATTCACTTATTATTCTTATATGGGAATATTTTGGATGCATTTTGTGGCAAAATGTTGATTAGCACAGAACATAGTGTCAGCTCATCCGTCATTTTGCAGGCTAGGGGACTTAAACCAAATGCTTGTCGGACTAGCAGGTTAACCCCGTGTTTTGGCATGATCCACTGATTAATATCATATATAGTCATAACTATCTGTAAAGCACTGTCAACATGGAGGAAACTTTAGCCACAGCAATTCAGCCACAACATTATTAACACATGACCAGAGGTTCAAGCACTTTAAAAAGTAGTCCCAACTATTTTATTACTTTTTAATTAAAATAATTAACTGGCTTTAGTAATTTATTCATAGTAAGTGGATTACTGTATCAGTTTTTAACATTTATATATATATATATATATACATATATATATATATATATATATATATATATATATTATATATATTCCTGCCCAATAACAAAGGTAATGTTTTTCAAATATATAATTCCTTATAATGCTCAATTATAGGCCAAAAACAGAAATGCACTACCGTTCAAAAATTTGGGCTTGGTACGATTTCATAATGTTTTTCAAATATATATTAATTTCATTGTTTTTCAAGTATATTGTGATATATATATTATATAATTTATTATAATTTAAATAGTAAAATATTACATAATAAATGTCTTTACTGTCCCTTTTAATTAATTAATTTGTCCTTGCCGAATAAAAGTATTAATTTCTTTACTGTCCCTTTTAATTAATTAATTTGTCCTTGCCGAATAAAAGTATTAATTTCTTTAAAAATAAAAATCGTACTGACCTTAAACTTTGAATGGTAGTGTAAATTCATATGATCTTTTATTCAAGAAACAAAACAAAAAAAAAAAAACACATGCAACTGAATTTTAAATTTATTATACATAAATGAAGATTCTTGATTATATTTGATCAGTTTTAATTTTATCATAATTGATTTGATTGATCTGTTTATTGTATGTTTCTCATTCATTCTGCATGTTTTTCTCTCCCTCATTGCTCTGCCTGCTGTTTGTTTGTATGTAAGTATGATTTGAATCGTCACTTCCAGTCTTTCACCTCTATCAATCCTTTCTCAACAAATTCCCTTTCTATGTTTTATAATCCTCACAAATTAACCCAAAAGATCAAAATAACATTTTCAGTGTCATTCCCATGTCTCCCTTTGATGTGAATTTAAATAAATAAAAAATCATTCAAATGAAACATAATCAAATAATTTCTAGGAAAATGAAATGTAAATGACGTTTGGTAAAGGAAAGTCTCAGTTCTGGGAATGTTTGTGGTGTGTGATGTTGTTGGTGCTCTGTGAGAGGATGTTTTGTTAGGCTGCTGGGATTTACAGTCCTGGCCAGACTCTGTTGTGACTCAGTGCCACAGCAGCTTACGCAGAGCTCCATTAAACTCAAAGCCATCTAAATGTGATAATGCATTGGCTAAGTTCGGTTGGCTCTTAATAAAACTTGGCAAGAGGTTGTCTACAGCACACTTGTGTATTGTGCAATGTTAATGCGTGTTTGCATTGCTGAAGACCAGTAACGTGATATAAGCACAGTTAAAATATGCGTTGTCATATGTGACCCTAGACCACAAAACCAGTTTTAAGTATCAATTTTTCGAAATTGAGATTTATACATCATCTGAAAGCTGAATTAATAAGCTTTCCATTCCAATATTTGTCCGAGATACAACCATCTGAATATCTGGAATCTGAGGGTAAATTCCTAGCAATGCATATTACTAATCAAAAAATAAGTTTTGATATATTTACAGTAGGAAATTTACAAAATATCATCATGGAACATGATCTTTACTTAATATTCTTTTGATTTTTGGCATAAAAGAAAAATCCATAATTTTGACCCATACTTTTTTTTTTTTTGGCTATTGCTACAAATACACCCCAGCGACTTAAGACTGGTTTTGTGGTCCAGGGTCACATATTTTAATGAAAACAATAAATAGATATTTTATTTTTTCCCCCGTGTAGCTAACAATTAAAAACCCGAATAAATATTTACCTGTTGCATATTTGAGATAATTGTGGAGTTGTTTTTCAAAATATTAAATTTACAGTCTTTCTCTACCAAACTATAACTGTTTCCTACCAATGTATTATTATTATTTAGTATTATTATTTTATTAGTTTATGAATTTTTTACATTTTTTAGAACTGTCAATACAATTAATAATAATTATTATTATATTTCTTTATCCATATTATAATTAAATTCTATTTTATTCTAAATTGTTATTTAAATATATTTAAATGCTATACATGTCTATACAGTTTCTGTTTAAAAGAAAATTGTCAGCACAAGAATTAAATCAAGTAATTTCATGTGCTCTTTAACTCCTCACTTACCGAATCTTTTTTTTTTCTGTTAATCTTTGTTGCATGTCCATCTTTCTCTGAATTTAACCCCAACTAACTAAATTCCTTTAACAGTTCATTGTGTATTTGAACACATGGCATTAAAATGCACTCCAGGCTGATCTAATATATCTTGTAACTGTAGATTGTGGCAGTTTCATTCATGGTTAGAAGTCATTGATTAAAGTCATATCACTCAATGTCAATGCCCTTTTCTCTCTTGTTTTAGGAGAAGGAAGGCTGGCATCCTGCCCAGCTTGGAAGACCTGCTGTTTTACAGTATTGCTGAAGGCCAGGAGAGGATCCCAGCTCACAAATTCATTACCGTGAGTGATAGTATGACCGAAGGGTCAGCGTGTACAATTACTGCTGTGTTGTTGCTGTTATCTGCACCACTAAATGGGGCACAGAGCCATGTTTTATTACACTAAGACTATCTTATCAAACCTCACCGACAAAGGAAGTAAAATCCCCTGATAAGAGTGTTGTGATTGATGATGGTAATGAGTAAGCCCAATGACAGTTAGCTGTTAACTCTTATTTGTGCTCATGGAAATCTCTTGTTTATGTATGCATTCAGGCACTGAAGGCCACTGGACTTCGAACAGGAGATCCACGGCTGAAAGAATGTATGGACATGTTGAAAGTCACCCTCAAATCCACGTCAGATGGCGTAATGCTGGATCGGCACCTGTTCAAAAAGTAAGCTGACACTGTTTTTAATGTTCTGTAGCATATTCATGGTTTCTTCAGAAAATATGAAGAAGGTGTTGTTTTCCAGGCTTAGAGTGATTAGTAAAATGTAAAAATGGCATGGAGTGTGTACACCACAGTTCAAAAATTTTGGGTAAAACATATTTGAAAGAAGTCTCTTATGCTTACCAAGGTTGCATTTGTTTAATCATACAGTAAATAGAATTGTAGAAAAATTATTGCAATTTAAAACAACTGCAGTCTTTTTGAATATATTTTAAAATGTAATTTATTTCTGTGATGCAAAGCTGAATTTTCAGCTTACTGACCACAAACTTTTAAACTGAACTGATTCTAGCTGTTGACGTTTGAAAAAATAAAAGCAAAAAATGTTGGTAAACCCGTTTTTTTTTTCTTGTAAACCTGGTTGATCATCAGATGGATTGTTAAGATGGTTTAGAAATCAAATTAATTTAAGCTCGTTGCATTGAAATACACTATTATGTGCAGTGTTTACAGTTGTATACTGCACATCTGCAAATGTGGATTGACATCTAGATATTCCATACATCCATAAAATATACATATCGTAAAGTATGTTTACTACAAACTGTGTACTGCAGAGCTGCACCTATTATTCCTGTAACTATAATTAGCCCAAAGGCAATTACTCTGGTAAAGGTGAGAAATTCTTAGTCTGTCAGCTAAAATAATTCCCTGCAGTTGAGAAGAGAGAAGAAATATGCACTTTCTCATGCACATTTACATACTACACATATATGATTGTTTATATTATACATTGTATAGGAGTTGTGATTGGTGGACGGCACTCTGCATCTTATTTATGAGCAAACCCTGACAGTCCGCTCCCTCTAGCTGTGTGTCACTCCTCAGACGCCATCCATAATATGGGCTCCTCTTTAGCTTCTCTGCCCTTCAGATAGCAAGTAATATATTACCTTTTGAAAATTCACATCCACATAAATTTGTACAGCAGCACTGTGCACAGTTATTTTGAGCGTGCATGTCCATTCAGGGACCTTGGTGAAGCAACTGGACCGATATTTCAGACACAGCCACTGGAGAGGTCTGTGTTTATGAAGCCTGTGGATGCTTTGCTTCCCTCTGCTTTAGTGGAAGTGAACAACCTGGCTCTGTGAAACCAACCATGGCTTCCTTTCTCACACCATAGATGTTTTGATATTTTACATTTTCCTGTGGGAAATGTTAATTTGAACAGATCCAACCTGTGGCTCTTTTACCTTTTAATCAATGCGGAAATAAACATTTAGGTTCTTGAGGAAGGAGTGTAAATTATTGTTTCAAGAGAATAAAATGTCTGTGTTTCTATATTTATGCGTGTTGAATTGATTCTTGAGGCCTGCAATAAATACAGAATACAAAAGTGTTGCATTTTAAACACTTTTCACCCTACAATGCCCACTTTTTTAAAAACTATTTGCATCCAATCAACAGGATTGAGCCAATTTATTTAATTTATGTCATTTTTAACATTCATTTAGTCAAGGTAATAGTGAAGTTATGTCTCATTTAAGTAGCTTTTACCGCTGATATTTGTTGAATAATTACATGGGGGCGAGGCGGGGGAATGAATACACACACGATTATATACACGAATAGACACAAAGACATACTTTCTTCCAGAACCGATGGGCAACCCACTGGTGGGTTTTAGTTCTTCAGCTCTGTCCTCTTTGTTTCTCCAGGTGTGTCCAGAGCAACATTGTTCTCTTAACGCAGGCCTTCCGGAAGAAATTTGTCATTCCTGATTTCCAGCCTTTTGCTTCCCACATCGATACACTCTATGAAAAGGCCAGAAAGCTCGCCGGGGGGCTGGTAAGATGAGAGAAACACAAATAATAATTATTATGATTATTTTCAACTTGACTTGTTTCTGATCACTTTTTTCTTTTGCTCACAGGTTGCTGACTACATTCCCCAAATTGCCAAATTCAGCCCAGATCTGTGGGCCGTTTCCCTCTGCACAGTAGATGGACAAAGGTATGAATCATACACCTTCATCTACTGACAGCTACTATTTTAGCTTGAGATTTAGCTTAGTTTGGCTTCATCTATTGAGAGGAACTTTTTTTTTTTTTACCATCAATGTCAGAGTGTTACAGTTTTCATATTTCAACAACCTTTGATTATCATTTTGGGTACTTATCAACTAGACCACTTGAATTGAGTGTACATTACTATGTATATTATGACAGGTACCGGAATTGCTTAATATATTTTGGTTATAAAACCATCAGATAAAGTAGCAGCTAATCTTATCATTCAGAAAATGCTCCACGTATCTCCTGGACTAGTCGCCCAGCGCAGATAAAATGTGCTAATGTTAATCCTCTCATTTGAGAATTATTGATAACAGGACTATAAACTCACAGTCATTAATATTCCCTCAACACTTAGACCCGTGTGTCATGGTGCATCCTTTAGGACATACTAAGAGATAATCTGCATGTTTTTACCCCATGCTATATAGGCTTTGTTGTAAAGATACATGGGTGCATACATACTTCTGTGTTGATTACTATGTTCATTCACCAGAGTTACACAGTAACTAGCTCTTTTGGTCAACAACAACTCTTTTGGTCTTGACCTATTGACAAAGATTGATGGAATAACACCTTTGTTCTATTCATGCCTTTACACAAAATGCCTGATTAACTTAATTAACACTGATAGTTACATTTTAAGCAAATTTGCAACAGAATCCTTTTATCTGTATACTTATTTTCTATTTCATTTATCTATTTATTTTCTAAATTTGAAAAGAAGAAAACTACATACAACAGCTCATACTTTGAATAAATCTCAAAGCAACTAAAAAAGCACTGCCCATTGACACAACTGCCAACTATTTTTGATTAATTTTAGAAAAAAAAAACAATTTATTATTTATTTATAGTATTTAGACGTAAACATTAAAAAAATACCCTTAGAAATATATTGGATTTGTGTTGTTTATTTATATATTTATATATTGGATTTGTGTTGTTTTTATATAAATTTGACATTTTTGGTTGTTGCAGAAAAAAAATATGTACAAATGTATGTAATTCACACAACAGAGCCCATTTAGTAGCCTAAATCATACATAATTATTGAAAATGTTTTCCTTGTGAGACTTTATAGAGTGTGAAAAGAGCTGTTTAGAAAGGTCAGAGCAATTGGAGAAAGCAAAAAAATATATCATAAATTTAAATGCCTTGGAGTCTGTGTGTCAGTCAGGCCCATGTCTTTTTTTTCAGTATTTTTTAAACATCTTCATATCATGTTAGAGTCACAGTGTGGCTGTTAGGTTCAGCTTTAAAATCATTATTATGTTTGTTTGCTTATATGGACCATAGGATTATGTCTCTGGTTCTGATCTCTGTTTACCCTTTGCACAGACACACAGTGGGTGACACTAAAGTGCCATTTTGCCTGCAGTCGTGCGTGAAGCCACTCAAGTACGCTATTGCAGTGCATGACCATGGCACTGAATATGTGCACCAATTCATTGGGAAAGAGCCCAGTGGCTTACGCTTCAACAAGCTCTTCTTGAATGAGGACGGTAAGGATTATAACCATCAGCTTCAGCATGACTGCTCTCTTCTACTATCAGAAAACAGTTTCAGCATTTGCCTTAAATTTGATCATAATGTGTCCTTTGATTATGCAACCTAAAAATCAAAACAAAGAACACAAGAAGGTATATTTTCCTACAGATAAACCCCATAATCCAATGGTGAATGCTGGTGCAATCGTGTGTACCTCTCTTATCAAGGTAAGCTTCTTCCACCTGTTTTTTGTTTCATTTTCTATTTAGAAGTTGTTTTTGACTACTCCTCCTAACTGTACTCACATTTTCCTATTTGTATTAGCCAGAACAGATTATGATATTGAAGATTGTTGATAAAGGTGTTTGAGACCTATGCAGTAATCACATTTTAAGAGATTTTGGCTGTAGTTGTATTTTGAACAAGTGATTGTGATCAGTGCTGCCTGGACCAGTTTTGACCATCAGTGTGTTTTCTAGGTGCTTCTTGTCTTTTCTCTGTTTTATCACTGCACACAGTACATCTAGTCAAGGCCTCCACTCTCATTGTAAACAAAAATGTATGGAGTTCATCCCGTTTTCAGGATCATTATTGTTAGAATCTGTTTGCAATGAATTTTAAGTAAAAGTCATTCAGACTTTCTACTCTCCACATTTTTTCCCGCCCTCTCTTGTGACTTGGGCTGGGTGATAAAACAAAATAAATAAATGGTTTATACAAAAAATGCACAAAAACTATTTAAAAGTTATCTTGTATACATAACAGAGCTCATTCAGCAGCCTAAACTATACGTAATTATTGCAAGTGCTTGCGTTATAGATCGTGAGAAGAGCGGTCTGTAGAACATAAGCATACTAGAATGTTATTTATAAATGTCAGAGCAACTTGAGAAAAAAAGTTATAATCTGTTTCATTTCAGTGCCTCTCTGAGAGTTAAATAGGCACACATTTATTTATTTATTTGTATTTTTCTGGTAAATATGTAACAAAATTTATTTTGTAATGGCATATTTTATATGCATACACATCTATCTATCTATCTATCTATCTATCTATCTATGAATGTACTGGTATAGTTGTTTTTATGTTTATATGTATATATATATGTATATATATATGTATATATATATGTATATGTATATATATATGTATATATATATGTATATATATATGTATGTATATGTATATATATAGATAGATAGATAGATAGATAGATAGATAGATAGATAGATAGATAGATAGATAGATATACACACATACACATACATACACACAGTGTTCCTGTAGCTCAAGTGGTAGAGCATTGCGTTAGCAAGCGCAAGGTTGGGGGTTCAATCCCCGGGAACACATGATAGGTAAAAATTCATATACCAAACACACTTTAACTCACATTTAATAAAATCTAATACTAAATATATATATATATATATATATATATATATAAATTAAAATAAAAAAAAATTACATATATTACATATATATATATATATATATATATATATATATATATATATATAACATATGTCTCACACAAGAAGCAAACAAATAATTGAATCGAAGTTTTGAATCAGACAGTTTAAACTATGATATGATATTCAAGATATTCACAGTGTTGCTTGATTTTACATCACAGGAAAAATCATTGCAAATATATTGTGAATATTGGTTATATCGCCCAGCCCTACTTGTGCCTTATTTTAAAAAATTATCCATAGTCCATAAAATGCATTATATTATATATTTAGAGTATTTGCTATGAGTATTTCTGAAGCCTGGCTGGTATTTCTTGGAGTTGTTTGCACCTTTTGGTTGTGTTTGTGTCTTTTATCTGTTTTGATCCATGTGCAAACACACAAGACAAGAAAAACACTCCAGCTGGGTTAGTGGGGGTTTTGTAATATAGATGTTGTAGATTCAAAGGTTCTAGCTGCCTTATGTAAAGTTGTTGACACTGTAATATATGCTCACAGTTGACCCTGGCTTGCATACAGTATGCATGTGTGAGTTTTATGCAAAGTGATCATTTCTAAACAAAACACACATACAAACGCACATGCACATTTCTAGGAAACAGAAGGTATCTTCCTCCTCTGCTTTGGCAAGCTCACATAATAAAAAAACAGTTCATAAGTTTATGCATTCATTAGGGCTGTCAATTTAGTCAATAGTCACTGATGTATATCTAGTGCCTGTTTACATAGAAAAACACTGTGGATGGACAAAATAAGCCTACCTTGAAGAGATTATGACAAACTCGACTGCAAAAGGAAGCTCTGTGGGAATACATTGATGTCTAAAGGCAATTTTTGTAAAGTCTAATCAATACTTTGATCTTCTTTTGGGTTTTTTTTTTTTTTTTCAGCAAATTTGCAATTTATCAATTTGTTACAAACCATGTAATTGATTTGATTAAAAAGTCAATTGACAGCCCTAGAAGAAATTTTAACCCAGGACCAATCCACACTTTGAAAGGATGCTTCGTCACTCTGCGTGAACAGTGCAGCTGTGAAGTTCAACCTCACATCTCCCATCACACCTAAAATCAACCATTGTGATTGCTCTTCTCATATTGTTCTCCTGTGAATGATATTCGTGTGGCGCAAAATGTCTTTCACCCCACCGATGTGTTCCGGTAGGTCAGTGCTGAATGTAAGTCGTGCCTGTCGGTTTCCTTTGCACCTAATTAAAGCATGACGTCATTTCCTCCCTTTCCTTCTGAGTCCTTAAGCCCCGCCATGAGCGTGTACTAAAAGCATGTGATATGCTGTTGAAGGATCTGTGTGCTGTTTTATGTTGTTGCATATTTTGCAGACGTAGGATCTGTGGGATTTTTTGACCACTGCTGCAGGTCAATGACATTGGTAATTTTTCCTTTCCATTTTCCCTCCCTCCCCATGAACAAGCCTGGATACTAAAATATCAGTAGTGCCATTGTGTTCCTTAATAAGACGGCGACTGCATAAAATAGAGCATCTGTGCAGGTCCAAATGGTCTTTAGGGCTGGAAATTATGGAAACCCATAGAGGCCATGTGTAATTTTATTCTGCATTATTTCCTAAGATCTCAACACAGAAATATTGATGCATGGCCTTTGTGAGTTTCTGAAGTAATCTAGGTTTGCAATACATTCAGGTTTTTTTTCCTACACCTTATAAAAAATTATGTTCAGCAGGGGTGTAAAATGTACAGAGAAACTTTGTATAGTAACCCATTTAATTCAGTTTTCTTAGTGTTCTGTCTTTGTAATGCTCAAAGACTATAGTTTTCTTAAAATATAGATGTAATAGCAACCTTATTTACATAAAATATGTATTATATATATATATGAGTGTGTGTGTGTATCTGTATATATATATATGTGTGTGTGTGTGTGTGTGTGTGTGTATGTATGCGTGTATGTATTTTCAGCAGCCATTACATTTCCAGTTTTCAGTGTCACATGATCCTTCAGAAATCTTTTTAATATGCTGATTCAGTGCTTAAGAAACCTTAGAAAAGAGTTTTGTTTGTTGAAAAGTGCAGCCTAATATTTCTGTGAAAACCGTAATAATTAAATTAAAATTAAAATAAAAAAAAATCCTGCATTTAATTGAAATAATTATTTTGTTACGGCATGAAAGTCTTCAAAACTGTAGGTTTTGATCAGTTTAATCTATCCTTTCTGAATGAAAGCATTACTTTCTTTCAACAACAAAACTTTTGAATGATGGTGTTTATACATGTCAAGGTTTAATGCATTTGTATAATTCTTTTCTCTTCTTCGGAGATGTAATTAGGTAAGAATACAGTTTTCCCAAAATAATACATAAATATAGTAATTAAGTGCAATTATTTGAGTACATTACACCCCTGATGTTCAGCAGTCTATCAGACAGTCAAACACATTAGTCACTCTTGATTTATTGCAATTACCAGTGGCTCTTAGCTCTTTGGATTAATCTGATGGGTGCCTGAACCCACACTCAGTCTGGAAGGATGTTGTAAGTTAATGCACACTGATCCACACTCACCCAGAAACGCATCAACACACAATGCACAGACCCTCCTCACACATCATCTTAAGACGTTCCCAAACCTGCTGATTCACATCCACTTCTGTCCAACAAACAATTCACACACACAACTAAATCCATTCCTCTGTATCTGTACATCTTCATCATCATTTCCTTTGTAGACCATAACAGTACTTCACTGTAGTACACTTATGAAATGATTTTGATCTCATTGATTTCTAACAAAAGATTAATAACTGATGATTTTAGCATTGTACTGGTAATATTAAAGGAATTGAATGATTATATTTCCTTACTGCTAATCTGTATGAGTTAGTTACTGTTATGATTTTTCCCCCATGATGCTTCTTTAAGAAATGCATTTTTATCGATTTTAATGTTAGAAGGACAGAATATTTATGTCTTTTATTTCTTTCCTGTGTCTTACAGCAAGGTGCAGGCAATGCTGAGAAGTTTGATTATGTGAGTCATTTATTAAAAGATTACGATAACATTTTTTCACAGGAGCTGTTGTTTTTGAGTTTGATTTCCCTTTTCTGATTTCTATCTTGCAGTTGATGAACTTCTTGAAGAAGATGGCTGGAAATGAATATGTTGGTTTCAGCAATGCCACGTATGTTGAGCTTACGATTCTGTAGATTTGATCATAGATACAGTTGGCAAATAGTCAAAATGTATATAGTCCTGACCTCTTCAGTACATTCAGTATCTGATTTTATGTTATGCATGATTTGTGTTGTTGGGTTTGATTAAAGCAATTGATTATTTATGTCAACTGATGTAGATTCCAGTCGGAGCGTGAGTCAGGAGACAGGAATTTCGCTATTGGCTACTACCTGAAAGAAAAGAAGGTTAGTATCTCAGGGAGATTTTGATGTGATTAAGTGATTTATTGCACCAAACCATCTTTCAAAGATGCGCCATGGTCAAAGATGTCTCTCTAGTGCATGTTTACATAGAAAAACAACAGAAAAGTAGTCCAGTGGAATGGAAAAACATATTGTGTGTGAATGGCCCCTTTGGCCATTTACTTACAGGAGTGGTTCTTTGTTTTGATCTGAATTTCTCTTGTACGCAGTGCTTTCCAGATGGTACAGACATGACTTCTGTTCTGGACTTGTACTTTCAGGTGCGTACAGAGTTGCCTTCCATTTCTGAGTTACTGTCAGATTGAAACATAAAAGTTAAGAGTTTGTTACAATGCATTTTGGGGTTGCCTTCTGAAATGTTGATATTGTAACTGATATGCACTACCATTCTAAAGTTTGGGGTTAGTAATTTTTTTATGCATTCATTTGATCAAAAATACAATAAAATTGTAATATTTTGAAATATTATTGTGATTTAAAAACATATTTTATATATACAATATGTAAAATTATATTATTTAAAAAATATATATTTAAATTATTTTATTAATTTTAAAATGTTAATGTTTAATTTATTTAAATGTAATTTATTCCAGTTATGGCCATGCTGATTTGGTGACTTATCAATGTTGAAATCTGTTTAATATTTTTGCTGAAACCTTTTTTTTTTCAGGATTCTTTGATGAAGTAAAAGTTCTGAAGAATAACTTTTATTTGAAATAAAAAAAAAAAAAATCTAAGTGTTTCACTCACTTTTTATCAATTCAGTGCATCCTTGCTGAAAAAAAAAATAATTCTTAAAAAAAAAACTTTTGAATGGTAGTATATTACCAACTGAATCAATATATCTGTGGCTCAGTGGTAGAGCATTGCGTTAGCAGCACAAAAGGTTGTGGGTTCGATTCCCAGGGGAACACATGTTAGGTAAAAATTGTATAGCCTGAATGTTTGGATAAAAGCGTCTGCTAAATGCATAAATGTAAATGTAAATATAAAGAAATAACATCAAAATTGGAATCAAAGCAAGAGCTTGCAAATCAGAATCAGAAATCTGTAAGGCACTGTTGATGCACTACAACTGAGTGGTTTTTGGAGATCATAGAAAGTTGATTTGCTGACATGAATGGCTCTTGCTTAGTTTGACAAGGCACAAGCATGGCAGTACATCACAGGGTGTCCGCGGGTCCTTAAAAAGTCTTAAAATGTCTTAAATAACGTTTTCCAAATATAAGGCATTAAAAAGTCTTAAATTCGGATTCGATGGGTCTTAAATATTTTTGGTCACATTACCGCTAATATATTAAATCTGATGGACCTAATGACTGTTTACAATCATTGAACAGACCGAAGATTTTTTTCTTCCCCGCGGTATGTTACTGCGTCATCAGAGATAATTGCAGTAAGTTAGCAGAATACAGAATACAAGTTCGCGCTGAGGCTCACTCTGTTTGTCGGTTTGTCTCTTCATGAGAGACTTCAGAACAAATGAGCGTGACAGCACACATAAACTCAGAAGAAACACACTGATGTAAAAATTCAAAATGTTGAGTTTGTTCATAACATAATATAGTTAAGTAACACCATGACAAATGAGCTATTTTGCTCAATGTTCTCACGATGCAAAAAAAAAAAAAAAAACCTTTACTACAGAGTGCACGCATTACGTGGAGTCTAGTGCGCGTGCGCATGCATTTCCAGTGCCTCGTTTCACTGCATGATTCAGTCTATTAAAACACATTCGGAATTATCACAAATTCAAGACACGGGCAGAAAATGTGTATATTTATACCACTTAATATAGTTAATCAATTTCACACGGAAGAATGCATTTTTTCCCTCCAAAAATTACCATATACAAATGTGATATTGACAGTTCAATAAACTAGAAGTTTTATTAAGAGACTTACGTTTTAGACACCATATCGCTTGTTTTTGCTCTACTTCGCCAACAAAAATAATTTCAAACAAAGCCACCAAGCTGTTTTGCGTCTTTGAACAACTTGACGGCGTTTCGTTCCTAAATGAATCACCCGTTTAAATGATTCGGTTCAGTCGCAGTGACTCACTTATTAACAGTGACATGCTGCCACCTGCTGGCGGTTTTAATTTCACATTTAAATTATCTTTTCATTTTTTAAATCATTTCAAATATCAGTATTCAACGTTTTGTTTAATATAACAGATTATTTATGCATTTGTAACTGCAGGTTAAATGCATACATGTTTTGCATTAAACAGTGTGTAAATACTTCTAAATGCCACTTCAAGTGCAGCTTACTGTATGTCTGGATTGCAAAGATATATTTTGTTGATACTGATTTCATTTGCTTAATAACAGCCCAAATGTCTTATTATTATTCTAATTCACTGATTAAATGTAAGATTTTGACTCAAAAGATAATGCACACTTATAGAAAAATGGCTTTATAAATGTAAAATACGCACATAAAAGGTAAAAATCTATTTAAACTTATTGGAAAAGATTCATTTTTATCAGACCACCAAACAGAATATGAAGAATATCAAAAACTTTAGGAGTCAGCTGTCCACAAAAGTCCTTAAGATACCAGTGTGATAACACACTCAATCAGTTGAATGAATGATTCAGTGACTCACTCATTAAGTGACTTACCGCCTGCACTTACTGGTAGTTTAGTTGAGAAGTATGCTGGAAAATATGCATTTTTTTCCCTCAACATTTCTTATTTGTATATTCATAAATGCATTTAAAATATTAATCTCATAACATTATTGCAGTTGTAATTATTGTTATTTGCAGTGTAAATTATTTAATCTGATTTGGAGCCCTATAGTGTATATTGAATTTATTGATAAATTGTAATAATTTGACATGAAAGATGATGCATACATCTAAAAAGGTTAGAAATAGGCCTTTGTAAAGGTAAATAAAAATATGAGGATTTAAGTATCTAAAAGCTGATAGAACACTGATGAAAATATTGCTTCAGAATAAATTGTTTACTCCACCAAAAATTTCAGTGATGCAGTTATTTTGCAGGGATATTTTGTATGGAATATTGTCTGCTGACATTAAAAGTTCACTGTATATCGTAGTAATAAATATAATTTATTACAGAAGTGATATTTTGATTTCTTTTTAATTTAAACATATTAGATATTACATATATATGTAATAAAATGTGTATTTCCATTACAGGTTTAGGTCTTAAATTTCAAATAAGGTGGTATTAAAAATGTCTTAAAAAGTCTTAAATTTAGCTTGTTCATGTCTGTAGAAACCCTGCTTCAGTCTGGTGACTCTGTCCCTTGACGCTTTCTCTCACACACACACACACACACACACACACACACACACACACACAGTCTGGGGGCAGCAAAAACTCTTACAAATTCCTAGGGTGTTGTTTTTAGTAAAATCCATGAGGAAAGCTCTCAAATGAAGCACGTTGAAATAAAAACTGTGGTTTGGTGTCCTGGCCTAATAACATTTCTTATTCATATGTGTTTATTTGTGTTTGCGTCCATATGTGCAGCTGTGCTCCATCGAGGTAACGTGTGAGAGCGCTAGCGTCATGGCTGCCACACTGGCCAATGGTGGCTTCTGTCCAATCACGGGCGAGCGTGTGCTGAGCCCCGAGGCCGTGCGAGACACCCTCAGCCTCATGCACTCCTGCGGCATGTATGACTTCTCCGGACAGTTCGCCTTTCATGTAAGTTTTCGTGTGTGCAGATTCACACGTGTAAACACATCAGATGCAAGTTACATAAATCATATCCCCCTAGCTTTCAGAAGTTCAGAACGACATAAAAAAGCATGTTTTTAATTGTCGATTGCTTTTTACAAATCCAAAGTTTTTTGTATGCTCTTAAAGTCCACATAAACTTTTTTTAGAGAATATTTGTGTCCATTTTTTTTTTTAATTAAAGTACACTTTTTTCAAATTCAAAGTCAGATCCACTTAAAACTTAGCATGCAGTATTTCAGGCTTATTCAAGCTTATTTCCAACATAACTGTGGTTTGCATTTTTTATTGGCAAACACACCTTATTTAAATGCAAATCAAGCTAATTTTAGAACATGAAAATAAACCACAGTATTTATTCTTAGTGAGCCCCACTCAGAATCTTCCACCCAAACACAACATCTTCAATTATAGTTGTCATATTTATCTGTATATAATTTGTAATGTTAATGTATTTTTTTTTATTTTGTTCAGGTGGGTCTTCCGGCCAAGTCAGGTGTGGCTGGTGGTATTCTGCTGGTTGTGCCCAATGTGATGGGCATCATGTGCTGGTCTCCTCCACTGGACAAACTCGGCAACAGTGTCCGGGGCATCCAGTTCTGCACGGTATGTGAATGTTCTTGTTTGCTGACACCTACACACATGTAAACAAATTAATTTCTTATAAAGTTCAACCAAATGTACTGGAAATTTGGGTTAAAAATAATTTTGAAAGTTCATCAAGATATTATTGTAAATATACACTAATGTTCAAACATTTGGGGTCAGTAATTTTTTTCCCACACATTAAATTGATCAAAAGTGACATTAAAGATATTTTACATTGTTACAAAAGATTTATATTTCAAATAAATTATTTTGAACTTACTTTTCTTTAGAGAATTCAGAAAACAATTTTCAGTTTCCACAAAAATATTAAGCAGCACAACCTTTTTCAACATTGATAATAATCAGAAATGTTTCTTGAGCATCACATTGGCATAATAGAATCATTTCTGAAGGAGCATGTAACACTGAAGACCATAATTCAACTTTGCCATCACAGAAATAAATTGAAATAGAAAACCGTTGCATTTAAATTGCAGTAATATTTCAATATTACAGTTTAACTTCTTTTTGGAAAAATAAATGCAGCCTTGTTGAACATAAAAAAACACACACGTAAAAAAAATCCCACCGACCCCAATTTTTGCCCATTATTATAGCTATTTATTGCTGTGTTTTGTTATATTGATACATATACATGATTCACTTTAGTTATTTATTATTAATGTTAAAAATATTGTAAAATACTAAATAATCTTTAAGTAGATTTCTAGTCTTTTAAAGTTAGGGTGAAATACATTGAAACATTGAAATATATTTGGAAAATAATGTTCCTATTTTTATTTTCATTATTTTGTCAAGCGTTATAACCTGGCCCTAGATGCATATCGGCATAAATACAATGAATGGGACATTTTATCGGGTATAGTTTGTCTTCTCTGTTTACTGTAGTTTTGATCCTATGATCCTGTCCCTTGTGAATGCTTCTCATCATGTACCTGCAAAATGATTAGAATCTGTCTGTGTTATTTTATGTCTTTCTGAGAACCAGCACTTATTAGGGTCTGAATATCAGTGCAGCCTCTCAGACCCTTGTTAAAGGTCAAGGAGTCTATAATTACTCCCTGTGTGTCGTAAGGAAATCAGTGCCGCCACAATCCATGTCTTTGACTCATTAGTGGTGATAGTCTGACTCAGGATGACCCCGGCAAGGGGACCAGAGCTAATTGGTGGAGTTAATTCTGGGGTGGGAAGTATGACTAGAATTTTACATCGTTTATATGAGAAGTTGACAGATTTCTACCGTCACACAGTCACAGAATCAGTGGTGAATTCAGAGCCACAGTGATAATGGAAGGCTTTGTTTCTGTGAGCAGTGTTGCTGTGCCAAAAGAACGGTGACAACTGGCAAGTCAGAGGATCACAAGACAGAAAATAGGTGTAATATTAGACATTCAGAAATTTCTGCCAAATCTAAGTTCCCAACAAATTCAAGATTTTTCATACATTTTTTTTTTTTTTTCTTGTTCAAGAAGTCATTTCACCCTGATATGTGTCACAATAGGGAAGAAAAGACTTTAAAAGAATAATTCTGGAATCTGAGAAGTTCAATGACATTGTGAAGGAGGTTCATTTCAGCATCATCTTGGTACAAAGGGCTTTAATGAAAGCCTTCTCTATGCGCTGCACACTCTCGTGTCACTAGCAGACCACCTTCAGACACTCAACGCAGTCCTTCAGTGTGTGTGTGTGTGTGTGTGCTTGAGCCTTTGGCCTCTGACACTGACCCCTGTGGCCTTCTCTCCGGCTGTAGGATCTAGTGTCCTTGTTCAACTTCCACAACTATGACAACCTGAGGCACTTCACCAAGAAGCTTGATCCCCGCCGAGAGGGAGGGGACCAGCGGGTGAGTGCCCTCTTCCATTTGCCCGCCAGCCTTGCCCTCCCCATGTGCTCCATCGACGCATTACACCACGTCTTGTATGAATGACTGCATGTAATAAATTACCCAAGAGTCCCAAGCTGAGAATACCGCAGAGGACTTATATTTCCACTAAACGCCTTGTATAGGGCCTGTAGTCAGCCCCCTGCAGGAGCATTTTGACACTACATGCCTAATTAGGTAGCTACATTACAACCCAAATGGGTTAGTTGGTTTTGCGGCTGTTTTTGCTGTGCTGTCGTCTCCATCAAGCAGCACAGTTAAAGCAGCGAGTAAAGAGAAGCGGTTAATTAATCCTCAAAGATCTGTGCATGAGATTCAAATTTTTGCATGTCGATTGCCATCTCTTGTTTTGCCATGTTTTATGCCATTTTATCTTAAGAGACTGTCTTTGTTTTGCTTGCTTCAGTCTGCATTTTTAGATTTGTAATCAGAAGGCCCAGACGGAATCCGCATTTCAGATAATCTGTGGAATGGATGTGGTAAAACGTGGTAAAATGTGTTAAACATAGCTGAGCATACTCCTATCTATAGCTGAAAAAATAAGCAGGTTAGCTCAATTTTTTAAGCTGAATACAGACCCGATAAAAAAAAAAAAAAAAAAAAAAAAAACGGTTATTACAGGGCAATTTTCCTTAAAAATAAATAAATAAATAAAAATAGCAAAAATATTTGTTATAAAATATAGTTTCATTGGCACAAAAAAACTATAGTGATAGATTATGGGGTCCGTGGTCATGGCATCTGAGGCTTTTGAATTCAAAATATGTAATTTATGTAACGTGCAAATTCAGTGAGTTATTATTATTAATAAATGAGGCTTGTGCAATTTTTATAAGACAGATTTTTTTTAGTTTAATTTTAAAATGTAAAAAATATATGTGAAATTTACCTGATGTCTGATTAGGAGGGCTCTCTTTGTGCTACTTTCTTTAGAGACCACCAAAAACTAATCTGTTCTCCGTGTTGTTCAACACAGCAGTACACCTCCGGACCCCAGGATAATGAGAGCCTTCCGAAAGAGCTGGCTCTCAAAGACACTGTGTGGACAAAAGTCTGGCCTACTGAGGACAGCTCCACTAGTACATGTTTATCCGGAAGAGGTTGTCTCTGTTTTGATTTCTTCAGTCTGATTCTTAGATTTATAATCAACAGCAACACACCACATCTATACACCTCCAAAACATCAAAAAAAATATGAACAAACTAAATAAAGCAAAAAAAAATTAAAAAAACACTAAAAAAAATACTCTTATCTATATCTGAAAAATTAAACAGATTTAAATATTTAAACCTGAAACCAAACCTGATTAAAAAATAAGTAAAAAATAAATACTGTTGAAAAGTATAAGTTGCCAATTAAAATAAGTGAAAAACAAATTAAAAAGCTTTTCATGAATCCAAAATATACTACTTTTTTTTTTTGGAAAGGGTAACATTATCAATTGCCTCAGCAACAGCAACAACAATAATTATAATAGTTATTAATAATAAATCTTTCTTCTATTATTTATATTAATCATATTATTGAATCTAAAATGTTATCATCATTATTATTATTATTATTGTTATTAACCTGCAAGCACTGATTCCGTGTGGGCCTGGTCATCTGTTAGTAATGATTATGACTTAAATCAGACTACTGCAGCATGTGCAATTTCTGTGATAAGACAGACCCCTTATGTTTTTTTGTTGTTGTTGTTGTTTTAAAATGATGAAAAATGTGACCTTTTCCCGGGTGTGTGAATACGGAGGCTTTCTTTGTGACAGTTTGTATTTGTTGACTTTGAAATCTGTACACACGTTACCATATTGAACAGTGTGAGTCACACACTTTCCCTGGAGGCCCCTAAAAAACTAATCTGTTCTCCGTGTTGCTCAACACAGCAGTACACCTTTGGACCCCTGGATTACGAGAGCCTTCAGAAAGAGCTGGCTCTCAAAGACACTGTGTGGACAAAAGTCTCGCCCACTGAGTGCAATGAGGACAGCTCCACTACTGTAGTCTATAGGATGGAGAATGTCGGAGATGGCAACTAAAACGGATCTGGCTGACCTCGGCGAGCTCTTTGACAGTCTATATTTATGTACTTTAACTGTTATTTATTTTCAATGACTCTGGTTCTGGGCACATGTTGGTTCTTCACCAGTCTTGGTGAACATGAATGACAATGGTAGAGGATGTGGTCCTTAAGCCTTGGCTTCTGTTAATCTATCTGTGCTTACACTAAAAAGCATAGCAGAGGGCTTTATTCTTCACTTGGACTGCATGAATTTTAGGTGCAGTGTGATTTATAGACTTTATTCTCTCATATACCAGAAAGTGTTTTTTTTGTTTTGTTTTTCTCTGTGTAAGTTGAGCATTAGCTGCAGAACAGAGACCGCAGGTGGTTCTGTTTTGCACTACGATTGAATGTATAATTAACCGCGTCTTACCAGATGTAGAGTCGTCCGTGAGGTCTTTAACTTGATGGTGTCACAAACACATGGACGTCTTCTGAAACTTTATTATTTATTCACCCTCGTGTTGTTTTAACCCTTTATACTGCTGTTTTTTTCTGGGGAACACAAAAAGAATTTTGAAAGAATTTTCATGCAACTTTTTTCCATATTCCAAACTAAGGCCCTGTTTACACTAGTGCATTTTTGTTTTAAAACAGCGTTTTAGAATGAAAACGATCCTCGTCTACACTGCCGTTTCTGCTGCGTTTCAGAAACGATCTCCGTTTACACTACACAACCTAAAACACATATCACATGACATTCATGCAGGTATAGCCCTATTATTTAGATTGCGGATGCATATACGTGCTTGGAACGATCGAATGGGGAATCTACATATACATTTATGGGTACAACAATGCACATGATGTTATTGTTTACACGGTCGTCAAAGATACGCAGAGCGAATATGGGAAGCCACGCCATTGTTTTCAAAAGTCTCCGTTTTGGTCCGTTTACACTGAAACGCAACCCCAGAGTTTTCAAACTAAAATGGGGTCTGCAGCGTTTTCAAAAGTCTCCGTTTTCAAGGGTTGAAAACGCCAGAGTAGTGTAAACGAGGCCTAAAATCTTATTAAAATTTAATTGAAGTGTTCTGAAGCCATATACTAGCTTTTATAAGGTAAAATATGAACATTTAAGTTTTAGAAAATGGCATTTGGTGCAAATTTGGTATCTGCATTATCATTGAATAACGTCTCAAATTTAGTCCACACACAAAGCTATTACATGACTTTTAGAATTAGAATATAGTGCAGACTTGGAACATACAGTCATATGGACCGCTTGTATAAGTGACGTGTAGCCAACTATGGTAGCCCATACCCATTTGTGCTCTGCATTTAACTTATCCAAGTGCACACACACCTGGAGCAGTGGGCAGCCAGCACCTGGGGAGCAGTTGGGGGTTCGGTGCCTTGCTCAAGGGCACCTCAGTCGTGGGTTTTGGAAGAGAGTACTGAGAATCAAACCCACGGCCTTTGGGTTACAAGTCTGACTCTCTAACCATTAGGCCACAACTGCCCCACATTTATGGTTGTTTTTTGATCCTTTTTGAAGGTCGACAGGTTACAATGAAAAGAGCTGCATGAAGGTTCTTCAAAAAACATGACATACAACATTAAGGTGAAGTAGTATTTTCCATTTTGGCTGAACTATTCCCTTTCTACTGCTCCCTTAGGACACATTCCAACCAAGCGTTAAGGTTAAAAGGGACCTCATGTTGCAAAGGAGTTATTCATTTTTAGATTAGTCACAATACGTTCCTACTGAATTGCTTGTCTTGGTGACTGCGTGTCCTGAGAGGACTGTTGTAATGGGCAGTGGTTGCATCATAGAGCCGCACTAGTACTGCTCAGCAGCCAGCTAAACCTCCTATCAGACATTTGCAGTGAAATCACTGCAGGTTACAAAGCTTCCATTCTTCCACCTGCCCTTAGTTCCATTTCTGTCTGTATATTATTGCTAGAAACATTTATGCTCATTATTGATAGTTCAAAATATGCTGGTTTATATCAAACTAAACTTCAGTAAGCTTTTGAAGTTGTTGTATTGGTGGAAGGATGCTGATTAAGTATCAAGAAGAACCTAAGTATTATCTTTTTATATATACATGTGTATATATATATATATATATATATATATATATATATATATATATATATATGTGTGTGTGTGTGTTGCAAAAATGTTTTCTTTTTTTAAATCTTTTAAATATAAATGTTCATTAAATTTTGCATGATTTGCTTTGCTTTCACAGGCTTGTATATTTCTGGGTTTTGTTGCTTAGTTTCACAAGTTTTAATTATTATTTTCATGTCTTGTTTTTGTGCTGCTTTAGTGGAGAAGCGTTTCTCATGCTCACTGACAGCTTTAACAGTCAATATATGAGTTCATTACATCTGGTTACTTGAACTGTCCTGAGTCTAACAGAACAGCTGACAAATGCTTCATCACAATATATTATCATCTGATTTTACTCTGTCATAACAGTTCTGTTTATTTTTCTCTTTTGTCATTGTGTATTTGTCATTTTTTCTGGTTTTCTTTTTTGTATCATTAATAAATGTATTTCATCTAATCTCATTAGTTGTATTCCATTTGTTGCTTGTGTGTGTGTGTGTGTGTGTGTGTGTGTTGGAAAATGAAGTCATTTTATTAGTTTGTGTTCTGACACTATTGGTCTAAAAAAAACATTCTTGATTGCTTGATTGACAGCTTTACTTGACTACAGCTTGCATGAAAACCACAGAAACAAAAAATATCTTTATGAAAGGATTCCCATGTTCAAGGAAAACATGAAAGTTGCAGAGAATTTTAAAATTGTGATTTATTTTTTAAGTTTTGAAAAGTCCTGATATTGTTATTTGTTATTATTATTATTATTATTATTATTATAAGATGCTTTTTATTATATTTATATAAAATATTTTTTCACCTATAGAAGTTGCTTTTTGTGAGCGTGTTTGAAGTCTTCATCCAGTAATATTGCACGATATGTGAACTGGGAACTGCCATCCATTGTAGCTCTGCTGCCTTCTGATGCACTTCATTGTAAAATAAGTGTTTGGTTAGCTGTTCCTTGTGATCCATCGTTTGTTAGAAATGCAGCTAAATGAATCGAATTAATATGTAGCTGTGTTGATGTAATACGGTTTCATTCCAAAATGTCTGATTTTGGGATAAATATTAGATTTACCTCATTATATTATTTTACATAGTTTTACTCCTCCCATGTAGTATCACTTGGCAAAAACTTAGTTGATTTTTATATAGCCTGCTGTTCTAACTGTACATGTGAACGTGAACACTGACTCATGTTAGATGTCCATTCATACAGCAGTGGTTGACAGTGTACTGGTAACTTGATACACAGATGACATGCTTCACCTCATCTATCCATCTCGCATTCTTTCTCACTTGTTAACATCTTAGCAAATCCTTCAAAGCAACATAAGATGTAAAGAACCTTCAGAATGACCTTCAAGCAGTTTTAAACTCCAGCAAGTTTGTCTTGGTTTTCTAGTTGACTTTATCTGAAATTAACATGCACATTTCTGGAGAATAATTACATGTTTACAGACAGGAATAGTGTTTTGCGTTTCTATTTAAGACATTAAACTGTAATTTTATAACTGTAATTAGTTTGATAGATATTATAATTAAATACACACACACACACGGAGATTCTGACATTTCTCGGATGATCTTTTGGGCCAAAGACACGGACAACTTGTCTAACTCTGAATGTTTGTGGGAAGGAAAGCAAGAATACTGGATATTAGAAGATAATAAGCACAGTGAGGTATTGAAGTGTAGTTAAACTAACTTTAATTTAAGCATTCATTAGATCTGAATCTAAATGCATGGTCATTATGTATTGACCTTTTTGTATTCATCTTTATGTAAAATGCACATTTTTATCTAATGTTAAATACTAAGCGTTTATGTGTCGTAACACAGATCATATTTGTATTTGAACATCTGATTGTTATTCAAATTGATGGTTTTGGTTGGTTTATGATCACTTTTTTGTACAAAATTTTTACTTAAATTGGCACAAATAGAATTTATAGAGTCTTTTCTTTAGAAGGTGTGGGAACCCTGTCTATAAAATATCAAATATGATCATATACACATTATATGGCAGACTTAAAATGCAACCTTCAGTTTTAAACTGTATGAAGGAGGGGATCCCTTTCGCTTTCGCTCAATCCACCTGAAAGAAGTGTTGAATTTAGGTGCCCCTTGAATTCAAGTGTTCATATTTCAATGTACTTGATTTAATTTTTCATTGTCTATTTGGTGTTTCCTCTCAGCTGTTCTCTATTCATTTCTGTCTGCTAAAGCTGAAGGAGACACTCCGGAGGCCTCAGTTTCTGCCCACCATCTGACCATAATAACTTATTTCTATTCCACAAAGGCTCTTTTCTATCATTCCAGGTGAAATCTGTCATCAACCTCCTCTTTGCTGCCTACACAGGAGATCTTTCTGCTCTCAGAAGGTACTGAGGTCTTCAATGCCTACAAGTTTTTGAAGTGTTTTCTGTTCTGTTTCTATAACATTTTCATTAAACATGACTGCAGGTTTGCACTGTCCTCTGTGGACATGGAGCAGCGGGACTATGACTCCAGGACGGCGCTGCACATAGCAGCCGCTGAGGGTACAAAAATGCACACGCTGACACTGTAGTTTGTCACTTATTAGGGGACAAGAACCAGTGGTGTCTGTTAATCTGGTATCTGATTGTTTGCCTTATGGCTGTTAATCGATGAACTGAAGGATAACAAAAAAAAGAATGGTAGAAAGTGAGGCTGTATTTTGCTTTTGCGTTTTGACTCAAAATGTGCATGTCATTGTCACTAGGCCTTAAATGCCTCATAAGATTGGTAACAGCGCCAATTGGTGGTCAAAAGTGGTAATGTTTTAAATAATGTTAATTTACAATGTATCTATTTTGTATTTATGTCTTTACATTCTAGTTTAATCACTATAAATATAAGTCCTCAAATACTATATTGCTCTGAAATTATCCAGATCTTTATTTCATGCTTTTCGATGCACTGCAGTTTTACGTCTAAACTTAAATCTATAGTATGTTTTGTATGAACAAATCTATTCCTTTTGATTTTAGGACATACTGAGGTTGTGCGTTTCCTGTTAGAGGCCTGCAAGGTGAATCCTGGTCCCAAGGACAGGTGAGCAAACACTTTTGATTTTAGAGTAAATCTTTTATATTTAGAAATTAAGTGATTGTAAGACAATCAGGTGTCCCATGATGGTCTTGGAAAACTTTTCAGGATTTTAAATTTTAATTAGATGTTGATAACATCCAAAAAAAAAGTCACATAAGCCACCGGAATTGATTTCTAACAAGAATCGGGTAGAACTTTCTCTTTGTGAGTGCAATATGTGTAAAATGACTTAAAATTTAAAATATATCAAATTTCATATACTATTACATTAAGAAATATATTTAAATACATTAAAATATATATATACATAATTCTTCATTGTATGTGTTTTATATATTTATATATATATATATATATATATATATACATATACACACACATAAAACAACTCATTTAAAATATAAATCAAGTATAATATATTGCTTATGCAAATGAATTATATTGTTACACTTCTCTTAATAATAAATCTTTTATATTGTAGAAATTATAGAAGTTTTGATTTACTGTTGTAAAGTAAATAATTGTTTTTAAATATTCCTCTTATAGTTGAATTGCAATAGTAACTTAGTCTAATTCTCTCTTTACGTTAATAATATTAATAGTTGTTATTATTATTATTATCTAATATTCATACAGTTATCAAACGATTTGAAGAGTTAGAGAAAATATGTGGAAACTATAAAAATTAAATAAATAACATGTATGTTCTCTAGGTGGGGCAATACACCTATAGATGAGGCGACACACTTTGGTCATCATGAGGTGCTCGCGCTTCTACAGGAGTACAGCGGTAAACACAACCCACCGGTGCACGCGGACGCAGATAAACAGAGCACCGAAAAACACCTGGATGGGAGGCTGGAGACGTAAACTTTTGTTCTACCACTACAAGACACTCTTGTGGAACAGCCCATGAAACACTGCCCCTTCTCAAGATCAGTGTGCGTGTTTTTTTTGTGATATGTTTTTTTGTCAGTACAATTTTTTTTCGTTTCAGGTTGTCACCTGTAGATTTACATGCCTTTGTGAGAAATGTTTGGCTTGTTCACAACTACTTCTTTGCAAGAAAGGGTGTGTGTCACGATGATGGCCATATTTAACGGTGCGAAATGACTCTCAACAGACGCTATAATTATATGCTTTGGTGCCTGTGAAAGGTTGGTCGAGGTGTGAGGATGATGACTACAGCGATCTCATTGTTTTCCTGCAGGGCAAACGGTTAACGTTAAACCCAAGAGTATAAGAATGAAACCAAAACGGCGAGATTTGGTAAGGTTGCGCAAACGCTCACGGCATAAAAGCTGCTACCCAAATATCTCACTACTTTATGCTGTCTTAATATAAATATATATATATATATAATATATATATATAATATATATATATATATATATATATATATCTATATATATATATATATATTATATATATATATATATATATATATATATATATATAAATAACACCCACAAGGGCCAAATAAAACAGAAAAAAAAAAAAAAGAGATCTATCAAAGACAATAAGTCATAGAAAAAAACAAATTCTTTATTAAACAATACCATAAAAATTATTCAGGACATGAACTGAGTCAGCTAACAGGGGGAACAGTCTTCTTAAATTGACCAACTAGGAATACAAAGAAACCTGAACTACCCATACAGGAGACATTTCACTGCATTCTAGGAAAACCACAGCAAACCCCCATATGCCCTTCACTACAAACTGGAGTATGTGATACACGTTCACAATTAGTAAACACCAAATCCACCCACAAGACCTATAAGGGCTCTGTTACATTGTACTCCTAGTTCTCCACCGATCACGATGGGAAAATACCCCCTGCTGCTTGATCCAGGGTAAAGAACAGCTTAAATTAAATACATAAAGGAAAAAAAAAAGACAAAAAAAATACATCATCAACAATTCCACTAGCCAGCCACCAATACATCAAACAAAAAGACCATAAACAAACAACCACACCTAAAGCTGGCTAGGAAATTAATTACCACAAATAAGTCAGGGAGCAGTCACTTTCACAGCTATCACATAAAACCAAACAAACAAACAAACAAAATAATATCGAGAACAGCGACTAGCAATCAACATCCAACACCCTATACAAAAATAGAATATTTTTCATGAGTGTCAGTCCATCCAAATAACAAAAAAAAAAAAAAAAAAAAAAAACAATAAACTCAAAATTACTAACCATACCTTTAAGGTGCACAGCCAAACAAATACATGATGGTCCTGAATTTATTCCATCCGGCAAACAGTTCTAAAATGTAATACAATAACCATATTACCATCATTACAAACTTATACCCCCATGATGCACTAATGGATTCAAATACCCTCAATTAAAAAAACAATTAAATCTATACTGGTGCTGGTGACTGCATCAGCACAATAAAACATCCCTTGTAGTAGTACACCACAAAAACACAGGCTTACCTTCAATTGCAAGAAAGAGCTACACCACAGGACACCCAGCCCCACACGGGTACTAGCCAAACGGCTAACTGGTGCTACAAGGACCCCAGCTGACTTTCCACATTGCCTGTCCTTTAAATTTGGCCACCCTATCAGCAATCTGCAATGGGATTGGTAGTGGCTCCCCAATCACCCCTCCCCTTCTCCGCTTAGTATTAAATACAAAATATATATATATATATAAGATATATATATATATATATATATATATATATATATATATATATATATATATATATATATATAGCCTATAGACAATAGACTTGCAAGTATATAGTATTTCCATTACCAAACAATCGGTGTTGCCACGAACGACGATTATTATTAAGATGCGAGAACGTGTCCTGTGTTAAATTGGGAATAATTTTAAATATTTAAGTTTGCATGCATTTTTTTTTACATGCATATCACTTTTATTTAATCACACCTCATTATTTGAACATTTTAACCACTGCCAAAGATAGTTATTTTTGTTAGTCTTTATTGTAGGCCTATTATCAGAAAGATGGACTATGTATTCTTAAGTGCACTCATATTTTGCAACAGAATATAAGTTCTCTTTTCAACAGCAGTTCACACAACAATGTCTGGGATAGCTGGAGAGGGAATCCTGTCAATCCCAGTCTCTTTGCTGCTTTATACAGGCTGCCAAAAGAAAAGCCACGCTCCTGCTAATTAGCATCAGCTGCGGACGATTTGGAGTGCTGCATGAAAGAAAGAGAGAGAGAACATTCACCAGCACAGTACAAACACAAGACAACGTCACTGGACGTAACATTACACACAGAGAAAGTGCACAATGTTAATCTTAGAACAAAAGTGATCAAAAATAAAAGTATACTGGATAACAGGAAGGAGAAAGTTATAAAAATCACATTCTAAACTATATATATATATATATATATATATATATATATATATATATATATATATATATATATATATATATATTCATTATTATTTTTTTATTGAGAGAAGAAAAAAAGAAAAAAAACAATATCTCCATTCACAAATACAATTTATCTCTTTTCCTCTTTCCCCCCTCCTTACCTTTTTCTTTTAAACATATATGCATATGTACACGGACACGTATACACATAAAAAATAAAGAACAAAATAAAAACACTGATAAGAAAAAAATTAGATCACAGAGTACCGTGTATTAAACAATGAACAACCCCCCACCCACTCCCCGACTCAGCTCACCACGACCAACACACATATTACTGGTTCTTTATGCAGTACAAACAGTACAACAATAACAGGCACACATTCAATTGGGTAGTACCACTAAATTAGTGAAATAGGAAATAAAGGGTTGCCATTTATGGAAAAATTTGACTGTACATCCTCTCAACGTGTATTTAATTTTCTCAAGTTTTAAAAAATACATGACGTCTCTGAGCCAACGGGAGATAGAAGGATATTTAACAGACTTCGAATGTAACAATAATAAGCATCTTGCTAGCAAGGATGTGAAAGCTATGATGTCCTTTTGTGTAGGGTTAAGTGCAAGTGAGGGGTCAAGAATCCCAAATATAGCATTCAGAGGGCAAGGTTGAAGATTTACCCCAAGAACAGAGGACATAATATTAAAATAATACTAAAATGATAAACTATATTTAATGTAAATCGTCAACACCAGCTTAAATCATTATCAGATACAATTAAAAACTCCTTTAGACTCCCACCTGTGCATTTATGTATACTTTATGAAGTGTTCAATACTGTAAGTGTATTCTATTGTTTTAGCAGTGGAAAGATGATGTCAAACCTGTTCACCCGGACCAAACACTTGAAGTCAGTTAGTTGGACAAAAATCTAGTTCATGTCAAAGTAAATGAATGTAAACTACTTTAAAGACACTTTAGCATTATTCAGTATTCGTTGAAGCACATATTTCTTGCTGATTTCTATTAGATTGTATCTGGCTGACTAAAGTCAGTGTGTGTTCATGTTCTATTAAAGCAATGGTATATAAAGATTCATTTTTGATGTGCAATAATGAATAAAATTGTGTTAGTAATTAAAAGGGTGTAATTTTACTCGTACATTATAATTACAGTGGACAAAAATACATGCAACACAAATTCTGACTAGAAAAAAAAGTAAGGAAGTAATATCACAATAATCTAAACAATCAGCAGAAGTCATGCTCATAGCTGAAACGGTGCAAGATGATATATACACGTGCAACAGTAACAGTGAGGCATGTCTAGCACAATAGCAAGATTATTTTCCTTATAATAGCAAGTATTTTATTCTAAACAACTTACTGTGCATTCAAGGTATACACTTTATCAGTTCTCTGGGAATCCAGCCTATGACCTTTGTATTTCTACCCACATTCTCTACCAGTTCAAAGCCTAAATCCTGACAGAACACATACGATCATGTCCAACCCGTGGTCTTCACTGACATGCTGTTGTACAATCTTAGATTTTCATTCATCCTTCCTAGAGCTAAAAGAGAACAGAATTTTACTGATGGTGTGCAAATACCAGGGCAAAAACACAAACATTTAAGAGTCTCAGAATAGACGCAAAGTTGTTCAGAGAATTATTAGATGTGGCTAATTTTATTAGGTGATTTTTTTTTTTTTTTTTTTTTTTTGTGCTTTGTTTGCTTGTTATCAGTCTCCTGACAGGATGAACTGAGAAATGTTTGCTTAGTAAAACTACTGTCTCATAGTTAAACTCATGGTTATCACAACATGAAATATTCCAGTTCAAACCAGCACGAACCATCCTGTGAACGCTCCACCCATGTGATGATGATTCCTCCACATTTTCATTGAAGCGCAACAGCAAAGTGCTTGGGAGTTTGTCTTTCAACAAGGCCTTCTCTCTCTCCTTACTCAAAAACCCCTTAATGTGTACATATGTTTATATCAAAGTAGTCCATGTGACTCATGCACTATATTCCAAGTCTTCTGAAGACATAAAACAGCTTTGTGTGAAGCCAGAAATGTTGAAAATGAGCCAGTTTTAAATGGTGTTGGCTTTCACATGAAGGACACAAGAGCAACATTTAGATGATAAAAGTTAAACCCCTTTAGATTTCTTAGCTGTCATTCCAGATGTTGAGCACACACAGTATTTTTCAGTAAGTTCCAAATGTTTATAATCACCAGTCTCAGTAGAGGTCTAGATGAAAACACAAAAGTTATTCTATGCAATATATATTGTGATAGAGAAACTATTGCTTCACCTTGTCATTTATCATGTTATTTCTCATCACAAAGCATCACATATACTATAAAAGCATTTAGCAACATGCTAATCACTTGCTTTATTAAACTTCTTAAACTTTTCAAACTTTCTGGTCAGGCTTTCTCAAGCCAACTTAAAGTTTGTCTTGACAAACTTTTTTTTATCTAGTTTATCATGTTATTTCTCATCACAAAGCATCGCATATACTATAAAAGCATTTAGTTAATGTCTGCTCTTTGCAGTATCGTGTTCTCACTAAGTTTTGTTTTAGCAGTAAATCATGTGGTGACCGCAGAGGAACACTAATCTGAGGTTGTCAAAGAAAGTGAAAGCAACTTTCCTGCCTTTGTTTCAATCATTTGTATAAACTCACTTTAAAAAATGTATACCAGTGGAAGAGTCCTTCACGGTCACCTTGGGCTTCTTGAACTGAAAAAAAAAAAAAAAAAACAGAAATGTGCTATTTGTTTAACTATGATGAGCATCTACTCTGTCCCATTTCAAGAGGTAAAAGAAATTACAAATAAACTCACCAAGAAGTTTGTCGGCCAGCATTCTCAGCTGCTCAGAGTTCAGCGCTCTTTTAGTGACAGAAGAAAACTTCCAGCTTAAAACCTTTGAAAGCTGTTCCCATTTCCCTTGTGGAGGATTCAAGAAGAATGTCAGATTCTGAGAGAGAGAGAGAGATGGACAGCAAGAGTCAGAATGGAAACCTCAATAGAGGACACAAACATTGATGATTGGAAATGGCCATACGTGGGGTTCACTGCAGAGTATGTTGGAGCCCCAGGCACTAAATAGCCAAGATATACCACTGACTAACACCACCACAGGAAGACATGTGATCTGTCTGAACATAAGATCTGATGTCAAAAACAAAAGATTCACACTCTACACCAAAACACTATATCAAAAAATCACCAACAATAATTATTTAAAATTATGAGCTGTGAGCAATGTTAATTCAGTAATTGTAATTAGCATTTATTTGTGCTCTGTGTTAATGTAATATGTTACATACCCTTGTTTGTAACATGTTCTTTGTCATTTCTCCGATAACAAATGCAGACATGGTTTTATGTTTCGTGGCGCGATGCAATGCCTAAAAAGACAGTATAAGTCATTATAATCTATAATTATGTCCCCACTGGATGCAACAAATGCCTCGTTTGTAATGGGTTTTATTGGTTTTGTCTCGTCGCGCCACTGTTCTGACAATTTGTGCTACCCTGTCAGATTTTGCTACTGTACCTCCCATTAAAACAGATGGTAGAATAATTCAGAAGCAAAATTTTTTATTAACATCTACGCCTAACGTTTCCCCAACCCTAAACTTTGGTTAAAAGGTTTAGGGTTGAGGTATCCTTTTGCCAGATGTGCTCCTAATATGGTCAGAAGAACTTGCTGCCCATATTCTCATTTTATATAACATACAGATGTAATCTACATCCTGTGGGCTACATCCTGTCGGGTAGCAGGAAGGAAAACCCTTTGTTTGCTAGTCATTCCTATATGATGTAGTGTACTATTCTTATTGGATAAACCACTACACCACGTGTAATAATGAATGTAATAATAAACTTGGAAGAAGTATGTGAACAGACAATTGGCTTTATGTTCATAATTCTTTCCATGGGCCCATGTAAGGACTGAGAATAGTCAGATGGCATCAAAAGATAAAGAGCTGAAATATATTATTTCAACACTTACTTATGAAGACTTGGAACAAAAGGCACGAGTCATACAGACTACTGTTATGATCAGTGGTCGAACTGTATGTGGGTCCTGTAGCTAATTTTACATAATAATTACAAAATTTGTCTAATTTTTAAAAAAGGTTTTAATTTAATGAAAAGTTAGCCTTATTAAATCAACTATTACTTGTAAGCTTTGTTTTCCTTCTTGGGATTGAAATGGAGGAATAATCAGCATTACTGATTATTAAACAATATGTTGCTAAATGTGCTTTTGTGTTGAAACCTTGTATGGTTTAGGCCTGTCATGGATAAATAATGATGACAATAAAACCACCAGTAGGTGGCAGCAAGCCCCTGTTTTGATAAATGATTCATTGAAACACATACATAGATAATTTTTTTTTCTTTAATTGCTTGAATTATAAGGTTATTTTACCTGTATTCTAATAGACTTCATCGCGCAGTGAACGCTTTTGGACATGTTTTTGTTTGGTTTTTGCAAGGTCGATGACCCAATAATATCAGCTCTCTCAATCCCTCACAGCTACACATAAAGCACAATAACATTATGTCAGGGGAAAGTTTTTAAATTCTAATTAAGGAAAAATCATACATTTTCTGTTGTCTTCTTTTTAAAAAATTCAAAAGTTGCGCTTGAACCATTTTGCGTGAAAAATTACAAAAACTTGCTTCCACTTGTGTGCAGCTTGTTACAGAGTCCTGATTGGCCAATTGCCCTTATTTATGAATTATCTCAAGTACATAATTTTAACATTTGCATGATAAGTTTTACATAATACACATTATTAATCCAAAGGGGATGGTAAGAGGGGGTGGTTTCGATGCTTTGTGTCATTTTTTTTTTCAGCCAGGGGGATGCCATCACCCGCATCCCCCCTCAATCCGAGCCCTGGTTATGATACTCTTTGTAATTTTGGAGCTTGGCAGCCCATTCATCGATGAGTGTCGTCATATTGAAAGGAGTGACTCACTTTTGGATGTGAATGTCCTTCAGAAATTCACCTTTTTAAAGGATGCTATAATGCGACCACTGTTCAATATAGCATTACAGATAGATGCTACTGAGGAAAACTGCGACTTCGACCCCACTCCTACAGATATTAATATTCATGAGGCCTAGCTTGCAGCTAAATTTACTAACCTACCTCTCTTTTTATGTTTAGGTCGGCAAACATTTGTCCAATGACCATTTCCTCCTGTAGGCTCTCCTTTGTTGTGTGACCCTTTATGTCAACCTCTACTAAAAATATAAATAATGATAATATCCACTAAACTGTCCTCTATGAAACATTTCTTCAAAATTAAATCGCAAATATTTAGGTCCTAAATATTTAGTTAAAATATTGTACACTTTTGAATACAACTGTGTGCGTTGTCATTTGATATCCATTATTTTCTTTCAGAATATTGCTCATCGCTCTGATGATTTGCTTTCTTTAAGTCATACTCATATTGCAGATCTGCCAAAAATGGAATGTTCTGTTCTATTTCCTATTGAAAAAAGGCAGCTACTGTAGTGTAAGTTTCAAGAAACAAGAAGTCTGTTACAAGAGTAATTTAAGTCTCAATGAATTAATGTGAAAGTAAAGTGCTATTTGATTAAGATACTGTACCTGCACATTCCACTTCAGGATGTTTACTTTATGGTCTTTTTTCTTGTTCCATCATACCACCCTGTGATGAGACAGTTTTACTTTGAACACAATATCAGACTTGTACACCAATGAATGTCTCTACAAAAACTATGTTTTTAAAAAAAGGATGAATAGCATTGAGAATCAATTGCCTTCTCATTCAGGGTGCTGGATGATCATAGCCATGTGAACAAGATATTTCTCAAAGTGCTCCTATTAGGAGAAATTTGTCCGAAGTCAGTGCTACACAAAATAAAATTATATTTATTATATCTTCAATACAATATTTAGAGAAGAGAACAGAGCAGAGAGACATTGTGTACTGTAGGCTGTTTTGTTTTGCTTTACCAGGAAGTTGTTTCACTAGATGAGAATCATGGTATGTATATGCTTAGAATAAAATGCTACCATACTACTTCTACAAACATAGATATTAAATAAATATGTTGAAGCAGAAATGAGTACAGCATTTATTTCAATAAATAAATTAATTAATCAATTGTCCCCATGACTTAAAACTGATAAAAATAAATAAATAAATAAATAAATTTGGAAAAATCACAGATACAGAATGCAGTCACATGATTTGATTTATTTATCTGGGATTAGTGTGTAAGGCAAAAAAAAAAAAAAAAAAACATAAAAAAAAAAAACATCACAACATTCCCCAAAAAAAAAAAAAATTCTCATTTTTCAACAATGCTTTTTAATGGGTTAAATTGGATTGTTCTATCCATTATATGATTGCTTTAAAGTTCAGCATAACCTAATTAACAAGTTTTAAACTATTATTAATTATCCTGTTGCACATTTTGAGCATTAAGTAATTCTTCATTGAAAGTTAAGCTTGTAAATGCATTGAATTAAAAAATAATAATAATATTCAGTGTGTGGATTATGAAATGTATTGATCAAATCTTTTAATAAATAATGAAAATACCCAAAGAAATAAAAATAAAAAAAAGCAAATAAAGCATTTTTATTTCTTTGGGTATTTTAATTATTTATTATTTTAAATTTTATTAAAAGATTTGATCAATACATTTCATAATCCTCACACTGAATATATTATTTTTTGGTATGTCGTTATTTATTTTTGCAGTCCTATTTGGCGCCTGTCTTTAAGCTTCATAAAGATTTCCATCAGGAGAAAAATATGGATGAAAAAGAGAAAACTGCTGTTAAAAAAAAAGAGCATAATACATGAATATAAACCATTTAATAGTCTTTATTATTACTTCACATTAAGTAACACTGCCTGTTAGACCTAGCTTGGATCTGTATAGTATTGCTGACTGTAAAAGGACTGTGTGTGTTTGTACATGTGCAATTAAGGCATTGTATGTATGTAAAGATATTTTGATGTGCAAAAATAAATAAGTGCTTCACAAGATGGAGAGGGATATCCTTTTCACAAACAAATGTCTTCACAGAAACAGCTTTTCAGAGTATTTGTATATATCCATTACATAAGTATCTTTATCTTAGAGACTGGTAGTACACAGAAAATTAAAATCCATGCAACATGCGAGTTTCTTTAACATATGTTCACATTTTTATATAAACAACAAACAAACAAAAAGACAGGATTACACAGTTGTGGAGAATAAATGTAGTCGAATTCTTAACACTAATTTAATACAGAGAAAAGATAAATCATTTGTGTATCACTATTTGTTTCCATTATTCATTATAGACATCTGTGTACCAGATACAATATTTCTAGAAACAGATTCATCTTCCTTTATATAAAAGCTCTGGATTAAATTTAGATGCATTGGTGGAGAAACGTTCCTCGTATCAGTTTTGCCTTGATGTGCTCTTAACACTTACGGGGTCTTGAAAAAGGTCTAAATAAGACATGAATATTGTTTTCAGTAACAGGAATATATATTAAAAATAAAGTAGAAAAAAAGAAAAGTATTACTTACTCATCTGACACAGAAATAATGCGTCTGTCTAAATATGGCTTGATAGGCTTGTCTATCTCCATCTCTTCTGTTTTTGAGGGACAAAAGATTAATAATGTAAGGTATGTCGATATTGACAACACACATGACATGGTCTCTAACATATTGTTAAAAAGTTCCACTAACATTTTTCAACAGCAAAATCCCCAAATAGTCTTTGTGAACAGTATTGTTTTCTACCATGACAAAATAGAAATTTCTTATGTTTTTTCAACTATTTTGCTTGAAAAAATTTAAATAAATGGTTCAACATTTTGTTATTTAATGCAATGACATAAATATTTTTAAATGTGACTATAGTTTTTCGGGCCACTTTATACTGTAAGAATATATACATTTATAATATATTAAAATATATACAATGTATTTATTTTGTGTTATGGTTATGTTGTATCCGTAAGATGTGCATCATAGCCTTTTGTAGCTGGTTATTGACATCTGTTGTTTCAGTCAGTTTTTCACTCAAGTCTCACCCTCTTTTTTTTTGAATAAATGAATGGTTAAATAAAGAAAATCTACCATCCAAGCTGGTATAGTAGCGACCAAAGGCGTCATCTTTTGGGATGTCTGGGTAAAGGTAGATGAGGGGGTTCACCGGAATCTTCTCTGCAGCAGTGAGGGTGTAGCTGCAGATGACGTTAGGCAAGGAGATGGATGCCAGATCTGTTTTAGTGTAGGGCTTCACTGAATGTGTCTTAGGTTCTCCTGTATTTGATGACATTCATTCACGTACATTAAAAGACTGCCAGACAGAAACTAAATAAATGAAATAGTCCAATTCAAACCAGCACACACCGTCCTGTGAATACTCCACCCATGTGATGGTGATTCCTCCGTCTCGACAAGTTTCACTGAAGTGCAAAAGGAAAGTGCCCGGGAGTTTGCCACTCAACAAAGCCCTCTCTCGATCTTTACTCAAAAACCCTATGATATACCTATATATGTGAAGAAAAAAAAAATGCAAATAAAAATTGCAGATAAAATTGGACTGGATAAAAATGCCTATGTGCATGGCAGCACAGTAATATCAATTGGATTGTAGATTTAGAGAATGGAGGTTTTGGCATATTATCACTTTGTCTCGGGTTGACAACATCTTACATATTTTTGCGTGAAATCAGATTTTCAAAAGAAAAAATGTAGGATGGGTCTTGATTTTATCTATTTGGAATGCTTGGATTGTGAAAAGTGGGAGTTATACATCAAAATGGAGCAAGCAGAGGCAGAGTTACATTTTGGAATAAAGCAGACTGATCAATCGTACACATTAAGACCAGAAAGATGTATTATGAAAAATATGGGGTGGATGTTGATTTCATGTTGAATGTAGAATTCTAGGATTTAAAAAAAAAATCTACAATAATAATAATAATAAACATTGGCTGATTGTGCACATCTAAAATGGAACAGATTCTAATATATAGCTGACAGATCATTCCAGCTCTCGATGGTACAGTATTTGTCTGTAATGTTGGAACTCTTACCCATCATTCCAGATGTTGAGCAGATGTCTTTTAATAAGGTCCAGAATTCCATCTATCCACAGCCAGAACGGTAGACCCCTCTCATTAGGAGACATCTAGGTGAAAACACACAAGTTATGTACTCTACTTCCATTTGATTAACTAAAGCATGGCATTGCTTTGTCAATGTTGTGACAATATTTATTGCACTTCCTTTTATAATACAAATAATATTAAATATATTCAGTTAGTGTCGAGTGAAACCCCAGCTGTTCTTTGAAAGATCAGGTACTTCCACAGTTTTGTTTTAGCAGCAAATCATGTGGTGATAGCAGAGAAACAAACTAAAGTGATGTTGGTTAAAGAAAGCGAAAGTAACTTTCCTCTCTTTGTTTTAACTGTTTCCATAAACTCACCTTACAAAATGTATTCCAGTTGATGAGTCCTTCAGGGTCACCTTGGGCTTCATGACCTAAAAAACAGATGCAAAAAAAAAAAGTGTGCTAAATATAAGAACTATGAGCATTTACTCAGTCCCATTTAAAAAAGGTAAAAGGAAGCACAAATAAACTCACCAAGAAGTTTGTCGGCCAGCGTTCTCAGCTGCTCAGAGTTCAGCGCTCGTTTAGTGACAGAAGAAAACTGCCAGCTTAAAACCTTTGAAAGCTGTTCCCATTTCACTGGTGGAGGATTCAAGAAGAATGTCAGATTCTGAGAGAGAGAGAGAGATGGACAGCAAGAGTCAGAATGGAAACCTCAATAGAGGACACAAACATTGATGATGGGAAATGGCCATACGTGGGGTTCACTGCAGAGTATGTTGTACCATAAGATGGAGCCCCAGGCACTAGGTAACTGATTCACATGGGAGATCACCACAATAGGGAGTGATGTGATCTGTTTAAATACAGTAAGTAAACAGGTGTGGTCAGCATTCCAGTTGATATGTCACAATTGGTACAATAGTTACATTTCAGAGTACTTTACCGATAAATCAACACACAGTTCTGGCTGAATGAGTTGAGTTTCAAAGTGAAGTATGTGCAGCTCTTCAGAAATGATAAGAGGGGTCTGTAAAGAATGAAAAACATCAGCGATTCCTACGGTTCATTTTATCTGACATGACTGTATGTGTATTTTATCCTACCTCACTGTTTCTGTTGCTACATTTCATCTCTTTTAATTGCTGTGGTAATGAGAGGGAAAGAAAGATCAACAATAAATGTATCATTAGACATTATATTGTATTTATTATGTGCAGTAATATCTGTTTGTTTTTCACATCTTACTAAATGACGAAATTCAGCCGCTAGACATCCACTGGATTCCTCTAAGTTCAGAACTTTAGAAAACGTTCCTAAAATGTTGAATTTCCTACATCTAGGACACCAGAAAACAGACATTCAGATTATTTGAGCTTTGGAGACATGCATAAAAATGCTAATGGTGTTCCTTGATAAATAAGAAATTGTTTAAATATTTTATTCAATTATGCATTTCAAGCTCATTATCTTCTGATTATTATAATGATCGATGTGTTACTGTACAGTAATATGATTGCAGGTTTGGACTTTTGTCAAATGCAGATGTTTTTGTGGTTGATGAGTGCACCACAAACTATTAAATGCTGGAAACTTCTACTTATGTTATGTATTTAAATACATTCAAAAAAATCAAATTTCTTTGTAATATGTTACATACCCTTTTATTGTGTCTTTCTCTGTTGAATCTCTACAGGGGAAAAACAAATATACAGTATGAATACACAGATGACAGAGAAGTAGATAGATGGATACTCGGACAGATAGAGAGATTTTTCTTACTTGTCAATAGAGACTTTTATTTTGAGTTGACAGTTCAGTTCTGGGAGTTTGACTAGTGATCTACAAAATATTAAGATATTAGATTTTAGATACACATCGGCATCACTGAAATTTCACAATCCTTTTTTTTTTCAGATATTTACCATCAGTTAAAATAAGTGACATTACAGTGTTATTGACGGTAACTTACTTCAAAGAAGCTCACCTGATCTTGACTGTGAATTGAATTCCTGTTTTTATCACCAAGGGTCTCTGAGGATGTGTGGGCATACAAGGCTGTCTCTCCACCACAAGAGAACTGAAAGACACATCAAAATCACTGCTATCCTGTTCATGACTAGAATCTTTAAGAAGTGACGCACACCACAAAATATATTCAAATTCCCCTTTGAATCTATAAGCCCACAAATCCTCCCATCAGATTTTTTTTTCTACAGCTTGTGCTCTACATATAAAGACACAGGACGGTATGAACGGTTAAGTTGTTGTGTCTCACTTTAATAAAAGGTTTTTGAAGAGTGAAAGGGCCTGCTCATCCAGCTGGCTCTTGCCCAGAGTGAGGGGGTCGTTGTTGTAAGTGAATTTCTGCACCAATTCCTGAATTTTCTTCAGCTGCTGACGGATCTGCTGGAGACATTCTGCCACTGCTGTGAACCTGGAGCACAATTCATGTATTAGCTAATTATAAAAATAATACATCCATACCATGGATAGCACCAAAACAAACAAAAGGACATGATGGCTCATGAGACTACTGTACACTGGATATGGAAATACTTTTATTAATGACCCTCAGGAGCAACCAATTATTTTTAAGGATTTTTCATATCAATATAAAATATTTATTTTATATATTTTTTATGATTATTTTGTTTCCAGCTGCATTACAAGTCATTTTGAAGCGAGGTTCTCACCAGCTCTGCAGTTGGTCCAAACAGGCATTGGGCGGCCCACCGATACAAGCCATCTGCTGTCTTTTCTTCCACTCCGGTAACTCTTCTGATACGAGTGAGAGCTGGATCTGCTCTGCTACAGTCAGTGCTTTAGCGATTTCTTTTATCACGTTCTGCACACATATACATGCTATATTTAAGAAAAAATATGATACTGAAAAAAACTGCGACATTAAAGCCACATTGAAATCAACACTGACATTTTGCCCTTGTAATCTTTAACCAAAATAACTTCCCCACCCGATTGTAATGACATCTCTTTTCTCTGATTACACGCTTACTGGTGTAAAGGTGGGACAAAATTAACGATCAAACAATCCAATCAATTACCGATGGACAAAATCAAGTGCCACTCCATATCTGTTCTTGTTTGAGAAGCCAGAGATGGTCTTATTATTGAGAGATATCAAAGTCCGCGGATACACCATTGGAGAAAGCGTGACAACAACTTGATAACCAGTCTTTAAATCATTAAATTTCTGTCAGAGTTGTGAACAGAAATGATTAACAAATACCATTAACTGAATCCTACCTATCGCAATTTTTTTTATGTGACTTCTCACTTTTTATTGGGGTAAGCTCTAAAAAACAGATCAAACCAAAAATGAATGTTACATGCCAAACATCTTGAAGATTTGCTGTTTGATAAGCTGTTCTCCCACAAAGCAGTTTATTCAACATAGTGAAGCCACTCTTTCGTTTAAGTCTTGTGTTACACTTTTATGTGTTAACCTTGGCGGCTTTGGTTAATTGTCACAACAGAAAAGAAAAAAAACTATCAAAAAAATTATGTTTTCCTAGATATGAATATTCTTGAGCTCAAACTTTCAGCTAAATCTGTGTAGAGGTGCACTACTGAAATCTTGACCTACCTCTCTTTTCATGCTCAGCCCAACAAACATTTGTCTAAGTGCCATTTCCTCCTGCTGGATCTCTTTTGTTATCTGGCAATTCATTTCACCTTCCACTGAAAATATAAAAAAAACAAATCAATTTCTCATTCATGTAAATTCACACCATTTATGTTCACATAGACTCTGTAAAAAGCACAATATTGATCAAACCAAGTACAGATATCACAAAATATGAGTTGATACCAGGAACAAAATGCTAAAAATATATGTCACCTCGACTCTGCAAAGTATTTCTCTTGAAATCATATTCATCTTGCGCATCCTCCAGAACCTGAATGTCCTGTTCAATTTCCTAGAAGCAAATAAATATTCCACAATTGCAGCGGTTTAAAACATTGTAGTTACTTGTGAGGTTTAGAGAAATCTGTGTAATTTAAAGCCTTTTTGTGGTAAAGACCCAAAAGGATTCAATATGAGCTCGAAAACCTTATCATTATTCACTGAGATGGTTTACCTGCACACTCGTTTTCAAATTGTTGACTTTGTTGCTCAACTGATTTTGCTGTTCCATCAAGAAACTCCCCTGTGACGAGCCACCTTTATCCTAAAAGCAAAATTACTAAGATGAATGATAAACACGTGTGCAGGTTTGAAATGACAGTTGTAATGCGAGACTAAAGCCTTACTTGAGTACTAAGTGCAGTTTCCAGTATCTTTCTCTCTTCATTCAGAGTGCTAGCTATGATCATAGCCATGTGAACAGGATCCTCCTGGAAGTGCTCCTAATGGGAGACAATTATTTTCATTAGATCTGCCATTTTATATTAGAATAATGAAATTAAGGATATTAATGTATACTGAATGTAATATTCTTAGAAAACAATATAAAAAATGGCACCTGTAGGTTACGCTTAATTTTGCGTATGTTATGCTGTAAAAGGAAGTTGTTCCCTAGGTTGAGACGGCTGTAGTGCTCATCCAGTTGGTTCAGGAGTTCATGGAAGCGCAGGGTTGCCAAAGATACATTACTCGCAACGGATTCCCTGCAACCAACAATAATGTGTCAAAGATGTAATGTTTTGCAGCAATTCATGATGCATAAATTCAAATGTGCAACTGGACAATACATTATTAAATAAATAAAAAATTAAACAATAAATTAAAACAATTCTCACCAGTCATGACTCTCAATCCATTGACTGAGATACTGTCGGATCTCCATTGGAAAAGCCTCATCGTAAAGCTGGTCAACTTGCTCTAAATACAGAGAGTCCAGCAGCTGCAGCTGGTTCCACAGTGTCATCTGAAGATATAAAATCAGACTCGCATATGAAATAGTGTAAGAGCGGTTACGTGCAACATCCTGTTTACATTTGTCTCCTAGCTCCTTGTTTCATGAGCAATTGTATAACATTAGGCATTAAGCCAATAATAATAATAACAATAATAATAATAATAATAATATGTGTTAGAAAAATGCATAAATATATTAAATAATATATAAGACTTTCATGATAATACAAAAAATAAAATTGCAATATATTAATAAAAAAAATTGTTAATAATGAAATAATATTAAGAGTATTAGTGCTGTGCTCATCTTTTAAAATCATTGACCACTGTCACACTAGACTTGTATTTAGACAGTTTTAGACTAAATATTTAAAAATGTCATCAAATCCTTGAATTCAAGTTCACCAATCTTGGACTTTTTGATCGCAATTTTTTTTTTTTTCGCATGAGCTTGTTTTCGCTTTCCCGCATTCGCAGGATTAAGAATGGAAATCAATAGAATGAAAAGTGTAGTGTGACCCCACCTTATAGCAGAGCAAAATATAATTTTAGAGATTTTTAAATGCTTTTATTCTATGCTATTGATATTTTCACATCCATTCTTTTTTTTTTTTTTTTTAAAGTTGCATGTAAAAAATGTAAAATAGTATAATATGTCTTATGCTCAGGTTTCATTCCAGTGTAAACAGAGAAAAAAAATGTTTTACATGGGATAACATTAGCAAAAAGAACAAAATTAGATAAAACGCTAGATAACATAGCAGAAAATTACCTTTCAACATAGAAGTTGGGTCAAGGCACAAAAGCAGTATATCTCAGGGTAAGTAGATACAAGATACAAGTAGACTAAACTGTTTATGCGTAAGACTTATATTCTCTTCAATGCCCTCATAATGGTAAAACATGAAATACTGACGCAGGTTACAGCCCACATTGGTCCTGTAGTCCAATCGGAATGCTGTAATTATCATATGCAAATACACCAGTGATGACAGCCAATCATTTTCTAATGCGTACGCTAAGCCGCGCCGCTTTAGCGAATGGCTGTTCTCAGTAAACGCGGTCCTCCCTTTACTGTCTAGCGCTTTTCAGAATAGGAACTGATGTGAAAACAGAAACTTAGCGAAACACTGGAATATTATTAAATGAAGTTTGGTAATTAGATAAAAGCAGTTCATAAAACTCGACAAAGAATTGATTATTATCTTAAAAGACAAAGCAGTTTCTGGTCCATTACTGACCTTATGTCGAAGTCTTTCACGCTGATACACTCTGGTCTGGGCGGGGGTTGTGAAACTCACGGCACAGCCACCAGGCAAGCACGCGTTTTCTGAGAAAGCGAGACCTAAACTTAACTCAGCGCAGGAATGAAACTGAGAAACGAAACTTGGATTTACGTCAATTCCCTATTATTTTACTATACGCCACTGGATGTTTTAAGGAGACCCCCTTACCCACAATACAAACATAGACGAAAAAAATAGACCCACAAACTCCAGGGGCGGACTTACCCATTAGGCAAAGGTAGGCGACTGCCTTGGGCCCCCAAAACCAAGGGCCCCCTAATGCTATTCATATAGGAGATGCGCATTAAGCGCGGACACGCGAAACGGTTGCTGTTTACGGTGTTTATGCACGACAATTGTCTGCGCGTCCGAGTTGAACGTGCTTCTTGTGTATCCAGCTTGTAGCAAAATAAAATTTTATGCATCTAAAGCTGACTGCCGCACGAGCGCGAGGGCCCTCTTTCCCAGCGCGCGCACACTTCTCTCTCTGCGTTCAGCGCGCGGCTGAAACGAGCTGCGCTTTCAGTAAAAACACTGATATGTTGCTTCTCTAATTTTACATATAAGTATAGCTGAAATCACAGCACAGCTATTGTCTTCAAGCTATTCTGTAGCCTATTTGATTTTTATCAGACGACGGCACGATTATATATTTTTGTGCAGATTAACTTCTCGGAAGGGAGAGCTGGTTAGTCTTAATGGGTCGCGTTTCAGTCACTATTTCATATTCATCCGGTTGTCTGACAACAAACAGTCAAATGTATCAATGAAAACAGTTTTGAGAATTTAGCTGCATCAAAATACAGTATGTGGCACAGAGAGGCAAACAAATGTAATAATAAATAATAAATGTACATTTTGCATGTTCAGAAGTGAGCTGCCCTGTCATGCGAAAATGCAAACAATGTATGTGTAAAGTGCTCAGTGCAAAGAAAGAGAAGTAATAGGAAGCTAGTATTTATGTTTTTTTTTTTTTTCATGTGTCTAATAGACATGAACAAGTTCTTTGAAAAACATCTATGACCTATGAAACATGTCTACTCTTCATGCTCTGTTAACTGGTTTCACTAATAATAAACATTTATTGCATAAATTAATTTTTGCATTACAAAATGCCTTAAAAGAAAGTGTTACAGGTGTGCATATTGACACAGAACAATGAGTTTTAAGATATGTCAGAGCAAGATATTTTCAGTTGAGACAGCTCAAACATGCATTTTAGTCTGGGACTAGCTTAAGCCTTGTCTGTGAAACCATGGGGAAAATATTCATTTAAGGTACATTTAGAACAGATAAAAAATGTGCAATTAAGTTGCGATTATTCACAAGTTAACTCATGACAATCATGCCATTAATTGTGACTATATATTTTAATTGATTGACAGTCCTAAGTTAAAATGACTAAAATAAAATGTAGGCTTACGCTGGTAACTCACATTTTCATTTTACCTGATAAAGTACCATTTATGAGCTGAGCTGTTTTGTTTAGAGCTGTTACCGGGGAAACCACTATATTTCTGACTCCAAAAGCACCTCCTACTGGCAGAGAATGAATGTGCATTTTCAATAATCCAGTCTAGGTAAATGTGTGCAAATGTATAGGGCCCCATTCCTATATTTGCCTGGGGCCCCCAATTCACTAAATCCGCCCCTGACAAACGGATAGAAACATGATGTGATGCTTGTTTTACTCACAGACTGTATAAAAACAAATGGTCTCATGATGAGATATAATGAGTCATTCTTGTTGTGTATATGTTGAAAAACCTTGATTAAATGAATGCTTGTTGTAAGAAATGGTTCTATAAAGGATATACCAAATTTAGATTTAGAGTGAAACAAACCAACAAACCATGTATACATCTATGTCACAAAATCCTTTGCAAATACTTGCTGATGTTTATGTTGTTGTTAACCTACCAAAATAATCTCGCTTCCTGGAGGATGATGTCATTAAGGAACTGGGGCAGGTTGCAACCACTGATTAATATAGCTATAGGATTAGTTCACTTTCAGATTAAAATTTCCTGATAATTTACTCACCCCCATGTCATCCAAGATGTTTGCGTCTTTTTGCTTCTTCAGTCGAAAAGAAATGGAGGTTTTTGATGAAAACATTCCAGGATTATTCTCCTTATAGTGGACTTAAAGGGATACTCCATCCCAAAATGAAAATGTTGTCATTATTCACTTACCCCCATGTCGTTCCAAACCGTACAAAAAGTATTCTCATTGCTTCATAATGTTATGGTTGAATCACTGATGGCAGATGGATTATTCTGACGATGCTTTTCATACTTTTCTGGACCTTGACACTGTTATTTATTTGGCAGTCTATGGGACAGTCACAAGCCTCCCTGTTTTCATCCAAAATATTTTAAATTGTGTTCCGAAGACAAACGAAGCTTCGTGGAGTAACCCTTTGAACTGCTACTAAAAGGTTGAAGGTCAAAATTACAGTTTCAATGCAGCTTCAAAGGGCTCTACACAATACCAGTCTTATCTAGCAAAATGATCTGTCATTTTCTAAAAAAAATTTTTAAAAAATGTATATGCTTTCTAAACAGAAATGCTTGCTCTGCATTGCTCTGCAATGCGTGTCCACGACTTCACATAATACGCAATCGCGCTGAAAAGGTCACGCGTGACGTAGACAGAAGTACCAACTCAGTGTTTACAAGTCGAACGTGCAAAGACTAAGTCTTGTTGTTTACAAAAAATCTGTGTTGTGTTCTCACACAAGTGTTTTTTGATAATGCATTGAGTTAGAGTTCAGTAATGCATCGAGTTTGAGCTGAAAGCATTCTGTCATGCCTGACCAAAGTATATGTTCGTTTACTGGGATCTGACTGGAACAGAGAGGTCAAGTAATAAGATACGGTAAGATGATGTTACTCGCTGCGTCAGTGTGATCCTTATCAAACGGAACATTTGGCGACAAGGATGGCTGATATCGCACTACCACCTTCTGCTCCTTTCCTTGATCTACCCGGCGAGCCTCCGATTCCCTGGACTCGCTGGTTACAGTCCTTTGAGACTTTCATCTTGGCAGTGGGGCTGACTGATGTGAGCACAGGCCACAAAAAAGCGATGTAACTGCACTGCTTGGGAGTCTCCTTTTTGTGCATGATGCTGATGCTGTGCGTGCATTCAGGGTACAGCTAACCACAGCCCCAGTGTTGGCTCACTTTGATATGTCCAGCCCCACCCGGGTGACCTGTGATGCATCGGCTACAGCTATAGGAGCAGTGCTGTCACAGACCCAGCAGGGCATTCAGAAGCCCATCGCCTTTGTGTCATGGGCCCTCAATCAGACGGAGCAGTGGTACTCAGTGGGGGAACATGAAGCATTAGCCTGCATCTGGACCTGCGAGAGGTGGCACTTGTATCTCTATGGCCACACCTTCACTCTAAGGACAGATCACCATGCCCTGACTGCACTACTTTCCACATCTGGGACAGGCCACTAAGGCTACACCACTGGTCCGACCATCTTCGCCAGTATAACTATGACCTGAAGTGACCTGAATGCTGGCAGCATTTTCCAGAATAAAGCAGGAGCTGTCCTGCTGGAATGACACCTGTGTGGCACGCGGTCTCTGCACAGTCATCCCCAGCACCCTACATGCACGCTAAAATTAGGCCCTAGCCCGGCCCTGGCCCGAGACACTCAGGCCCTAGCCCGGCCCGTGTCCGACAGCTTATCAGAATTACCGACCCGATTTTTTATTGCTCTTATAAAATAAAGAAAACAAACATGATGTGCTTTCTGCCGTCTGGTCTTGAACAGGAGCGCTTCACAAAAATTAACTGAAACTTGGCGAATACATGCCTCACAGACATGATAAATATATCTATAGACAGCTTTAAATTATTACTTAATGAAATAAAACATATCGAAAACAAAAATTCTTTCATTATAATCATAATCCGTATAGATGCATTTCTTAAAGGCGCGTCTAATGAGGAGATGGCGAGCACTGCATATGAGCACTGCCTCTGTCACCCGCCAGCACAGGAGGATGAAGCAGAAATTCGATTTCTCAGCACGGGTTAAGGTCCCTGACATAAAGGCCGCAGATTGGGTCAGGGTTTGCAGGCCCCACAGAGACAACAAGCTTGCTTCATATTGGTCTGCCCCTCTCCAAGTTACTCATCAGCTGGGACCAGCCACCTTCTTGCTCAGCAATGGCACACAGTGGCACGCAAGCCGCCTCCACAAAGTGCCGCCCCTGGCACATACAACAGGCGTCACACCTCAAGCCACACCCCCAGCTTGGCAGGACACACCAGTGCTTCAGCCGACACCACAGATAGCTCCTGCACAGGCTCCAGACATGCCTATCAACCTGCCAGCTGAGATGTGTGCCTGCCCATCACAGGCTACCCAGCCTCATCCCCTTGTTTCTCCACGGCCTGGGAAATTATCGCCCAGGGAACTTACAGGACTTTGTGTCAACATTGCATGTTTGAAACCCCATAGGAGGGGGGAAATGTTGTGTTCAGTGATGCATCAAGTTTGGTTGTGCTGAAAGCATTCTGTCATGCCTGACCAATGTATGTGTTCATCATTTACTGGGATCTGGAACAAAGAGGTTAAGTAAAAAGATATGATAAGTTGATGTTACTCACTGTGTCAGTGTGATCCTTATCAAATGCAACAATCTGAGTATGTGTCATTGAACATACAACAACTTTTGAATGGTCCTCCTTCTCCACATTTGTAAACACTGACTTAAAGTCGGTACTTTCGCCTACCTGAAGCATGACCTTTTCAACGTAATTACATATTATGTGAAGCCATGGACGCACATCGCAGAGCAATGCAATGCAAGCATTTCTGTTTATAAAGCATGACCAATTGTTTCGCTAGATATGACCATTATTCCTCATCTGGTATCATGCAGAGCCCTTGGAAGCTGCACTAAAACTATAATTTTGACCTTCAACCGTTTGATAGCCGTTGACGTCCACTATAAGGAGAATAATCCTGGAATGTTTTCATCAAAAACCTTAATTTCTTTTCAGCTGAAGAAAGAAAGATGTAAACATCTTGGATGACATGGGGGTGAGTAAATTATCAGGAAATTTTAACGTAAACGTGAACTAATCCTTTAAGCTAGAAAAAAACCTTAGTTACAATTGTAATCAGTGCTTGAAGTGGGGAAAAAAAGAAGTGCCGGTATACCAACACCCCCCCCCACACACACACACCCCAAAAGTGTTTTATAAAATAAATCAATACATAAATAAAATTTCATAATTCCTAATGTATGTATATAATTCCGAAAGAAAGAAAAAAAAAAGAATTGTCTAAAACATTTTTAATATAAATAAGCACCAGTTAAACTGCGATACCAAACAGGACCGCAGCGAGACGCCAAAAGACCACCAAACCTGTTGCCTTAACCTGACTGTACACTCTGTTATACGGATCCATTCAGAATAACTAAACCACTGACCAGCGCATAATCTAAAACACCTTCATCTGGCATTCATTACAAAACACTCGTGTTTTTAAGCCAAATACATGCTGAAAATAATAATTTAATGACCAAAAACGTAACGTCTCTTTCACTTTCTTACTTGTCTGTGATAGGTCGTTCTTCAGTCGAGTTTCGGTGACCTTCTCGGTACTATCTGGTGTTTAGTGTTACCGATCAATTTGCTGTCAGTTCCCCCCTCAGTTTTTTCATCTTACATAAATTTGTACAATACGTTGTGCCTCTCTGTGCTATTTGGTGGCTAGTGTTTTTTTTCCAAGCTGGTATACTGACAGTTCCAGTTTATCTTTTTATCCTATACAGATTCAGTGAAACACCTCATGCCCCTCGGTGCTATCTGCTGGCTAGTATTTTCATGTGCTGGTATAGTGACGGTCCCCCGCTTTTTATCACTTTTATATACAATTTCTGTGTAACACCTTGTGCTTCTTGGTGCTATCTGGAGGCACTTAAAAGGATTTTGCAAAAAACTTCTGTTATGGAATTTCCTTTATTTTGTTAATTTTGCATTGATTGCATTCATCTCATTAAAGTATCTTTTTAAACATACAATGATCAAGGTAGTTTATAGTCCATAGGGACATTGAGTTTTTTATGTAACTTGTGGATGTAACTGCTTTAGGTTGAAAAACAACATACTGTATAAGGGAAACTGTGTACCAGGGACGGGCAGTTTTGAGAGTAACCAGACATCTTTCATGTAATGTGGATGAGATGTGCAGGTGTTATGGGGTGATGTGCACTGAGCAACATGATTGGCTCAAAGGTCCTAATCTGTCCTTCAATGTATCTTTTTGCATACTATAAAAAGTGTGCTGTGAGTCTGTGTGTTATCTCTTTGCACACAGACTCAAGCTGTGTGTAAACCAGATCATTCTCTGCAGAAAATTAAAGCAATACAAAGACAAAACTCTGTTTGGTTTTTCATTCTCAGTCTCTACAAATTGTTATTGAATTAGAATTTCCATGACAAACTTGGCGACGAGTGACGGGATTCCACAGCTGATCGTCTGGGACCTGAGGATGTTAGTTGGCTGATCACCCTAAACCCACAAAGGTTTTAGCCCTAAACCCCAAAAGGCTTCAGGGAAGGGGGGACTAATGTCTGAGGGCTTGTGAACCTTCACTGCTGGTTTCTCAACGAATCAGAAAACGCATGCTACAAACAGTGAGACTAATTTTGAAATTCCAATAACCTTGAAAATTTACAAATTGGGATTTTAATTTGGCAAATTAAGATCTGGTATTCCCAGACTTTACTTGCCTAAAACCTCAATTGATGAAAGTCCAAGCCACCCCGTTTCACGAGTAAGAAATATGGGAAATAATTATGGAAGTCATACCCTGGGTTGAGAATCATGGTTTTCCAAAAAAGAAAAGGTACCTTTAGCATAACAGCCCCTCAACAGAGTAAAAGAGAGAGTAAAAGAGAGCTTGTGAAAACAAATTAAGAGAATATAAAAAGTGGAAAAACAAACAAAAAGACAAGTTTCAGAAACATAGGAATTTTTATTTTACTTTTTTAAATCAGAGGTGTGAAGCAGCAGAACGCTGAGAAATAAATTTCAGTGCCATTTAGGAATGAACTAAAAATTATAGTTCTGTAGCATGTGACGATAAAAGAAAAGAATTCTTCTCTTTATTCCCTTAGACAATTGCAGTGTGCCAAAGTGGACTTTGATCTGGACTCCTGGTTTCATCCCATCGACAAATGCCCAGCAGCACCAGATTCAGCCACCACCATTGCCTCCATCCTACAGAGCAACTGCATCTGAACCGCAGTCCTTGCCGCCTGACGAAAGACAAGCACACTTCTTCGAACTGCCGGCAACAACTTCGACAGCATCATCATCATCCAAACTGTCTGCTCTGCCACCAGTGAAGGTGTAAGAGCAGTAAAATACTCCTTGACTGGAGTCAGCACCATATCTAAAGCTCATGAGAGAGTGACACTGCAGCTGGAGGAAAGAGGAGCATGTTGAATCTTTCCCCATGATTCAAGTAGCTGGGCCGAACGGAACTGTGATGGTCTCTCGACCATGGAACAAGAAGGACTTAAAAGAGGCTATGACACACTTGCCTCACCCCAAAGACTCTGGTGAAAAGTTTGCAAAGGATTTGGACATGTTTTGTCAAGAATTTAGCCCCACCATGCAAGAACTGAAACGTTTGCTTATGCTCAAATTGGGGGCAACAGACTGGCACAAGATAAGACCACATTTCCCTACAGGCAATGCTCAAACGAAGAATGCAGACTGGAATCACGCCGACAACGAGGCATATCGCCAGGCAGTGGAAACACTGTGTCAACGGATCAAGACTGACTTTCCAGTTAGAGTGAACACCACCAAAGTCATGCGAAAGGGGCAGAGGACAAAGACTGTCTCAGATTGAGCCAGATGTTTGCTTTTACTGTGGGGACAGAGGGGATATTGGAAGATTAACTGTCCACATTTGATCAATTAAATGGCGGCTGGACCAGAGAAAGCTAAGGCAGACTGACAACAGAGACTTTCACAGCAGAAGCTGGAGAAGGAGGGGGGAGTCAGGAGCAAAGTCCACCAAGGCCACGCAGCACAAACAGATAAGTCTGAAACACACACATTTTCTCTAAAGCTCACTGCAATGAAGAAAGTATGCTTGCTCATGTTTATGCTCAGTGCAATGAAGAAAATATGCTTGCTTTTATACATGATCACATTAAAAGATTAGAAAAAGACAAATCTTCTCTCAACAGGAACATAGGGACATATAGTCATCTGAATGATTTATCATATAAACAAAAGCCACAGATTAGATTATGTGTTAAAGTAGTTGAAAGGGCTGACAACTCAGTAATTAGAATTGATGAAATAGATCCAATTCCAAAATTAAGTGGAAATTTAGTTTGGTCTACTACTGTATCTGGTTAAACTGTCAAAAAAAAATTCACTGTGCCATTGAGATGTGAGGATGAGAATGCCATGAACTTTAAGCATTGTTTTCTACTGTCAGAAAACTGCCTTCAAAATTCTTTAGAAAGAGATTTAATGTGAAACTGGGGAGAGCTCAGTGCCAAATTCAAACTTTAGCCACAATCCAACAATCGCAGTTGTATATTTACCAGTGGAAACTGAAAGATGATGAATTATGTGAAAAGCTTGTCAATGCTGCAAAAGGCAGTTTCACCTAATTCTGAATTATGCCATTCTCTGAATTACAATGCTCAGCACATGTATCATTTGAAAAAGATGAAATCTTTGAATAGACCTGAAATGTTTAATCTGGACAGAAGACAGATGCGCTGTTGCTGTTGATTTGAGAAATGAACAGCAAATGTTTTTTGATGTTGTTGATTCTCTTCCACATGTTGCGTTGTCCAGAAAGACATTGGTTTATTTGTAAAAATGTGTATTTTTCATGTGAATTGGATGGAGTCAGCAAAGGACAATGTTGAATACAATCCAATACTGTCTGCTTACCGAATATGTTTGCACGGGCCTGCTGTTAAAGCTGTACACACAGTCTGTGTGATTGATGACGCAATGACAACAACACAATCCTTTTATCTCAGAAGAGGAAGTAGAGACACCCAGCGCTAAAAGAAGTCCCTAAAATACTTTGGGCTTCCTCCAAATTTGACTTGGGGCTGGTTAAAAATTGTGAACAAGTTCAAGTCACTCCAAAGTCTGATTACAGACCCTGTAAACCTCAATATCCTCTAAAGAGAGAGGCTACTGAAGGTATAATGCAAGTTTTTGAATCATTAAGAGCAGCTGGGGTAATTGTGCACTGTGAAAATTCTCCTGTGCATACACCTATTTTCCCTGTTAAAAAGATAAAGAAACATGCGAACAAGACACTGTAAAACTTATAAAACATTTGGCTACTGAGGGTCGCAAAGCAAGTTTGTCAAAAATGCAGTTTGTAAAAAGGGAGGTGACTTTTAGGTCATCGCATCACTAAAAAAAAAAAATCCAAATCAAAAAAACCAAAACATGCAACTAAAAAAACACCAAAGCCTGTCACGCAAAAGTAACTAATGTCATTTTTGGGCATGTGTTCGTAATGTCGAACGTTCATTCCAAATTATGCGACTGAAGAATCAACCCTAAACGCTTTGGCTCACGGGAAGGGCTTGCAGCCACATGACAAACTGACCTGGATCCCAGAAGCAGAGAAAGCATTTAAGAATATATTACTGATAAAAACATAACCAACGTTGGGACTCCCAGACCTAGAGAGAAATTTTGTACAAACTGTTGATGAGAGAACGGGTTCATGACTTCTGTTCTGTTACAGGATCATGGGGGAGACCTGTGGCCTATTTTTCGAGTAAGCTCGTTCCGGTAGCAGCAGGCATGCCAAAATGCATGAGAGTTGTTGCATCTGCAGCTCAGGATGCTGTTTCTAAGATCCTGATTGAACAGTACTCTTAAACTACCATACTCCTCACACGCACGGTCTCTGTGATCCTGTTGGAACAGAAAACATCCCATTTGTCAACCAACAGATGGCTCAGGTACAATGCAATTCTATTTGAAATGCCAAACATCACAATTAAAAGATGCACAGTGTTAAATTCTGCTACACTGCTCCCTACGAAGCAGGATGGGGAAACAACACAACTGTTTTGCCACATTTGAACAGATCTGTACACCAAGACCAGATTTAAAAGAAACCCCCTTAGAAAATGCTGACTTAATTCTATTAATTGATGGTTAAGCATCTAAAGACCCAAATATTGGCAAAAACAGAGCAAATTAAGCTGAAACCACTGCATATGCAACAATAACATCTGGAGCGCTCCCCACACATTGCTCTGCGCAAGCGGCAAAATTAGTAGCATTGACGGAGGCTTGCAAAACTGCTAAAGGGCAAACAGTTAACATTTACACAGATTCTCATTACTATTTTGGGATTTGTCATGATTTTGGGGCATTGTGGAAACACAGGAAATTTATAAAGTCTGATGGTAAGACTGTTCTAAACCATAATAAAATAGCAACATTGTTAGAAGCAATTTTGCTACCAAAGTCAATTGCTATCTGCAAATGCGTCGCACATTCCAAAAGTGATGATTTTTTGTTTCTAGGAAACAATCATGCTGATACTGCAGCAAAGGACGCAGCTATGAGAACAGACCATGTCTGCCAAAACACTTTTTCCCACACTATGCAAAACTTGTACATTGCCTTAGATCACGTGAGTAAAGGGGAATGTTTCATTTGCTAAATTTAAATATTGGTTCACCAAGGGATTCTCTTCCTTGCGGACAAGCATTGTCAATAGTGTATGATCTGTGCAACAAGCAATGTGGGCAGAGGGCAAATGATGCCTCAAGCGGCACACCCACTTCCAAACCAGCCATTCAATCATATAATGTTTGAGTGACATTGGCACACCTTTTGCAAATTAAGTCATCACTCAGGTGGGACATTAAAGAACGTCTAAATTAAGTGTTGTGAGCAGACAGGACTGTCTTGGGTAAAAGCACTCCCCATTGTGTTAATGTATATGAGACTGAGAAAAAGAACAAAGTCTAACTTGAGTCCATTTGAAATTTGATTTGGCAGGCTAGCTTCCATTGGAGTATGACCAGAACCACGACCATTACCCTCTACAGCTTTGTGTAAAGATGACATGCTAAACTACTGTCCATAGTTGTCTCTTGTTCTCTCTCAGATATCTCAGCAGGTCAAGGACACTCTGCCCAAGCCAGCGGAAGGACTATTGCATGATATCAGGTCTTGCTGATAACACACATTGTGGTGAAAGTGGCAGAGAGAGCTACAAGGGTGCACACAAGTCACTGCAGGAAGGTTACAGCGCCACCATAGGGCTACAGCTCAGTAAAGTGATTGACCAGCTGCCCCGTGCCTAGGGGGACGTCTGGCTGACTGAGGTGAACAAACATACAGTGGTGTATGGGAGCTGAACAATGCAGCAACATCACTGTGTGGGAGTGATCTGAGGTCAGTATGGGCCAACAGATGATAGCGAGGGACTTGAGCTGTTAGGAAACATACCATCTGACCACTGCAGAGAAACTACACGACCAACTCGACAAGTGAAACATGTGCATGGGCTGTCTGCTTAACACTTTTACACACAGAGGCCTACCACAATGCCCATGTGCCTGACAACGAGGGTACCAGTGTGCTGGAAGACTGGTATTGGCTGTGTGAACCATCTGACAAGAGCCAAGAGAGAGAACGAAAAGAAAGTGTCCTCACTGAAAGACCAAGCAGAACAATCAAGTTTGGCAAGAGACAATTATGTTCCGAGAGAACACAGGCTGTGGAATGGAGCGGAGAAGTTCTTCCATGCTGTGATGATGGAAGGCGTCAAGGAGGAACTACGAGGATTGAAGCTGACTGCACTGCAAGACCGACTTATTCTGGACCAGCTCACTGCATCTCCTGGCGGGGGTGCGTGTACTTGTGGGAACTGTATTCAAAACATGACTAATGCAATTCACAGGTTGACAGCTAGAGAAGTAAATGCCAATGATGACTGAGGATGGAATTGGTTTAAGGGTTTATGGCAGAAAGCAGAATACATTGGGTTAATTGCTGTCTCAGCACTAGCCATGATTTTATTTTTGCTGTGTATTTGGCCTTGTGTAGTGGAAATGATTAGAAGAGCTGTAAATTCAAACATGAAATCTTCAGTAGTTCATCAGATGGTAATGTACAATGTCTTGTGTGAAAGTAAGTATAATGTGAGTGCTTCTAATGAAAATAAAGACAATGAGATGCTTAAATCTGACACCTGCAGCAGCTCTACAGAAGAAGAGTAGTAAGTAAGTAGTAAGTAAGCATTATTATTATTATTATTATTATTATTATTATTCTATGCTGTAGAATAAATAGGGTCTAAAGCAGGTCACTGTCTGTGTTAGGAAATGATGCAACACGAAGGAAAGATAAGAAAGTTTCTTCTGTTTGAATATCACACTAAGATTTTTACCTAATCAAATATAAGAGTTGTTTGTTTTCTTTATAGCTTTCTTATATGTTAAGAATGATTATGTTCCATAAAAAACTATGCAAATGCTTTTGTTCACCCTTATGAGAGTGATGGTGTTTTAAATCCTAATAAATTTACATGCTTAATGTAAACAATAGGGGTAATGTGTTTGAAAATTTTATCTACATTAATCAATATAAGTGATCAATAATGATCAAAAGGGAGGAGTGTTATGGAAATTTGTTATTTTGTTAAGTTTGCATTGATTGCATTCATCTCATTTAAGTATCTTTTTAAACATACAATGATCAAGGTAGTATATAGTCCATAGGGACATTGAGTTTTTTATGTAACTTGTGCATGTAACTGCTTTAGGTTGAAAAACAACATAAGGGGAAACTGTGTACCAGGGACAGGCAGTTTTGAGAGTAACCAGACATCTACCATGTAATGTGGATGAGATGTGCATGTGTTATGGGGTGATGTGCAATGAGCAACATGATTGGCTCAAAAGTCCTAATCTGTCCTTCATTTTACATACTATAAAAACTATAAAAAGTACTCAGTAAACACAGCAAACAAACACATCAATCACAGCATTCAGACTGCAAGCGCAGCTGTAGCCTGAGTGAACTGAAAAGACAGCTTATCTGATAGCGAAATTATCGTGAGGCATATGCTTCCTTTAAGTTTCCTCAGGGAGGGTGGTTTCAGAACAGAAAACACAAAGTGCTGTAAGAAAGTTTGCTTAACACACTATTATCTGTGTGTCTCTCTGGAACGCCTGTGTTCATGTTCTTATTATCAAACTAAGGAGCCAACTTCCATGTGGATATTATTGGTTTTCACAACAATAACATGATAAGAGACAATATAAACATTATAAACATGCTGACTCAAGTGTGTGTGTGTATGTTCTGTAATGTACTGTAATTGGCACGGTCTGCTTTATTTTTTCCATTTGAATGCTTCTGTTTTTATTAATAATGTTATATATATAAAAACAGCGGGGCAGCGCCTGCGTGCATTGTACATGAGGACCAGCACCCCTCTTCAGCTGCGAGTGGCTGGTTTCTTTCAGCGTGTCCTACATGAGGACCAGCACCCCTCTTCAGCTGCGAGTGGCTGGTTTCTTTCAGCGTGTCCGAGGAGGACATCGTCATCGATGACATCACCGCAGACGACTCTGTGTCCTTGGCAGCATCAGAAATGGAGGAATAGGGTGATTCCGGCAAGGAGCCTGAAGCAGGCCCTCCCCCTCAAGTGCCGAGGCCAAAGCCAGACACCGAGCTAATCCGCGTCCTCGCAAAGGCCGTGGAGGATCTAAGCCTCGAGTGGTCGGCTCCGGACGAGCCTCCCATGGCTTATTGGACGAATGGTTCCTACCCGAGACCCGCTAGCAATCCTCCCGCCAGCGCACAGCCCCGTTCTTGCCAACCGTCCATGACGAGCTCACCAAGACGTGGCGAGCCCCCTACACGGCACGGGTGAACCCCTCTACTGCAGCAGCTCTCACCGTCGTTGACGGCACTGACGAAAGGGGTTACACCAAACTTCGCCCCCCGGAGGAAGCGATCGCCTCACATATGTGCCCACCATCTGCCCTCAGCTTAAAGGGCCATGCAGCTAATCCATCTAAGCCCTGCAGGACCACCTCGGCTATCACCAACAGGGCTTATGCAGCAGCTGGACAGGCCAGTTCAGCGCTGCACACAATGGCGATCCTTCAGGTGTTTCAAGCCAAACTCCTCCATAGTATGGACGAGTCTGGCCAAGAGCAACAGGAGGCCTTTAAGGAGCTGTGCACAGCAACAGATCTCACTCTGTGCTACAAAGGCCACAGCGCAAGTGATTGGCAAGACCATGGCCAGCCTGGCACCTCGGCTGCGGGCCGCCAGAAGAGCCCCGCTGCTCAGCCTGCAAAGCCAGCGCAGCATCAGCCTCAGCGAAAAACGGAGCCTGGGCTGAAACTGCAATCCAGGCCGATGAAACACTTCCCCTTCCCGAAGCGTCAAGGTCCCCGCCCACGAGTTGTGCTGGACCCTGAGCTGCTGAAGCCGTCCTGAGGCACTAGAGAGGAAAAGGAGGGGTCTTTGGGAGGGCAGAGGTCGACCTATTCCCCAACAAATACAACAAAAATGGTCCAAAACGTGCAGCTGGTGGTCTGTATGCATTTCCTCCTATCGCCCTGATTCCCCAGATCATCAGGCGAGTCAAGGAAACCAAATGCTCCCTCCTCCTAGTAGCTCCGCTCTGGAAGAACCAGGCTTGGTTTCCGGAGCTGATGCAGCTGGTGACGAGGGCCTCGTGGCCTATCCCGTTGAGGAGGGACCTTCTCTCGCAGGCGAAAGGCATGATTTGGCATACCCACCCAGAGTTGTGGAGCCTTCATGTCTGGTGCCTCGACGGGAGTCTGACAGGCTCCCAGCGAGAGTAAGCAACACCATTCTTGAGGCAAGGGTGCCGTCCACAAGACGGCTCTATGGCCAGAAATGGTCAGTACTCACCAAATCCACACCCAAACAACAAGTGGAACCCATCTCAACAAACCACTCCCTCAATTTTCTGCAAGAGCTGCTGGATAAGGGGCGCACCCCATCCACACTCAAAGTATATGTGGCAGCCATCGCAGCAAATCACTCTCTCGAGGCCGGCCATTCAATAGGCAGAAACGACTTGGTCACCCTCAGACTGTGCCGTGTTGGGACTTATCCACTCTCCCATGTGACCTAAAAAAGACCCCATATGAAACGCTCAAATCGGCTGATTTGCAGCCCTTATCTGTCAGTCAGCGCTACACAAATGTGAACAAATCAGCAGAAAGGAAAAAGACTTACAAGCGCTGTCGGTCAGCGCTTCGTGTCTGGAGTTTGGGCTGAATGACTGCAAGGTCATTTTGAAACTGAGACACGGCTATGTTCCTAAAGTGTTCTCCACTCCCTTTAGAGCGCAGGTAATATCCTTATTGGTGCCCCCCGCTGCTGACGGCGAGCAGGGACCGAACGCTCTCTGCCCTGTGAGGGCTCTGAGAGTCTATGTGGAAAGTTCTAAACTGTTTAGGCAGTCTGAACAGCTGTTTGTTTGCTTTGGAGGCCGCCAGATGGGTCTGCCGGTTACTAAGCAAAGACAGTCTCGCTTGATTGTTGATGCAATAGCTCTGGCTTACGCATCAGAAGGACTAGAATGCCCTAATGGTGTGAGAGCCCACTCCACAAAGGGAATGGCCTCCTCATGGGCGTGGTCCAGTGGGATATCTATCAGTGAGATCTGTGCAGCCGCCGGCTGGTCGTCGCCATTCACTTTTGGCAGATTCTATAACTTAGACATCCCCGCCCTCCAGGTGCGGATTCTATCTGTTTGAACCTCCCATGTGGGTAGTAGTTTCTCATGCCCTCAGCTAAGCTCGGGGCGAGATAATGCCTAGGTCCCTTAGGGCCCTCAGACTCTGCCGTGTGGTCGCAGATCCATGGTCCTAATTGTTGCTTGTAGTACGGCGTAATTGGATTCATTCCCATACATAACGTGAGTGAACGTTTGAAAGGGAACGCTTCGATTACTTCCGTTCCCTGAGATAAGGGAACGAGCATTATGTCACTTACAAGCTGCATGAATCGATGATCGTCGCTTCAGTCGAATGATCTGATGTATGGCGCTACGGACGTGAACAAATCAGCAGAAAGGAAAAAGGAGTTTTCCCATACATACAAAAAAAATACACAATGCTACACAAATGTGAACAAATCAGCAGAAAGGAAAAAGGAGTTTTCCCATACATACATACATAATGCTCGTTCCCTTATCTCAGGGAACCGAGGTTACGTTAAGTAACCGAAGCATTTTTTTTTATGAGCACAAATATTTGAATACAATATTTTTGAAAATGCCCATTCCTACTTCAGTGCCATTTCAAACCTGTATCGAGTTTCTTTCTTACGTTGAGCACAAAATTTTGAAGACTGTGGGTAACTAGTTGACGGTAGCCATCGACTCCCATTGTATTTTTTTTTCATACTATGGAAGACAATGGCTACCGTCAAACTATTTGGTTCAAAATATCCCATTTTGTGTTCAACAGAAGAAAAAAAAACTCATGCAGGTTTGGAACAACAGGAGGGTGAGCAAATTTTCATTTTTGGGTGAACTATCACTTTAATTAGTATATTAAGATAAAAATATGATTTCTACTTTTAAATTGTGAATTTAACATTTTATCCAGTATATTAAGACATTTGACAGGAACATGAAAATGTACTGTATAGTATTGTCTAGATTTTTACAGAAACGAAACTCAGTTCAGCTAATAATCACCTTATGATTCATACTTCTGTTAGCAGTTTTGTTTGATGACATTCTGACATCAGTATTTTTTTCCACACACCAGCATGACAAACCAAAGTGAATGAAGTAGATGTCAAATTGTTATCATTCTTAGTTGCAGAAATGCAAAAGACTTACTCATATTTCATATTTTGCATGCCATATTTGCAACTCAAAAATATCAAGTGATGTCTAAAAGTGTTTTCAGACAGGTGTCTAAAAAATAGATGTTTAATCAATATAAATCATATTGCAGGCACATAGTGCATCTGATCACAGACTTTAATGGAAGTTTTCTGTTTATAAAGGTTAATATCTACATACTATAAAGGAAATCATGATTAGATTCCTACTTCTAGCTCTAAATTACTGGATTCTACTATGCAAACACTTCACATATGCTGACAGGAAAAATGTGGGTGAAAACTTCTCCCATGTTACATGTAACATGCTGGCTGCCGCCCACTCAACAACATTTCCATCCTCATAATGTGAACAACCACAATTCCAACTCAGTGTGCCAATATATTGCATTGTATTTTAAGAGTGCACATTACTATTGTATTACTACTACTACTACTACTAATACCATAGATAAACCATGAAATTCTTTATTTAAAAAAGAATAATTTTTATATATACATAAACAGTAAAATGGTTATAAAATTAAGGCAGATTAAGGTTTGGTCAAATCTGAATTTTACAGGTAGTTGAGACTAGTCATATATTGTAAATAAGAAATAAATTGCTGCAATTTAGAATTATGACATTAATAATACATATGATACATCTTCAAACTGACAGTATTTTTGAATATACACTCTCTGTCAGCAAATGAAAATGACATGATCCACTGTAGTGGCATAGAGCCAGAAAAGTGAAGAACAACAAAAGAAGCTAAAATAAAGAGATGAGAATCTTTGAACGCATCTATAATCTTGGATCCAAACGAAATGTGGCTGTTGCCCTTTCTAGGGTGAACTCATCTGCAAAGTAAACAAGAAAAAAAAATTGTCATGTCAGTTTCTGGACACTGACCATGTTAACTCAAGTCAGATGTTCTTGCTTTTAATAAAATATAATATGCTCTTTGGATTATTCTCAAATCATGATGGACGATCATCACATGACAGCATCATAGCAAGCTTTAAAATATGTTAAAAATGTTACTTACAGCGCTTTCAAACTCAAAGGGACTGAGGTGCTGGGTGATAATTTCAAACATTCCAGGAGACATGGGGGGTTCAGGAGAGGAACATGCATTTTGGACTGGACCACTGAGAATTGAGGACATTGAAGAGAGATTTTTTTTTTTTAGTTCACAATCAGTTCATACAGTCATGCAACACAGGGAAGAAACAAATTACAAAATTAAATCTTGTTGTGAAAGGAATTAAAATACTCACTTCCGATGGGAAATCGGAACTAACTGTGTCTGAATGTAAGGGCAAACTGTGAAAGACAAAAAACAACAACAACAAAGCATTTTAGCATATGATATTTATAATTCTGCAACCCCCCCCCCAAAAAAAAAATAATAAAATAAAATAAAATAAATAAATAAAAAGTATGGCCTGAAACTCTAAAAAAAAATAATAATAATAATAATAATAATGATCATCAATGAAAAGAGGTGCTTAACCTTAAGAAATTTTGTATTGTTAATATAGATACATTCATTTTTTTTGAATAAGTTTGGCAACATGATGGTTGAGCATGACGAATAGAGTGAACAATACAATACATTTAAAAACTGAGATAATGGGAAATGACGATGTACATGCCTTCCTGCCATTTCTTGGGTGTCAATTTGAATTTTTTTTGTAATGGACAAAAAGTAACAGGTGTGTAAACAACATATGGGGCACAGCTAAAATATTAAAAATCAGATACATTTATAGACATCTAACCTTTGTTTTGCTGGCTGTTATAATGTTTCCCAAAAGCCTCATCCTTCGGGATGTCAGGATAAAGGAACTTCAGAGGATTCTCTGGGACAACACCATCTGCAATGACTTTATAGTCCCGTATTATATCAGCAATGGGCAAGGCGTTGAGACGGTTTTTCGTGTACGGCTCTACAGAGATGAACTTTGGGTCTCCTGTAGGTAGAATACATGTGCTTAAGATTATTTAGTAACATATTTACTACAATAAAGACAAATGAAAAAAATGCACTGAGCACCAAAACAGCCAGGCATAAGAACATATTTTTTCCTCAGGCATTATTCAATCTGAACAATTAAACTCTCCAATGCACACTGAAAATAAGGAAACAAAAAAATGTTTTCTATAAAAGGATAAACGGCACCTGCTAAATTTTGGAACATCTCCAGGGTGGAATTTCCCTCAGCAAATACAAGACATTGTATGGTCTTGCCAAGTGTGGAAATTACAGTAATTGCTTAACCTGGGAAGAGTTCCTTAACTTTAAAACCTTTAACATGTGTGTGCTTTCAGAATATTTCAACCATTGACTGGATAGAAGAACTTGTTAGGATTCTTATGTTGTTATCTTTGTTTTACAATTGGACACCTGTAACATAATGTCTCCAACATTACAGACTGTACTGGGAATATTATTCTTAAAGGAATAGTTCACCCAGAAAATATTCCCACCCTCAAGCCATCCAAGATGTAGATGAGTTTGTTTCTTCATTGGAACAGATTTGAAGAAACTTAGCATTAATTTCTGCAGTGAATTGGTGCCGTAAGAATGAGAGTCCATAAAGCTGATAAAAACATCACAATAATCCAAAAGTTAGCCACACAACTCCAGTCCATTAATTAATGTTTTATGAAGTGAAAAGCTGCATGTTTGTTGCATGAAACAAATCTATCATTAAGATGCTGCTTCCCACTTAAATATGACTCCTCTATCCATAATAAAGTGAAGTGAAAATTGAAAGTGAAAAAAATAAATAATAATGCTTCCTCCAGTGAAAATAAGTCATCTTGTACAAGTGAAAAAAGCCAAAAAGAGTTCTAAACAACTATGTCAGTGAAAAACAACAGGGACTTTACAGACTGACAACAGACAGACTTTCATACTGGAGGATGTGTTATTAAGGATTATGGACTTGTATTTTGACCAGAAGCAACGGTTTGACGTTAAAACTGTCTTGATGAATTTATTAATAAAATTAAAATAAGTATTTATGTCTAAAAACATTTATAAGCCTTTTTCCATAGAGCTATATAAGAATCTAGTGACTAAACCATGGAATTTCAAATGATTTTTTTCTCCCACCAGATGTCACTAATCTGCCTTCAAAAATTGGATTTTAAGGCATTGTCTCCATTTTATCACGAAATACTTCCATAATTAATAAGTAATATAAAATATTATTTTTTTTTGTATTATTTCTATGAGAATTTGTTTTTTTTATCATAATTATTGCATAAATATTAATTAATGTAAATTAAATTCTCTCAAAATATGAAATAAAAAAGAAAAAAATATTATTGAAGCAAAATATATTACATTGATTTTACTGAAAATTAAAAAAAAAAAGTTACATTTCAGGTGTTCGGTCACTTTCGACCGTGAACAACACAAGTGTGACCCTCAAATGAACAATACCAGAGGGTTAAAACATGTAGATTTTCACTTCACAAGACATTAATTCACTGGACTGGAGCTGTGTGGATTACTGGGATGTTTTTATCAGCTGCTTGGACTCTCATTCTGACGGCACCCGTTTGCTGAAAAGGATCCATTGGTGAGAAAGTAGTGCTAAATTTCTCCAAATCTGTTCTGATGGAAAATAAACATATCTACATACAGTACTGGACAGCCTAAGGGTGAGTATATTTTCAGCAAATTTTCATTTTTTTGGTGAACTATTCCTTTAAAACCTGATAACATATAGAAGACAAACCATTTTCATCCTGCTCAACCCAGGTGAAGGTGATTCCTCCAAGGTGACTTTCACTAAAGCGTAGCAGGAATGTCCCTGGCTCCTTTTCCTTCAGCAAGGCGCGCTCCATCTCTTTACTCACAAATCCCATTATGTAACTGAGAACCAAAAAATAGCAGAATCCATTGAGAAGCAGAAAGCAGATCAAGAGAAATCTCAATTATAAATATACTGATAAATATACTGATAAAACTCTGATAAAACACCTAATAAAAATAGACTACATGCTTTTTTATTACATGCTTATCAGAATAACAGAGCTAATATTTTATTATTTATATTTATCATGCATCTGAATGCCATGACAAGGCCACTGACCCATCAATCCAAACAGGAAGTAAATGTTTCTTAATAAGGTCCAGGATCGAGTCCAGCCACAGCCAAAAACTAAATGACTTGCCAGGAATGTTTTCCTGACAGCAACAGAAAAAAAAAAACATATTGGATTTAAACTGTTACAGTTCAAGTATAGCAAGAGCATATAATATTTATTCAGTTTTACCTTCCAGAACTTGGACCAAGAAACCTGGCAGTCATTATAAGAAGCATGTTGACCCAGAAACAATTAGAAAACATTGTTTAGCTGGAGGCCAAATATGTTCACAAAAACTGTGCTTTCTACATGTCTATGAAACAACATTAGAGAAAATCAAACATACAGTGTAATGCAGCAGACAATCATAGAAATATTCTTTAATGTCACATAAGCCAACAAGTGTATAGAAAACATACCCAGGAGTTTATCTCCCAGCATGTTAAGCTGCTCCTTGTTGAGTCCTCGGCCTGCAAAACTTGAGAACTGCCAGCTAAGTACCTCTGAGAGTTGACTCCAACTTGCCCGCAAAGGGTTACTGAAGAATCCAAGGTTCTAAACATATCAGAGAAGTGCAAATAATACTGTATGACAAGCTTGCCACCTCTAGTTATTTTAGTCATATAATACATGAGGAGATCTGTAGGGTTCACACCGAGTGATTGAACGAGGTATTGCAGTCCAAATTCAAAATATTGGAGAGGGTTTTTCACCCACCCCCTCCTCCTTAGACTTGACACACACGCAGGTTGCCAGATTGACCACACAAACAGGAACGAGCGCACTTGACGATTAATAAAATGAAATACGCTGTGTTTTCCGCCAGCTGGCAACCCGGTGTGCTAAAATTACAATTGGGCAAACTGGCAGTGGGCAGGTTTCACAAACCAAAATAAAGATTGACATTCTGGCCCGGACGCACAATTTCAAAGGAGAACAACTGACTGTAGCATTGTTTTTCAGATAAGCAAGTATGTTAACTTAGTATGTTTCTTAAATATCTGCAAACATATTATGATATTTGTATGCTTTAGTAGTGTCAAAATCTTACATACAGCACCTTTAAGCATGTTTCTACCAAGTGCTGCAAACTATAAACAAGATACTATAAGCTAGACATCCATTCTTTGCATCTGCGTCTGAAGCTCACCTTGGGGTCGTCAGTTAGAAGGTTGTACCACATGACGGAGGCCCAGCCCCCTGGGAGCTGACTGACATTTGAGATGACCACCAGGGGCAGGGAGCAAGTCTGCACAGAAACGGTAATGATCAGTAATTTAAAGCTGCATTGAAAATCATCTGTAATGTTTATATATATACACACACACACACACACACACATTACAGACAAAAATATTTATGAATTTTCAATGAAGCTTTAAATTTGCTTTTGATTATATATGGTCACATATGGCAATTAGTATACAGTATTTGAGATATATATCAAACAATAAAACTTACCTCAAGATCTATATCCAGGCCCTGTAACATCAGCATGGCCTCAAAATTAAGAGAGTGTAACTCCTCTGTTACTGACAGGGGACCCTGCAATAGAGAGACACATTCTGATCACATGTAAATGCCAAATCAAGCATATACTGTGTGAGGCTGCCCTCTGTTGGCAAGATGATGTATTCCACACTGACATGGCAACATACAACATGGCAAAAATACTATCACGTAAACAGGCTCAAGCCATGATGGAGGCCTTTTAAAATTTAAAGATGGGCCACTAGAGGAGATACACCTGTAAAGTAAGCAGCAGATATTAGAAATAATACAGTCTTACCTCATTTCCTTTTCCTCCAGTAGGACACTTTCTCTCTTTCAGCTGCTGCAAAACACAACGATTTCATAAAATAGCTTCCCTCTCTTTAAGGGATAGTTCACCAAAGAATGAAAATGTTTTTTACTCACCCTCATGTTCATTTTCACACAGCTTATTCTAACAACAGTTTATAGTTCTCACACACAAACACACACACACACACACACACACACACACACACACACACACACACACACACACACACACACACAATACTAAAATATTCCAAGTCTTCTGACATTAAATAACTTTATGTGAGATAAAGAGTTAAAAAAGTACAAAAAAAAAAAAAAAGTTTTTCACTTTTTGGAGTCATGGTCACTACCAACTGTCCTTGTATTGGAAAAAATCTTTACATTTTTTCCTTTCATGTTCCATGGAAAAATAACAGAATGTGGGTTTGGAGCAACATGAGGGTGAGTAAATAATGACTAATTAATTTTCCTACAGTGGGAGAGCTCTTTTAAATATATTTAACACCAAAGCCTTAGCAACAGTATTGGTCTTGATTCATGTGCTAGAATTCAGAGTGAAGTACCAGATGCCTGAATTCTACAGAAAGACATCCAGTAGACTCCTCAACGTCCATCACTTTGGTGTTGTGGGTGAGGATGAAGAACTGTCTGTTCCTACAAGGAAATATCAGCAATGTTAGTTTTGATATTTCCTGTTTAGTCACAACTTCCACTGTACTGTAAATTACAGTAACCTGCTATGTTGAATAGAATTTAGCACGTAAAACACTGCTGTCCCCCTCCCCCACACACTTAGCTGAAAAACTCATATTGAGATTTGGCCTAAATAAACAACAGGAAGTTGGTTCTTCTGTTTGAGGTTGAGTGCACTCACACTTTGCCTGGTGGAAGGTCTCTGCACACACAAAAATAGAAAAGAGTAGAAAAACACGGTCATGTTGGGCTTAATGCACCTGTGACACTAACATTGCTCACATGGCTTGTGAACAGTGAAAACAAAAGTTTGCATATAAATGTGAGAATGATATTAATTATTATAGCCATAATCATAGTTGGGTCATTCCTACTGTGCAATGCTTTCATGTCCCTATCATGAATGCCATAATACATGGAAGATGGAATTCATATTAGAGATTATTATTTTAGGAAAATAATTTTCAATAATTTTACTACTGTTAATTAAGATTGAATGCATATTGCATTGATGTCTAAGAAATATTACAGTTGTTTGTTTATTTATTTATTTATTTATTTATAATAATCAAAATGAGGTAAACAAAGCATATTGTTGTAGGAATATTGTTTTGGTACTAATCAGTTTGTAGATTTTTACAGATTTTCCCTGTAATATCACTTAATTGGTCTCAACATAGATTCAATATAGCTTCATCAACAACTGAGTCAAAACTTGGACTCAATATTATTTAACGAAAATAAGACAACAACAAGATATATAATAAATTGAAATTACATTATCTTCCAGGAAGTGACATCATGTGTGGTAGGAAAACAACAGCACAACATCAGTAAATATTAAGATGAATATTAGGTGGTGTATTGTGGCTTTAGTTTGTTTATCTTTGTCTAATAATAATAATAATAATAATAATCTGTATAATATCTAGACATTACATTTTTTTTTTTAAATATCAGTATTAACTTATCTTTTTTCATCTTGTTATGATACACACATTTAAAAATTTGTCATTTTGTAAGTAAAGAAGTTATAATTAATGTTTTAACAATCAGATCATACTTCTTTAAGTCTGCTTTTTTACATCACAAGCATATTTCTTTTTAATAAGTTAATAAGTTTATGTATTGCACACTATTGTAACTATTGCAAATGTATTGCATAACAAGAATGACCCAGGTTATAAAGATGAAACGTAGACATAACTCAGGGAACATACTTATCAAATGTTGTCTTGACTTTGAGTTGATAATCCACCTCAGGTAACTTGACCAGTAATCTGAAAAGAAAAAGTGAAATTAAATGGGCAATATTTGTGTTCGACTAAAGGCAGTCAACTCCTTGTGAAATCAGAGTTGTTTACATGAAGAGTTTGGTGGAGGCTGTGGTTCATACCTGACCTTGGTGGTAAACTGCACCTGTGTTTTGATGATTAGAGGTTTCTGGGGATGTGTAGGCATGCAGGGCTGCTTCTCCACCACAAATGAGCTGCAAACATGACCAAGACAGATTATCCAGGTTTCCTGGTCACCCAGCACAGCCTTTATATTGTGTTGCATTCTTTGAGTTTCATGTATTTACGGCACTTAAAGCCACACAAAGTGAACTGTTGTGCCTTTATTGTTCACAAACCACATGAAATCCCTAAATGTTACCTTTTAATGAGATGATAGATGAGGTATTTGACTTGCTCCTCCATCTGAGGTCTCTGGAGAGGGATTGGATCACTCTCGTAAGTGACTTTCAGGATCAGCTCACCCAGTTTGTCTAGCTGTCTTTTAATCTGGAAAAGACTCTGGGCTGTCAGGGTAAACCTATAAAAGTGATTTCACACAAAAATTAGGCTTGATTCAAATTCAAATCAAACAAGACCAATCCCTCACAATAACAATACCCTTGCAACCTCAAAATCAGACAGGAGATCCTAGCAACTGCCTAGCAACCATTCAGAAAGCATTAGCAACAACCTAGAACGACCTACACCCTTCAAAGCTTTGGGGTCGGTAACATTTTTAAAATGTTTTTGAAAGAAGTCTTTTATGCTCACCAGGTCTGCATTTATTTGTCCAAAAATACAGTAATATAAAATAGTAATATTGTGAAATATTATTACAGTTCCGTTTTCTATTTTGATATATTTTTAAATTGTTCCATTACTCCAGTCTTCAGTGTCACATGATCCTTCAGAAATCATTCTAAGATTTGGTGCTCAAGAAAAATGTATTGTTTCAATGTTGAAAGCTATTTTTACATTTGTTAGGATTCTCTGATGAATCTCAGATGGAGTTTTTACTGTCACTTTAGAACAATTTAATGTATCATTGCTGAATAAAAGTATTAATTTCTTTAAAAAAAATCAAACTGGCCCCACACTTTTTAACAGTAGTGTACATCACACATTTTTTCCTGCTTCTTGTCTTTGCTGTGAGCATTGTGACAGTCTTATTAGTATGACAACATTTAAAACAATAATCTATATTAAACAGCATTACTTAAATTGTATATATTTTTATTTTTATTCTATTTCTTTATGTTATGAATGGTTATACCAGTTCTGGAGCTGGTCCAGTCCTATCAGAACCGGTCCTCCGATGCAGGCGATCTGTTGCCTCCGTTTCCATTCCTTAAGCTCAGGGTTGAGCTGGGAGGAAATCAGGGCATCAATTTCCTTTATAACATCTGCAATCTTTGACAAAATCTCCTGCAAAGGTAAAACAAAGTGCAAACATAGTGGTTAACAATGACCTGCCGACAACAACATATATAGTGGCACCACACACCTGAGCAAAATGTACCAAAGATGTGTGAAAACCACTCAAAGCCACTCGTCTGAGGCAGGAAGTTCCCAGGGTAGTTCAAAAAATATAATAAAATCTAAGTAAACAAAACCTTTTACAAACAAGAAGAAAAGGAAATGGTTGTGAAGCACAACTATTAAAAAAAAGAGTTCTGTCAGAGTAAAGATACACTTGCCTTTCTTTTGAAATCCAGGCGATTCAGTATTTCCTGAAGTGTAGTGACTTCTTGCTTCATGGACAAAGAATTTCTCTCAACTGGATCTACAGGATATCAGAGGAAGATGTATCTTTATATCAAAAACCCTCTTTTATATGTCCATATTAAATTATTTGCTTTATTATGTCGTAAAGACGATAGGAGGGTGACATTTTTGCCGGATGTTAAAGGCTCACCTCGAAGTTGGAGTGTTTTGTAGCGAAAGTCAAAATCGTCCTGCATGTCCTCAAGATACTTCACAGCCTGGTCCAGCATCTGAAAAAAAGCATGTCGAAATAATGACACACTGGATTTTTTCATATATCTAAACCCCCAAAGCTGTGATAACGGAAAGCAATACTGTAGGTAAATTACCTGAACGCTGCTTCTTATGATTGCCACTTTGTTGTCAAGAACTTTCTGCTTCTCCAAGGCAGCTGAGCTTTGCATTGACTTCTCCAGTGGCCCCTGCCATTAATAAAATGGAAACATGGAAAACAGAAGATTTAAATGTAAAGTAAATGTATACATCCTAAGCATCACAACATGAAATAAATCAAATATGTATTGTTCTAGGTCACAAATAGAGTAAGTGCATTTGTAATATTGGCCATGTTAACTAGGTCAGACTGAAGCACCTTTTGGATCCCACACTGGTATACTGTAATATGTAAGTATGCTGCAAATCTCTGAAGCTTGGTTAACAACATGGTTGCATGGGGTATATGTGGTTTTTGCATGCTGTTTGTCTTGGCAGTACCTGTTCCTCCATGCTGGCTGTAGATAAGATGCGTCTTTCTTCCCTCAGGCAGTTACAGATGACAGTGGCCATGTGCAGAGGATTCGCCTTGTATTTTCCCTGAAAGAGTTACGCAACAGCAATTACTGACTGACGTGAGACCAGCAATATCTAGTCACACCTCAAAGTACACTGGTGAAAATAAATGAATATCTGTTCAGCTTGAAGGTTGTTTTGCAATATGGGTGAAAAGAAGGGGAATCTAACTCCAAGTAAGGAAAAGGAGTGGAATTGGTATCCAATGAGGTTTACTGCAAAGGTTTGCAATCAATAGAACTTTGAAAATTTAAGATCTTTGAACTTAGAATTTAGAACTTTGAAAATAAGATCTACAGCATAATTTGCTAATGTGAATGTTTTATCTTACACTCCTTGTCTGTATGCTTATTGTTTCATTATATATATATATATATATATATATATATATATATATATATATATATATATATATATATATATATATATATATATATATAAACACATGTATTATGTATACACACAGTGAAAATACCTGGAAATTAGAAATTTGCCTGACAAGTAAAAACTCATCACCATTTACAGGAAACATGCTTCACGAGGAATGTGGCATTACAAGGAGTGAAGTAACCTTGTAAAGTGAAAGTTCAAACAAATATTATATATACTATTGACGTAAATGAAACACTTTATGGTTAAAATCTCACGCATTAAGTTTTGTAGATCTGTTTTGTTTTCACAAAGGATTAGTTCATGCAAACCTTAAAATGTAGCAAAAAAACTTAAAGTTTGATGTCAATGACATTTATTCACAAAGTGCAAAAACAATGACGTTTTATGTTATAATTAATGTCCAACCTGATGCAACATGTCTAAATGCCCCATGTTTGATTTGAAATCATATAACGATCATACAAATATGATTTGAAAGTATATAATCATGCATTTGGGTTTTAGGAGAGTGCACTATCATTTTTGAGTGCACAGAGATCGAGGTTTTGATATTCCTTCAGGAGTTTATGACATTTGTTAGAAGTTACAGAAAACAACAATCATCTGTTAAGTTCATTTGAACTTTAATGTTAGACAAAACAATATTGTGGGCGGTTCGTCTAAGCGTTTATTTTTTTTCATGCAATATTGACTGATATTTCCAGAGGCTTTTCAGAACAAAATAAATGATTCAAGAACGAAAATAATTGTTTTGCAGCTGTCCTAAATACAGTCAATGTGAAAAATAAAAAAATGGTTTCCCCCATGCTGTGCTCTGTCATTTTGTTTTTTTGTGGGTGGCATACAACACCAGCTACAGACAGATGTATTTTTTTTAAACAAGCGAAACCCCTGACATTTGATTCTTCTGTGGAAGTTTTTTTTTTTTTCTCACATTGATCTAGTGAGAAATCCCCACAGCACCTACTCATGAAAATAATGCATAAATAAAAGAAATGTGTTCAGCAGTCTGAAACTACATCGAGAGTTTTGCGAGTCAGTGAATTTAGATTCTTCGACATCCTGGATTCGTATTTTCTTGTTGTCCACCTACTATAGAAACATTTTCGAGACTGTAGGAATGCACACTACTGTAACTACAGATCAAAATGGTATGTTACAATAGTGTACATGGCAGCCATTGCTTATAGACTGCTGATAAATATTCTTACTTACTAAATGTGGTAAACTATATTTGAGGTAAGTGAACTAAATATAGGTTAGGACTGTTTCCACTGAAGTCATTGATAAGTTAGCAAAACCACACCTGAGTACACAAGCTTCCGTTGACAACTGAATACGCACTTAAAATAATTGACATTGTTGTCACAGAGTTATGAATCACAACAGAGATTCTATGTAATTAGCTTGTTGACTATTACTAGTTGACTGGTAAATCTCAAAACTGACTATTAGATAATTTCCTGATAACTGATCATAGAAAATAAGAGCATGCATTTGTTGAATAAATAGTCACAGGTTTGTTCACAAGTTGTTCACTTTCCTCTCACTTCTTGTTTCAGAGAGTGTGTAAATATAGGCATGGAGGCATCACTAAATGAAACTATGCTTCTGATAGGCAACATTCATTCAGTGTGCGAGAAAAATGTTTTCATAACTACACTGAAAGAATTTGGTGTAGAAACCATTTTCACTCAGAAATTGCTAGCAAAATTCACAATTAATTATGGCAAGTGACACACTGAATTAAACATGAAATATTGACGTATAAAGTCTGAAATAGTATTTTCTTGTAAAATGTACTCCAGTAATCTTTGCTGCTGAAACATCATTTTTTACAATGTGGATATGGCACTCACGCACCACACATGTGTAAGTAACAGGAGGGCAGTGTGTGTCTGTTACCTGTATTTGATGAAATATTCTCTTTAGGTTGTGTCTGTGAAGAAAGTTCTGCTCCTGAGAACACTGCCTCTCCAGTTGAATGAGGAAGTTATTGAAGAGTACAGTAGCCATAGATTCATGGTTTGAAGCTGTTTCCCTGAGGTGATAAAGACAAAAATGCTTCAGAAAGATGCATTCCCTTACGCATTGGAGTTGCGTTACAAATGCATAATTCATATTATGAACTACAGAATATTTTAGGGTGGTTGTTTTGTGTTTTCATCAAGCCGGAAATTCGAAATGCGATTTAATAAACATTGAAAATACAAATTCTGAGCCACGTACCAGTCCTGGGTTTCAATCCAGTTGGCCAGCACCTGCCTCAGCTCCATTGGAAAGTTGTCATCATAAAAATAGTCCACCTGTTCAAGGAACTTAATATCCAGTTGCTGGATTTGTTTCCATTGACTCATAGTGGCACTGGGATGAAAAATGCAATGTTCAAAATGCAATTAATAAAAATGTTCTGCAATATATCAAATACGTGAAAACTATACTGTAGATATAGCAATAACAATAACAATGTTTTGACAACAATAGTGTAACCAAGAAACAAGCTACAGGGTGAAACCACTATCAAACATGACCATCATCATCTTGAGGTGACAGGAGAGGTTGTAAGACTCTTTGTAAAATGATATTGAGATTTACATGACAAAAAGAATAAAACTAGTACATTTCAGAGCTGGTTTATGAATTGATTTGTCATCATGTGATTTATTTCTGCATGAAAGAAAACTACAATATCTACTAATAATTCTAGAAACATAATAGATTATTATACAGTAGTAGCCTGTGTTTATATATTTGCTGTTCCTGTTTTATTCGCTGTTATAAATTAAATGATTTCCTATATGTTGTTTACTACATGTTAAATGTTAAATTAAGTGTAGAGCAACAGGGTTCACTTCTAAGGGAATGCATGAACTGAACTGACCTTGAATGCAGTGTGTGTATTCTAACATGATTGTGAACTTCATTGTGAAATAAGATCACCACAATAAATTCATTCAAAAAATGTAAAACCTCTGTTTTTATGTCTGATATGTCTACAAACTATTTTAATGCGTATTAGACACATATGGGAGTATTATATTAAAGTTTGAGACAGTGTAAAAAAAAAAAGACAATGTGTTACAAAGTTCCCCAATCTCCCCTACAGTAGCTTTCATATAAACATCATAAATATTACAACTCTCCATATACGGTTTAGAAATCACATTTTAACAAACAACTCGAATACAAATGCCAATGCATTCATTTGTAAAAATTGCTTAAAACCGAAACTAAGGTCCAAAGATTTACCTGCTGCTCTTACGAGAATGACACTCCCGAGAAGTTCACACAATGCACCTGCTAAACCTGATGCTTTGAGTTCCTCAAGAGCCTTGCGCTCAGACTACAGACCCTACCGGCGAGAGGCGCTTCAAATGCTCCTAGAAGTCTGGAGGTGCGTGTACGGTCCCGCTTCCTCTCATGAATGAAGTCCTTTCGGGCATGAATGTCAACTTGTCTTATCCAGCGATCACGACTGAACGGGTAAACAGGTGGGTTCTTCAAGGAAATGTTGAGTACTTCGAGAACACGGAAACGTCGTTGCAGAAAAAAAAACTACAAGGGAAACTCCCCTATATGATCTCAAGCGTGTTCACAGGGTATTTTATATTGACAGTCTGACTCACATCTCCAGAATGGCGCATGCATTTCATTAAACTTATGAACTCACCACTCACTGCATTTATAGCATTAAAAGAAAGGTGTTACACATACTGATAATACAGATGACACAACACCGTCTAACACCTGAGCTGTGCTCTTTGATAGCAATCTTTCAAAGATTTTTCCGTCTTAAAATATATCTAAATTACGACCTATGCTCTCAGAGTCAAATGCAGAAACGTTAATTTATGCGTTCATGACCTCGAGGTCGATTCCTTTTCCTATTCTTTTTCCTATTAGTTTTGCAGTATAATTACCTATGGAATGCCTGATGGACTGGAGACCAGCTTTACAATCTTGAATAAATAAATACACAAATAAATGTAAAAAAGAAAAAAAATAATAAAATATATATATAAATAAATATACGTAGAAAAGCAAAAAAAACGAAAAGAAATAATTATTTATACATTTATTTCCTTATTTATGTATATATTTATTTTTTTCCATATTTATTTATTTCTTCTTTTATTTATTTATACATTTATTTATTTGTACATTTATTTATTTTTACATTTATTTATTTCTACATTTATGTTTTTCTACATTTATTTATTTCTTCATTTATTTCTTCCTACATTTTCTTCCTGCGTAGGGTAATGAGGAGGGCGTGGTTTGCCTCAGACATAGCAATCGAGCTCAGAGTAAGCGAAGGCGAAGGGTTGAGGCCACAGTGACACCCTGTGGCGAAATACAATAAGTATCACTGACGTTGATACGGTCTGTGACTGCGAGGTATATGGTTAAAAAATCTTACTGTGTGACATGGATATGCTCGTCTTTATTCCGGACATGGTCGTAGAACATCGTTTGGTCTGGATTTGTAAAATGACCTGGGCTAACAAACATGAAACAGGGACTCTGAAACGGAAGCGCTTTATTTTTTCCATTTTTCGGTCAAACCTCACGGAAAGGAAGCAGGGCACATAGGCTACAGTGAAGTCAACGCAAGCATATTGACCAATGCTTTTGAAACGAGACCATTGCATTTGAATGTAGCCTAATTTCCAAAAACAATACTGACATCAACAGCCTTATTAAATGTATGAACGTCACGTTAATCCACATCGATAAATTCAGTTAGAGGATAAGACTGTAGCCTATAGGGCAGTTAGCCTACCACTAAAATCCAACCAGATCTTCATCAGAGCCATCAATACAGAAGAGATCTTAATGCATTTACACAGCAATTAGCCTACAAGTGCATACAAATATTATGAAGTGTCTTACGCCTACAATTTTGAAGACATAAATATGACATGATGGAATCAATGAAGTGATAGCCTACGTTTAATATGAAACTAAAACAGACACCACCAGGTGGCAGAAAGTCACTGTCTTAATGAGTGAGTTCAATCCACTCGTTTGATACACCGAATCAAAAAACAAACTCGACGTGTTGAAGCGATTTGTTTCTGATCATTTATATTTAGGCCTATGCGTTATCTAAATAATTATAATAGACTAATAATAATAATAATAATAATAATAATAATAATAATAATAATAATAATAAATAAATAAATAAATGACCAAATGCTCAAAAAGTTGGCAGAGAGGGGTCATGTTCGGGGGGGAACAACATAATTGTTGATAGGCTATATTTTTCGGGGCCATGGGTTTAATGCGCAAACCTGCGTGACCATATAGCAACTATTCAGAAATGGAAATAACGAATGCATTAATTTTTTTTTTTTTTGAATTTAAGAAAAGTCGATTGAATATTTACAGGTTTTATCTCGTTATTATTTTCAGAATAGTAACGTCTTTGTAACCAACCACAGTGACTCAAAAATCTCTATCTAATAGGCTACTTCAAAGATCAAATCAAATTATATATTGTAAAAGTTTGTACAAATTTATGTAGCCCAAAAACATAACAAAAAATAGTCTACATAACTTATTTAATTATTATTATTATTATCATTCTTTCTTTCTTTTTATTATTATTATTATTAGGCTATTGTTATCATCATCATCAGCAGCAGCTGGCAAACCATAATGGAATCTATTTAAAGGGAATGATTGTGGTGGGGAGTTTGGTCAAACTATTGCAGTGATAGCCTACTGCGAATATAGACGGTTGAAATAAAAGACGTCGCCGTCCACAGAGACATTTCTATGTGCACTATTTCATCCGTGAAAACCTTAGTCCCATGGCTATCATTTCAGAATCTGCAATTCAAAATAAATTTTGCCTGCCACTGCAGCAAATTCAGCAGCTTTTAGATATTGTTGTTGTTCCGACTTTGTCAAGACAAACCCGACGGAGCTCAGCCCCGAAATTCAACTGCTGTCGCTCTTCTCTTTCTTTACTTTCCGCTGTAGCTGTTGGGTCCGTGTATATTTTGGTCATTCGATTTTCTATTTAAAAATAAATAAATAAAGATAAATGAGAAACGGTTTGATTTTCGTTTTTTCTATTTTTCGTTTTGTTTAAGAAACGGAAAAAGAAAATGTAGCTGGATTTTTACGTATTTTTGTTTGTGGGGGTAAAAAAAATGAGATTATGTTTAATATTTGTTTGAATGTGTGGGCGGCGCTGAAACGCCCCTTTCATCCCTTCTGTACCGCACCGACAAGCAGCAACCAGCAGAGTTTATTAATCCTGCGGATTCTTTGCTAGTGGTGCTTGCAAGATAAAATAATAATAATAATAATAATAATAATAATAATAATAAATTAATTAAATAAATAATAAAATAAAAAAAATAATATTATATTTTTCCGGCTGCTACATATTATTGACAAAGCAGACTTGACAACTTTATTCATAAAACACCAATTGAATTTTACTTTAGCCGGTGATCTACAACGACATGGAATAAAATATAGGCCTAGCTACTAATTTTTTGCCTACTTATTTTATTCTAGGCCATTCATAAAAAAAATAAAATGGGAAAAATCCAACCCCACATTTATAATAAAATGTATATTAAAATAAGTTTTCCCCATAATTAGTCTACTTTAAAAATGTTTTAATTATAGGCTATAGGCTACTTAGAATTATGAACTGAATTCACGAATTCTGTAGATGACCTTTTGAATATAGTGATGGTGTGACATAATTACAGATAATGAGTTCAGACAGGAAACACTGCACCTCTGGTTGGTTTCATTTAAATTACATAGGCCTAAATATAAAATTATTATTATTATTATTGTTATTCTATTTAAATGGCTTATTTTAAAAGTAGACATGTCCAGCTAGACATGGTTCGTCTGATGCATGAGCCTGGTTCATTTCTGACGTTTCAGAAAGAAGTTAATGTAGCCCGAGATGGCAGAAAGCAAATCCTGTTGAGTTTTGTTAAGGTTTTTAATGTTATTTAGGGTGTCTTACGACCCAAACTGACGGAGCTGAAGCTCTTTCCTGTTATCGGGATGGAAGCTGTGGATCGGGATCCGCCGATCGGAGAAGTGCAGCAGACTACACTCTACAAGATAAAGCTTCAGTTGCTGTTGTTTGTATAGCAAATGAAAACATGTTCTGAGGTTTTTCTTAAATAGGCATAGATTAAAATTAGTAGGCTAAAAATCTGCACATTTCATGCCATTGTAGATCCTACAGTAAAATTCAAATGTCATTGAATAAATTAATTTCTGTTTGGTCAAAAAAAAAAAAAAAAAAAAAAAAATATATATATATATATATTTTTTTTTTACCTTTTTTTTTATATAAACAGAAATTAATTTATTCAATGACATTTGAATTAATATATATATATATATAATATATATATATATATATATATATATATATATAATATATATATATATATATATATATATATATATATATATAATATATATAAAGCTTGCAAGCACCCCTAGCAAAGAATCCGCAGGATTAATAAACTCTGCTGTCTGCCGCTTCTCTCCTGGTGAAAATGAATGAACTGAGCTTGCGGTTGCCGCTTGTCGGTGCGGTACAGAAGGGATGAAAGGGGCGTTTCAGCGCCACCCGCACATTCAAACAAATATTAAAGCATAATCTCATTTTTTACCCACAAACAAAAATACGAAAATTTTCGTATTAACTAATTTTTCGTTTTCCGTTTCTTAACATTTATCTTTATTAATTTTTAAATAGAAAATCGAATGACCAAAATATACACGGACCCAACAGCTACAGCGGAAAGTAAAGAAAGAGAAGAGCGACAGCAGTTGAATTTCGGGGCTGAGTTCCGTCGGGTTTGTCTTGACAAAGTCGGACCAACAACAATATCTAAAAGCTGCTGAATTTGCTGCAGTGGTAGGCAAAATTTATTTTGAATTGCAGATTCTGAAATGATAGCCAGGGGACTAAGGTTTTCACGGATGAAATAGTGCACATAGAAATGTCTCTGTGGACGGCGCCGTCTTTTATTTCAACCCGTTATAGACAGTTTCATCGGGCGCACGCGCCTGGACCTAAGTTAACTTCCGGCCTGTGTTATATCGGTCTGGCTGCGGTGCCATCTACAAACGCAGTTAAAGCCAAGGTGATGAGTAGACTGAAGTTGGGCTCAGGTGGTTGTGCTGCGGGATGTGTTTCCCATACATTTATTTATTTTTGGAGACTCGACACAATTTTAAAACTGATTCGATTTTCAAAAAGGCTTCGTTAAATAAACATGAGTAACGTAACATTACGTAACGTACTGCACGTTTAATAATAATAATTCCTTACATTTATGTTTAAATATCAAAACGAGGCACAGTTGTTTTTATATCGCTGTATTTCTGAAGTAGGACTTGCATGTTATATGCCTGATAGCAGCGTATGAGCGTACCAGCTCTGCTTTGTTTACAGCTGTTACTGGGGAAACCTCTATTCCTCACGCTTTATGTCTATGCTTTAAAACATCTCCTGCTGGCAAAGAATGAATTTGCATATTCATTAAGTCCGCCTGATCCACGCAGCAAACATATTTTGTTTGTTATCAAAAAATATCTACTCTAGAGGGACTTGACTGTTGTTATTGATTCTATTTGGAAGTTAAGTTAGGTCCACAAAAGCGCTCACGCGCATTAACGTTTGTTTATGTTGATGCCGTTGAAACCATCTATATTCGCAGTAGGCTATCACTGCAATAGTTTGACCAAACTCCCCAACCACAATCATTCCCTTTAAATAGATTCCATTATGGTTTGCCAGCTGCTCATGATGATGATAACAATAGCCTAATAATAATAATAATAAAAAGAAAGAAAGAATGATAATAATAATAATTAAAAAGTTATGTAGACTATTTTTTGTTATGTTTTTGGGCTACATACATTTGTACAAACTTTTACAATATATAATTTGATTTGATCTTTGAAGTAGCCTATTAGATAGAGATTTTTGATCACTGTGGTTGGTTACAAAGACGTTACTATTCTGAAAATAATAACGAGATAAAAACCTGTAAATATTCAATCGACTTTTCTTAAATTCAAAACAAAATATTAATGCATTCGTTATTTCCATTTCTGAATAGTTGCTATATGGTCACGCAGGTTTTGCGCATTAAACCCATGGCCCCGAAAAATATAGCCTATATCAACAATTATGTTGTTTCCCCCGAACATGACCCCTCTCTGCCAACTTTTTGAGCATTTGGTCATTTATTTATTATTATTATTATTATTATTATTATTATTAGTCTATTATAATTATTTAGATAACGCATAGGCCTAAATATAAATGATCAGAAACAAATCGCTTCAACACGTCGAGTTGTTTTTTTGATTCGGTGTATCAAACGAGTGGATTGAACTCACTCATTAAGACAGTGACTTTCAGCCACCTGGTGTCTGTTTTAGTTTCATATTAAACTTAGGCTATCACTTACTCTAATCCATCATTAAATACATAAATATCCAAAATGTATTCATAACACACATCAAAATATTGTTGGATCACTTGTAGGCTAATTGCTGTGTAAATGCATTAAGATCTCTTCTGTATTGATGGCTCTGATGAAGATCTGGTTGGATTTTAGTGGTAGGCTAACTGCCCTATAGGCTACAGTCTTATCCTCTAACTGAATTTACTGATTTTATCGATGTGGATTAACGTGACGTTCATACATTTAATAAGGCTGTTGCTGTCAGTATTGTTTTTGGAAATTAGGCTACATTCAAATGCAATGGTCTCGTTTCAAAAAGCATTGGTCAATATGCTTGCGTTGACTTCACTGTAGCCTATGTGCCCTGCTTCCTTTCCGTGAGTTTTGACCGAAAAATGGAAAAAATAAAAGGCGCTTTCCGTTTCAGAGTCCCTGTTTCATGTTTGTTAGCCCAGGACATTTTACAAATCCAGACCAAACGATGTTCTACGACCATGTCCGGAATAAAGACGAGCATATCCATGTCACACAGTAAGATTTTTAACCATATACCTCGCAGTCACAGACCGTATCAACGTCAGTGATACTTATTGTATTTCGCCACAGGGTGTCACTGTGGCCTCAACCCTTCGCCTTCGCTTACTCTGAGCTCGATTGCTATGTCTGAGGCAAACCACGCCCTCCTCATTACCCTACGCAGGAAGAAACGTAGGAAGAAATAAATGAAGAAATAAATAAATGTAGAAAAACATAAATGTAGAAATAAATAAATGTAAAAATAAATAAATGTACAAATAAATAAATGTATAAATGAATAAATGTATAAATAAATAAAAGAAGAAATAAATAAATATGGGAAAAAATAAATATATACATATATGTGTAAAAAAAAGTATTTAAAATTATAAAAAAATTAATTAATAATCAATCCTTTTTTTCTATGTATATTTATTTATATATATATTTATTTATTTATTTATTTTTTACATTTATTTTTATATTTATTTATCTATCCACACACATTACACATTCTAACAATTTCCATTCCATAAATTACATGTATTATTTAAAAAGAAAAACAATAATAATTTTTTACTGTTTTTACTTTACAGTTTAAACGTAATTTAACAAAATTTTATTGTGAAAATATTGCCATTTTTAATATAATGTAAATTTTCTTGACGAAAATGGTTCAAAAATTCAAGCGTTTTGACAGGAAAATTGAATGTTTTATTTTTGAAACCAAATTACGTTTTTTTACTGTAACATTTCTTTTCTATAACTACAATAAGCATGTTCTCGCATAGTGTTCTCGCAGTGACTGAACGCCCGGCCGCACGAGGCCGCTGTGCTCCGTCAGATTCTTTTCACTACAGACGAAGAAGAAACGCACATGCGTGAACTTTCAGAGAGAGGCAGAAAAACATGGTGGAGGAGAGTGACGTCCGCGTGGTTCGCTTCGGCGGCAGCAAAATAAACCTTAGACCTCCGATCATCTCCACTGACTCCAGGTATCCGCTAAATCAAGTGAACTTCTGTGTCTGACGTTGTCTGTATATTCTCTAAATTTTATCATCTGAAACATTGAGCCGTGCTGGAGGGAATGAAGTTCCCAAAAGGGATGCGTGACCAGCCTCCGATCTACATGTGTGTCTGAACACTTGGCTAAATGACAGGTTCATCTGCATCTTTATAGTGTGATGAGCTTTAGTAATTGTTTACACTGCTGATGAATGTGTTGTTGGTTTTGTGTTCAAAGATAAAGATGTTTCTGTAAAGCAGCTAATCATTGTTCCAGACACACATCATGCATGTTGCGTTACCAGAAAAATCAGTAATAATGTAAATCACATTAGTGTGACATTAAAGCACAGTAAAGATATTACACATATGTAGGAAAAATCACGAACTATGTTTGCTGCAACCACCCTGGGTTGCCTTTTTTTATTATTATTATTATTACACTTTTTAATTCCCCCCCCCCAATATGATGATCCCATTGAAAGGGACTCTTCCTAAAATAAAAGAAAGCTGTATAGTCATGCATAAATAAAATATATAAACATTTATATTGTGTGGAAAAAAAAAGTAAGCCTCATGATATTAAACCCAAGTGGCTCCATTATTAAGTTTATTTGTCATTGCATGGGTGTTATTTTTTTAGTGTTAGTTTTATCAATATTTTAGAATTTTTCAAAGTTTTAGTTATTTTAGAGCATCGGGTTAAACTAGATGAAAATGGGATGGCAAATCACAGAAATAACGAGTATGTTTTTATGTCATTTAGTCAAATACTATAATCCTGCGTTATACTAATGCAATTAAAATAAATTTAATTGACACAAATATTTATATTTATTATATTTTATGCCAAAGTACATTTATGTATGTATTTATGTATTTGTTTATTTATTTAAAATGTTGGGGCTGCTAAGGGATTAAAATAATCACAATTAAACCCATGCTTTTAGTTATTAATTAAGGCATTAAATTCTCTTTATGGTAAGAAAACTAAATAACATGTGAGTTGAATTCACTGAACAAGAATCTTTTTTTCGGTCACCTATTGGGGGTCTCTGGATGGCAAGTATAAAGTGCAAAGGCATGGTCTGTATCACTTAAATTTTAAAGTTGTCTCATGGTTGCAGGTTTGTGTTGTGCACCTCTGGGGATTCAGTGAAGGTCTATAGCACACGCACAGAAGAGTGGCTCCATAGTCTGCAAGGCCACACCAACCAAGTGACAGGCATCGCCTTGAATCCTGCCAATCACCTGCAGGTCTGTGTGCACCACTTGAGTTCACTTGTATAGAAAGTGTCAGATAGTTGATCAGTTTTGTTTGCGTTCCTTTTGTCAGTCAGCATTCCAATGAATACTTAACCAGCTTATGTAGGAGTGTTTTGTAGGTTTTTCCCCACCATTTAAAAAATATTCAGACATGTTTGAATTCTGTCTGAGGTTTCTTTAAAGTCAACATTAAATTATTTGCATGTTCCTGATGTTGTGGTATTTGAGGTGCACGTTATTATAGCAGAAAAATGTCTTATAATCATTCATCATCTTCCTTTTTGAAGAATTTGTTCCAAAATAAACCTCATGATCTCCTTGCCGGATTTATTTTGGATGGCTTACTGTTACTTCAACAGCAGAATTTATTCTTCAACCTATTCATTCATTCTGCATGCAGGTTTACTCTTGCTCTGCAGATGGCACTGTTAAGTTATGGGACTTCATTGACGGCATCCTTATCAAGGTACAGTTGTTGATGTTGTTGTGAGTAAAGCCAAGGTCCTCTGTCGCAGTAAATATTTTCATTCCTTTCATGTTTTTTTATTTTTAATTTTTTTCAGACATTTATCATTGGATACCCTTTGTTCGCAATATATGTGTCCGAGAAACATGAGGGAATTGTTTTTCTTCATATTGCCATGGATACAGATTCTAAAAAGGGTATGTATTTCAGTTCTAATGAAGTTTTTGGCACATCATTGTGATGCAGTGATTAGGATCAGGCACTCTTCACCAATAAAGTAGGAAACTCAATTTCTGACTTATTTTTCTGAAAGGAGAAATATTAATATGTATTTTTTTAAATATTAATATTAAGCATAGCCAAACTTAATTCTGGTCCACATTGCAGCTTATTTTTGTTAAGAACCGCCCATGTAGACCACCTGACCGCCCCATGTAAAGTGACCAACTACAGTTTGCTTTGTTTTTTTTTTACATGTGGTAGATAAATCTAAAATTGATTGTCACAATATAACAAACAAAAGTTGATGCTTACACATTTTGCTTGTCATGATAATCACTTTTTATGAATCTTGAGACCTAAATGAGGTAAAAAGCTAAACGTAGGTGGTAAACAAACTACACTACGGTCTCGTTATATAAGCGTCAGCACCATTAAACGGCCAGCAACTCTTTTAAGTCTTTATTTAAAAAACATTTTTAACATTTTTAACATTAGAAAAGTTTGCAAAAGTGTGATTATAAATACAATGAGGCTGTAAAAATGGACTAGCGAGAATGAGTTTACTTGTTCACTGTGATGACATTTAGTGTCCCCGATAACCTCTGAAGTCCCGTTTAGCCACTTGTTATCAATCGCCTTTTTCAAGACAAGTAAATGCTTCAAGGAGGTGTTACTGATGTATTGTGTTGTAGGATCAAATGGGAAAATATCTTGAGTTTGTGTTTACCTCGGACCTTTTTTCAGACGTTTAAACCATTCAGAAAGCCCTTTGACAATTTTGACAAAAAACACAAGATTAATAGAAATGAATGCTTTGTGTGTCTGCATGTCCAGAGGGTTTTCAGTTGGTTGCTGTACATCTGCCCAAGTCAGCAGAGCAGGAGGTGGAAGCCAAAGAGCTGTCTGCTGTTTCCAGTCATATCAGCCCAAACCCCAGCTGCACGGCCTTCGGTAGAGAAGTAAGAGCTCACTCAGCACTTTCTTTAAGTGTGGTTATTACATCCTTTTTTTTTTAGAGATTTGTCCGTTAGTGGATTTTGTGGAAATCGTTGAGGTATCTGTCTACAACTCTTTTTAGACTAAATGATTAAATTTTTAATACCTACTTTACATCGATAGGATTTACAAGCACAGTGTTAAAACGTAGGGCATGTCACTCTGCCATGGATTCAGGAAAAACAAGCCATCCTGAACAAATCTGGCATTTATAAACATCGCCGATGTTACTCTTTTCCATGTTTTAGGTCCTTTTCTATGCGTTTTCTATTAATAAAAATCCGTTAATGTGAAAAATCTGATAATAAAATCAATAGAAATACACCGTGACAGCTTGGAACAGGAACAGATTATGTTATAATACAATAATACAAGTGTATTATACTCTAAAACCCAACAAGTTGGTGTTAAGATGTACATGAGTACTGTGGACTTATTTCATTTGAATTCACTAAAAAAAATTCTTAATGTACAAATCAACTGTACACTCCATTCACATACTTTGTGTTGCTGAAACTTCACTGTACATGTAAATCCCAACAAAACAGAACATTAAACACTAATAGATCTTCTCTTGATCTTCTAAATGTATATGGATATTCACTTTGAGGTCTGTTAAAGACTACATTTAACAGTATTAAATTATTAGTGTTTTTAAATGTGAATATTAGATGGCGTGTTATGTTAATGTAAGTGTGAAATATGGGTAATAGGCATGCACAATAAAATATTCAGGATTGGCCAATATTGGATATTTCTGTTAAGACTCGGGCAGAAATTTTAAAGAGGCAAGATATATAAAAAAAAAAAAAAAAAAAAAATTCTGCAGTTACCAATGATATAGACTACTTGGGAAAATCTGTATTAATATCTTCCTACCAAAGAGGTCCTAAAATCCAACTTGCATGCCTGTTTTATTTTTTATTTTTTTTTTTATGTTTAATTTTAAATGTTAGTTCAGGTTGTTGAACACTATGTCATACCTGCTCAGGTTGTTATGGATAAATTTGTCTTCCTGCACAGTCATTGCCGTGTAAGTGTTGATGTGGTTTAGTAAACATGGCTTGAAGTAGTGTGGCACATGCCGGTGTTATTTTTGTAGACTTGAGTGCTGTGTGCCCTGTCGCACCTTTACTAGTTGTTTTGGTACAGCCATTACACGTCATGACTTCTGAACCTTATTTGTGGTTGTGGGCAAATAAGAAAGACCTGTATGTTTCTTCAAGCTCAAGACATTGAACCAGCAACTTTACAATTAGCTCGAGAGACAAAGTCATTTCTTAACATGTGTTTTCTGTATATTGTATCTTCAGGGGCAATACATAGCGTTTGCCAGGAATCTCCAATTAAATGTTTATTTCTTCAGGAAGCAGAAGACATACAGGTAATAACCGCTGTATCCTAAATAGCCTTTTTATGGTCAGAACATGTAGGAACGTGTCCAACCGCACTGCTTATTTACTGGCCCCAGAGCAAGACACATGTCATGGAGCTTTTTATGGGCATTGCCTTACTGTTGGTTTTTCCTTTTTATTTACATTTTTTTTCTGAAAACAAGTAAGTTGAGACAACACCACCTTATATTTCATCTCAAAATGAAGATGTCATTTAAAAACTGTATGACTTTTTTTCATTGAACTCAAAAGGGATGACCAATATTCACACTTTTCAAGTAATTTGGTTATTGGTCTATTAATAAATAGCATAATTTGAGTGCTTTTTAAAGGGGATATCGGATGCCCATTTTCCACAAGTTGGTATGTTTCATTAGGGTCTTTAAGAAATGTCTGCAACATACTTTGGTTAAAATTCCTCGTTGGTCGTGTAAAACAACACCTTTTTACCTTGACAAAAACAGCTCTGTTCACAGCGACCCATTTCGGTTCATGTCTTTTTAAATGATAATGAGCTTCTGCTCACCCCACTGCTCTCTTACAGTATTTGCATGTTCGATGGCACGTTACCATCAAAAACAAAACTAAAACACTGCGTCCTCAGTGGCTCTGATGTAGAGAGAAAATAAAGACTCTTGTTTCACACCGCAAGCTTGTGCTTCGCATCAGTGTACCTTCATCGTCACTGCAGCTGCAGACTCGCAAGAGTTTTCATGTGTAATGTGTACAGTATGTGTATCTTAACAATTAGATGTATCCTGAAATAAAAAATGACAGATTATTACTAATAATGAAATGTATTTCCTATCGTGTTGCTGTTGTTATTTAATTGTCAAATAGCAAAAATAAAACAATTAAAAATCTATTTGGTACAATGTAGTAGTTATTGGACACTTAAACATAAAAAAAAAACTGTATCTGTACATTTTCTTTTTTTTTTTTTACTCTAAAAAAGTTTTGATAGCACCCATTCGTATTCATTTTCATTACTTAAATATCCTTTAAAAATGTTCCTGTTGTGCTAAATGGAAGTCAGTCATTGAATCAATGTAAATGGCAATTTTTATTTCTGGGTGAAGTAAGTCTTTACATATCCACTCTTTTTTTCTCGTTGTAGTTTTTCCCTAAAAGCCACAGATAAGAAAGGAGCCAAAAATGCATTTACATGCATAGCCTGTCACCCAACAGACGACTGCATCGCCACCGGTCATGAAGACGGAAAGATCCGCCTCTGGTAAGGCCAGAGTTCACCATCCAGTTTTTCAAGTTCATATGCAGGTCATGTGATCAGAATTGGAGGTTTAAATTAACTTTGATTTTGCTACAGGAGAAACTTCATTCACAAAAAAGAGTACACATATTCTACCCAGCACTGGCATCACAATGCTGTGAACACTTTGTGTTTTACTCCAGAAGGTGGGTTGTACTGTGGCGTGGCTTTGTTTCACACCTTTTCACTTCATTCTCTGTGTCAAATGTATGTTACAGTCCCCATCTGTAGAAAACATGACTGTTATTGTCTGTGCAGGCACTAATCTGTTGAGTGGAGGCATTGAGTCAGTGCTTGTGCAGTGGCAGTATGGGACAGGCAACAGGAAAGAGTTCCTGCCCCGTCTCGGAGGATCCATTTTACATGTGTCAGCATCATCTGATGGGCAGCTGTTTTGCACCTCTCATTCAGACAACAGTAAGTCTTCAGCTTTGTGATGAATCTGGGATTTCCCTCCAAAATTAAGCTAAAAGAAATTTTATTTAGTGTAAAGAACTTCATTCGTCTTCGGAACACAATTTAAGATATTTTGGATGAAAACCGGGAGCCTTGTGACTGTCCCATTGACTGGCAAGTAAAATACACTGTCAAGGTACAGAAAAGTATGAAAAGCATCTTCAGAATTGTCCATCTGCCATCAGTGGTTCAACCGTAATGTTATGAAGCGACGAGAATACTTTTTGTATGCAAAGAAAACAAAAATAATGAGTTTGTTCAACAGTTTGTCTCCTCTGTGTCTCTCCGCATCAACGTAGCGGCATTTTGGAGACTATCCGCTGAATGCAAGCAGCATACGCTCTTCACAGATGTGCTGTTTTCGTTCAAATCAAAGCATAAATACACTTAGAAAATGTATCCTTGTGTCACGGCTGACACAGAATAGCGTACGCAGTTTGCGTTCAGCGGATATTCTCCAAAATGTCACTACGGTGATGTGGAGAGACACAGAGGAGACAAATTGTTGAATAAAGTCGTTATTTTTGTTTTCTTCGCGTACAAAAAGTATTCTCGTTCCATCATAACGTTATGATTGAACCACTGATGGCAGATGGACTATTCTGATGATGTCTTTCATACTTTTCTGGACATTAACAGTGTAATTTACTTGGCAGTCAATGGGACAGTCACAAGCCTCCCGGTTTTCATCCAAAATATCTTAAATTGTGTTCGGAAAATGAACAAAGCTTTTACGGGTTTGGAACGACATGGGGGTAAGTGATTAATGCCTAAATTTTCATTTTGGGGTGGAATATCCCTTTAATGGCTTCACTTTCTTCATGCAGATTGTAATTTATACTGTTGTTTTGTGGATGAATTATATGTAAATTTTCAACCTTAGTCAGTCTTTACCAATATATTTTACTATGGTGTGATTTCGGACTGCTTTCTGGTTTGTCATTTACCTTCTCTTCCTCCTCAGAGATCACAGTTATCGAGAGCAGCTTCAAAGTGTGTGGAGTAATTCAGGGTTTAGTTAAAGGTTTGTAAAGTCTCATTTGCACAAACCATTCAGATTTCATAACTGTTGCAGTAAATGTTTATTTCTTCCGATTTTTTTTAATGCTTTCAGGAGATGCCGTTTTGACTGATCTAATGATTGACCCGCGCAGTAAAGCTTTAGTGCTGAATGGAAAACCGGGTCATCTGCAGTTCTACTCCCTGCTGCGTGACAAGCATCTCTACAATGTGAGTCTGCCTCAGCCAATACTATGATAAAGCTTAACATTTCTCTGAAATAAGCAAGTATTTGAGGGAAGTATGTACTGGAAAATGTTGGATCACATGATGGTGCGGTAGTTTTATCTTTGTGCGTTCTGCTAACACGGGTAATAAACTTTCGTCACCTGACATGTCAGATGAAATCACATGATCTGTGGGCCCGTTTTCTTGTCAAATATTGTTCATCATGTTATGCGTAGATTTGTGCATAACATTCTGTCTGTTGCATTCACAGCTGGACATAGTGCAGCAAGAATATATTTATGAAGCGGGTCTGGATCAGTTTGAAGTGGTGAAGGCTGCCTTTGACATAAAAGGGTATTGGCTTGCTACAGTGGAGGAAAGGGGACAAAAGTCCGCCGATCTTGAATTTTTCCTCAAACTGTGGTCTTACGATGAAAGAACACAAAGGTATTCACACTAGATTACAGATTTGAATGATGTCAAATATATGATTCATACAAGAAATGTAGGATTTTGCCACGACATTTGCTATTTCTTATGGTCCACAAGCAAATAATGCAAATAAATTTTCCATTTAATCAATTGGAACAGCCAAACATTTTGGCTCTGGTCCTTCATCAGTGTTGAAAATAATTATATTCATACCATTCTGTATTATATAACCATGACGTTATCACATAAACCATACATTTATTAGAAAAAATGTAAATGTTACAATTTTAATAAAAAAAAATACTTCATAAGCAATACCAGAATATACTGTAAATATGCAGTTAAATAAAATTTCAAATAAAAAATGATTGGTAAAAGCAAAAACACACTTCACAGTTTGGAATGTGAGGACTAGTGCAGGTTTATGAAGGCATATGCTTGATATTTCAAGGTCTCAGTTTTTTTTTACACAAATTGTGAGAAGTGTGTATTTATGATGACTTTGTGTATATTTTTTTTTTTTTGTATGAGTTAAAATTTGACTAAGTCCCAAATGTCTTTTCCCCAGTGATATTTATAAATAAATTAATAGCAATTATTGTAAGTAATGCAACAACTATGTATATGTACCGTAGGTGTGTGTGTGTGTATATATATATATACATACATACATACACACACACACACTCACACTCACACTCACACACACACACACACACACACACACACACACACACATATATATATATATGTATATGTAGTGGCAAAAATATATTTTTATAGTACAGTTCAAAAGTTTGGGATCAGTAAGATTTTTTTTATGTTTTTGAAAGAAGTCTGTTCACAAATGCTACATTTATTTAATAAAAAATACAACAATAATGATTGAAAAAAAAACAGTAATGATGGAAAATTATAACCATTTAAAATACCTTTCTATTTTCCATTTAAATCTATTTTTAAATGTCATTTTGTGATGGGAATTTTCAGCAGTCATTACTGCAGTTTCACATGATCCTTCAGAAATCATTCTAATATGTTGATTTGGTGCTTATGAAGTATTTCTTATCAATGTTGAAAACGGTTGTTCTGCTTAATTATTTTGTGGATACTTTTTCCTTTCTTTAGGATTGTTTGAGAAGTAGAAAGTTAGAAAGAACAGCATTTATTTGAAATAGAAATCTCTTGTAACATTAATGCCTTTAATGTCTGTATGTCTTTTAATTTGTTGAAAAACTGACTCCAGACTTTTGAATGATAGTATAAAAATAAAAAAAGACTTTATTTCTGGACTGTAATGGTGTATTGTTCCGACCCATTAGTTTCGTACTGAACACTACCATCACTGCCGCCCACACGGATCGGATTATATCCATGTGCTTCAGCTCTTCTGAGGAGACCACCATGCTGGTGACCATAGCAGAAGACGGCCAGTTCAAAGCGTGGTGTCAGGGTGTTGATGCAGACACAAAACGTGAGTCAAACCCTTCAGACATTTGCAAAGGTGTTAGTTTTGGATTAAGAAGCCAAACACCAAAGGTCACGAGTCTGAATCCAGACATACCTGTCTCACCGCAACCTTTCCATTTGTGTTTTAGAGGACCAGAACTTCTGGTCATGTGATTTTGTGGGCAGCTACCATAACCTGAAGCCCACAAACTGCAGTTTCTCAGCCGATAGCTCTCTCCTGGCGGTGAGCTTCCAAGAAGTCATTACCATATGGAGCCCGGACACCTGGGAGTTGCTCACCACCCTCTGCCAACCACCTGGAGTAATAAGGTGGGATATGTTGTTTTATCACTCAGGGTACTGTATATGTTCTCTGTCTTGAAGTCAGTCAGTCCAAACACTTTCTGATGTGTTTAGAATGGGTTGCACAGGTTTCTTGAGGTCTTTAGATGTGTGTCCCATTCAGAGCGCTGGATTAGCATTCACTAAACTCTTTTCAAACTGTCTGCACAGATTTAGATTGGGGGATTCAGTCCTGCTAAAGAATTGGGTGCAAGCCCAGTCCTGCAGGGTCACCAGGGACACAGTTTAGCTTCAACATTGTATTTTTGAAAAAGGAAGTTCATTAGGGTGTAGCTGGGTTTCATCACAATAAAAAAATAATGGCATTCCTTGTCAACAACTGCTCTCGGTTGTTTCTTCTCTGTGTAACACAAGTAGTAAATTGTGTAGGGGTTTTAAAACAATTTTTTCAATAAGTATACATACTGAAATATTTGAAATGGTTTCAGTCTTCTGCATTATCAAACTTTCTCACTTTCCCTTCTCTCTCCGACAAAAATTATTTGTATTTTAATTAAATAAGTATATTACTGCATGTTTTAAAGCTAAGCAATCACAATCCAGTATTTTCAGTGACTCCGTTGACTGTGAAGGCAGTGAACTCCAGCTCTGAGTTTAACATGCATTTGGGAATGCAACGTCTCAGTTACTTATGAAATATTCTTTTTTTTTCTTTTTTCTTTTATATATATATATATATATATATATATATATATATATATATATATATATATATATATATATATATATATATATATATACACACACATAATTTTGTAGTAGTATTAAAGCTATCAGGCCTGAGGAATCTCAGATTCAGTTGAAAAGAAAATACTTTATTGATGGTCAAAAGTAAATTAATTGCTTTAAATTATGCCTCTAATGGTGTGCCATTTTAAGGTATTTTATGGAAGTTATAAATTCCAGTATTGTGACAGCACTAGTAAATTGGTCCTTAAAGAAGTGTTCACTAAAGCATATCATCTATTCACCGTCATGAAGGTCCAAGTTTCTTTGTGGAACACAAACAGAATATATTTGTTACTTTTCCTTGCAATTGCAGTGAAAGTGCAGTTGTTCCACAAAAGTGGTTTGTATGACTTTGTACAACATATCACAAATAATAAATGATAGCTTTGTTTAAAGAACTGATTGAAATTTAAAGCAGTTATTGACTTTCATCTTCGCATCTGCTCTAGCTGTCTTTGGTGCATTGATTAGAAAAGTAACAATTAGAGGTGTGCGATGTACGTCATCTACGATAATATCGTAATTGTTGTTTAAACAATTTAAACAGTCTGTGTGAATGCATATAAATGCCACTTAAGATGCAGAGTCTGTGCCACCTCTGCATTGCAAACACAATTTTTATTGATACTGATTTCATTTGATTGGTAGCCCTAAAGTATCTTACCATTTGAATTTATTGATTAAATGTAAGAATTTGACACAAAAGATGATGTATACATTTAATTAGGTTAGGGAAGTAAATGGCCATATAAAGGTAAAAATGCCCATAAAATGTAAAAAAAAAAATAATAATAATAATAATTTAAACATACTGAATATGTTAATTTCTGTTACTGCTGCAAATGAACCACTGCAAAGAATATGAACAATATCAAAAGCTTTGGGATTCAGCTGTCCACAGCAGTCCTAAACCTGTCCAAGTACCAGCAAAATAGTATTTTACTGTATTATGAAGAATGGAATGTGGATATGTAGTTAGTAATTAGGAACTCCAGCAAGTGCTAAATCTCTTTTGTACAGTATTTCCAATCCTCTCACACTGATTTGTTGAGCCATAAGGTCATAGGCGGCTTTGCACCATGTTTGATGTATATTATCAAACACACACACAAAAATTTGATTTTGTAAACCTCAATAAAATTATAATACCTCAGGATATTTATTGCTCATGTTTTTGATACTGTTCATTGCTGTCATATTACAATTTCTGATTAAGAGTAAGGCAGCTAATTATCATTTACTGAGACTAATCTGATGAATTATGTAAGTATTTGAATATTAAATATGCTGATCATGGTGGTCTTTGAATTGGTGAAACCGACTAAAGGCTGCTACTTTGATCCACCAGGGACCTTTGTTTCGGCCGATTAAGCTGCTCCAAATACTTGATTTCCACGACCACCAGAAACCTTCTCTGCTGCTGGAATCTTCTCACTTGTGCATGTAAGTAGTCATTAATATTGGTTCATATTTCATATTTACAGTTTCCAGTTCCCCCAAGAATGAACATTATCATTATTTACTCAGCCGCAAGTTATTTAAAACAAGCCATAAGATTTAATTTTTTCAGTCGAGCACACACACCCAAAAAAAGAAATTCTGTGGCTTTGCTTTTCATACAATAACATTTCAAAGCAAACATGACTGTCCAGCTCAAAAAAAAAAAAAAAAAAGAAGCTAATTTTGAATCTGAACCTGTCATATTAATAATAAGTTTTATTTATAAAGCGCATTTTCCAAACTTAAGGTACAAGGAGGAAATGACTAATTTTATGGTACATTCATGGGCTTTTTGGAAGCTTAAACGCATTTTTGGGTGAACATCTCTTGGGTAACTAGGCTGTATCAGTCTGGTTTTATTCATTGTTTGGTTTTGCAAGGTCAGTTTTATGTAATGTCAAATCTCTTTCATTCACAGTGGAGTGGAGCACATCTGTGGAAGTTTCCAAGCTGCAGTCAGACCCCTTGTCAGAAAATGTGGCTGCTTTTTCATACCAGTCTAAACACACAGACCGTAAGTGTTGGATAGTTCATCGCCTCTTGACACGTTCTGCATCTCTTTTGGTTAGCAGTACATTTAGAAGTAAACTATATTAGGTTCTTTCTTTAATGTATCAGACTTATGCACAAACTAGTTTTAATGGATTCATTTTCTGGTCTCTATACAGTGTTTGTTTTCAAACCCAACGAGCCGAGGCCTCTGTTCACCCATAAGAACGTGTGTTCAGAGAAGATACATCGTGCCGTCTTTGTTCCTCGAGAAGAGCCGTTAAACAATTGTGATGAAAGTTCTCAGTGGCTCAACAGATCTCAACTGTACTTCCTCACCCAGAACATGGTATTTCAGTGATATCTGTAATCACACAATGGCCTAAAAACACATATAAGCATAACTGTAGGACGGTCCATTTGTGTTTTGTTTTTCAGTTCCTACACCAATTGAAAACCTTGACTGATTTTAAGTGGGTTTTTTTTACTCCTGAAAAATATATTTTTTTTATATTAAAAATTATATAATTTAGGTTAAAGTTAATCAGAATTTTTTTTTATAAATTATTTTAAATTTATAATAAATGCTACGATTTTATTTATTTTAAATATTTAAAAGATAAAAATGTAAATTATACATTTAATATGATAAATAATAAAAAAGGTGTATTTAATGAGCTTGATACGGATTAAATTTCTTTGTAAGAGGAATAATTGTAAACAACTGCATAGTCCTGGTGAGCTGTGGGTATCCTGTAAATATGCTCTAATACTATACTGTGTCCTGACATTTCTACTAAAATGCACTGTGTTCAATTATCAGGATTTATTGACCTTCAGCACAGCAACTGAGGAGGACAGAATGTTGTCTTCAAGTACACGGGTACAGTTTTCTTTCTTACACCATCCCTATTCTCATTTATTTTGAAGAACCCCAGAGTAACTTTTCACTTGTGTGTCTTTGGTACAGCTTGTCATTGATGACAGTGTTGCTGTAACACCATTTTACCTGCTGTTGGGCAAACACAGACAACAGCAGCAGAAACTCAACACACCGTCCCATCAAGCAGCTGACAGACCCCAACAGCCACAGGGCTCCGTTACCATCACAGAAGTAAGTCATTTCAAGTAGGCTGTCTATTCGATATATATATGTTTCAGAAGGATCATGTGACACTGAATACTGGAGTAAAGGCTGCTGAAAATTCCCCTTTGACACAAGTTATTTTAAATTGTATTAGTATTTAGCAGTATTACTGTTTTTACTGTAAAAATATACTTGTGTGTGTTTGTATATTTTCAAGTATTTATTTCTTGTAATGTCTTTTTTTTTTTTTTTTAGTTGTTACACACACCAGCTCACGTTCTACCTCCCGCGTCAGTCCTGTGCTCAATGTTTGTCAGTTCCCTCCTGATCTCCAACACTGGAGTTCTGCAAGACCCCCTCAGGTTCTTTGTTCACATACATAATAAATATTTATCAATATATTTATTTTTTTGAAAGTTAATCAGAGGTAACTTGCTTCTCAGTTTCGCTTTTTTTCCTGAGATGCTGTGTACTGCAAGCACATAAATGTTATATTTTTCCTTTTTGTATTTTCTGGCATGCCTACAGAAAGGAAATGGAATCTTCTGAGCAGGAAATGAACAGTGAGAAAGAGGAAGAGGACTCTGAGGGGGAAATGGAGGCATGTGATAGTCAGCAGGAGCTCAGAGTTCAGGGTTCAGTGGATGAGGTGACACCGAAGCTTTCTAAAGCACAAGAGAGGGAATTGAAGAGGGTCAGAAAGACTGACTTTAGCTGGATGGCTGGCCTCATTGCGTCCAAACCCTGATGGAGCAATTTCACAGTCCTGTTTATGTGTTTTTGTTTATTCATCCCAGCTTGCTTCAGATCCAGACATTTGTTAATTCGGACTGCAGCAGCCCATTAGTGGTTTGATAAGTGATTCCTTTTGGAACAGAAAGGACAGCAATTCTATTTTGTAACTCTGATTGTTAGAAAAACAATAATTTATAATGCCTTTTTGAACATTGTACTGTGATGTTGAATCTATTTCAGTATATTTGTGCATTTTAATGTTCAGTTTATAACTTTTTTCCAATTAAAATATTTAAACACCCTTGAATCAGGATACATTTACTTGAGAGGCAAATTGAACATATGTCTTGTTTTCTGAGAAACTGAACGAAATAACTTCAACTATCTGTCAATGGGGTATGTAAGCTTGTTTTCCTGTTGAGTTAAGTTGATTTTTCTGAGACCTTTGGCAATTATTTAAACTCACTTTTTTTTACAATGGCAGTAAAACAAGACTTCTTGTCATTTTGCTTCTCAAGTCAATGTGATTGCACTGGAAAACTAAAAAAATAATGAGTAATAATCTTTTTGCTGTGTGATCCAAAGGTACAGTAAAAGTTACTTGGTTTTAAATGTATCTTCATAAAACTATATATATATATATATATATATATATATATATATATATATATATATATATATATATATATATATATATATAATCTATAACTCTAGTGGTACCATCTCAGAGTTACTTTCAGTTGTTATTCTCTTTCTATGTACTAATGTAAACTACAGACATGGTAAACAATGTCAACCTAACTGCTTTCTGTTAAATGTATCAAAGGTCATTGTTTTATAGACTGATATTGTACAAAATGAATTGCTTGGGATGCAAGTTACTTCACGTGTGCATTTCATTTCGAAACACTAAGGAGAATATCTCACCATTGTCTGGATATCTAATTCAATCAAATTCAAACTTCAGCTGAGCTTTGCTCCCAGTTTGCTGCGGGTTTTAACTGTACAATCAAATGCATGCTTTTAAATTTGGGCCTGATATACATGGAAGATAATTCTCAGTATTGGTTCTAAAAACTCAAAGTTGTATCCATATTTCAGGTCTAGACCCAGCAGATTGGCCTGATTTGCCACCCACCCAGAAGGGCAGGCGTTGTTTTGGTCACTGCCATGTAATCAGGTTCTTTGTCTTTGCTTCTCATGTAAGCCAAGAGGAACTCGGCTTTTAATTGGTGCATTAACCAAAAAAAGTCTGAAAGGGCCTTTTAGAGAAAATTACCAGCAAACCCTTCTGAGGAATGTGAACCTGTCCTATTGCCGCTGGATGTGTTCCAGCTCCTGCCGGGTCACAGTCGACCTCTTGAAATCGCTCCTTTACTTATTTCAATCACTCAAACATTGCATTTGGATACAAATCTGTTTATTTCGGTTGAAGGAAGATGCGGTACAAGTTTTGAGTTGTATATTCCCCCTGCAGTGTTGTGTGAACCACAGTTATTGCAAGTATACCACACAACAGGAGTATGCTCCCATAAAATAATTTGTTCTTACATTATCAACTGGGTTTTAAGCATTTAAGTGTTTCATTTTGTAATTGTGTCAAGGGCAAGATCTTCTGTGGTGTTACATAGGAGGACAAAACTGAATTCAAATAAAACTAGTCAACATGAGAATATAATTTTTTTTTTACAGATGTAAATAAGGCTTCACATTCATAGAAAGACAGTATGCACTGAAGCAATTAAGTGTTTAAAAACTGACAGTGTTCGTAAGGGCCTCATGAAAAAATCCTGACAAGTTAAAAATGCTTGCATAAGTAAAGTAAACTATCAGGGACTTGGCACCTGTTTTTGTGACCAGCTGCACTCCAGCCATCCACACTGGACTCAATAATCCCTTCTGTTCTGTGCATATGGTGGATTCCCGCTGGTGTCCAACATCAATATTACACAACTATTACAAAATACTTTATAAATATGTCGAGCCAGTTGTGGTTATCAAAAGGATGTTAGTACCTGAACGATTGTGGCTCATAGGCAGGTCTTTAATGTTTACTTTGTGCCATCTAGATTAGCATTTGATTTGAATAAAGGGAAAACATGAGGTGTGTTATCACTTACAGAGCAGTAAAAATCATGAGGTTGTTTGAGGTTATTAGCTAGTTCTAAAATCCCAATTTTGTTGCAATTTTTAAGCAGATATGAAATCTTTAAAAAAAATGCTGTTTTAATGCAGGACTGCTACTATTTTGTGCAAATGTCTTAATACCTGAAGTGTCTCGTTGCGCTTATTTTGTAATGGAAAAAGGATAATCATGTAAAGTGCTTGTGTAACAATCTTTGCAAAAAGAATTATGTGCTAAAATCACTTTCAAATCGAACAGAACAAAAACAAATCTTGTGCTAAAAACTCTAGTTGCAATGTGGAAAGTGTATCAGGGCCTAATTCTCACACCAATAATATTCGGAATGTTTAACACAAGAAAACATCTGCAATTCCCTCACTTCCACATGGTGAAAAAATCCACTTTGGTTACATGTACAAAGCGTATATGTCTGCATATAGCTTTCCAGAAGAGTTATAATATCAATATAGCACCACCGAAGCGGAGATACAGAATACTGACTACATGTATATAAATATGTAAGCATTATATAAGCATTCCTACACGAATAACTAGCACACTCCAAATAACTATTAAAGAGACTTTAACCATGGCTTGCAAAAAGAATTGAAGGACGGGCATTACAAAACTACACTATCTTAAGTAGAGCACATTGTAAAACTTATATACCTAGTCTGAAGGTTAACTACGACCATAAAGTCGAAAAGCTAATAAAATACGTAAAAGTAGAATAAATATGCCAATTTTTGCTTAGGAGCTTTTAAAAAAGTAATTAAAGCATTTATAACCCAATAGAACCATAGTTCCTATTCGTATGTTTCCCCTATGAGTAGTTCTCAGGCAATTTTACAGCACCTTGAACAAAACGTATGATTGAGGGAAGTAATGTATGCTTTTTTGACATCCGTAATTCTAAGCTACGCTAAGGAGAGCTCCTTCTCGCCTTTGTTATTTTGGCTAATCGCAAAGACTATATACTCAATGCACAAGCATCGCAGGCAGCAAAAGCATGCATGTTGGTAAAACAGATGGAACAGGTTCCCGGCGAGGTTCTCGAAGAACACAGCATGCCATACTCTAGCAGAAATTGGCCTACGGTCTCTTTAAAAGTTATACAGAGTTGGGAAGTGAGGGAATATTGGGATCTGGCTTCTGCTCGGGTGAACAGAACAGGAAGACTCGACTCCGGAGGCTTTTATAGGCAAACCTGAAATACATCATATGTCCCATAGCAACAAAGGAAACCGAGATGATCACGAGAAGGCCGAAGGCCTCTGGATTTGGTGCAAGAATGACCATGATGAAGTGTAGGAGATCAAGAAGATAGTTCATGGAGTTCTGGACGCCATTGATGACGCCTCTCTCAGATTCAATCACATTCTCTTGTATCAATTGGGTCACGGTCAAATCAAAGGACCAAAGACCTGAAAGCAATTCAGGAGAATCAATTAAAACATAATGCATCAATACGCAATTATCACAAACATGCCTTGTTGTTTTTGGTCTCAAAGGTTGGGTTTATAACTTTCAGGTGATACAGATATCATCATCTTCCCCTTGAAGATAACAGGAAATAAGGACTAAAACTATTTCTATTGTTTGCTGTTGGTTGCTCATTTACTCACCAATTCTAGCAGCAATGACACCGGTGAAAAGAAGACTGACGGACATGTAGGACTCTACTTGTGGGGCCTCCTCAAAAACAGTGGCGTTAATCTGGATCTGTGGTTCAACTGTAGGAACAAGAGTAGGACCCTCACGCAGCGAGCCGCTGTCTCCAAACAGATGCTTTAAGACCTCATCGAAGGGTGAGACGCTGAGATCGAAAGGGCTGCCAGGTGCAAAGACAGATGCTACGCAGAGTATGAGGCAAGACAGTTGGGCGACTCCAGAGATGAAGCCGGTTCTGATCAGGCCACACTTCTTTCTGATCCAGGTGAAGGCCACCGTTCCACAGATTCCAGATATAGCTGAAGCTCCCATGAGGAGACTGAGCACAGAGCCGTTCAGGCCCTGAGTGTACGCATAGCCTGTGGTGATGCAGTCGAAGCCCAGAACGGTCATGTAGAGGAAAGACAGAGACATGCCAGCAAAGAAGATGGACTGGTTGTAGTAGGCCACCCAGCCATCCTTAAAGGTGCGGATGGGTTCTGTCATTTGGTAGCAGCAACTGGTGTTCTTCTTCACCTCAGCAGTTTCATTCATCAGCTGGGAGCCTTCAACTGGACTTTCATTATTTCCAATCTCTGCAACAGTGAATTGGACAAACAAATGTTTTTGTTTTTTAGCAAATGATTAGTGAAAAGGTGCTTAATCTTCAAAATTTGTAAAAAGAAAAAAAAAATATGGAAGAAAAGACCTAATCCAGAATTGGAAATAACAGGCTAGTAAGAGGGTTTCAGATTTAGCCTGAACAAATGCTGGTTTATGGCTAGTCAAAATAAAAATTATTTAAAAAACATTAGTAATATGGTTAGATGGTTGAGCTTGACAAGTGCAGTGAACACTACAGTTTGAGTAACTTATTGATTAAATAGATTACAATCTTCCAGGGTGTCACAATTTATAATAATTTACAGGGTTGTGCACAAAGTGTGGCAGGTGAAAATTTGTGTTTTAAGTAAGGATCACCGCATCACCACCTCAGGTGTGCATTATTTTTCTAATAATTCAATGGCCCGGAGTCAATTATTCCGCTTATATAAGGGTTACCACACCTCAAGACATCGATCAGATGATATATTTAAAGGGATTTGTCCGGTTTTTGTACTTAAATCACTATTGTGAGTAGGATTATTTCTTCTGCATATTATCCAACGCCTCTTTTGCTGGTTCTAAAACGTCATTTTAAAGCTGGTAATGGAGGCTTGAGTCGTTGATAGCATTCTAATGCCGTTATTAATGAAGTTATTAGAAAGAGAGAGCGAGAGAGACGCACAGAGAAAGAAAGAGAGAGAGAGAGCTTGTGTGAATTAGGCTGCAGCAGCGTCTCTAAACAGCATGGTTATTTAAAAAAAAAATAGTGGAAATTGACAAGAGAGTTTGGGTGGTATTACAAACCTTTTTGTACGTTGAGATGCTTCATCTCTTGGTCATCAGTGTCCTTCTGTCCTGCCTTGAAGGCAAGTGCTGGAGTCTTCTGATAAACTTTCCGAAGCAGGAAGTACTCCAAGCACATGGAGAACACATTCCAACCCGAGATAAAACCACAGCCGATGAAATGGGAGCCGAATGCCATGATCTGGCCCACAAGCATTGGGGCCAGAATGTTGGTTAACTGGTCGATTATTCTTACAGTTGCATTCATATCTAACAAAACAGAAATATAGAAAACAATAGGAAGTACAGGTGTGAAAAATGGGATATATTCTGTGATTATATATATATATAGAGAGAGAGAGAGAGGGAGAGATACAGTGATTCAGTAAATTATGGAGTCTGTAAGATTTTTAAAATGCTTTTGAAGTCCCTTCTGCTCACCAAAGCTGCATTTACTTCATAAAAAACAGTAAAAACAGTAATATTGTAAAATATTATTGCAATATAAAATATTTGTTTTCTACTGTAATATGTTTTAAAATGTAATGTATTCCTGAGATGGTAAAGCTGAATTTTCATATTATGCTGATTTGGTGCTCAGGAAACATTTCTTATTATTATCAAAATTGAGAACAGCTGTGCAACTCAACTAAAAAAAAACATCATACTACCCTTATCACTTCTGAATGGTAATGTATAGCCCTATAAAATATACATATTGGCTATGTGCTAACTTTCATGGATTTCCTGCAGGTTAGTGGGTTCACTGGGTACATTGAGAGTCATAAGGACTGACAGCTGATGCATGCATTCTATTCAGATAAGATGACTGATGGAGAAAGAGCTGTAATCTATTTTATGAGTTTCCTTGACTAGGTGAAATGAGTTTTATAGACAGTACAGTGGTTGAAAAATGTATTTGGACACTTAAGCCACATTAAATTAAATAACAGAAAAATATATATACAAATACTAAATTATACACAAAATTCAAAATGATTTTACTATAGTATGTTTGTTTTCAGTTTTACAACAACATATATATTGGTCAAAATAAAGACAAATTGATTTGGACACTTTTTCGTTATCAGCCTTGTTGTGGAACATGTCTATTGTGTTTACTCTGCTAGGAACTAACTTTATAAATCAATAAATACTTAAAACCACCATGAGACTAGTTGGTTAACATTAATTTGATATTTTGTTATCCGATAGGATGAAATTCATACATTTTATGTTTTGTTCACATATATTTGGGGTCATTGTAATGAAGGTTGAAGAAGGTGAAACATTCCGAATCCTGACCTGCCAATTTGCTCCGATCATCTCCAGCCACAACCACAACCCAGTCCCTCTGGATGGTGATGGACATAGCTGTGCTGGCCAGGTTAGCGATGTTAGCAATGGTGATGACAAAAATGTAGCACGTTGTCTGCAATGACAACAAACATGTAACTAAAAAATATGTCACTGTGTCCAAAATAGTGGCAAATATCATTATTTGTTGTTAGTCCACTGCCATAAAAAGCATGACTTGATATTCAGGAACAGTCCAGAAAAAAAGAGCCTAATTTTGTCTGCTGCTCAGTGACACCCGCACAAACAGCAGGTTTTGTTTGTTATTAAATATGTTAAGTTGAAGCTTTCCAGCCCTGTTGAGCAAGCAACATCCTTCCTGCTCACATGACATCCCTGGATTCTGCTGACAGCACATCACCACTTTGTTATCAAGGGGTCATGTTTCAGTAGCAAGAACTTAAGTTGAGTCCATGCAGAATAAAGAAGGGAGCTCTATGTTTTAGACAACATTACCTCCTATATAGGTCAGAAATTATTGACAAGCTTGACAGAACTCTGAATATCCTGTTATAAAGAGATTGTTTGCCACTGCCAGCTACGAATAAAAACCTTTTTTCAAACATCTTAAACAAGAAGGCATGTTTAGAGTAAAAACATTTGCATAAAACTGGAGGCCACCAAGAACTGCAGCAAGAAGGTTCTGTTTTTGGAAATGAAGAATTTCTTTATTTGTACATGAATCTAGATTAGTTCTGAGTGCTTTTGAAGAACTATTTACACATTCAGCAAATACCGATGACAAACTGTCACGTCTTTTTAAATACTCACAAGCAACCATCCGCTGTACAAGATAGTAAGCTGTTCTTTAAACTGGAAAATGGCCATCAGAAGGACACCACAGAGAATGACAGCACTGTTCTGGACAACCAACGACGTCTGTGCCACTGAAATTGAGAAAGAAAAAGATTCAAATTGCGTTTAGTAAAAAAAAAAAAAAGAAATTGTTGGAATAATTGTCATAATGAGAAGTGATGCATGCTCTCAGTAATGTGTTATGTTGCACAATAATTCTGCATGCTCTTTGTTTTGGAGCTTTGCCATATTTACCTTTCAGTCTGGGGTTTTTGTCCACCCAGTCACCAATAATAGCGCCCAGTAAGAGGACAGACCCCGCAACCACCAGTCCATACACAGCTGTCAGGAGTAAACTATTGCCATACAGCTCCACCAAAAACACAGCCACAGCAAAATTCCACATCCGATCCCCCTGTAACATAACGACACAATGATCTTCAGTCAAAATACTATAAGGGGTTCATGCAAAAAAAAAAAAAAACTAGTTTTAAGTATTTTGCAGCTTCCATTACCTGTTTTATTAACAACATATTAATAAAAATATACATACATAATTATATATATATAAAACGCACATAACATTCTGTGTATATAATGTAATGTGTGTATATAATATATATATATATATATATATATATATATATATATATATATATATATATATATATATATATATATATATATATATATATATATATATATATATATATATATGGTGTGTGTTTGTTTGGGATGATAAGAAATGTGCTAATATCATTTAGCAATATGGCCAAATAACTTAAGTTATGGTTTTCGGTTATTAAAATTAATTAGAATTTTACACAGAAAATAAATTAAGCTTTTATGAAAAAAAAAAGATTTTTATAAATTTCCCGGATTTTAAGACAAAAGTTCTGGAGACTTTAATCCTTCCGTCCTGCTAAAAATGTAGGAAAAAGTAATTCAAATAATTCAATTTAATTTAATCTTATATTTAATCAAAATATCTATTTGTGTGTGCTTGTGTGTGTGTGTGTGTGTGTGTGTGTGTGCGTGCGTGTGTGTGTGTAAAAATCTAAAATACAAATACAAAATAAAAGTAATATGAATAAAATACAACAGCAAAATATATCAGATAGAACGACATGTGTGCAACATATGGAAATAAATAGGTCTCTGTTCTTTAAAGAGGAACGAGCTGTCAAAAACAGATCCTAATGCAAAGAGACTCTTACCCATGTTGACAAGGCATGTCCTAGATAAATGAGGAATTTCGCAGACTTAAAGAATTCGCAAAACCTTTCTGAAGAGACAGAAACGCAAGTGCAAGGTTATTTGTTATTTTCTTCTTATACTTCACAGCATTCTACTGCAGACGAATTCGTGAAACACTTACCACAGCAAGGTTTTTTAGCTGCAGCTCTGTCCATTGTGCGTTGAATATCGGTTGTATTTGTTCGGTTTTATTTGTCAGGGTTTTAATTCCTTTGTATTGTTCAGGTTCAACAGGAAAAGTAAATCCTCGCTGCAAATACTTCCTGCGCAAAATAACACGAATATTTCCCTTCTCTCCTCTCCAAACTTAGCTATCACTGTAGCTGAAGTTGGAGAGAAATAACCTCTTCTAAAACGACTAAATGTGTAAAAACATATAATTCCCTAAAGCACCAGATCCGCGCTCACGGACGCAGCGGAGCACCGTGTTCACCACACAGCGCCTCGAGCAGACTGCTGCTGATAATATAGCGACAATAGACTCCGCCCCTTCGCGCTCAACAAAGGCAGCACCAGAAAGAGTGTTTCTCGAGCTTGTCTAATAAGGTCAAAGTTATGATTCTGATCCACTAAATGGATTTGCAAAATGCATCTAAAATTAAAAATATACAGAGCTAATATATAAAGTCTATACATCTTATTATTATAGGGGAGACGGGGCTAGTTGTCACATGCGCTTGTTTCTCCAGAAGTGCCTTCTACATGATTTCAAACACCTAGTTTAATCCCCTGTTAAATTATGTTTTTGTGAATTCCATCCTTCAAAGTAAAATTTAATACTGCCATACTTGGCATATGCTATAGCTGTTGGTTAAATGAACAAACTGAAAGCATAATAGGTTACATTAAGATAAGGGTCAGCCATAATATAATTGGGGTATTGGGGCATGTTGTCACAAAATGTAATCATGTTCCGTCTTTTCATGGGTAATAATGGAAGAAATGTTAATATTTAAGTAATTATTAATAGTAGCATTATTATTTTTGTCTGGTGTGTGACAACTCCCCATGCTCTCCTACACATATCACTATATATAATACACTTTTTTGTGTCTTTCAAATTATGCAGGCCTATATATCTTATTAGTTTAACATTCAGTTGGTATGCCATTAAAAACCCATATCAGTATCAACACTACTAGCATCAGATAATCTCTTTATGTGTCACCATGACATACTTTGATGGCTGTTCTGTTGACTCATGGACCTAAAAGGTGCACAGTACATCTCTGTCATTTGTAAATTTTACAACATAGGCCTCGATGAACAGTAGAGTTTACATAAAATCAGTGTCAACATTTAATAAATACCAAGCATCTAGATCAGGGGTCTCCAAACTCAGTCCTGAAGGGCCGGTATCCTGCAGTTTAGCTCCAACCCTAATTAAACACTTGAACCAGCTAATCAAGGTCTTAGGCATGCTAGAAACTTCCAGGCAGGAGTGTTGAGGCAAGTTGGAGCTTAACTCTGCAGGACACCGGCCCTCTAGGACAGAGTTTGGAGACCCCTGATCTAGATAGATAGATAGATGAGTTTGCTTTTATTTTCAACATTCACGAACAGCTGGAAGTTTTCTTTTTTCGCTGTTACTGAGTTGCACTGTGGATCAATGACAGATATTTCCCAACAGCTTGGCAGTGACTGGCTCTTCCCAATAGTATCCAGATTTATTCTATTCAGGTCAGTATTTAGTGTCAGTATTAACGCAGCAGTTTGAGCACACAAACAAACATAATGTGAAATATTAGAAAAACATAAGCTACGGTTATTAAAAAAGCTGTGTATGTCCAGGAATGCGTTTTTGCATTCTGTTTTTGGTTTGAAGGAACACTCACACTCACTTCTTCAACCTAATTATTGCCTATCCACAAGAGGCTCAAAAGAGTGCATTTCAGTCTTTTATAACTGATAGCCTGAGTGGATGTTTTTCATTTAACATGACTATGCAGAAGCATGTTTTTTTATTATGTTTATATCTTTATTTATTTATTTTTTTGACACTATAATGTATAAAAAGTGAAGTAATGCTTTGCTCGGTTTGGTTATTTTTAAGTAATAACATGATGCAATGATATGTCACATTTAATCACATAACAGACAGAAAGGATTGTGTATCGTTATAACTCTTAGTTAATGGTTCTCATATTTGCTGCAGAATTTGCATGGAATGACAACGCAACATCTAATGGTTTGGCCTTGATCAAAAAGTCTGACGATTAGGAAGCATCCGATTCACGCAAGGCTCAAAGTTGAGTTATGTTGCACACAGAACCATCCTATCCACAGAAATTTGAGACATGGATCCAGATTACTCGGGGTCACAGACTTGGTATTGTTCTCTGTGACTCTGTCAGTCTCTTAACTCTACAACGAGTTTTACACCTTGCTTGATCATAAATCTACATTTAATCAAATTTGGTTTTCTTTGATCTGACAAATTGGAACTCTTCCAACATATTTAGTAACCCTGGATATTGCCAATTTTCGTCTGATAAGGATCCAAACTTTAAACAGGTGTCTAGAATCAATACAGGAGTGTGCAGAGTTCACTTACTGCCATGACCATGACTAAACCCAAACAAACTAGTGTGTTTGTGATAGTAGAGGTGGAAACACACAAGTAAACACTGTCCACGTGATTTAACACTTAAGCCTTTCCTGGGTGACCACACATTTCAACAGAACTGTACAATACAAGGGCTAATGCACAATCAACAGGACCACAAACACAAACACTGTAATTCAGTAAATGCAGGTTTTTTGGTGTCATGAATGAGGTTAGAATTTACGAAACAGAAGACTGGGATCTAACTATTAAAAATAGGAATGATTACCAAAACCAATGGATTCTATGTTTAGAGCAGTGGTTGCTATTTAATATTTTTCATAGTGTGATTTTTGATAAATTATATTAAAAAGTTGAATTAACAAAGTTGTGTTAACAATTAATAATTATAATAACAGAAATTATAAACATTACATTTAAACATTACCCACAACATTTAAAAAACAAAAACAAACAAAAATATATTATCCCTGTTTTTTTGATGCATAGATAATAACAAGTGAGATTTTAGAGATATTTTTAACAATCTGGTTACCTTAGTCTTTTTTAAAATACCTTTTACGTATTTGACAGTTACTGAAAATATGTTGATTTAATCATCTTAATCAAAACTAAATCAAAAACTGTATTTTGTCTCAATATGATCATGTCAGCGATGCTCTCCAGTTACAGGGCAACAAAAATATTTGGATAAGTAAATGTCACGTAGCCTACAATGAGTTACGATTATCATGTTAATTTTTTAACCCCCCCCCCCCAAGTATGGTAGGATATCAGATATGATAGTATAAGTTAATATAGACATCAGCTGTTTTGGTAATGAAAAAATTCTAATAGAGGGTCACTGCACTGGGCGTGAAATATTCTTAAATCTGTTTGAATGCATAATACTATTTATTGACCTATATTGTTACAAAACCGTTTGTCATCACAAGCGATGATCTCATGGATTTAGGATTGTGGCATGTTGGCTATTTAGTGTTCAGAAGGCTCCATTGTACACTAAATACTATTCTTGTATCAACATTTTTACAGTAAGACAGTGAAATCTTGTCAGCTTAGACTGCTTTTGAAGGTTAAAATGCAAACAGTGTGTTTTGACATGTTTTGAGCAAAACTCTACGGTTACAGTGCAACAAAAAATATTTGGATTAGTTTTGGATAAGATGTTGCATACAAGAGTTATGATATCATGTTCATTTTTTTAACCACCCCTTAAGTGTGGTAGAACATGAGAAAGGATAGTATCAGATAATAGTTGGTCACCGTGATTTTGCCAAGTAAGACATGTTCCTGGATCAACATCTTTTGTTGATCCTGGATCAACATAACTGGCCAAAAATATAGACTTAACCCAATCCCTACCTCTAAACCTAACCCTACCCATAATTTATTCCTAAAATCAGTGTGAAATGATAGATGATTAACAAGGGTGTAGAAGCACCAAACCCTGATTGTAAGCCTAAAACAGATATTACCTGTAAAACAATACCTCAATTCTCAATGTTTCACAGGAATGTTGTTCCAGGATCAACAAGGATGTTGATCCAGGAACATGTTGTACTTGGTGAAATCACGTTCACCTAGTTATTAGGCCTTCGACCTTCAAGAATGGTAGGAAATCAGATAGGATAGTATCAGATTATATCAGTTTCAGACAAATATCAGCAGGGGAAGTCGTGGCCTAATGGTTAGAGAGTTTGATTCCTAACCCTAAGGTTGTGGGTTCGAGTCTCAGGCCGGCAATACCACGACTGAGGTGCCCTTGAGCAAGGCACCGAAGCCCCAACTACTCCCCAGGTGCCGCAGCATAAATGGCTGCCCACTGCTCTGGGTGTGTGTTCACAGTGTGTGTGTGTGCACTTTGGATGGGATAAATGCAGAGCACCAATTCTGAGTATGGGTCACTATACTTGGCTGTATGTTACTCACTCACTTCACTTTTTGGTGGTGAAAAACTTTTTGCGCTTGACCTATGTGAGCTGTTTTTGACAATTTACATCCCATATTTCTAGACACATTACCAGAGGCAGACAAAGTCCATAACTTGAGTGAAAGTACAGAAGTGCTTGCTTTTAAAAGTACTTAAGTACCAAAAGTAAATTTCCTTTTTTATGTCAATGCACTGTTTTATGGTTTGTATGTAATACTTGCAATACTTCTGAAGCAACTTAGAATACATTACACCTACACCTGAATACACTGACTAGCTTGTAGTATCATTAGAATAAAGAGCTTTTAGAATGTTTAAAACCTATGGGAAAAATAATAATTATTTAACACCCCTACCCACCCCCAAAAAAGCAAGATGTAGTGATCTCACACAGCTCTGGACACATCTATGTGTAGCCATTCATCCACATTTGAACAGAGTGGACAGTGACAGTCAATATCGTAACATAAGGCATTGTTGTGAGGGGGGAGAGGTTATGATTTCGTAAACATTTACGTGACGTACTTTTAACGCGTCGCTGCCTGCTTCTCCCGCATACGTCATTGGTGTTCGACGAACGAGCCACTTGCATGCAAGTAATGTGGAGATGTTTTCTTGAATCATCCAAAGCGTTTTCATATAAAATGTCCTCTGAAAACCGCCAGCGAACGGAACACGGAGCTCAAGAAGAGCATGCACAAAAAGAGGAGCTGAAAAAGAAGGTTTCCTTTCAAAAATACTTTGTATAGCCTATATAATATCATAATCATAACTTTACGTTTAACATATTTAGTAGTAAATTATGCTTTTAATTGATGTTTACAAACCTTAACGATTCATTCACAGATAAAAGAGCAAAAGATTGTCGTTGACGAGTTGAGCACTTTGAAGAAAAACAGGGTATGTTATATTAATTATTCTGTCATAAGGCTCATTCTACATTAGGAGTAGCAGATGCTGACAGAAACAAACTGCAGTTTTCACAGTTCCTATATATTATGAAAAACACTAAACTATAACCTGTAATAGTATAATCAATAATCTTTGAAATCAACATTTCTAATTATTTTAAAAGCTTCTTCAATAAGCTTGTCACTGCTTCATAATACTTCGTAATTCATAATACTTTAAAAAAAAAAAAAAAAAAAAAGGACCCGAAAATTATATACACATACATGCATATAATCTATTGCTATTTTCCAAAACACTGGGATTCAGATAATACAATGGGTTTTTTTTTTTTTTTTTTTTTTTGAGAATATTGCTTTTATTTAGCATGTAATTACATGTAAGAGATATCCAAATGTACCTCAAGGTCAGTGGTCTTCTCATGGCATACGTTTAGACCCAATTTTGTTTTTGAAGAATTATAATGACTCCTGTTTAGATCGTAGATTTGTTAGGATATCATGTTCTGGTACTCATAAGCTTATTCTTACAGACAGTGTACACCCAGCAGCCCAACAGCAATATATTCTTCCTGGCAGACAAAGGAGAGACCCTTAGTGCTTGTAAAGGTAAGATTCATCAATAATGATTCATAAATGACAGATAATAATTATAAATAATAATTGTACCATTAGAGTGCTTCATAATACGACCATCTTGTCTCTCACAGAGGATCTGGATAATATGAGAAAAGAATATCAAGATATATAGTGCCTTGAGATCATGTGTGGTATCTGCTGCGTGGTCAGTTTGACCACAACGCATAATCCACTGGATACGCATGTCCATGAAAATCTCAAGCACAGAGGGCCCAGCTCTAGCCATGACATTATAGAAACAATCTCAAACTGCAGTCTCCTTTTCTCTGCACATGTGCTTCACATGAGAGGAAGCCTGACACCTCAGCCTCTTCGAGATGAGAATGGAAACATGCTTCTCTGGAACGGAGAGGTATTTGGTGGTCTGAGTGTAGATCAGGGAGAAAATGACACCAAAGTTGTTCTCCATCACCTGTCAATGGCACAGTGCACCTCAGATATGCTGTCTTTACTATCACAACTCAAAGGACCATGGGCCTTTATATATTACCAAAAAGTAGAGCGCTGTATCTGGTTTGGGAGAGACTTTTTTGGAAGAAGAAGTCTGCTTTGGAAATTCGATCCTGAAGGAACATCTTTCACACTTTCATCAGTTGCTTCCATGCCAGTAGATAATATTCAGTCCCAATGGCAGGAAGTACCACCTAGTGGAGTTTACAGGTTTGACCTAACAGACTCTTCAGCTTTAGGTCCAGTTGTATTTGAATTTTATCCATGGATTTTCCACAGTGGTGAAGACCCTAATGAAAGCCCGGAATTGAAATGCGAAGGTCTTCCCACATCTGTCACTATAAATAGTTCTGGACTTTACCTGTCCTCTCCTGTTTTTCCAATGAACACATCCATTAAATCATTTACAACTGAACAAGTTCAGAATGTTTCTCAAACCTCTGTTGAGAATCTGAAAGAATTCCTAACAAACTCTAAGAAGAAAGCAATGGTTAGCGCGCTCATTGACGTTCTAAGTGAGGCAGTCCGTAAGAGAGTACAGTACCTTCCTGCTCAAGATGAAATGGTGATCCCCAATCATATGAAAGCTGATATTGCCATTCTTTTCTCTGGGGGAATTGATTCAATGATATTAGCTGTCCTTGCTGATAGGCACATCCCTGCAGACAAACCCATTGACCTGCTCAATGTTGCATTCAAAATCCAAGAAGGAAAAGTGCCTCCCAAGTCTTTGAAGAAAGGGAGACATAAGAAGAAAGACTGTGATGCTGCTGAAACGCAATCGGATCAACAGAGCTTTAACTGCTTTGATGTGCCAGACAGAATAACCGGTAGAGCTGGTCTGCAAGAACTAAAAAACCTCAGTCCGAAGCGCCAGTGGAACTTTATCGAAATTAACATAACTCAAGAGGAGCTTAAAGAAATGCGACAGAAACGCATCTGTCATTTGGTGCACCCTTTGGACACTGTTCTGGATGATAGCCTTGGCTGTGCCGTCTGGTTTGCCGCCAGAGGAACTGGCGCCATAAATAAGGGCGTTGAAGAACTTTATACTTCAGAAGCAAAAGTAACTTTGTTTTTCTGTTTGCACTTGAATTGTTTCTTTAATGTAAGTCTTAGGTCATACTGTATAAAATTATATTTTCCTCTTCTCGCAGGTGGTTTTGACTGGCATCGGAGCAGATGAACAGCTGGCGGGATACTCCAGACACAGGGTGCGGTATAAGCACTCAGGACTGGAAGGACTTGTCAAAGAACTGGCTATGGAACTGGGACGAATATCCTCAAGAAATCTTGGAAGGGATGACCGAATCATTGGGGACCATGGAAAAGAAGCCAGGCAAGAAGTACACTTTGCAGCTCAAGGAGTATTTGTTCAATCAAAAATGAAATGCTATAGTATTGTATATAATACATATACTCCTTTTATCTCAGATTCCCGTACTTGGATGAAGATGTAGTCAGTTTCCTTAATGGACTACCTGTGTCTGAGAAGGCTGACTTGTCTCTACCTAGAGGGGTCGGAGAAAAGCTGTTACTGAGGTTAGCAGCTATTGAGTTGGGATTGGGACTCTCTGCTCTCTTGCCTAAGAGAGCCATGCAGTTCGGCTCCAGAATTGCTAAGTTAGAGGACAACCATGAAAAGGCCTCGGATAAGTGCAAAAGGCTTGTCACCACCTAATTTAATATTCTGACAGGTGTCTTTTCTGGTTCTGTTATTTTAACATGAATATGCTCCTCAAATGATTGGTTTGGGGAATTGGGAATGAGTACAATTAATACATTTATGGCGATAAATCACACACACTCACAAAAAAATAAATAAATGATAGCCAGTTTTATTCTGAATGTCTTTACATGTTTGAACTACATTAAATAAACAGATGGATTTTGAAGTTGGTCCTTGAAGTATTTGTCACATTCTATGTATGATGGAAGATTTCCCACATCAAATCGACCAGATATCCTGTGCACGTACACAGACCTCCTAAAATAAACAGAAGGTTATTAAAGTCATTGAATGTGAAAACACAATGCCTTATTAAATGCCAGTAAGTAACCTCAATATGAGCCATGAAAGAAAGGTCCCTGGTGCATCCCGCTCTTCAATGGGTGCATTCTGCAAGGAGAAGAGTTACATTAAGAAACATAACATGATGGAACAGCTTAAATAAATATAAACTCTACCTTCTTCTCATTGAGAAAAATGTCCAAAAGCGGAAGTGAGGTTCTTGAAAACAAGTAAAAGCAAGGACACTGCAAAGCGAGGACAACACATTAAAGATATTGACTCTAATATTAAGGACAAATAGTACTGAAAAGTCATCTTGTATCAAACAATACAAAAGAAAACGTACTGCATTACGTGAATTTGTTTCACTCAAGAGAGGTTTTTCCTTCATGCAGTGTACTTTAAGGTTCTCATCCAACTCCAGAATCCCATATTTGGATGTTTCTGAAGGTGGAAATAGTTTTAAAAATTAGTGATCATAAATTAACCTATTAAAAAAAAAAATGTTCTGTTTACCTTCATCCTTGCACTGGTATGACAGCACTAAGTTGCTCTCTTTGTCTTTATTTTGCACTTCAAAGAACCTCTCTGTGAATTTCCTCAGGCTGAAATCCTCTTTGAATAAAGTATCTCTGCAAAATTAAAAATTAACTTTTTTCCCCCTCATTTTAAAGCCATTTCAAACATTTCCCTGGAGACAATGCATTATTTAATCTGTTGCTGGTTATACCCTCCGATAACTAGTAAGTGGTCATCCACAGCACACGACTTGACCGTCAGCTGAAGACAGGCAACAGCACCATGTCTCTCCTGCAGACACATTTGTTTGAAAAACAATCAGCATATCAGAATGATTTCTGAAGGATCATGTGACACTGAAGACTAGAGTAGTGGGTGAAGGAAATTCAGCTTTGCATCACAAAAATAAATTATATTTTAAAGTATATTAAAAAAGAAACAATTATTTTATATTGTAATAACATTTTGCAAGATTACGGTTTTTTTTTCTGTATAAATGCAGCCTTGTTGTGCATAAGAGACTTTTTACAAGTCTTACTGATCCCAAAATTTTGACCGGTAGTGTGTGTGTGTGTGTGTGTGTGTGTGCTCACCTCATTTCTTCCTGTACCATCATTTATTATTTGAACATTGGGGAATTCTTGAGCCCACTGCTGGAATGCTTCATGGTAAAGATCATTTGTCTGTTCAATAGATGATACAGTTTATTATTTTGTGCATGATAATCATTTAATCAAACACTGACTGTAAAAGCTCAATATGGTCATATTTAAAAACAACAACAACTAAAGAGTTATTATGCACTCACAACCACATAGACTGTGTCCACACATCCTGTTTTGGTCAGTGCCTGGACCCAGTGTGTGATAAGCGCACATGGGCCGACAGGAAGCAGCGGCTTTGCGATGCCCCCCAGATGCTTGAAACTCCCAGTAGGGTCATTCTCGATATCCCTTTGCAGTCTCGTTCCATAACCTGCAGCTAAAATAACAGCTTTCATTGTCAGCTGAAAATGAAACTGACAAAAGCTCTTATCAACATGTGATTTTAAATAAGTTGGTTAAGCCGTAAAGTTTTGCACGTTCGAAAGGTTTCGCCAAGATAGTTTTCTGGGTAAAGGTTGCTGTGTGTTGTTCAGTCAGACCCACACATGCGCAGTGCTGGTCGAAGCACTCACACTTCCGCAAAACTTACTTAGCTTATGAATATTAATTACGTCACGAGACGCTGCAATCTCACAGCACGACAGGGAGCGTTTCTCAAGGAGCTCTCTAGTTCTGTCTGCTGGTTTTATTCGTAAGTGATAGGAAGTCGAAATAATTTACACGAATCGGTTTAATTTATTTTGTTAAAGAAAGCAATATATCTTGTCAAGGTGTAATATATATTTTAATACCTTTTTATCTTGTTTATTTATTGTTCATTCTTAGATTTGCATTTGTTTTTTATGTATATCATTGTGACACTAACAATAAAAAACGGGAATCGGATCTTTTGATCAGTTAAGCGATTCTTAAACGTCATGACGTACGTCAAGTTTAGTTTACACTGTATTTTTTTTTAGGGTGTGTGTGACTTGACTTTATAACATTCAGTTCATGGAACAGCCTTTGACTCATTTACAGTAATGTTTATGAATGTGAACCGCCCCTTTTAAATAAAATAATAAAATAAATATAATAATATTAATTAATAAAAAAAAAAAAAAAACTAATCAATCAAACTCTATCATGAGCTAATCCTGCATATAGCACTGACCCGACCGCAAACACGTGCAACAGCGCCATCTATTGGTCGATCTGAAGAGTTGCAGAAGCGTCACTGTGAGTCACTGGTTGCTAAGAGCAACGCTCTTCAAACTCACACAATTAATCCGACAACTCAATCTTTTGAGGGGAACCTAAACGGTGTTTTTTGAAAGGAAATTAGTTACCTTAGTTTTACCGTACTCATATCGTCTGTATCATAGAAAAACAGATGGCGAACCATCTGTTCGTGCTGCGTTGACTTTACTTCAGAAATATGACCGCAAAGAACTGCAAGAAGTGCTCAGCCTGACCTCCTGTGACTGACTGCAAATATGAATATGCTTATAATGTATGCTTTTAGTAATTTATTTAGAATAATATTATAAATAAATAAAAACCTTTTATCTATTTTTTTAAAAAAAAAGCCCTTTCCTCCAAATATTTTTTTTTATATTAATTTTTGATTTTAGTTCATTCTTTAGTAATTTAGCATTTTTTAGTCTTGCTTTTATATCAACAAGTGTATCAAAAGGTCATATTTTTTTTGTTGAATTGCCTGAACTGTTCTTGATAACTTTCAGAGAATGATAAGATTTGATAAGATTTCAGAGAATGGTCAACCCTTGTTGTAATTGGCACAGAAAACTCTTTCTGAACTTCACCCTGTGTTCAGGTGTCCCAGCTGGAAGTGCGGGAACAGGGTGCAACAGCTCTGTGGGCCCTGGCAGGACAAACTCTGAAGCAACAGAAACTCATGGCAGAACAGATGGGCTACCCGGTCATCCTTGACCTTCTTCAGTCCTCTTCAGACAAAATGCAATATGCGGGTAAGGCCAGATACAAATTGGTCTCATTATACACCGTCCCAAAAGAGATCACCCAGTTCCATCCAACCAATCAGTCACCCATGAATGTAAGTAACACTCTCGCTGCAAAGCTGTCGTCCAGACAGAAAAAGCACCAAATGCAATAAAAACAGCTTCCCATTGACTACGTGTTGACAGGCACTGGATAAACTGAGCAGACTGACTACCTGAGCTTCTCCCTGTCACTGACAGAACAGGTCTGGTCCAGCGGGTAAGCGGCCAGTACTTCCTGTCTTGAGACAGCACTGATCTGTTAGATTCATAAGACAGGAAGGCATCCACAGTGGAATGTTATTCCCCCTGTGGGTTTCTCTGTAAACATTGCTTACAAGAGTTGCTGTGTCTCTTGTATTGCTATTAGTGTTAAACTATGACCCGTTTACAGGCTGTGATTCCAAAACGATGCTATATTCCAAGAGTGCTTCCTTTTCAGTCAGGTGTCTGGATCGAGTCTCCACTGGATCGTCTGTTAAAACATTTTGTCAGACAGATGTTCCCTCAAAATCTTTTTCAGACAGAACTGTCTGCACCTTCATAACTGTGGAAGCTTGTTTCCGCCACGGAATAAAAAATTATAAATAAATAAAAATGTATAAATATAATAAATATAAATGTAATGGTATATAAAGTTCTGACTTTATTTTTCTCAGAATTCTGACTAATTTCTCAAATAATATATATATATATATATATATATATATATATATATATATATATATATATATATATATATATATTTTTTTTTTTTTTTTTTTTTTTTTTAAAGGTAATTGCATCTTTTCATCTGACAATTCAGTTCTCAATTGTGAGTTAACATCTCGCAATTTTAATTTTAATTTTTCTCGGAATTGAATTTTTTTTTTTTTTGAATTGTGAGATAAAAAGTTGCAATTACCATTTGTATGCCCTGGAAGAAACAAGCTTCCATTCATACTGTTACAATTTTGGAGCAAATCATCCACCCCCCAGAGAATGTTATCTTCACGTATCTTGTTGTTTCACAGGGGGCCGATCTAGCCAAGATAGTTGTGCCCATCAGGATGGCTTTTGCAGGGAGAATGGGGTTCCGCCTTTGGTGCATTTGCTTCGAGGGTCTCAAACAGCGCTGAAAACCCTGCTCAGTGTCATCAAAGCCCTGGGTTGTTTGTGCATTGGTAATATCTCACACTTTTTCTTCCATTTCTTTGATATGAATAGCTTTGTGTTACAGCGCAAAGGATAAAACTTTTGTTTTGTGGTTGCAGGAGTGGCACTTACTACTTGCAGAGAAAAGGTCATATTAGAGCTTTTAAAATCCCATGAATCTCTGGAGGTCAAGGCAAGTATTCGTTTCAAAAATTAAATGAGATTAAAATAGGAAGTAACTTTATAGTATTTTTAAATCACATTAGGTGCAAGTGGCTCAGACTCTCGCCTGTGTGCTGATGGGGAACCAAAAACTCCAGAGTTTTTATGTATTTATCAAATAAATGCAATCTTGGTGAGCACAAGAAACTTCTTTCAAAACCATTAACAAATTGTATCAACTCTACAGTCGTGGCCAAAAGTTTTGAGAATTACATAAATATTAGTTTTCAAAAAGTTTGCTGCTAAACTGCTTTTAGATCTTTGTTTCAGTTGTTTCTGTGATGTACTGAAATATAATTACAAGCACTTCATACGTTTCAAAGGCTTTTATCGACAATTACATGACATTTATGCAAAGAGTCAGTATTTGCAGTGTTGGCCCTTCTTTTTCAGGACCTCTGCAATTCGACTGGGCATGCTCTCAATCAACTTCTGGGCCAAATCCTGACTGATAGCAACCCATTCTTTCATAATAACTTTTGGAGTTTGTCAGAATTAGTGGGTTTTTGTTTGTCCACCCGCCTCTTGAGGATTGACTACAAGTTCTCAATGGGATTAAGATCTGGGGAGTTTCCAAGCCATGGACCCAAAATTTCAACATTCTGGTCCCCGAGCCACTTAGTTATCACTTTTGCCTTATGGCACGGTGCTCCATCGTGCTGGAAAATGCATTGTTCTTCACCAAACTGTTGTTGGAAGAAGTTGCTGTTGGAGGGTGTTTAGGTACCATTCTTTATTCATGGCTGTGTTTTTGGGCAGAATTGTGAGTGAGCCCACTCCCTTGGATGAGAAGCAACCCCACACAAGAATGGTGTCAGGATGCTTTACTGTTGGCATGACACAGGACTGATGGTACTGTAGCGCTCACCTTTTCTTCTCCGGACAAGCCTTTTTCCCAGATGCCCCACAAACAATCGGAAAGGGGCTTCATCGGAGAATATGACTTTGCGCCAGTCCTCAGCAGTCCATTCACTATACTTTCTGCAGAAGATCAATCTGTCCCTGATGTTTTTTTTGGAGAGAAGTGGCTTCTTTGCTGCCCTTCTTGACACCAGGCCATCTTCCAAAAGTCTTCGCCTCACTGTGCGTGCAGATGTGCTCACACCTGCCTGCTGCCATTCCTGAGCAAGCTCTGCACTGGTGGCACTCTGATCCCGCAGCTGAATCCTCTTTAGGAGACGATCTTGGCGCTTGCTGGACTTTCTTGGACGCCCTGAAGCCTTCTTTACAAGAATTGAACCTCTTTCCTTGAAGTTCTTGATGAACCTATAAATTTGTTAATTTAGGTGCAATCTTAGTAGCCACAATATCCTTGCCTGTGAAGCCATTTTTATGCAACGCAATGATGGCTGCACGCGTTTCTTTGCAGGTCACCATGGTTAACAATGGAAGAACAATGATTTCAAGCATCACCATCCTTTTAAAATGTCAAGTCTGCCATTCTAACCCAATCAGCCTGACATAATGATCTCCAGCCTTGTGCTCGTCAACATTCTCACCTGAGTTAACAAGATGATTACTGAAATGATCTCAGCAGGTCCTTTAATGACAGCAATGAAATGCAATGGAAATGTTTTTTTGGGGATTAAGTTAATTTTCATGGCAAAGAAGGACTATGCAATTCATCTGATCACTCTTCATAACATTCTGGAGTATATGCAAATTGCTATTATAAAAACTTAAGCAGCAACTTTTCCAATTTCCAATATTTATGTAATTCTCAAAACTTTTGGCCATGACTGTATATATGTATATGAGAAAATCATCTTGTATAATGTTCCATCTTGACTTATTCCAGCACAACTACTTGCTAGCCTGGTTCACACGAGAGCAGGTATTACTACTGCGATTGTCACCATGTGTGCTGTAGAGCGTCTTTCTGCTTATCTGGACTCAGAAGATGAAGAGGTAGATTGTGTTGAATCAGCTTATGTAAATTCAGTGTTTCCCAGTCAAAAAATAAGTGCTTAAAATAGTATTTGTAGGATTTTAAAAACTAAAATAATATACTTTATTCCCTCCTACATTTTAGGTTCGAACAGCTTGTGCAAGTCATCGACAGCTTCTGGCGAAATGTAGAAAATCCCCTCACATATATGAATTTCTAATGTAGAATTTAGCTGAAGATGCCTGAATATCGCAGTTGTTTACAGCAGAGTCTGAAAGACAGAGAAGAACAGGGTTTCCATCCCTCTGGTGCTTTAAATTGAAAGTATGAAATGAAGTCAAAATGAAGTAGCTAAAATATGGGGCCTTTGATAATTCACAAGCATTATTTGTTTTCTTTCTGTTTTCTCCATTGCAGTTTGGAGATAAATGGCAGCCCTCCTGTACCTCATCATCATAATTAAGGTATTTCAATTGAATTATGTATGACAGAGAGATATTGTGATGCTGGCTAGAGCAATGAGGACTATATCTCACATACAGATGTTTGCGCTATATCATTCTCACCAGGACTGGCAAAGAGAATGAACGCTAGGTGTCAGTCTGCAACTGGGGACAGAGAAACACAAGCTCTTTTGCCAGAGCATGTAAGACAGAGGGCCAGAACTGCCAACCCCAGAGTCACAACGGGACAGACGTCCTGCCACAATGCCCCAAAACAGAGGTTAAATGAAAATACCTGAAAGGTCAAGAACTCCAGCACTGCCATTCACACCAAAAGGTAATTAAAAAATAAATAACATCATAAACTTGGAATCAAAGAATATGCAAAACAGAACCATTTAAATTTCTTTAAATAAATAATCATTTATTAATATGTGGGAAATGTCCTTTCAACACAATGTCAAGAATTTATCCTCAGTTTTAATGGGGGAATTTTGATCGCAGCATCTTTAACTTCTGAAGTAATGTCTAATCCAAGTGGTGCCCTAAAAATAAATGAAAAATTTCATTACATCAAAACAGACTCTTAACATACACAATCAGTGCTGGGTAGATTACTTACAAACTGTTAATGATTCCAAATTATATGATGAAAATCAGTAATGTAATCTATTAGATTTTACACATTTTAGGTAATCTAATTGGATTACTTTTGACCTTATCACATAGATTTGAATAGGTTTATTTTGTAGTACATTAAACATCACATTACATCAGGGTTTCCATTAGAACTTACTTGGGTTCATAGTTGACCTCTTCGCTATGGGACATGATCCCCTTTCCTTGCTTTAGTCTCTCTATGCCATTCCTAACAACAATAGTAAGGAACAAAAGTCAGTGTCTTATTCATGTCATCAAGGCTGTAAGGCAATACGCACCATTTTAAGTTCTTACCATGCAATCATGACTCCATTATCAGTGCAAAACTTTGATGGAGGGCAAAGCAGATGCAATCCAGTGGCATCTGTGACAATTTTCAGAGTCTGTCTGATGTATTCATTACTCGCTACTCCCCCTGAAACGACCTAAAGAGGTGCACAAGTGGAAGAGTTGAAGTTTTGGTTGGGATTGAAAGGTTAGAGTGGAATTTTTACCAAATGTCAATTCACCACAGGCATTTCTTGGTAGAAGTTTTTAAACTGTAAAACGATTAAGCCAAGCTCAAATGAATTTTAATACGAAATGCCTCAACCGAGTCCTGGAGTGCTGTGAATTTACCAGAGTTGGATTATGCTGTGGTAGAAGACCTTTGGATTTACAGAACAAAATGGCACGATGTGTTCGTTTGGCTATATGAGACGCCACAGTGTGTTGTAAGGCAGCGGCGATGTCTTTAACGCATGATAATAACTGTCCTTTTTCAACACCTGAGGAAACATAACATTACAGTAATATAATAATGGTTAGGATTATATAAATACAAATTTTTTTCTAATGCAATCAGAATAAACATGTACAGCACATACAAATAACCATTTTTTACATTTGTTTAACTATTTTATTGATACTTATTAACTTTTTATTGATACTTCAATATGAATGAATCTATCTATCTATATCTATCTATATATATATATATATATATATATCTATATATCTATATATTATTCATATATATATATATATATATATATATATATATATATATATCTATATATATATCTATATATCTATATATATATATCATATATATATATATATATATATATATATATATATATATATAATATATATATATATATATAATATATTAAATTAAGGCAGCTGTTTATGTAGGCAGCTCACTAGCTTTTGGAAAAGAACCTGTTTCTTTTGTTTAAACGGGACAGATAAAGTACCTTCTTCTCTCTCTTTTTTGCTTATTGCCAGTGTCACCTGGTTTCGCAAACCAGCAAAAGAGAAATTGCAGTCGTAGAGCTGCCCCATGGGTGACTTGAAATGAAATGCGAGTCGATCTCCCTCTTTTGCCAGAAGCTCTATGGCTTGTCCACCACTCAAAGACGAGCACTCGGGGTGATTCCTAAGAGAAAGTCTTCTAGCAATCTGTCATTGAACGGAAATACAAACAGTTTATATTATAAACATCCTGCTGCTTTCCTTGTATTTGAAACTGACGTGATATCCTGATACCTTATCTAAAGTGTCCCCGGCTGCTGCATCCAATGTTTGCCCCAGCAGAAGAAATTCATCTATTCCTTTGGCCAATGCTAGAAGAGAATGACCCCCGGAGACAAGGAGCACAAGAAAAGGGAAGTCTACGGGGTGTAGCATTCTTACAGTGAGGGCATGTGCCTCCATATGGTGTATAGGGATGAACGGCTTTTCATGAAGTCTCACAAACTTCCGACTGAAATCCAAGCCGATCCCTAAGCTAAGGGCGAGACCAGGCTTCACTGTTGTGGCCACAGCTGTGAGTTCACTGGGTTCAATGCCACTTCTGTCTAAGGCCTCCTGGACAACTCTAGAGATGTTTTCTCTGTGTAGCTGTTGGGCCACAGGTGGGATAATTCCACCCGCGCTGTAAGAGAACAAGTGAAATTAAATGCACATAATACGGCATTAACGGAGTAATTTTTATCCTTATCTTATGTGTATAAAAATAAGGCAAACTGTATATTTTTAATCACCATTTTGCTATTTCTGGTGTTTACTTAAATAGTCCTGATCTGAAAATCACCAGACTTAATGGAAAAAACTTATGAAATATAATTATATTAAAATGTTTGTTCAGATGACAGAATTCATGAAAAAAATAAATTATGAGGGTTTTATATTAGGTATGTAAAACCAACATACAAAGCCATTACTAATGCTACTGTCTAAAAGCCTGTGAACTTCTAGTGTGAAAATTTCACCTGAAAAATAAGTAAAATTATAAGTAATTCATAGCAGAATGTCAAAGCTGTTCTTTTCTATACAACAGTGAATAGACACTGCAGCTGTTATTTTCAGTGAATAACAACTTTGCTTTCAACCAGTTTATAAACAAAGCTATTATAGAAGATATTATAGAAGATATTCAGTGTTGTTATTGTTCACTAAAACTAAATTGTTTTTCTTAAAATAAGCCTGACATAAAATATAATTCTAAGATAAAAAACTTCAATAAAAATTAGAAATGTTGCCTTGGCAATTGAGTGAAAAAAAAAAGTTTAAATAAGTACTAAAATTACTTTAACACTGAAAAAAAAAATTAAATATATATATAATATATATATATAATATATATATAATAAAAAATTACAAAAGCAATTAACAAAATAACTAATACTGAATGAAAACTAAAAATATAAAATAAAAGCTAATTTAAAATATTGATACTATAATATAATACTATAATAATGGTTCATAAACAATACTAAAATAACCCTAATTGAAGTATAGTGCAGAAGTCATATGACTATTTTTATGATTTTCTCTTTTTTAAGACCTTGGAATATCGTGACGACGAGTATTTGACCACTGAAAGGCCTTTTTTAGAGAATTGTTTCTTTATCATAATGAACACGTGTGATTAGTGTTGATCTCTGTATCAGCTGAGGTTATTGATGAAGCCAGTGGCTATCCTTACTCCAGGTGTGTCTGTTTCTGAGAATGCAGAGATTCCCCCAGGATCGCTCCAGTGTCGTCCAGCACAGCCGCTCCGGTCTCATCGCAGCTCGTCTCGATGCCCAGAACGAACCTGCGCACTGTGCTGAAGGCTCTTCCTGACGCGCTGCGCTCCATGCAGCACCGAGCAGCTCCGTTCAAAGCGCATGGGAGCATGCTGATAACACTGACGGTTCACTGTCGTTAACACTGCTTGATTTAACTCGACGGTAATCTGAAAGGTAACACACGCTTCAACAATTCAAGTGACTCAAAAACACCGCCAAAAGTGTCTTTCCTTGTAAACCTTCATTTATGACCCTGTCCGATCGAGGCGTTACATATAAATAAGCCCTACTCACAACAAACGAAGTTGGGTTCCGTTAGACTTCCTTTAAGATGCAAATGATAAATAGTTGTAGAGAAAACCAGATGCCTAGGCCAATTTGATAAATAAATAAGTACGCTAATAGTAATATCATAGATAAATGACTAATAAGTAGAAAACAAAACAAAACAAACAAACAAACAAAAAAACAATACGGGAACCATTATCGAATAGAAATAATAAAAAATGTGTGCACATGTAAATGTACACACACACACACAGAGCTGGGTAGATTACTTATGAATTGTAATCAGTTACTGATTACAGATTACATGACAAAATTTGTAGTCAGTAATATAATCTCTTAGATTACACATTTTTGGTAACGTAATCTGATTACTTTTGGATTACATTTAGATTACATTTGTGCTAATCCTTATTTGATATCACATATATTGAATATGAGTCTAAGCTTGTAATATTTTGACATAAACAAAGAAAAAATATATTCCACAAAATATATTTAATTCACCAGCAAGAGCCACAATAACTTCTTTTTCAAGTGCAATGTATGGACAGTTAATACTTACAAAATACTAACACTAGTATTTGCTAGTAACACTAAATAAAACAAAATCACATCTAATGATTTTAAAGGATATTTACTCATAATTAAGTAAATTTAGAAAACAGCTAAATTACAAAAACCAATATTGAAAAACATAAAATTCACAGCAATATCACTGCCAGGTCAAATATTTAATGTAATAAATACTAGAAGTGTATATGAATGTATCAATGAAAACCATAAAAAAATAGCTACATTGCAAACATGAATTTTGAAAAAGACTAAATTCACACAGCAATGAAATTTCTATCCATCTCAAAACATTTTAAGTGCAAAGTAACAATGAGGAAAAGACAAACAATATTACAAAAATGAATATTAAAGAACATGAAACTCACAACAATAGCATTGCTAATAAATATATATATATATATATATATATATATATATATATATATATATATAAAGAATATATATAAACAGATATTACCATATCTAAGTTAAATATTGCATCTCAAAACATTTGAAGTGCATAAGGTAGTAACAATGAAGAAAAATCAACATTTTAAAAAATATATTATAGAACAAATTAAAGGCCATGTTCCCCTCCATTTTCCATTATCTTGTTGCTGATTTCTTCTGAGTGCGATTCTGACACCCCTCCCCCTCTCCGCCAGAAAAACTCGAAGAATCACAAATGTATATATGTGGCAGGTTTAACAGGAAAATATATACACGTTAAAAAAAAGGAAATTAAGGAGAATCAATGAATTGTGAACAACTTATTACCATAGTGTAAATAAAATGTAATCATGTAATCCATAAAAAAGTAACTGTAGTCTGATTACGAGTATTTTAAAAAGTAGTTTACTCTAATTACAAGTACTTGAGTTTTGGAATCTGATTACGTAATCCAGATTACATGTAATCCGTTACTACCCAGCTCTGCACACACACAATATATATATATATATATATATATATATATATATATATATATATATATATATATATATATATATATATATATATATATATATATATATATATATATATCCATTCATTAAAATTTCAATTAATTAATATTTACATTAAAATTTATGTGTTTGTATTTGGTAGGTTTTATGGATTTTAACAAAGTTCCAATTTTTTTTATAATATGCAAGTTCATGACAATTATTTTTGAAAAAAAGGGTCAATATATTACAATTGTTTTCTGTCCACATTATCCATTTACATACTTTTCTGTGTTACAAAGTCCATGATAGTGTTATTTTAGTGTCATACTATTATAGTTTTTTTTATTATTATTTTTTGAATTAGGTTGTATTTTCATAGGCTTCGTAGTATTTATGTCGTTTTATTTTTATTTAAAATTGTATTAATTTTGTGCATATTTTGTCAGTTTTATTAGTTTTTTTAATGTCTATTTTTTATCTTAGTTTTATTTTAGTTGTTTAGTACATTGTTAAGCTAAATAGCTGAAAAAAAAGTTTAATTTATTAAAATATTTTACTTAAGTTCAAGTTTGTTTTATTTCAAGTAATGAATATTTTATTATGGTTTTAGTTAACTATAATTAGCCAGGTTCATGATGAGGACATTTTGAGTCTAAAATCAGTTCTTCAGGCAGTAACTTTTTTTTGTCACATTCTGCTTCTACAGAAGACATCAGGAAACCCCAGACAAATTATTAAATGAATAGAACAAGATGGAGCCACAAGCCAAACGAAGAAAAGAAATGGACAAATATGATACTTGGGATGTTCTTCCAGTTCTCTCTGATGAACAGTCCCGGGACACTGAATTGTTGCCGACCTACGCTGCACCCATCATCGAGAAAAGACAAACATCTCGCCTGGTTAAAGAGCCTTCCCTGATCTACCCTTTACCAGGTCTGCAGCACATAAAAAGAGTGAGGGCCTGCAAAGACAAAAGCACTCCTCACCCTTTGGAGGTCATCGTGTGCTTGGCCAGGGATGTGCAGGTGATAGACTGCAAAGAAGTTACACTTGCTGATCTGCTTCATTCACAGTCTTTTGACTCCATTGGTTTAGGAGAACCTTTTCTTGTCAAAATACCCGCCAATCCTTCACTAACTAGACCACAGTTTGAAAAAGCTAGTAAACACTGACCTACATCATTTTACGAGGACAAACAAGTGACATCTGCTCTGAGAGGCCAGTTATTCACTGCCGAACAGAAAGCTAAAGTGCAAGAGTACATGACAGCGGCTGTAGAGGCTGGAGAACCTGAGCAGATTGTTGCAGTGGGTCATGACTGTAAATGTGGCTCTCATCCACTCCATCATGCTGTCATGGTCTGTATTGATCTCATGGCCTGTGGGCAAGGAGGAGGCGCCTACAATTATGAGAAATATCCAGTCTGTCGGTTTAGCAGCTCTGAGTCCTTTAGGAATGCCTGCTATGCCAAAGAAACTGGACAGCCTTATATCTGCACCGGATATGACCTTTACGTCACTGGAGAGCCATGTGTGATGTGTGCAATGGCTTTGGTCCACACAAGAATCAAAAGAGTGTTTTATGGAGCACCCTCTACAGATGGTGCCTTCGGAACAAAGTATAAAATTCATCTGCAAAAAGATTTAAATCATCACTTTGAAGTGTATGAAGGGGTGATGCGAAATGCATGTGAGGCTTTATTCAAAATAGATAGATAGATAGATACAATATTACACTGATATTTATGATAACATCTTAATTCTTTTTACGTTTTTAATTTTTGTATTTTTTTTTTGATAGGACCATAATTAAAATTATGGAAGGGAAATTGGATTGGATTGTTGTCTACTTTTAAATATCATATTAAATTTATCAGACCATCAAAGCATGTGTCATATATATATATATATATATATATATATATATATATATATATATATATATATATAACCTTTCAAAATAATTTTGTTTTGTTGAAATTAAGTTTTATTTCAGAAAGGACACAGGAAATTTATGAAAGCGACAGTAAATACATTTAAATATTATAAATCATATATATATATATAAGTTACCACCAAAATATACATATAAAAATATAAATATAAATATATATTTTTTTTTTTTACATATATGTTAATCATAAAATCCTCAAAAATATTAATCTGTACACCGGTTTTCACCACTGATAATAAGAAATGTTTCTTGAGCTGCAAATCAGCATATAAGAGTGATTTCTGAAGGATCATGTGACACTGAAGTGATCACTAGTAATGATGCTGAAAATTTAGCTACAACATCACAGGAATAAAATACATTTTAAAATATGATATAATAGAGAACAGTTATTTTAAAATGTAAAAATATTATTTCTTAACAACTTTCCAACCTCAGCTTTTTGAGTAGTGGTGTGTATTCTATGATTTTTATTAAAAACTTACATGACAGTGTATGATTTACATCAAATGTATTTGGTATTTCACACAAATAATTTATTTTTCTAATGAACAACAGTGTTTCTAATACTTTGCAAAGTTTTATTTGTTTAGAGCATGTCATACAACACATAACATACTCTGATCATACCTTTTCTCAAAACAAAAGGACAAAACAATTGGCACATTTGAGCCTTCGCAGATATTGTCAAAAGATGAGAAAGTGAAAAAATACAAATAGTTTAATAGGGCTATGTTACAGTTTCTCAACTTCAATAATACTGTGAGGGAAAAGAGAGCAAAGAATCATGATGGTTTGCTGAAGCTTGGTAATAATCCAGAGTTTTTCAATGACATACTGAAATTGAGTCAACATGAAAGTTTCTGATTCAAACAGTAGATGAAAGAATGTAGGGAAGAACTTGATGTTTGTTTCAGGGCAGAGGAAGCTGTTCAAAAAATACGAAGAAATATTCTTTGAAATAATGTGCACTGATAAAATGTGCAAAATGAGACCAGAATAAAGTTCTATTTTTGATTTCATGTTGACTCTAATAGATGTGAAAGTACTTAAAATCCTAAAAGTTTTGTTAATGTTAATATTTTTTTCATTGTCACTTATAAGCTGTAAGACATTAACTAAACAAAACTATAAATAGTATTGTGACTGAACAAATATTTTTCAGAAAATCATGCAAACTGGCTTTTTATTAGTCTCTGAAGCAATGAAAACATTAACGAAACAGCAGAAAGGTTTCATGGCTTTTAAATGATTTTAAAAACACATTCTGTCAATTCATGGCATTATCTAAGAATGTATTTAGATATGTGAAGTGACGCTAAAAGCATAAATCTATCTTAGTGTATCAGTGTTGTGAGCACATTTGAACAAACAAAAACTAATTAACAAAAAACTTTAACCATGAAACCTGGGCCAGCCCAGATCCACAAGGATCACAAAACGACTAACAAAAACACATTAAATATCTTAAGTTATTAATGCTTGTAGAATTGTCCTCCTAACATGTCCCTACAACAATTTCTCAAGATATATCAAACAAAGAGACTCACAATTACACAGACTGTACAAAACTGCTAAGTGTACACAGCTGCGGTACAAAGTACAAAGGGTTATCTCCTCTCCCAAATCAGACAACAGCTCTGAGTTGGTCTGTGCCCTCTGAACACTGGGCTTAATACTTGTTTATTCCAAAGATCCTGACTCCATGGAGTTGTGGCAGTTTTGGGATGAGAACACTCAAAAGCGAAGCTGTGTTTATCACAAAATGAGCTGTGTCATATTTAGTGTAAAAGCTGGCGAGAAAATATCTGCAAAGATAAAAGAACAAGTGTTACACTTCAAAATAAGTACAGGATCTTATATAATAAAGGTTTAATAGGTATGTCTATACACATTCCGGATGCATTTAGTTCAAAATGTTGTTCAAACACCAGGCCAGCTTTCTTGGCTATTTTCATGGTTGAAATAGTATTAAAGAGCCATATAAAAAACCTATATCAGGTCTGTTAAAGGGGTCATCGGATGATTTTCCACAGGTTGATATGATTCTTTAGGGTCGTGAAACTTGCTAATTAGCACATTATTAGGAAAGGCGATTTGCAAAGATTCATTAAAAAAACCTTACACACTTCTTCTGTTGGGGAAGCTGGATCACGAATGATTCGCTTGAACATAGGTGCATTTAGGTAGATGTGGGACGCATTCCTTTCAAAAACAAATGTAATCCACTGCCTAATTCAATCCACAGGGCGGAGCTAAAGTAAGACGCCAGTCCAGTCTGTGCTGAAACGCTACTGTCAATCAAACTATCGTGGGAGGGGCCTGTCTCTTTGACGTCACAAAGACAGGCATCTGAGATTGGCTCGATTTGAGAAAGGGGTAAAGATTTTAGCAGATTAAAAAAAAAAATCACTGGGTGGATTTTTATCATTATAGGGTGGTTGTGTACACACACTGCCAACACACATTTCAGTTCAAACAACTTTGAACTGAAACAAGTGCATGTAGCATCCGATGACCCCTTTAAAAATATCTTTAAGAGTGTAAATGTTGCGCAAAAGATGGCAAAAATAACTTACAAAATGATTGGTGAGATTGTAAAGAATTTTCTAGATGATGTGAACTGCACGCCATAGTCCAGCTGTTCCCAGTGTGTGAGAAGTCTTGCCTTGCCCTGGTCCGGTGTTTCAAATGGTGTGCCTTTCACTGCATGCATAAACACATACATACCCTGTGGGAAGATTGAAAGATGATCCAAATGTCATACACACCATTCTCAAAGCTTCTAACAATGGGATGCCCCTTAATATTAAAGGGACAGTTCACCCAAAATTGAAAATTCATTTATTAATGTCATCCTAAACCTGTATGACTTTGGTTGATCTTCTAAACACAATTTCAGATATTTTAAATGAAGCATGAGAAGTTTCTGTCCCTCCAGTAGCGCTTACAGCATCTGTATAGAGATTCTAAAAAAGCTAGAAATTAAATTTAGCATTTATATACATGCTTTATTTAAATTTTAATGTTAGTTTGTGTCTGCTTATTCTATTCATCAGTGTTTGAACCATTAAAGAAAAATCACATTTTCCATATTTCATTTCTGGGTTAAAAATAAAAAAAATAAATGGACTAAAAAGTACACAGACCTTGTTGTCCTCTCTTCATGTGAAGCTATTGTATAGCTGCAGACTTATTACACTCACTAAATTTGTCTTCCATGTCAGGACAACAGAAACATTACAGTATCCCTAAGAATAGCTTGGCTTTATCATTGTGGCACAAGCTTTAATACATCATCTTGTGCCAGAGAGCTTAAACTTGGTTGATGATTTCATGCTGTTGACCTTGAATCTTTGGGCGAGCGAGTCCTTACATAATGCCACAAAGACTACTAAAGAAGCATCAACTGTCCAGATTCAGCTGACCTTAGGGCACTGCGGAGAAAATTACAATCCATAGACAGGGAAATTAAATGCAATATAATACAGGATTATTCAACAGAGGACACTTACAAAATTGTGAATAACATTTGTGAGGGTCCACACAACAGGAACACTGAAGAAAGGAATGCTCAACAGTACAATGTGAAGCATTCCTACACCGAGCGCATATGTCAGCCATATCCCCCGACTGTTCATCACACGGGTGTTTGGGTTCACTTCACTGTGGGCCACACCAACGTTCATCTTGCTTTTCTGTTGATAGACAAAAAAAAAAACAAGAACAGTGTGCTACACTGTAAAAAAAAATATTTTTTCGAAATTGTAAATAAAAGTTGACTGGAGAAGAAAATATTAATTCAGTTTTTCGATTACAAAATTGCACATTTAATTCAATCTTACTTGCTGTTTCTTTGTTATTGTTTGTGAAATGAACTAGCAATTTCTGAGTGCAGACTGTTTATACACCAGATTGTTTTTATTGTAGTCCAAAATGTCAAAATGGAAAGTGTCAAATAATACAATATTTCTGCATAGTGTAAAAAAGCTGTATAAATAAAATCATTAAATAAAAATAATTACTTAACTGTTTATTATGCTGTTCATTAAAATAAGCATACACAATACAATACATAAAATTAATAAATAAAGCATAACATTCTTCTTTTAAAAATTAAGAAATGTATTTTTTTTCTTTCTTCTAAATGATTAAAACTGACAATAAAAAAAAAGAACCAACATTAAATTATTTGGCTAATCAATCAACTTGAGTTAATTGATAAAGTGACTAAAATTGATAAAAGTGTCTTGTGATTAAGAGTTTCTCTGGTCTCATCATAACTAAAAATGATATGTCAGTGTCTATTCAGCAGCAGTCTAGTTAATTCCAATGAAATAAGATGTAAAACTGCTAACTATTCAAATTAATGATCATTTATGCACTACTACAATCTACGTCTGCAGCTGTTGTTTAATGGCTTTAAAAAAACTAGTTAAGAATAGAAGCTGTCTTACAGATGAGGTCTTGTCTATGTGCCAACAAAAGCATGTTCACAAACTTACAATGGGGTGATTCTTTGTAGTACTTTGCCCTAATGCATTACTGTTCATGCGGGCCAACTTATTCCAATTATTAGCAAGAGTTAAGCTCTTTGGAAGAGCAAAAAGGGTGGAAGTGACATTTCATGGCCTGTTTGGTTTCTCCGCCAGAGTAAACAGTCTGGGCAGCTGTTTGAAAGTCAAGGTTCGATGTTACCTAATATAAAGCTTATTTTGTTTGGTTGCTTCTCGTCTCAAGATTTCTCACCAAAATCATGGCTCGTCTTGGTTTCTGCTTACCAAGTCAATTGGTTCTTTATATATTTAACAATTATAGAAAGCATCCACAACAAAATGGCATTGTTTTTTAATCTCTTAATATTGCTCTTCTACACATAAATGCAATAAAAGCAAAGCAGATGGAGGTCAAAGGTTGAAATCCTGTTAATGCAACATCTGTCAATAGCCAGTCTATTGATCCTCCACTCACTGATTGTGTTTAAGTATGTAGTATATATGTATTTAATATCCCCTGAGACACAACACAGTTATGAGTAAGTATTATTCAATAGATATTGCTCATAACCAGCTTCATGTGAACGATAAAGACTGCAGGCTGAGCGTTTGCATTTATATAAAATTACATAAATATTACATAAAAATTCATGTTGGTTTTTCAGTAGCAGCTGCAGGAGATAAACAAGTCCATGACACAGAGTTAGCAACACAGCTACCTGACAAAACATTGTCTTATTTCTGCACAGCTTAATGTATTCTTCCATTTAACCACTTAAATAACACTCTTTAAACATGCTTATTCTCCTGTCTGTGCTATTATACTGAGCTGCTTTAGGTTTTGCGCATGTCATGAGCAATGCTCTTGATTTAGCATCTAACGTTACAGCTTTCATACCAAACACTAGTTGCTTTTGTTTCACTCTACTTCCATTAAACACCTCAAACAACAATAAAAGCTCACGAACCCCCAATTATCGACCTCATTACGCACATTTGGGTTTTAAAGTAGCGGCACAAATGACTTGGATTCGTAAGATATGAGTAACGGTACCTTATTTGTGTTCGGGTGAAGCAGGCTGGAGCGCTGCCGGCCTCCGCTGCGCGCACTGCGGGCTGACTCACCGCTCACGCTCCGCTAGCACACATGCTATCCCCTAGCTAACGGGATTATGAGATCAAACATCGCGAGATTGGTGCACAACGCCCACCAAAGGCATGATGATGTTTGCAAAACAAAACACCACTAGCAAAGGCATCGAATCAGTTTTTTTTTTGATTATTGGATAAGAACTGGTTACTGTTATCTAGTCAGTTTTTAATAATGTGTGGAGTTTTATTTGACCATTTCTGAAAAGATGCTACAACAGTTATATGCTATGTCTAAGTTTTGTGGATTTGTATACTTTCTTAGGGATAGCCATAACTATTAAAATGACCATTTATTGATTTATAAGCAATATAAATATATAAACATACGACAAAGAAAAAAAAAATCGTCCATTCAAATCAGAGAACAACAATGACGTAATTTAGGAGCCAGTTAAGTCATATCCGATCCTGGAGCGAGTCATAAAAACATGTGTTATGAATTTTTTGGTTATCTTTTAACGGATTATTATTATTTTACATAAAGTAAGTAAGAAGATATTGGGCTATTTTAAATATAATTGTTTAACGTATCATAATGTTATTGTCACGAGTCCTGTTAGAATATATGCTAAATTACCCTGCAGTTTTTGTCAATAATCTAAGAAAATGACCGGTTTGTGACCACTGTTGTCTCAGTTTTGATTTTTTTTTTTTTTTTTTTAGGGAGGACACTATGAGGTGCTTCCACCTGAGACTGTGTGTCTGCTGTGCAGCTCTCAGGTTATAACATCTGTCCTGAATGTTGTCAAAGAACTGGTTGAAAATTCACTTGATGCTGGTTCCTCAAGCCTTGAAGTTAAACTGGTAAATGCACGTTGTATCAACAAACATACTGACCAGTATTAGGACACTTATAAATGTATTCATGTCATTAAATTAGACAACAAAATATAAAACTGTTTACATTTCCTTTAAAGAAATTGCACTTTTAAAAAACATTTCACAAAATGAAGGATGACACCAGTGTGTGAACCTGAGGTGATCTGACTTCTTCATATATCCACTAAAATCAACATTTAGACCAGAAATACAGGTGCTGGTCATATAATTAGAATATCATCAAAAAGTTGATTTATTTCACTAATTCCATTCAAAAAGTGAAACTTGTATATTATATTCATTCATTACACACAGACTAACACAAATCAAATATTTATTTCTTTTAATTTTGATGATTATAACTGACAACTAAGGAAAATCCCAAATTCAGTATCTCAGAAAATTAGAATATTGTGAAAAGGTTCAATGTTGAAGACACCTGGTGCCACACTCAAATCAGCTAATTAACTCAAAACACCTGCAAAGCCTTTAACCCCTTAACTGTCACCCCCCATTTTTTAAAATAGGCATTAAAGTGCACTATCCAAACTTAAATTGTTGTATTTTATGAACACTTTGGAATATAGACCTAAGATTGGTCTCTTTTTAAAGAAGAAAATTAGCAGATTTTGGCAAAAGTGGAATTTTTTTCAAAAAATTAAAGTATCAAAAAAAAGTTATAGAAGTTTAAATGTACTGTAAATAAAATGCGCTATATTATTTTTATTTTATTTTATTTATTATAAATATTTTACATAACAGGTTTTACCCTAAAATTGGCATAAAATTAAAGCCTTGTGTCTAAATAAGTTATGTTCCAAATTTGAAGTTGATATGAAAAAAAAATTGAGGTTCCTGTGAGATTTTATTTAGGGCATCATACCACAAACAGCCACCGGGAGCCATCAAAACTCCTTTGAATTTTGTTTAATGTTTTTTTTTTCTCTAGATTTCTCTGTCAATTTTACTTCTATCTCAAAATAACCACCAAATATGGAATCCTGAGACTCAGACCTTTCCAATGATATGTCTGTTGCCAAGATTATAAAAAAATTTTGATTCTAAAAGACCGTAATGCATTTTGTAATATGACACTTGACACTGCCCACTAAGGGGGAGGAGACCGCCATAAGATTTTAAAGTACCATTTCCATGGTAACGCAATATCCGATTTCAAAATGGTTTTCACAGGATGAATCTTTGGCTTCTAAGCTTTCAAATGATATATAATTTATGATGATTACTAAAAGATTTTATAGAGAAAAAGGACAACAAAAAAAAGAGCGCCAAGCGTCCCATAATTTAAACAATTAAAATTAAGGGAGTTAAATGGTCTCTCAGTCTAGTTCTGTGGGCTACAGAATCATGGGGAAGACTGCTGACTTGACAGTTGTCCAAAAGACGACCATTGACACCTTGCACAAGGAGGGCAAAACACAAAAGGTCATTGCAAAAGAGGCTGGCTGTTCACAAAGCTCTATGTCCAAGCACATTAATAGAGAGGCGAAGGGAAGGAAAAGATGTGACAGAAAAAAGTGTAAAAGCAATAGGGATAACCGCACCCTGGAGAGGATTGTGAAACAAAACCCATTCAAAAATGTGGGGGAGATTCACAAAGAGTGGACTGCAGCTGGAGTCAGTGCTTCAAGAACCACTACACAAAGACGTATGCAAGACATGGGTTTCAGCTGTCGCATTCCTTGTGTCAAGCCACTCTTGAACAACAGACAGCGTCAGAAGCGTCCCGCCTGGGCTAAAGACAAAAAGGACTGGACTGCTGCTGAGTGGTCCAAAGTTATGTTCTCTGATGAAAGTAAATTTTGCATTTCCTTTGGATATCAGGGTCCCAGAGTCTGGAGGAAGAGAGGAGAGGCACACAATCCACGTTGCTTGAGGTCCAGTGTAAAGTTTCCACAGTCAGTGATGGTTTGGGGTGCCATGTCATCCGCTGGTGTTGGTTCACTGTGTTTTCTGAGGTCCAAGGTCAACACAGCCGTATACCAGGAAGTTTTAGAGCACTTCATGCTTCCTGCTGCTTACCAACTTTATGGAGATGCAGATTTAATTTTCCAACAGGACTTGGCACCTGCACACAGTGCCAAAGCTTCCAGTACCTGGTTTAAGGACCATGGTATCCCTGTTCTTAATTGGCCAGCAAACTCGCCTGAGCTTAACCCCATAGAAAATCAGTGGGGTATTGTGAAGAGGAAGATGCGATATGCCAGACCCAAGAATGCAGAAGAGTTGAAAGCCACTATCAGAGCAAGCTGGGCTCTCATAACACCTGAGCAGTGCCACAGACTGACCGACTCCATGCCACGCCGCATTGCTGCAGTAATTCATTGAAAAGGAGCCCCAACTAAGTATTGAGTGCTGTACATGCTCATACTTTTCATGTTCATACTTTTCAGTTGGCCAAGATTTCTAAAAATCCTTTCTTTGTATTGGTCTTAAGTAATATTCTTATTTTCTGAGATACTGAATTTGGGATTTTCCTTAGTTGTCAGTTATAATCATCAAAATTAAAAGAAATAAACATCTGAAATATATGAGTCTGTGTGTAATGAATGAATATAATATACAAGTTTCACTTTTTGAATGGAATTAGTGAAATAAATCAACTTTTTGATGATATTCTAATTATATGACCAGCACCTGTAAGCTCTAGCATCCTTAGTTTGCAGATGAGTCTTTGTTTGATTTTAAATCCAAAGTGTCCAAATATTGTCGGGGCCACTCTTAATAGCTGTGCTGAATCTGTGTTCATGTTCCCTTGTGATCAGGAGAATTATGGATTGGATCGCATTGAAGTCAGAGACAATGGTTCTGGAATCAATGCTACTGATGTTCCTGTGATGCATCTAAAATCTCCTGCCACGAAGACCTGGAGCGCCTAGAGACTTATGGATTCAGAGGAGAAGCTCTGGCATCCATACTGTATCTGCCACTGATAAATAAAAAATGCTAATATTGGCAGATAATTACAGTGGTAGCAAAATCTAGTGCATCTCCAATGAGTCCATGAGAATCATTTTAATCATTCAGTTACAAATGTTTCCTCAGTAATTGACCTTTTCTTCACCTACCAGGTGGTCATTACTACTAAAACCACAGATGATGATTTTAGCCTTCAGTATTCAGTCGATCACAATGGACGGATCGTCACACAAAAGCCATCACACCTTGGCGAGGGTAGGCTTCTGTTAATGCATCTTTTTAATACTCTTGATTTATGGGAACAGATTGCTTCTAACAGACCTTTTTCCCTCAGGCACCACTGTGTGTGCAGCAAATCTGTTCAAAAACCTCCCTGTCAGACGGCAGTATTATTCCAACTCTAAGAAATGCAAAGAGGAACTGAAGAGGGTCCAGAACTTGCTCATGGCCTATGCTGTTGTTAAGCCTGAGTTAAGGATCACATTGAGCCACAACAAGGTATGTTATGTCTGTCTTGTGGTTTTGACCGTGCAACTACAATGTCTTTGAACAAGAATAGTGCTCAACAGATGTGTGTTGCCCAAAGGTCTGAGAATAAAATCTAGGATTAAGCCTGGAGATATAGCAATACTTTTAGAATTTCATACTGTTTTTTAAATAGAATATGTCACGATGGATAAAATGAACCTTACACACTTTTGTCTTTAATTATATATTGTTGAAAAGTTCAAGTATTAGGTCGTTAAAAAAAGTTTTGGGTTTGTGAGACTTTTTTTTTTTTTTTTTAAAGAAGTTAAAACATTTTGTTTTTAAAAGAAGTCTCTTATGCTCAAAAATACAGTTAAACAATAATATGGTGAAATAATTTTGCAATATTTTTAATATATATTTATTTAATTTCCAGTAGCCATTAATCCAGTCTTCAGTGTCATTTGATCCTTAGATCGTTATAATATTTTGATATGATGCTCAATTTAATGTATATTAATTAATTAATTAATTAATTATCATTCTTTTTATCAATAATATAAACATTAAAACAGCATAAAATGTTTGAAAAAAAAAAAATAATTAACATCATAAATTCCTTCATTTTTGATGAATAGAATGTTCAAAAGAGCAGCATTTATTTGAAATAGAAATATTTTGTAACATTATAAATGTCTTCACTGTCAGTTTTTTATTGATTTAATGAAACCTTGCTAAATAAAAAAATTCTTAAAATACAAGGTCCTACTGAACTTAAACTCTTGAATGGTAGTGAATATTTGACCACAAGGTGGCGTCACACATCAACAAATACTGTGGGATTACTCTCTAAGGGTTTTACCCACATTCAGTGACATTTAACCATCACAGGACATGATATCAGTTGTGCTAATACTGTTAGGCTGTCGTTAATTAGAACTTATGTAACTTGTTTATTGCTGTGGTTTCTCACAACTGTATTGACTCTGTGCTTCCTCGTAGCAGTTTCAATCTTATGTTTTAAATCCTGATATTAATCAGCAAAGGCGATAAAAGACATTGTAGCATGCTCTTCCAGTTAACAGATGCATAGATGTAATACAATGAATTGTTTCAAGATCACAAGCAATTTAATTCCTGTAGGAAAACTCTTGAAGTTGCCCATGCAAAAAAATCCTTCATTTGATAATAAGAGCATGTTATGATGACAGCCTGGACATTTCCAGCATTTAGGCATGAATCAGTTACAGTGTAACCCGGGAAAGTGCACATTTCGTCCTGCATCTCGTCAAAAAATTAGCAATGCAACCACAGGATGAACCACTAAGCCTTTGAATCTCACACTGCTACATGATCCTAAAGTAACAAGCTAAGTGTTATAAGTTCTCTGAGTGTTTTCGCAAGTCCAATAACAGCCTGGCCTCATGATAGCGTACGTATCTGGCCTTGCTCGGTGAGACTTTGCATACCTTTCATTAAATTCCTATCATTCAGGTTGTAGATCATCGGGGGAGGGCCATACACTCATTTCATGCCATCAGCACTTCCAAGCATATCTCGTATCACAAACTTTGCACTTCGCCCTGCATTGGGTTTCATGACTTCTCGAAAAGCTGTTTACTAGTCTGATCTCTTTACAGTCACCAAATTGTATATTTCATAGCAGAGATGTGTGCTGTGGACCGCATGCTTTCAGAAATCAACACCTTGGATATATATACTTGCACATGGAAGTGCCAACGACAGGCAAACGCATGGGTGTGAAAATATATGCATAACTGTGCTCCTCACGTTGAAATGACATTTGTGCAAGAAGCGTGTTTGCTTGATGCTGCCAGATGGTATAAAATCTTCATGAAAAGTAATGAAAAGCTGGCAAGATCTATCCATGCAGTGCTCCCTGCGCAGCTGATTTTGTATAATTGTTTATTGTGAAGACTTGATTGGTGGCTAATGGCTGTTTGCGATCATGCAATCCCACAGGTGGTCTTATTTTAGGATGACCGAAAAATAACTTGACCTGTTTTATCGTGTTGTTACAGGCTGTGATCTGGCAGAAGTCCAGGGTGTCGGATCACCGAACTGCCCTCATGGCTGTGCTCGGAGCGGCCTCCGTAGCCAACATGCTCCCCATCCAGCATCACCAGGAGCAACCAGAGGTCAGTGAAGCGCTGAGAAAACACGGGCATATTTATCGTTTTCAGCATGAGCAGTAGGGTTCCACAGATGCACCAGCTCTGGGGCTGCCGTGACGGTTTGCGATAGGAAACTGTTTTTTCCACAGAATGTTTTCATAAGGGAGTGTGCTTCAAGGTTCAAACAATCGGGGTTCATTTAAATGGCATGTGTCTTGAACTGACTTTAAACATCCCTGCACTTCTGTCAGGTTGCTAAACCCAAAGACTCGTGTAACAACTTAATTCCGAACGGCTTTCCTCTCCCTGGAGAGCTGTTTCTCTTTTTCCTGGTCGTGCATTCCGCAGCGATGACTTCTTGCATGAATGACTCAGCATTCTTACCCAGGTTATACCTTATATAAAGCCTTTTAATTTTTAGGATGGGATTCAAATTTCTAGCTAAATTGGTCTGTATACATAGAAATACTGTGGCCCTGAAGAGTATATAGACACTTTTGGAGACATCATCACGCATATAACAGTTTGTATGTCATTGCATAGATGTCAAAATATCAAACCAATGGGCATCTGCAAACAAAATTTGAAGTCAGTTCTCCTCAAGCTCACACAGGTGTCATGGCAGAGTGACTTTTTGTTTTTGTGTGAGAAGTGGTACTTGTTCTATTATTTCTTTAAAAATAAATGCCACTATGTTTGATATGCTGTTCACTTTGATATGTTTGTTAGCTAATGCAACTACTTTGATACATTTTTAAGGTTGTCTCAAGTGTACAAATATACTAATATATTAAATTTGAAAAATAAATATATTTTTACGTAATTTGTAACCTAACAATCTTTTTGTTTTTGCCTGAAAAGTGTATTTGTGCTATTATTTCTTTAAAAGAAATGCCTCTTTGGTTAGATATTTTATCATCTAATGCAACTACCTTCATACATTTGAACTGTGTCTAAAGTGTCCAAATACATTTTCAGCACACTGCAAATTTTTCAGAGTTAAAATTGTGTTATTTTAATCTTGTAGGCTATAGAATTCCACATACTGAAAGGCTATGTGTCTTTGCCAGACCCAGTGTGGCGGTCAGTGATGGATCACGTTACAGTGTCAGCAGTGTACCTATGCACCAAATGTAGCAAAATTTGCATCAAATACAGCAGTGAATAAAAGGAGCCTTCAGGGACTGCAATGTATTTGGTGAAAGGGTCTCAGAGGGATGTAACCTGCCTGTGTTGGCCAGAGGCCACTGCTCTGGCATGGATTTAACACACTTTCACAAATGCAACGAGCAAGCATTCGTTCAAGCAAATATGTGATGTATAGTATTATGAATTGGTAAAAAACTGTAAGCTTGGTTTAGTCCAGTTTAATGACATTTCTCTCACTCACAAAGACACACATATGAAGATTTAATATGTGCAGCAGCAGAGAGTATCTGTGTTGCATGCAGGTTTTCTCCTCGACACTAATCCTGCTTGACTAATCTTGAGCATTTTTGGGTCACTCCTATTATGCAGTATATTTTCAAGTATATTCCCATCATTAATGTATTGGATGTAATCATAAAAGATGTTAATCATATTAGTTAGTTTTTTTTTTTTAATTTTAAATAATTTTACTACTTAGATTTGTTTGGGTATTGCCATTTCTGCACTATTAAACAGAAAATTCCAGCTATTTCTTCATTTTTCCATTTCTCTAATTATTATTTATGATATTATTATGAGATTAATAATCCATTATTATTATTATTGGTAATTAATTTCACATTATTTTTTATTTTCCATCATTAATGGATTGGATATATTAAACTCAATTTTTAAACACGGAATCTTGTTATTTTTTTGTTCTTGGGTGCTGTGCACCTCTAAGATGAAATATTTACTATTTTTTAAAGAAATAATCTTGGAATTTTATATTTCCCCTCCTTTATCTAATCAAAATATTTCAAACAAAACATCTTTATTATAGAATAAATTTGAAATCTTTGATAATAAAATAATAATGCTTAAGTATTGAGGACAATCAAATACTGTTTATTAGTATTTTATTAATATTGGTAAACAAATAGTAAAAAAATTATGGGCTCAGCTTCATTATCCCCTATCTTACAAAAGTGAGTTCCTTGAAATCATCTTCAAGAAAGTAGGTCAGTTTTTGGGGGAAATCAACTGCACCTAAACATCAGTAAGTGTTAGAAATGGTTTGATGAATTCTGAGATGTTTTGTGGTATTAGTTGGTTTGTCACAGTGTAAAACATCCCATCCTGTTGGAAAAAATAATAAAAATCTGTATTAAAGTAACTTGACATTAATACTCTCATGTAGGCTAAGTCTCAAAAGCTCTTTATTTTCATCCTGTTAGGCATTCTGTCCATTTGCTGTTGTGTAAATATTCGGGTATAATTAATAAATTTGAAGTGCCTGATGTTGGCCAGGGCATATTTCTGAAAGTATTTTTTTTAAATACATATTTAAATTACAACACAAGCTTATTAATTATTAAGATAGCAGAATAGGAATAACCCATGTACCTTTCTTTCTTCTGGTCATTTTTTCCTACCTTCAAATGAACCATTTGACCTTTTCTAATTACGCCATTATAACACTCTCTTATCTCCCCTTCTTTCAGCTAAAGGCTCTCCTATCGCAGAATCTGCCTCTCGTTCTATAATTATCTCCCTGTTACGCAGAACTGTATAGGTCATACAGTGCATGCATGACATGGTGATTCTAATTCAGGCATTTGGCCTGATCTCATCGCTGCCCTGCTGGAGAGGATGCTATTGTTGGTGCACACATGGTGTCCTACTTTGATACGTGAGGCTGATGAAGAATGCACAACGCAAGCATTGTCTAAATTTGCTGGCTCATTTACATGTGATTTATTCATGCTAAGTGTCCTCTTACAGAACATGCATTTAGTACAGCGCTGCGTTTTGTACAAAGTCCCTGCTTGTGTTTTTGTTAGTGTAGGAATAATTCTCTGTAGGCACACTTCAGTGTTTGGCTCGAGCTGATCTTGGCAGCTCGCTCCTCTCCTGCTGAACATATAGCAGAACACATTACGTATACAGCTACGCTCAAAGATGGTTTTGCGTAAATGTTCTGTAAAGCCACGTGCCAGATGAGAATTGCACACCATTTATTAGTTGTAAGTCATCCTAGCATTCTAGGAATCAGTGGGTTTTACCAGGAGTTAATTTATGGCTTTGAGAGGAGGATCTGTTGGAGTAATCAGTCATTAGGTGCACACTCATCATCAGGTCGAGCTCCATGCCAAGACCATTGCTAACTCTTCACCCCACCCCTCACCACTTTGACATGTGAAGCCATTTGCAGATTGCAGTGGTGAGTTCGATTTTTCATAAACCTCGGTAGCAAACAGTGTCATGCATTTCACATTTTGAATCATAATCTTGCATAATCTCAGAAACTTTTCTAATGTTATTTACAATTAATTGCTTAACTTTATTTATTGTGCCTAACATTAAAACTTATAATCATGAATAGGCACATATACATTACTGTTCAAAAGTTTGGGGGGATTAAGATTTTTTATTATTCAAAGAATACTGAAAAAAAGTATCGCAGTTTCCACAGAAACATTAAGCAGCACAATTGTTTTTAATATAGATAATAATAAGAAGAAATGTTTAATGAGCACTAAATTAGCATGAATTATTTCTGAACGATCGTGTGACACTGAAGACTGGAGTAATGATGCTGAAAATTCAGTTTTGCTGTCGCAGGAATAAATCACATTTTAAAATAAATTAAAATATTAAATGTAAAAATGTTTAACAGTGTTACTGTTTCTACTGTAAATGTTTTGTTTAACCAACTTGAGCTACTTGAACCTGTTTTAGTCTTGTTGTATGGACTTGAACTAATTGTGCGGAAAAGTTTTCCTTAATTTAGTTAAGTTCACTAAACATGCTTATTTTTTTGAGCGTATGATGAGCCAATCCGCTTCAGTCCCGACTTGCATCGAAAGAGTGACGTGAGTCATATCAGAATATTGTAGAAACTTGGAAGTGTTCATGTTTTTGCTCTCAAATGTGTTTCGCAAGCTTTTATTATTAGAACATCTAATATATTTTTGCATTATATATTTGCAATCAAAAGTGCTTTCTATCAGTTTTCTCAAAGTGCTGGAATGGTGACAGGTTTTCTGAGTGAGAATCGAACATTTTTGCAGTTGACTGTTTTTGTGCTGTGGCCGAGATCCTTCTGCCGTGGAAGAGTCCAGAATAATAACCTCCATTCAGTGCACAAAACAGAAAGGACTGGGCCACCTACGCCACCGTAATTGACAAATGTGGCAAAGTGTACAGAGCATAAGTGTTAATTGTGAAAGTCACAATACCCCTGATCAGGGCTTGAAAAATGAAAAAAAAATTATAAATCGATTCACTCCGAGCAGAATCGATATTTTAACGTTTCTGTTACTGCGTTCTGATATTATTACTGTTCCGAAACCGGTTCAGGTGGAAGAAATACCGGTTAATAACATTATTTTTTAAAAACAATTTTCTTTGCCTATAATTTGCCTAATAATAATAATAATAATAATAATAATAATAAAGTACAGTGTTTTCTTTACTCAAAAAGAAAAGGAATAAAGAGAGATCTGGTAACATTGGCCAATAACCCGCTGAGCTTAGTCAAAGCCAATACAGCATCATCTCGTCTAGATTTTGGCCAAATGTAGGCTAGGCTACTAAAAAAAAAAAATGTAAAAAAAAATTCTATCAACACTTAAAAGACATCAAAGTATTTTTAAGATATTTAAAAATGTTTGCTGCATTGTTAAAAAAAAAACATATGTATAAGATTGCATTTTGAGAGTGAAAAAAAACATAGGCCTAGGCCTAAGCCGGACTCACGTTGCATTTTATTAGCCCTATTACTTTCCGAAATAATGAAGGCTAAAATGCCTGTAGGCTAAAGCAAAATGTTTACAAACATTATAAAAACAGTTATTAGTTTCTCTCCGAAACAAATCCTCTAAAGTTTAGGCTATAAAAACGTCAATCCAAAAACAAATAATTTAAGGTGAAGCTGATGCCTACTTCTCTCATTCGCCATGAATCCAAATCCTGACGTATCTGGATGCTAAAATATTATTTATTAGATAATGTATGTACTTTCATCGACATAAAACATCATCCTTCGCATCGGCTATATCAGCACAGCGAGGCGCGGTCACGCTGAACACAACAAATTTTGTACTACGGTGCAGTGTAACTTTTTATTTGTTTCTTTAACTGTATTTTATTTTGATAATTTACAGGCTTCAGTATAGCAAAATTATGTTGTGGTGGCGTGTAAGGCGTCGGCGCGATGGTCATACCAACGCTGGTTGGTTATACAGAAGCAAGACATTATTCAAAGCTGTCAAGCTTTTGCAAAATAAAAAAAACTACTCTCTGCTGTTTTGTTTTCCTTTCCGAAAACTTTGAAACGTGTCACAATGAACCGTAATTTAGCACATTTTTTCATTCATTTCGTTAATCTGTCAATATGATTTAAGTGAAATATATTTTGTGTAGTATATGCCTATATTCCTTTTTATGTAAGCCTATAGTTTTTCTGTTTTCTCCATTCACAGAAGCGCTGCAGGTGCATGTGATCTGTTGAATTCATCTTACACTATCCTCAGATAAACTCTAAGGGCGGTGCATTGTCATTGCGACTTACCTATGATGAGTTCACAACTGAACACAACTGAACTCATCATTCACTCATTGGCTTCAGCGTCACATTTGCAAAGGACATAATACTGGAATTCGTGATTGGTTGACAGCAAATTTCAAATATTAAATGGAACGATAAAATAACGTTATTAACCAGTTAATGGCCATTTCAAATTTTTGATTCTGTTCGGAACTATAAAATTTAATTTCGTTTCTGGTTCTGGTTCTGTTCCTGTCAAAATTTCGCTCGTTTCCGGGTTTCGTTTTCGTTCCTTGAACCGGTCCAGAGCCCTGCCCCTGATTATCAAGTTTGTCAGAGACTCCAATTAAAATGTCCTCTTGCCAGCCAACTGCTGTGCTTGTTAATTCCAAATGGTGAGCTCAAGCATCACAATCTAGCCCTAGATCACTGATTAATTTGGAGCTGTTTCTCATCCCGCCACTTCGCCGGTGCTGCATTTAGCCAACAGAAACACTGCAAACTTTAGCATGGCAACTTCATAGTTAGGAGATGACAAATGGGTTCTGATAGCACAGTGAAGTCTTAATTGGTTACTGCAAAGCGGGCTGAAGGCCAGCAGTGTGTCATTTTGTTTGTTTTGGAAAAAGTTCATAGAAGCCTCAATGTGCCCTGACAGTTAATGAGTATGGTTTGTGAAAAATAAAGAAAAATTACACTAGATTTAACATGAAAATCTAGCTTCTTAATACACGTTTCAATAAATGTGGATATATGACTCTTTTGGTATGCAGTCATGGCTTGAAATTGATACTCACAGAAGTCTTATGTTTGTACAGATTGGCGTTGATGGATTCTTTCCCAAACCGGGCTCAGATTTTAATTCCACCAGCTCCTCTTCGCCCTGATAAAACATTCTTTGTTAAAACATCTTTGTTCATAGTCGACCTGTGCATCCCCAAGAAATACTTAAGGTAAAGGATCTGCTGTATACCCTCAATACTAATTTACCTACATTTATTTGTTGTGTGTGTAAATATTATAGAAATTTTTCTGTAAAATTAAATGTCCTTGAACAGCTGTATAACTGTGATATCCCAAACCTTGAACATTCATCCATACATTCAATTATTTATAATTATGTTCAGGCCTACATGGAATTTACACTATGGTTGAGTCAGTAGTTTTTTTTTTTTTTTTTAAGAAAAATAGAAATATTTGAGCACCAAATCAGCTGAAAATTCTAAGTTGCATTCAAAGGAATAAATTACACTTAAAATATATATGAAACAGAAAAGCAAAATGTGAGCATAAGAGACTTTTTTTCAAAAACATTTAAAAAAATCTTACTGACTCTGAATGGTAGTGTGCCTTTGTAAAAAACTGGATTCATGGACATTTCTGGTTAATGTAAATTTATTTCTGAGAATCTCAGAAATAAAATGATTTAAGTTTCTTAATTCCAAGGGTTATTTCTGACATGCACTAATTATGAACAACTGGAAAAATCATAGAAATTCATTGGTCAAAAACTGCCTCTTGCGTGTTAACTTGTAGCTGCCAATGAAAGTGTACTATTCCCAGCTATTCCCATGCATGTTTAAATCAATTATGTGGATTTTCCTACAGATTAGTGCAGAAATGCTGATTAAAAATCCATAGATTTCGTTTGGGCCTAGTTCTGTTCTTATCAAATTATCTCTTATCATTTATGATTGTATGGTACTCACAATATTCTTGTGAATGCACATTTACCCTGCAGCTTCTCAAGCAATACTACAACAGTGCTCAGTCTAATAAAGAATCTGCAAACCTTCGCTATCCCATTTTAATGATGAACATCACCATACCCGCCTCAACTGTGGACGTTAACCTGACACCTGATAAAACTGAAGTGATGCTTCAGAACAAGGTACAGAAAGTTCAGACTTTCTTTCCTACATTTTTACACTATGGAAAACTTTGTTCCCTTCATGACAATGCTTTTTTAATCAAACTTTAACAGGAAGGAGTCCTGTTGGCGGTGGAGACTGTGTTAATCTACCTGTACGGGTACTCTATTGGCGATGATGATCTCAAAGCAGGAGGAAATCGCCCTGGCATTAGTTCTGTGGAGGTATCTGAACACACTAATGTAGTAAAGCCTACACCAACCACAGATACTAGTTTGGACGATCCAGAATTACTTGAGAATTCTCCCCCAAATGAAGATAAACAAGACAGTGATCTATCCTTGAGCAACACTGCAAACACCAGCTCCTCTTCGATTTCAGAAGATTGGGTGATCAACAGATGCTCAAATGATTTTGACAGTATTAGTTCCTCATTACCTGCTGACGATGTAGTAATGAACTCTACATCTGATCTAAACTGTGACTCCCCAAAGGCGTCTAAGAGTGACAGTGGCCCAGGTCAGGAGAGTGAAATATCTGCTGAGAGCTGGAGCACTGGCAAGGCCTTCTCAAATTGAATCACCCGAGAATGCCTAGAAACTGTGAAACTCCATGTCCCGAAAACACATGGAGACCTCGGAGGAACCGAGCCCACAAATATGAGGTCCAGCCCGTCCAAGAGGCCTTCTAACGTCATTATGGACTAAATGGCCAAGCTGACAGCCTACGAGCTGATCAGCAACCGCTCCGTGCGTCAGCCCTCGTCTGCCTTTTCGCTGTTTGAGCAAGACACCAGATCGCAGGTCCTCCAGGAGAACCCAAGAGCCAGTCCTCAGGATGTCACAACTGCTGTGAAAGAGGTGATGGGAAAGCCTCGGGGAGGAAGACCGCAAGAAGTAAGTTTCCAGATTTCACCCTCGAAGACGCAGTTTCCAGTTGTTGTGATTCACTCTCTGTGTGTAGCAAGAGAAAAATAGATCTGCCACTAGCGTGTGTAAAATATGGATTGGAAAATCTGCCTGGCCTGGTCGCGTTGCTACCTGAAGGAAGAATTGATGAAGTGTTTGTATTTTCCAGAAAACTGTGTTTGATTACTTAGTTTCATGGTCACAATAGGCCTGTTTTCCATTGTAAAAGAGGTATTCCATTTTTTTTTTCCAAAGAATGCCTCATTCTTTTAGTTCCTTCAAGTGCCAGAAGATTCCAGTTCATTCTATACCAGATGAAATCTGACTAATTTATTGGTTGTTTATGTGCCCAAGGAATACTCGAGTTGGATATATGGATCTGTCTTTTTTATCACTCTATTCCTGAATTCCTGGAGGGCCGGAGCCCTGCAGAGTTTTGTTCCAACCCTGCTCCAACACACACTCCATGTATTTTTCAAATGAGCCTGAAGGACTTGATCAGTTGGATCGGGTGGGTTTAATTAGGGTTGAATCTAAACTCTGCAAGGCTCCTGCCCTCCAGGAATTGAGTTTGACACCCCTGCTCTAGACTGTCAGTCAAATGTTCAGACACACCTACTAATTTTTTTATTATTGCTCTTGTCCACATTTTAGAATGATAACCATCAAACTGTGAAATAGAACTAATAGAAGTATGGGAAATATGTAGTGATGAAAAAGGTTAACCATGTTACCTAGATTCATTCCAGCTCTAGACATGAGGTGCATCCTGGGATACTTTTTAAACTGTTCTAAAGGAGTTCCCATGTGCGGTGGACACTCTGGTCTAAGTCATCATAAAAAAAGCTAATTAAAAAGCTTCTCTGCATTGGGTTAATTCTTATGTTTTTAAATAAATGAGCCCAGAAAGACACACATGTAAAAGCAGCAAAAAAGGGCTCAGCATACATTACCATTCAATGTGAAATTTGATTTCAGATTACTATACCTGTTTTCTATTTTAAATAAATGTTAATGTAATTTATTCCTGTGATTTAAAGCTGAATTTTCAGAAGCATTACTTCAGGCTTCAGTGTCACATGATCCTTTAGAAATCATTCTAATATGTGACCCTGGACCATGAAACCAGTCTTAAGTCACTGGGGTATATTTGTAGCAATAGCCAAAAAAATAAAATAAAAATAAAGATTTTTCTTTTATGCCAAAAATCATTAGGATATTAAGTAAAGATCATGTTTCATAAAGATATTTTGTAAATTTATCAAACTGTAAATATATCAAAACTTAATTTTTGATTAATAATATACATTGCTAAGGACTTTATTTGGACAACTTTAAAGGCGATTTTCTCAATATTTTGTTTTTTTTGCATGCCCAGATTCCAGATTTTCAACAAGTTGTATCTCAACCAAATATTGTCCTATCCTAACAAACCATACATCAATGGAAAGATTATTTATTCAGCTTTCAGATGATGTATAAAACTCAATTTCGAAAAATTGACCCTTAACCCTTAATCGACTGGATTTGTTGTCTAGGGTCACATATGTTGATTTGGTGCTCAAGAAATTGAAAACAGACTGCTTAATTTTTCCAGGATTTTTTGATGAATAGAAAGTTCAAAAGAACATTTGTTTGAAATAGGAATATTGTATAACATCATGTCTTTATCTGCCTCTTTTGATCAATTTAATGCATCCTTGCTGAATAAAGTATAAATTAATTAAAATAAATAAATAACATCTTACTAACCCCACTAGTAACTGTACTATAGGTATTATGTACTAGTTTAATATAGGTAAAAAAGATCCCATTATAATCAATGATGCTGTCTACACTGGATGTGACATAACAAATCCTCCACAGTAAACTGATGCCTCGTTCTATTTCTGACGTACTGACACAAAGTACAAATGATTTTCAACGGTTGCTTTGTCATGTCCAGTGTAGAAAGATTTAGCTGTTGCGGCGCGGTGCGACACAACTGTGGTGCCCAATGTAGACACGGTGAAAGACTATAAATGTGGCTATATCTATTACAAGTGAATTTTGTCAAGTACACTAGCATATAGATGACCTCAAAACAACTTAAAGTTGTGCAGCTCAAATTTAGGTCTTTGTAATTCCATGATTTTTGTAATTTCCTAACTTCAGATTAAGAGTAAATTACATCAGAAATACTGTTATCACAATATCACAAAAAGAGGATATCCCCTCCTATAAAATACTCTAAATCATAGCGTGCCAAGTCAGCATAATTAAATGAATGGAAAGTGTATCTCGGCACTGTTAGTGGCATTTATGTAACACATGGAAAAAGACATCTGAATGCTGTTGCACATTACTGCCGTCTTAAAGATGAAATAGGCCTTATCAGGTAACACGCACTTCTGAGAGTTACTATATTTACATGGATGCATGTAGCATCACATATGGGCATGCTGAGCTAAAGGGTCAGAGATTGTTGACATGGATGTTTGGGGGAGGGAGTACCATGCTTGTTATATTTTGGTTGCAGTGGTCTGATGCAGCTATAAAATGCCTGGCGCTGATCCAGGGACTCTATATGAACTTGGTTTACATCCAAAGTGCCCACGCCAAGGGAACATTGCTTTCTTATTGCAACGGTTTATGTGCGTTTGATCCTCATTATGAATTCCAGGCTGAAAATGCAAACCGTGCTCCCTAAATGGCTTTCATCATGTATGCGAGTGTCCACTGAGGTCCATCTCAGGAGGCAAGAGCTGCATCTGTGTTGTTTCCACACTCATTCTCTCATTGGAGATATTCTGGTTGACTATTTGATGTGCATGGCAGTGATATTTTAGTATTGTTGATATACTAGTTTTTCTTAATATTTTGAATTATTATTATTATTATTATATTTATTTTAGATTTTCTGTTTTCACTTGATTTTTTTGATTTTTTGATTTTTTTAAAAGTTAAAATTAATGGAAATATTGTTTTGGCAACCAACTAAAGTAACTTTTTAACTAGCATGTGTTTTTAACATAGCATGTTGGTTTTAGCTAAGTTTGGTTTAGTTTAGTTAATGTTTATTTTACCAGTAGCCACAAAAATGTTTTATGGTTTTAGTTTTAGTTAAAGATAATAACCTTGGTGCACAGTCTTAATTATGGCTACATTTTGTCTTTCTGTGATGAGATTTGAGGCCATAACATTTGGACACCCCATGAAATCAAAATGAGAATTTTGTATGCTTTAGTGGATGAGTTTACTCAAAATTCACTTCTAGCTGATATACACTAAATTTACAATCATTCTCTACTGGAAAAACAGGCTAATGTTGATGACTCATTCTGCACAACACAGGCTATGTGTCCAATCAAATGTTGCTACTTCTTTTGAATAAGTTTGGAATCATTAGAAAATTATGTTCTGTGTAGTATGAATGTGAGTAGTATAAATGTAATCCAGACATACTACATGTGTCATGTGACCTATGAACATCATTTGCATCGCATCACTGCCATCCACAAATCCTCTCCCATGGCCTTATGGGATAGTGAAGTGTCCTTATAATACACACTTCAGAATTTGGGATGAAATAGTAGGTCATCTAGGGACTTACTGTTTTATGAAACATGTAAATATGAACATACTGCTATGTTCACATTCTGTTTTTCACATCGTATATAGCAGGAAAGTATGTGATTTTGGATGCAGCCACTGATTAGCATGAAGCATCATGCTTCATGTGCCTTAATTAAAGCCTATTGGTAAATGAATGCAGAGATATTAAGTTAAATTCTAAATTGTAAAGTCATAATAAATTATTGAAGATTTTTAACTGAAGTATTATAATCTGAATGTTCTGTGGTTTCAGTCCTATTTTATATGTATATAAAATATATAAAAATATTTCACTTTGCTGCACAGACACAGCTACTTTTATATGGCCATCAATTGAGAAAATTGCTTTAGTGGCAAAACGATGTGGGTTTATGAAAGAAGTCTCACTGAAAAGGGCTCACCAAGGCTGCATTTATTTGATCAAAAATACAAGAACAGTCAAATTGTGAAGTATTATTACAATTTAATTTATGTAATTTACAATGTAATTTATTCCTGTGATGGCAGAGCTAAATTTTACTAAATTTTATTACTCCAATCTTAAATGTCACATCTTTTGTAAAATTATAAATATACTGTCATGTTTAATCACTTTAATGCATCCTTGCTGAAAAAATAAAATAAAAATCTAATTGACCCCAAACATTTGAACACTAGTGTATATGTATACACAAGTCAAAATAATTGTCTGTGGTGCTGGTCAAATGTCTTGAAAAATAATGTGCCATTTTTAGTAGCTTTTTTCCTGTTTTTTTGTGCATGTAAATGTCAGCCACAATGCCTGTTTATATATTTTCACTGTGTTCAAGATGCAAACTTAAGTCCAAAAGCCCTCAGGTCAAGAACTCATTTCAGTGTACATGGCAGGGGATACCCTCAAGCTTCAACCTTCTGCTCCATTATGAAATCATTTATCTCCCCCATTGGCCCCCTACTGCTTTTCTCTTGCATTCAGCACATTTCATGCCTTCGTCTTCATTGGTCTGGTTTCATCAGCATTTGCAAGTTGATTTGCATCTTTTTCTTGCACCCGAGCCTTATGCTCCGAAACCATACAATGTGTTTGAAATTGTGCCTGGTCTATTGTACAGTAGCAAGCTCTGTGCAATGGCACAGCTGTTAATTGGCAAGCCCATCGAGAAACGTCCAGTGGAGGCTCAGGGCTGCATGTTTTTACAGGCCCTCTCCTCCCTCCCTCGCTGCTCTCCGGCCCCCATCTGGTCACAGGTAGCAGATGTTTTTTATCTCGCCTGTTTCTGCACATTTTCTACACTCTGATTTACAGCAGTCGACTTAGAATCACTAGAACAACTTAAATCAAGGTTTCTTGTGTGAATTGAGGATATTTAATTAGTCTTTATATTTAGTGCAAATTAATGGACCAAAAGCAGTGTTTCAAACAATCAGTCTTCTTTTTTGTGTGTGTGTATCTTTATTATTACTATTTTTCATAGTATAACAATGAATTAATACAAATTTTAAACAACAAAACTGGAAGTAAGGGAAGAAACCTAGAAACTATTTTTAAAGAATTTTAGTTTCTTCAAAAGTAGCCATACTTTTGCATTGGTTGCATTCTGGGACAGTTTTTTTTAAACAATATTGAAATTGTTTTTATTTTAATAATTAAAAAATATATCTTATTAGTTGGATCATTATTAATGAGCAAATAAAAAAATACATTTTAATTTTGTGAAGAAATTCACATTGTCTACGAAACCAGTGTTATTAAATTTTCCTTTAATTTTAAAGTTTTAGTAATTTTGTTGTATATTTTGTCATTTTAATTATTATTTTTTAAATATGCCTCCTGTATGTAGTTTTTATATATTTATTTTTTTAATTTCACTTTTAGTTTTTTGTACATTGAGTTCAACTAAATGAAAATTAAAAATGTTGCTTTGGCAACTACGTGAAATAAAGTAAGCTTTTTTATATGTTATTTTATGTCAGGTAATGTTTATTTCAGTCTAATGCTTTTTACCCAGCCGAATTTAGTTTGGAGTTAATTATAAGAACCCTTCTTCAAACGTTTAAGCTCATGCCTAAATAAAAGTGCATTAACATAAATTCAGCCCAAAATGTTGATCAAGTGTTTATCAACTACTTTGTCCTCACAAAGTGTTATTTCCAAACACATTCGAACATACATACAAAGGAAATACAAAATGTAAAACTAGGACTATAACAAATACATGTTCTTCTATCACATCCCATCTTAGGTATGAAAGCAAGGCAGAAAAGTCTCTGAACGCCTACAACCTTCAAAGGAAGAGGGCAGCAGAGGGAGGTGGCCAGTGTGAAGAGGGCAAGAAGCAGATGAGTGCCGAGTCTTCATTGAACAAAGCTCAAGGCGTGAAGCGCAAGGCCCCCCTCGCCAACCAGCAGGCCCTGGACAAACTCTTCTCCTCTCAGCCCTCGAGTAAGAGGAGCCCTGCCAAGCTCTCCAAACCCCTCCCGTTCAGTATCGCAACCCTCAAGCAGAGTTTTAACCTCCTCTCCTACCAGAACAGCTCAAGTGCGCAGGGCCTCAGGCTTGTAAACCGCTTGGCTTCTCACGGTGCCTGGGTCGTTTTATGCGGCAGAAAGCTCATGGTGATGAACCCGTTTCGAGTGGAGGAGGCCTTGCTGTTTAAAAGACTTCTGGAGAATAATATACTTCCAACCGTGAGGCTGCAGACCCCTGTACAGCTGACAGATGGGTAGCCTGTCTCATTCTCTCACCTAATGATGACATTCTGGATGTGTACAATGTAATTGTAAAAATATGTAAAAAAAAAAAAAAAAAAAAAAAGAAAGAAAATGTTAAAATAAGGATTTGAGTATGCATAAATGCATTCATTTAGTTAGTAATAGCTGTATTAATCCACTCTATTCTAAATTGCAATACATAATCGACTCTTTATCATTTATATTTGCATATTAACATACACTTCCTTTCCCAGGGTGCTTGGTGGGCCACAGTACATGGATGTTCTCCTGAACATGGAGAAAGACAGTCCCTGCTTTAACGGAGATGTCTACTTTACTGATCCTAGGCTTGTGGCAAATGGTTTTGAGATTAGGATGATTCCAGGTAACACTCAAAGACATTTAAATTCATAAAGAAAAGAAAAGAAAAGAAAAGAAAAGAAAAAGAAGAAAAAGGCATAGTTTACACCCCCCCCCCCCCAAAAAAAAAAAACAATTAAGCAGCACAAATGTTTTCAACATAACAATAAGAAATGTTACCTGAGCACCAAATCAGCATATTTGAATGACTTTTGAAGGATCATGTGACACTTAAGACCGGAATAACAGCAGCTGAAAATTCAACTGCCATCACAAGAATAAATTACATTTTAAATTATATTAAAATAGAAAACAGTTTTAAATTTTAAATTGTGACTTTTTACTGAATTTTTGATCAAATAAATACAGCCTTGTAAAAAAAACTTAATTATTCCAAGCTTTTCACCAGTAGTATTCAAAATATATATATTTTTTAGTCAAAATATCTTTTTTTATCTTCTGTTTAATTAGTGATAGACTGATATATTGTGCTGTATTTGATAATTATTCTAAAATGTTCTGAAATTTTGTGCAAATCTAATTTGCTGTCATTATATCATATTATGTATATACTGGCATTATATCAGCTCGACTTCCCCAGGCAAAACATAAAAAATTACATTCAACTTATTTCACAAAATAGTCTAGAACAATACAAAAAAAGAAGAAAAAAAGGAACGGTCTGTATATCAACACTCTTGAAACGCTCTTCAGCCAATCCATCATACCTGTTTTATAAATATAACTCTAAAAGAGTCATGATCATAAAAAAAATAATGTTTGACATTACACAATGTTTTATTTGATTTGGACTCACTGCTCCTCCTCCATAGACACGTTCTGTTTGGGTGCTTTGGAGCCTGTCACCAAATTTAAACAATTGTCTGTGTTTCACTTTTCCATTACATATGCATCCCTTATGCAAGTCTTATTTTAAATGGAGTGAACTACTTCTTTATAGGCATTGGAAAATATAATTCAGCTTCCATTGTATGATGACAATGCTTAATTTGTAGTTTTTAATAACTTTTAATATCCATGCTATTACCTTAGAGACGTTAATTCCCTCTGCGCCGAGTGATGAAGTCATTGTTTATACAAATTGCTTAAGTGGAAAGTGCTGTGTCAGCACTTCTATTCCCCTACACAGCTCAGTGTGGGCACATGTATCATATGAAATTGTTTTTAAAAAGAGGGGGCTTGATTCTAAGGGATCGGTTCATTTCCTGTATGACTCAGCCTTGGGATTTTGAGATGGTCATTTTGTGCGTTCACTTGAATCACACTTCACTATCATGTGCTGTGGACTGGAGTGGGAGAGATTCTGAATTAATGTTACTCGTTTTTTTTTTCTTTGCCAGGTTTCTCTTGAGAAAATGTGGCTTTATTAATTCAAGGGTCATGCTGTTTAAAGGTCTCTAGGATTGTCCAATTTGATTTAACAAAGGTTGGACCCACTGGACATCATTAATGCCACAGTTCACAAATTGTTTTGAAATGTCAAATATAACGGCTTGAATAACAGGATTACTGTCAATTATTTCTGACAGAATTGCTTGTGTCTGATTAGTGAAGAATGAAAGAAATGTGTTTGCTTTAAATGTTTTCGTGGGCATTTTTTAGATGCCTTCTAATATTATAAAAACAGCTCTGTTAGGTTACTGCAGGGGTTTCTAGTGTCAGTGTGCCAATACTGCATAATCATTACCTCACTTTTTAAACTTATTGTAAAAAGAATATTAATGTAACCACCTTTCATTTTGCATATTTTTAAGTAAGCAATGAGGTACAATAGCCACTTGAGCCATGGCATCAAGTGCCTTATTGATTTCATACAGTGCTTAATAAATGCCCTGTGTTCTTAATTCACAAACTATTAGTTTTTAGTGTTTTATGTATTTATATATATATAAGTTCATAAAATGAGACATTAATGCATTTTCAGATTTTCAAAGTAACATTAATAAAAACTCTTGTTCAAAAGTTTGGAGAAGTCTCTTGTGCTCACCAAGTCTGCATTTATTTGATCCAAAATACAGTAAAAACAGTAATATTGTGAAATTTTGTCACAGCTTAAAATAATTGTTCTATTTTAATTAGTGCTGTGCTGTCAAACAATTAATCGCATCCAAAATAAAAGTTTTTGTTTACATATGTGTGTATTGTGTATATTTATGTATATATAAACACACACATATACAGCATATATTTTGAAAATATTTAATGTATTTACATGAATATATTTATATTAATATAATTTATATAATGTATAAATATATTTGATATATAAACGTAACATATTTTTCTTAAATATATACATGCATATGTGTGTGTTTGTATATATATATATAAATTTATACAGTATACACAGTACACAAACATATTTTGTAAAAAAAAAACTTTTATTTTGGATGCGATTAATCATGATTAATCATTTGAAAGCACTAATTTAAATATATTTGACCAATTTATTGTTATATTTCATAACATACAGGCAAAACAGATTATATTTAGTTATATTTCGACTAATTTATTCCTGTAATGGCAAAGCTGAATTTTCAGCAGTCTTCAGTGTCACAAGATTCTTCATAAATCATTCTAATATGCTGATTTGTTGCTTAAGAAACATTCCTTATTATTAAGTTATGCTGATTAATATTTTGTGGAAACTGATATGTTTTCCAGGATTCTTTGATGAATAGAAAGTTCAAAAGAACAGCATTTATTTGAAATAGTATTCTACTTTATCATTGTCTTTATTCACACTTTTGATTAATTTAACGTGTCCTTTAATTTAACATTTCTTTAAAAAAAATAAATCTTTCTGAACCTAAAATTTTGAATGGTAGTGTAATTTAATTTAAACAACCAATACTGTCACGCAATCAATTTATTGCATCCATGCTCAATAAAATTATTAGTTTTAAATTAATGGTAATACATAGGTATATGTTAAAGAAATAAACTCATTTATATGCATGGATGCCCAGGCCCTATTTTTATTGTTATTATTGTTTTTTCCATTAATCTGTCCCTTTAAATTAAGTTTGATATTAACAAAAGTCCAGCAGAATCAATCAAATATCTAATATCCAACATTGAAAAATAAAAAATGAGCAGATAACTGATGTGTTAATAATTATATATTGTGCAAACACTTTTCCAGGTTTAGAATCAGCTTATTTTGTAATTTTGTCCTCTCTCTGAGGAGGCTGCCATCTTAGTCCTCATTTGACCTTATTTTGCCTGTTGTTATGAAATGCACTCAAGACTTCCCCCTCAGCCCTGTTCCTGTAAGTGTCGTGTTGGCACTGGTAAGGGTCATCATGGTCGAAGCTGGCTCACTGCCTGAGCTTTTGCCAACACAGTAGATTTGCACTAAAGTGTGGTGCTGTGGAGAAAAATTGCCCTTTACAAAAGGGAATAGTTTCGGAGCCAACTTCCAGGGATTTGGCAAAAACATGCACCAGATTTCTAGCCCTTTCGAAACCCCAAAGTATTAAACCTTGGCACAAAACTCACCCCGCACTGTTTGTCCTACAAATATGAATCATACCTCAAATTGTTCAGCTTGTTGAGGAGAAGTGTCCTATTTCATTTGCAAATGATCAAATTTACACATGGCTGATAAAATTGCTCTGAAAAAATCCTGTCTTGCATTGAACAGAATATCATAGAGACTTGCAGTGTTGTTATTGTTAGCTATAAAAAAAATGTTTGTGTCAATTGAAATAAAGCTTTCAAAAATTAGAATAAAAATAATTATAAAAAATGTAAAATGATAAATGTTGCATTGGCAACTAACTGAAAATAAGCTGAAGTACTAAAATGACTAAAACTCAAGCTGAAAAAATGCTACAGTAAAAAGAAATAATATAAATATAAAATAAAATATAAAAAAGACAAAAGCACAAAATTGCTGAAAAACCGAAAATATAAAAATATTAATAAATACTACAATATCACTGACGTGAAGCTGGGTTGACTTGGCCTGTAGTAAGAAACCTCCTAGCAATCCCCAAAAACACCCTAGCAACCACTTACTGTAGCAATGCCCTGGTGAAATAAATAATACAAATTTAGTACTTGCAATGGGAAAGTCACTTTTGGAGTGTCTAGTTAATTTGTATCACATTACCAATAATATAATTTTGTAAGAATGGCAGATCAAGTCAGATTTCTTTTTAAAGTGCATAGGGAAGGAGAAAATGTTTTGTCTGTGCTTCCTTGATGACCTTTCCATACATCTCACCTCTTCATTGAGATGCATCTAGGGAAAAGCAATCATCTTTAAATCATCTGTTGAAAACCTCCTCCACCTTGGTTTTTCTTTCCAGTCCACAAAGACATGGTAATAGCGTAATTTGGTGCAATGCCCGCCTGACTTGGTTTCTACCCAGAGTGTAAATCACAATATTTATTTATTATTTTTTCCTGGAGAATGTTGTACTTGGAGTTTATTAATCCTTGCTTGTTGCTTTTCTTGGCCAGGTTCTTCGTCCTCTGAGAGGCATGTTGAAGTGACGGGCATGGCCGACTGCATGCCTTTCCTCGGGATAGGAGACCTGAGGGAGATTCTGCAGGCCATAAAGGTCCGGGTTGCAAAAACCGTGGAGCAATGTAGACCTCTCAAACTACGTAGAGGTTGAGGGATGCTCCTTGGGGCATACTTTTTAATGATCCATTTTTTATTTGCCATCACAGTATCAAAATATGAGCACACTTAGAGAGTTTAATGGAAAAAAAAGGAAAATTTGATGAAAATGTACTCACCCTCAGGCCATCCAAGATGTAGATGAGTTTGTTTCTTCACTGGAGCAGATTTGGAGAAATGTAGCATTACACTTGCACACAGATGGATCCTCTGCAGTGAACAGGTGCCGTCAGAATGAGAGTTCAGACAGCTGATAAAAACATCACAATAATTCACAAGTAATCCACACGACTCCAGTCCATCTTATGAAGTGAAAAAAGCTGCATGTTTGTAAGAGACACATTCATCATCAAACTTCATGTTAAAATACATCTCCTCTATCCATAATATTGCTTTCTCCAGTGAAAAAGTAATCTCATCTGAATCAGGAGAGAAAAATGCCCAGATCAAGCACTGTTTATAAGCAAAAACAGTTCTAAAGAAATATGGTTATGGATTTTGATGTGAGAGGACAACAGGGGATGGACTTTTTCACTGGAGGCAGAAGTGATGGTTAAAATGTTAAAATGCCACATCAAACACGCAGCTTTACACTTTACAAGATGTTCATTTCTGGACGTGTGGATTATTGTGATGTTTTTATCAGCTGTTTGAACTCTCATTCTGACGGCACCCATTCACTGCAGAGGATGACCTGAGGGTGAGCAAATTTTCAACATAAATACATTTTTGGGTGAACTGTTTCTTTAATAATATTAGACTGGCGTTAGTATCTTTTTAGCTTCCTTTTTGCTTTAAAAACTCTCTTTCTCCCACTTTTTCTTTCAGAGTGAAGCTGTGAGACTAGCTAGACAGTTACCTCTGAACCTCTCCAGAGCTGATGTTACAAACACGCTTTGCCGAATGAAACGGGATCTTGAAGAAGAAAGTTGGGTCTGCATTCATGGACGACCATTTTTTCACGATCTGGTTACTGTTCCTGAAACTGAGCAGGAAGCTCTGCAAATCATGTCTAATTCTTGCTAAGGATTTCAAGGACTTTGTTGTAAGACCCAAATGGCACACTAACATTTATTATACCATATAGTAGTATGAAAGTTGTCATTTGGAATAATAAATGTTTGTCTTACTGAATTATGGTTTTTATTCATGACTTGATGTATAAATACTTATTAAACTGGATTCTGAATGTTTAATCGAGATGCGTACTGTATGTATTCACCATTTACCATCACCATTTTATCTTTCATAACATCATATGCAAATAAAATAGCTGTAATTATAATGCATTAAGTAGCTACTTCAGTCCAGAAATGACAGCGATGGGTCATGAGTAATTTTACATATTAGGAACGATTTTATGAGGGCAAAGCTAAAAAATTTTGAATATCAGTTATAACACATTAAGATTTTGAAACCACATTTCAGTGATGTTAATTGATGTATTTTGCTTTTCTGTCTTAATTTATTGTGGGAACATTTGCCATTACAGGTAATGAAGGAAAGGGCAAGTGCTAGACTTTAAAAGTTTGCCTTGTTGACTTCTGATTAGAAAAGAAAACAAGCCAGAACTACTGACCCCACAGCAGATGCCAGTGAACCACAAAATTCAATCCAGTGTGGTTGTAAATTCACTCTCCCCCAAAAATCAGCACCTTAAATGCTGATCATGAAAGTCGGTGCTAGGGGGCCATAAAGCCAAAAGGGGTGGCCTCTGGGGTTTGCCGAAAAGTGTACAATCACAGTCAGGGACCTCCAATTACCAGCTGATAATAAGGCTCAGATGCTGTGAAGTTTTAACAGTTGCTCCCCTGCAGCCATATGGTTTGTGGTTTTTCAGTGTTTGATCAGTTCCACGAACTGCATTTTAACCTCTGGGGACCCAGTAATTCATTTTCGCCTTCTATAGAGGACATGAGTCCACAATTTTGACTCTTAATTTTTAGTTTTTAAAGAAATTAATCCCTTTATTCAGCAGGACACGAATCAAAAGTGACAGTAAAAGACTTAATATTACAAAATATTTATATTTCAAATAAATGCTGTTCTTTTCAACTTTCTGTTTTTCAAAGATTCATGAACAAATGTATCATGGTTTCCACAAAAAAATTAAGCAACACAACTGTTTTAAACATTGATAATAATATGAAAAGTTTTTTGAGCACCAGATTTAGCTTTGCCATCACAGGAATAAATTAAATTAAATTTAAAATATAATCAAATAGAAAACAGTTATTTAAATGTATATAATGCAGCCGGTGAACATAAACTTCTTTCAAAAACCTTAAAAAATATTTTAAAATAATAATAATAAAAAAATAAACATTAGTGTCTCTAGTAATAAAAAAAACATCTGGAGAAAATTTATGAGGTGAACTGGTAAAGTATTGTGAGGAATAGGATTTCGTAATTATTCACATGAAAGGATGAAATGTCTGATGAATCTGTTTTTGAGTCAAATCTTTTTTTTTTATGAATTGTTTGATCCATTTGATTAAGTCTGAATGATTGACTCAATAATCAGATTGATCTCTCACTGATTCAATGTGGTTGCAGCAGTAAATAACAGCTCACAAAGCTATTATATTCATTCAGAATATCCCACCTGATGCTTGCAGTCCCTTTGGTGTCCACAGTGTCACTATATTGGTTTCACAGTGATTCTTGTCTAGAATTAACGGTTGCGCCAGGTGGTTGTTTTTGGGAGCAAGGAAATATTACACATAATTAACGGAGCTATTGAGTTCAGCCTCTAATGCAGAGCTAAATTACTCTGATGCATGTCCTCATACGGCCATAATTTTGCCAATCAGCTGCTGTAAAGCAATTACCTTGCACTGCTTAACTCAGGGACTCAAGAAACATGTGCTCTGTGTTAAATGTCACTGCTGTCAGTCTTTATTGTCATTTAAGCTCTTAAAAGCCTTTTGAAACAGGTCTCTGGAGTCTTAAGGTTAAACTGGGCCCAAAACATCTGGGATTTTATTTTTTCATTTAAACCCAGAACTAGAATTTTAGAAAAAGTTTTAGAATTTTAGAAAGTATAATTAAAAATGAAATATGGTATATATATTGAAGATTTTCTGCTAATTTATAGATTTTTTTTTTTACTATTATTATTTTCCAGGTATTATAGCCCCCTTTGCAATTGACCAATACATACTGAGTCAGCACAAGATTTAAATAATGACATTATTTCTTGTGCATTGTCTCAGCAAATTTTGCTCAGTCATGCACTGTGCCATGTTTCCGTTTGCTAAATCAAAACAGGTGGGTGTGGTGCTTATCTGGCCTTTCTCAATTCTTATCACTGAACTAAGAATAGCTCGGAGTAGATGCACGTAGCATGTGTTGTTTCATTTTGGACCTGATTAACGTGCAAAGTTACTGTACACAAAGCCAGATGGGGAGCTAGCATCTATATCAAAATAACCCATGTTATCCGGCAGGCTCGGTTTTTCACACCACAGTGCAATAAGCAAATCTGTTGCATCTGTATTCTGAAGGAAACTGATTTTTGACCTAAAACCAATGAGAGCTGGTAAAATAAATCCAGTGTGATCTTTTTAACTGAGTGTTCACATGCTCTTGAGATGATCGTCGGTTAATTCCGACTATCAGACAGCCTGTCCTGGGCTGCGTTTCCCAAAAGTATCGTAAGCCTAAGTACATCGTAGACCCATTGAAACCAATGGAGCTACGATCAACATACGCTTACTATGCTTTTGGGAAACGCCGCACTGGCTGTTTCGAGAGAGCAGGCACACATATTCCCAGCTTTAATGGAAGTCTCAAACAAGGGTCAATGAGAAATGAGGCCCCTGAGTGCTGCCTCACCTCTCCCCTGCTTTTAGAATTTGCACCCTGTGGCTATGCGAGAGCGAGTGCTGAAGTCGCAGCACAGGGCCGTGAAAACTAAAATGTGTGCTGTGGTTTGACCTTTCCCTATGTTAAATACAATATTATCATTTGACGTGCTATTGAGTTGCAGCGCCTTTACATGATCAGATTGACTGCCACGTGGGCTCTGCGCTCAGGTTCAGCACATGTGAGCTCATTAGAGCCAGTATAAACATGGTGTAGCATGCCAACTGGTATAAACAAAACATTTTATTTTATTTTACTTTATTATTTTAGTCTAGTCTTGTTATAAGTGTAAATGCAAGGCAATTATGCTTTTTGTCAAATAATAGGGAAAGAATGACATTTTATTGGATTTTGAGGCTCCTGGGTGAAGTGAAATCTGCACTGGCCCAACTTTATCATTAAGCCATTAACTTAACATGGAAATGCAAGCCAACAAAATTTTGAGGCTGGAAAAAAGACTAAATGTTTCTGCTAAGGCAAATGTCTTGGAGACTGTAGCAACATAATATAACGTCATATTAGCTAGAATTATTATTATTATTATTATTTTATTAAGTGAGCATTAGCCATAAGTGAAAATTTAAATACATGCTTATCTCTTAATAGAAATCATAAAATAAAAGAACAGTTCTGTGCTATTACTCAATAAAATATTGAATTAACTACATTTAATGCATATTAAGCAAATAATTGCAATTGAATATCTATCTATCAGATATATACACACACACACACACACACACATATATATATATGATTAATCATGATTAACTCATGTTTAACCACTGTTATAAAATCAATAACAGCAAATATACACTGTATACATTCTTAAATTTAAAAATCTAAATATTGTTTTTATATCAGTGGTCAAGCACTTTCTAACACACTTGTATTTGTGAATTAATCGACATCGACAAACCTCAAGTACATTAAATTTTTCCAGGTTTTTATAGATTTGTACATCATAAGAAAAGTTTTTTTTAAAGTTGTGTGAGGACGTAACCATAACAACAATTGCTAGATCCCATTTGAGTTGTTACATCGACGAGCTTGAAGTAGCCTTAGCTACTGTTATTTTTTACAATGTTTTTATTGATTTGTACATCACATGAAAAGTGTTCTTTCCCTCAAAGTCTTCAAGAAAGTTGATGATTGAGGCATGTTCGCTACAAGACTTAAATAATCTGCACACCAGACAGGTTGTCTGTAGTAGCTGCTGGAGCTGCTTTGATTTCAGACATTTCCTTTCTGTGTTTATATATATATGTGTGTGTGTGTGTGTGTTTGTGTGTGTGTTACTAATCATTCATATATTTTTATTTATTTTTTTTACAGCTATTAACTGTTTATTCAGATGCCATTTTTATCCTTTCAACCAAATGTTTCGCAAACAATCAAAGTGCGAATCAGCATAATGTGCTGTAAATTCGTAATGTATACAATTAGCCGGCAAATGGCATTCATTAATTAAAGAGCGAGCAGCTGGCACTGGTGGAAGCAGAGTACTGTAGGAGGGTCTCTGGCATGAGATGGACTGCACATTGTGGTCAGAGAGCGTGCCAAATGCCATTCCAGTGCCTCTGCAACAGGGGTCGAAGGTTAAGAAACATTGTGGCTCAGAAGACAGATGACCATGAGGACTGGGTGGATATTATCATCCTGCTTTATAGCTGAAATCACAATTTGTTTAGCAATTTTCATAATAAACATAGTTCTATATGGAGTTGAATAATGACCCATTTTATTGTATTCTTAACCAGTATTAAGCATGTGTCCATACGGTGATCCACTCTTTTAAATGTGCAGTCTTGCTGCTGCCTTAATTGGTGGATTGCATACTAACCACCTTAATGCTCTCACTATGACTTGTGGTACTTGGCAGCATCCACTGTATAATGACCAACTGTGGTTTTCATGTTGTCCTCAGAGACTTTATAAGTGTTGGATTTATGCTATGTGAGGGAATAGGGGTTACCTCTGCTTATTCAGTATCTGAATTTTATGTAGTTGGTGTTCATTATGTGCCTTACAGATCTAACTGTCGAAAAGCTTGTGAAGAATCCAGAAGAACAAGGTAGGTTCATTCTTACTAAGTGGTTGCTAGCATGCTGCTGGTCAGTTTCTAAGGATTTCAGGATGATTGTTAGGGTTGATTGTGAGATTGATAGAAATCAGATGGAACAAACAAATAGTAGATAGTTATGAAATACAGACGATTTTTCTTATATGAACAATATTTGATTGACATGTATAATGACACTAATAGATAGAAATCAGATGAAACAGATGGACAGACAGATAAAATTATATAGATAGATAGATAGATAGATAGATAGATAGATAGATAGATAGATAGATAGACAGACATAGACAGGGCGATAGATAGATAGATAGATAGACATAGACAGGGAGATAGATAGATAGATAGATAGATAGACAGACAGACAGACATAGACAGGGAGATAGATAGATAGATAGATAGATAGATAGATAGATAGATAGATAGATAGATAGATAGACAGACAGACAGGGAGATAGATAGATAGATAGATAGATAGACAGGGAGATAGATAGATAGATAGATAGATAGATAGATAGATAGATAGATAGATAGATAGATAGATAGATAGATAGATAGACAGGGAGATAGATAGATAGATAGATAGATAGATAGATAGATAGATAGATAGATAGATAGATAGACAGGGAGATAGATAGATAGATGTAGTAGATTCTTGTATAAGAAATTACAGACAATTTTTCAATGGGCAATATTTTATTTTGATACAGACATTAATGCCTTGATTGCAAAACAAAGCAAAACTGCTTCTCCATATGACAAGACACCTCAGATTCCTGCATATCCAGCTGTCTGACAGGCGTTGTGATGACACAGGAGGGGACATGTTTCCATTTTTCCAAATGATCCAGACATCTCGCAGTCTCCTCAGAGGAGCATCTATCCTTCATCACTGTCAGTCATTGGTCTCCTGGGGGCATATGGTTTACTGCCACAGACCTTTTCCACTTCAGTCATTAGGGTGCCTTGTAAATGAACTTAGACTTATGGACGAAACTTGCTGAATGACTCATTCCAGCCCAAATGTGATCTTGAGTTACACATTACTAAAACAGGACACATTCCCGTCCTCGACGTCCGGAAGCTTTACGATGTAATTAATCAAATGTTGATTCCACAAGGGTCAATAGAGTTTCGGGAGAGACGGATGTCGATTTCTCAGCTAAGTGAAAAAACAAGTGGTGTTGAAGGCAGGGCCCGGTGTGGATGCTCTGGATAAATCCATCAGGGGCGCTGACAACCAGCCATCAGTGGCTGCACATCTGCACCCATGTGCCCGAGGTCCATGTCTTTTATTGCTTTTCATTGCTTTCTTCAGATGAGAGCACAAGTTCAGTGGAACTGAATCACACCTCCCTCGGAAACTGAGGTGATTATTGCATTGCAAAATGTTAGATTAATCATTAAATTAAAGGTATTTTCGATTGTGCCTGTTGAGTGGACCTGATTGTTGACTGAATTAGAAAAGATCAGTGCAGAGCTCAACAATAAGCTTGAGTTTTGGGCCAGCTGACAGTAATTAATTGTCACTGAGAATTATATTGATCATATGCATGTTTTTTTTTTTAATTTTCAGACCTAAACATTTGATTTTCTGTGATGTAGTCTATTGAAGATTGATGATGCAAATTCAGCTGGTTTAAATATGTTACCATGGGAAAATAGTAGGTTGCTTCTTTAAATGATCATTGTATGCTTTGACCTTCCAGCCAAATTACAGTACCTTTCAAAATTTCTGTCTCTTGTGCTCGACAAGGCTGCATTTATTTGATCAAAAATAGTCAAAAAATTAAAAACAAATCTATTTGAATATATCTTAAAATTTAATTTATTCCAGCAGCCATTACTACAATCATCATTGTCGCATGATCCGTCAGAAATCAAAGATTTTTTTCAAAAGAACAGCACCTATACTAAAAAAAATCCCTTTAAACACCATAAATGTCTTTACTGTCACTTTTGATGAATAAGATGCATCCTTTATGAATGAAAGCATCAATTTCTTAAAAATAAAATTACTCACCCCAAACTTGAATTATTATTTTTATATTATTATTTATTATTTTTTGGGGTGAAGCCACATAATATCAGCAGGGCATGTATAAATCTACTGGGCCAGCATAAAAAAATAAATAAAATAATAATAATAAAAATTCATATATTTATAAGCAAATGCAGTTGGAATCTTTAGAGCAAATAATCCTCAAATCCTGAATGACATCTGTTAACTTAAGAAGAAAAACTGACATCATTTGATTGTTTTTTGGCAGACAGGTAATAGTACAGCTCATGTTTACCACAGCAGCAGACCAGATGAAATGTCAATAGCACAACATGTATCATCTGCCACCTGTCTGCAACCTCGCCATCAATATTCGACCTGATGCCTCATGGCAGCGCGTACCTTTAACTCATCACTCAAAAGCAAGCGTTTCTCCAGCTGTTCCAGAGACTGTACGTTAGTGTGAAGATGCAGATGTTTGACCACACCTGGCAGCTGTCCCTCTTCCCCCTTGTACACGGTGCTTCCCTCTTGTCCAAGCACATGCAGCTCTACCCAGCTCCCCTGCAGCTCATACGGATATGGGGAATCCTGGTGACTGAGATGAGCTATGTGTTTCCCCCCGGAGTCTCCTGTCCCTCGAGGAGCCACGCTGCCTTCCCATTTTCTCACAGTCACTTCCTCTCCATGTCAACCTGGGAATGTGCTGGCAGCCGTCAAGCCACGGAGACAAGGAAAATGTTTCCCGTGTGACAGATATAACAACTCGGGGAAACCATTACTGTTCCTGTTTATCATACACTTGCTGTTACCTGGCACAAAGGACGGTGCTGCAAGTCAGATGCACAAGAAAACAAATCAATCATTCTTCTGAGCGTGATTCATAGCACGGACGCTCCTGCATGTACATCAGGATGAATTACGAAGGGATGCACCTGATTATCGGTGCACATTCAGATGTTAAAACGCTTATCGATAGTTTCAAGCGCGTTCATGTGAGTTGTTTGGGGTTTTCAGAAACCAAGTTTTATTGTATGTGGCAAATGATCCTGAATCCACGGCACATTATCTCAACCCAAATGTGGAAAGAAATGTTATTGCTCAGGGACTTTTAATCTCCCACAGCCCTCTGTTCATTTCAGAGCAGTTCCCACCTGGTTTCCATGGCATCTGTCCAACTCACAGCAGGAAAGGAAGCAGATCTCGGCAGTGCTGAGTTCGCCCTCTTCTGGACGGAAGTAAGGGCTCCAATAAGCCTTGGTCTAATTAGCCGTGCTGTCAAAACATTTCTGCACAAGTACTTTTAGAAAACTCTACTGCATGCTCACACTGAACTATTCAGAGGGAAGATTTGTTAATTTGGGCTTATGTAAGACCGCAGATAGCTGCCATTACGGGAAAAACAAATGAAAAGGTCAAATGATAGTAAATTCAACCCAAAAGGAACCTCTTAACTCAGTTTGGACAGTACCCCACATTCACCTTTGCTTAGAAAAAGACATGACATGGAACGACTTCCCCTTTGAACTCTCTGATCACATCCAATATGGCTCAGTTTGACAATAAACACATTTTATCAAATGATTTTGATTATTAGTACAGAACTGCATGTTTCCAAACATTCCAAACTCAGTGCAGTTTGAACCCTTTTTCTGAACAATTTGAAATAATAGAGTTAAACATATAAAGCAAGCACCTTTATTTGTTTGAACAGATACATAGATTTATATTGTACACTTTTTTTGCTATTTCGTGTTCATATACATGTACTAACCGTGGTTAAAAAAAGGCAACTGTTAATGGAAACAATGGCAAGTATACAATACAATTAGCAAACATATCAAAATCAGTTTTTACAACATTTTTAGCAACCAATTCTTTCTATTGGTCTGCCATAGTGCAAACTGTGTGGTTTGAAGACAGAGTGTTAGCGTGATATTAACATTCATTCTTACAGTTCCGATATCTCTGTCTCGAACACATTTCAATGTGTAGACCGCATTCACAGCGCCTCTGCTTCAAGTCCTTCTGTCCCCTAATAATGATCTCAATAATACTTCAAGTGTGTAGGGCTGTTCGACAGATGAGTTGTGGACAAAAGCTATGATTAACAATTCGAACTGTGTGTTTATTGCAGTGTATGTGGAAGTTTGCGTCAGATAACTGTATTCAAGCTCTGATCAATGTTCAAGAGTCCCTCTCTGTTTCTCTTCTTAAATAAGCTCACCTGTTACAGCAAAGATCTAAATGATTGTATTTTGGCGTGGTTGCATAATAAAATGTTGTCTGCATATCCTAATGAGAGTATTGTGACAAGGTGAAAACATGAATTAAAGCAGAGAATGTCGTCCATTTCAATAGTGTCCATTCCCAAGTCCAGCCAGAATGGCATTCCTTTAGTACATCCATGTAACATTGGACTCCTGTAGCAGAGATACTGATTTAGAGGAAAATGACAAAAAACATAGTCAAATGAAGCAGTGCCCAGAGAGTGAGTGAGCGTCCTTCTATTGCACAGTGTCTTGCGGAAAGCACTGATAATGAATGGTGGATGGTTTGATCAGATGTCCGGGTCTATGAGATGGATCAAGTCCTGTCTGGGCACTGGTTCATGAGCAGCCACAGCGGTCTACTACCATTGAGGGGATCTTGCCGTAGATGATCTGCTCTTTGCCGTTGAAGTAAAGCATGTTGATGGGAGACATTTTGGTGGGGGTGCAGCAGGGCCCGGCGGTGCCTCGCGGATTGGCCTTGTTCACCAGATGGGTGTGGGGATATTTCTGCAGGTGCATGTAGTCGCATTCTCCTGAACAGTAATTCGCCTTATAGCGTTTTGGAGCAATAATCCAGTCCCAGCCGAAGTCCTCGAAGTCCACAGTGAGAGGGTACCTGCAGCATCGAGACTCTGACGAATTCTCGTCGCAGTCCAATCCAGAGTCCCTCCGGATTCGCTTTGGGCCCTCTGAAATTTTCACCTCCATGAAGGGGAGCTGGGAGTGAAAGAAACCAAAGTGAAGCCAGTGTTTCAGTTTACTGTTGGTGCTTTCCTATCTGACGGCGCTTGCCAACTCCTGGTCTGACCATAAAGTAGCTTTGTCCAACCATTAATGTATGCTAATGATTCTGGTTCCAATTCCACATGATTATTATTGCTTAATGGTGCCATTAACTATTTTTTTAATTCTTATTGCAGTTACGGCCCCCAGCAAATCACAAGATCATTTCTGATATCACCAGAACCAATATACAAACATAAATGTAATACTTTTTTGTAATACACTTTTTATAAAATGTATATTAAATAAAAATACTAAAACAAAAAGAAAAACGTACTATCTTTTTTTTAAATTCATTTTTGTAAAGTACTACTGAGTACCCCAAGTTTAAATTTAAGTTTAAGTTTTATGAGGGTTAACTTTTTTTTAGACAGATTAATTTACTAAAAAGATTATTTATTTAAAACAAAGAATTGTAGAACTAAACCATCTACATAATTTCTCATTAGCGCCATTCACAACAATTAATGTTGGCAAAGCTCTGTCTAAAAGCGGTTATATTTTACAAAAACGCACACTTGGTAACCACAGCAGCTGAACTCACCAGTCCATCCTCTCCAGGCTCAGCTGAGGTGATGGCCAAGTCGTTCCCCTTCGCGTCATACGCGTTTATCTCAATGCCCCAGTTGGTCTCCGGTTGTCTTAACCACACCGTCAGGACCTGTTTTACGTCTATACTCTGCCAAGACGTCACTCCTGCGTTCACATCGATCTTCAAAGATCGTATTCGTATGTGTCTTCCTCCGTCCGTGACGGGCGTCAGCCGTGATATCTGTAAGAAGACGGTGGTCGCTTCTTCCGCCGATCTCAGATGAACCCACAGCTGCGCTCTTACGATCCGGTTCGCTTGGATCTTCGGACTGAAGGAGAAAAAACAACACGTCGGTTTCCGATCTACTTGAACGATGGGGTCAGCCAGTGCTTTAAGTGGCCCAAAAGAGGTGCCGGTACTCTATTATAGCCTATATATATATATATATATATATATATATATATATATATATATATATATATATATATATATATTTTTATTTTTTTTTTTTTTTTTTGATGACTCCCCTCATTCCCTGAGGTAACAACAACTATGTTGAAGGGGTTTTATATACAGCAGTCAACAGACGACCTTATAAAAAATAATAAATCCTTTTATTATTTTGTGGATTTGCTTGAGCTAGAAAGAGCTACTGAACATAAATAAAATGTGCAAAAGGATTTTGAAAAAATACCCTTAGAAAGAGCTACTGAACATAAATAAAATGTGCAAAAAGGGTATTGAATTTTTTTTTAACAAAATGTAAATAAAATAAATTATAAAACATAACATAACCATAGAACAGTAGAACAGGGTGTCAGCCAGCGAGTCATCTGATTCTGACCGTGTTCTTTTAGTACTCAGAGTCCGAAGCCAGGAGAGCATATTAAGTGTTGTTCACTGTATTTGTATTTTTTACCGAGCCGAGTGTGCGCGTTTCACACACCATCTCCGGCCACGTTGAGTTGTTGACACTGAAAGCGGCAAAAGCGATGCGCTTTTCACGTGTAAAACTCAAGGGTGTATGGGTAATGTAGTCTCTGCTCTAGGTGGGACGAATTAGGAAGCTGCATTATGAAGGGCGCTCTGAAAAGCGGCAGCGCAGGCAAAGGATTAACACCTCTATTAAAACAGATGTCCAAATGAGCGTACCGGTACGCTAAAAGCACGTTCTGGGCGCACGGTTTACGCTCAAGACCTATATTTGGAAGTGGCGGTACTGAGTACCGCTGGTTTTCACACACATATAAATAATGGGGTCAGCTGAAAAAAAAGAGAGAAAGAGCGATTATAGGGACTGTTCATATGATTATATCTGCTGGTTTTCAGTGACAGATTTATTATTAAAGCGGTTCATGATGTGGCGCACTGATATAGACAAAAATAACGTTTTAAAGAAATAACGTTGACTACGCCCACAAAATACAATACATTACAGACATACAGCAGACAGTTATATGTAAAAATGTATCGACTATATATATAGTTTAGATATATAGTTATTTAAATTAAAATTACCTTAAACGGCATTGCGGAAGGAAACATTTATGCATTTAAAAACTAATGGATTGGCTATACTTATAATGTCTATATGATAATACGCATTTGTTACCTAAAAAAAAAGAATGCCTGAGATATGACCCAGGTTCAACTACAGTTTGTAAATGTCACGTGTGGTAAAGGTGAAATCATTTTCTTCTGACCGACGCTGTGCGCTTTGCTGCGCTTCCGAGTTCAGCGTGCGTAAAATCGGTTTAGCAAGGCTGATAAATGAGGAACACAAAGCCTTTAAAAAAATCAGTAAGCGCGAATTATTTTTGCATTAACTGTGCATTTAATGCACAATAGCCGTCTTTACTGCGTAAAGGGTCTCTCCAAGTATCTACCCTATTTTTTGTCCATTGTTAAGAGGATACATCTACTTGAATGAATCTTTGAAATATACGATCCTTACGCTCTGTGGCCATGGTCATGATGGTCTCAGTGGTGGCATGTTCATCATCCTCTTCCACAGCTCCATCCTTACTGTCATCCCCCACAACATCGTACTGATCCAGAAGTTGTTGCAAAGGCGGTGCTTTGGGTAACAGCTGCTTGACCACGTCCCGGCTGATGTTTGGAGCCTGTTTGAGTCGGAGTTTGCTAAGAATTTGGGACTTGATGGCATGCAGTCTCATCAGCTTGCTGTGTTGTCTGAACTCACATGTGGAGCACTGCTCGCTTTCCTCCGTGGCTGTGGAAGGCTGCTGGTGCGCCGTTATATCTCCATGACCCACTGAACCGCATGCAATTAATACACTTAGAGAAATTAATACCTGTGAAAAATGCATGTTCCAAAGCGTGCTAAAGGATGTTTGATCTGATTTGCTATGGAAATGAACCTCACCACGCACCGGACAAGTAGATGTCATGCTTAAATTCGGCAAGGCTTTTTATACTGCAACTTTGGCCACTCTATTGTGTCGTAAGATTCAATGATTGGCTGAGCTGGCAACAATAAACCTAATGGACAGAGCTGGACTTCTTTCGCAGTTCTTAAAGCGGCATGACACATCTTAGAGGAGTCGTGGAGGAATCAGCCGAACTTGAATACAAATCATGCACATGTATATGAAAAATACTCATATTTATTAGCTATACCATTTCAGTGCGTGCATCTAGGCTACTCACTATCCATCTGACCCCTAATATAAAAGCTACATGTGGCATTTATGCATATGAAATCATAATCGACAGATTTATTTATTTTTTAATCTTAAAAGTACATTCATACATAAATCTTGCTTATATCCTATTTTTATGTGGTAGCCTATAATATTTGAAAAATATGTGTTTGGATAATATTCATGCAGATTCTGTCAATGCAACGGAATTTAATTTCAAACTACATATGTAAAGTTTTAAACGTAAGATATCGAATAATCACAATTCATCTTATTTGTTCAACACTCCCTCATAGCTGCAGTTCTTAAGTTTTTTTAGACCCGTGGGTAAGATACGTAGCGCCATCTTGTGGGATAACTTGTGTAACGCAGGTGAGGTATGTCCCTGACCTTCTAATTTTTGCACAGTTATCAGTAAAATTATACATATAAAGATAGTAAACGTGGAAAAATAATAAAAATATACAAAAAAAAACAAAAAAATTCTAATATACATTAGAAATTATAATTGTGTTGGATTATGGCAAGAAAATAAGTTATGATTAAAATGACCTTTATTACAGTTCTCTGGAATGCTTGATTCTGATTGGCCAGCTGTTGTGCATGTCAAAAACCACTCCGCAGTTTTACTTCTTACATAATAACATAATTTCACCTCAAATCAATATTTCATGTCCATTTATTTATTTGGCAAGGAGCCGTATAATAAACAGGATAATGTGCAGTCATCTGGTCATTATTGCAAAATGAACTTTTTCAAGGTAATACAAGACTCTGCTTAGAGTCTGGGAACATTTTGTGATAATGAGCTGATGACATCACTTATATCTTGAAAAAGTTTGGGAAACCCCTCTGTTAGAAATATTTATTTATAGTATTAGTGAAAACAGTCATTCCACTAGGTGGCGAGATTGTATTTAAAAACACACCGAGGCGCAACCTGTGTCTGCGTGTGTGGCAGTAACCTATTTTACCCAGTTTACAAACAAATGTTTAAGCAAGTGTGCCCTTGAATAGAAACGTGAAGAATCTCCCAGCTTCAAACTGAGTCATATAGATGGCCATGACTGAATGGACACAGAGAAATGCAAAAACAAGACGGGTTAATGCGCTGCTGAGCTGCTTCGCTGTCCTGTCATTGGAATGAAACTGAAACGTTATCATCGTATGTGGACTCCGGACTTACCCTACAAGAGCAAGTTCATCAACATGCTTTCTCACTCTCCTGTGGAGTAACCAGGACTGGTATACAGGAGGAAGCTTCTGTCTGTTAATATTGTGGATGTATGCCAGTTTTCATTTTAAATAACGCATTCCGATTTGGATTTAATGCATTGCTGCGATTTTAATATCCATAATATTGACGATCATAGCCTGCAGTCCGAATAGGTATGTACCCACACTGAGTATTTCATTAGAATCTGCACTTTTACTATTACATTATAAATATATATGTAAAAAAAAATAGATCATTGTGCATTCTGTAAAACCAGGAAAAATATTTGCCTTGACCTTGAGTTTATTGACACAAATACGACCATGGAATTTACTCGAAGAAAGATTTCCAGACAGTGACTGTCGGCTGTCTTTGGCTGCTGTGCATTATAGACTACAACGGCTTCGCGTATCAGGAGAAGAGAATATTGCTGGGAGTAACAATATTATTGTTAAAACATTTTAACCGTTTTGAAAGAATCGTTCTTTTGAGTCGGATCATTTGAACGATTAGGTTGAACCTGTTTGCAAAATCGATCTGAACGATTTGTTCGAAGATCGAACTGAATCAGTCCGAGCGGTTCTCCAGTCCAAAACACCCCGACCAACTGAATCCGATTCGGAGTGAACCGAGAACGGATGGAAGAGCATTTTAGTGTGAACCAAATGAACTCATGTCACGGATGAGGCTAAAAGCAGATTTAAATTTCAGGAATTCAAGCAGAAATTTTACTTATGAAACGTTACATTCACGTTTGATATATGCATTTGCTATAGACAACATAATATAGTTTTGTTTTCAGGTATTATATTAACACATAAAAACTATTTTCTGAAAGTAGATTTGTAGTAGGCTATTGTTTCATGTGAATACAAATTATATTTAGCTTTTAAATTAGGTCTGAATCTGGGATTAAACAAACAAAAAATAAATAAAATAAAAAATAAACCCTTATAAATAGGAAATCCACAATGAACAGCATTATCATGAGGAATTATGTGTTTGCATAAACAACCACTGCATCTTTTTTTATTATTTTTTATTTTTTTTTAGACTGATTCTTTAAAACGTTTGATGAGCCAGACTTGCCATTCCTAATAAATACCATACCTAGTCGACTATACATGCTTTAGACTATTAAAGCACATTTTTCTTTATATTGCCTCATAAGGAAATCCTCATTCCTGTGAAGATTTAGTCATTAAGATGTCATGGACAAGGTTGCCAAGACACTGAAAAATAGTCATCTTGAAAATATATATTTAGCCAGGCGAAGACAAAATAACTCACAATAACCATGCATCTTCTTCACACAGGGCAAGTGTGAGGTGGCCATGAGGAGGCTATACATCATGGCTGACCATCTGGAGTGTCTCAGCTACACTTTGTACAGAAATTCGTCCTTATCCTAGCTTCTTATCCTTACATCACAAAACCCTATAAACTGCCAAACAAGGGAATATAACCTTGGTATCTCGCCATCTTTGCATCTCTCCCCCTCACTGCTTTCAAACCAATGCTACATTATTTATATCATGGGATGCATGAAATCCAAGCACCGCGACCCCACTCAGAACTCCAGCTCATCGGAGAAAGTGGATGGCAAGCCAGGAAAGCAAGGAGAGAAAGCAGTTCTAGTTTTCTCAGAGATTGGCTCCATGGAGGACCCGGTACGGGTCAATCCGGTGCTGCTGGACTATGCCCAGAGACTCTCAGAGGAAATTGTGGCCCGGGCAGTACAACAGTGGGCTGAGGTGGACAGCCGGTACAGTGACATCCCCTACATTGAGTGTGATGTGCCATAACATTTCAACTGGATGGAATAAGATTGGATTGGCCTGGCTTACACTCCTCCTGTATCTAAAGGAGAGCTTTCAGATAGACAACTTCAGCCCAATGGACTAAGAGCTGTTATACCACAAGACTGCATCTTTGGTTTATCCTCAAAGCCCAGTGGTTTAATTGGTCACAATCATCCCAACCATGTTTAGTACATACTTCATCTTTTTGCCTTTAGTATTTTCATGTTCATGTGGCTCAGCACATCACACAGTACCTCATTTTTACTTTCCATCCATCCATTGGTTTTGGTCACATTAGTGAAATTTCATTGGCAAAAAAGGTCCATTGGCAATAGTGTAGTTATGACTTTCAAACCAAGAATATTTGTTGGTCAGCAGTGAGAATTCAAGTGACCTACTTGAACCCATATCAAAATCTGTGTGCAGAAATCTTTCGCCCTTGATGCAAAATTCCTATTGACATGACTGGATTTTGCCCGTGAAAAATCATTGAAAAATGGTAAATGTGACCACACATTTAGAGAACGCCTGCTCAGGGGTTACGGTTTCTATTTAAGGGGCTAATGCTGGCTTCTAGGGATCGATAAGTGTACATCACTGCTAATTCTTTTGACATGACAGCTCTGTCAACTGTAATTCCTGTTACAAACAACCTTGTGGACACTGGCCAGATGTTGTTTCTACATGATACATGGATTCTTAAATTTAGAGGTTACAAATCATCCTGCATTCTCATGATGCTATGAAAGAATACATTCAAAAGAGAAGGATTCCCAAATTAAGCCATTAGACAATTTCGTTAATAGAAGATTTTCTTCTGTCCAGCTGAGATATGCAATTCTTAAAGGCCAAGACATTATAAAAACAAACTTAGTGCTACCAGGTTGCCGAACCCCTCACTTGGAGACAAAATTCAGACAGGGGACCAAACATGCCAATGTCATTAATGATTGTTAATACAAGCACAATTACTCTTCTGGTAGTATTTTAACAGCTGCTCACCAATGCTTTTTATTGATGTGATATTGGCACTTCTGGGTCTTGTGCCATGCTGTCAGGTAGCCATATACTCCCTTTAATGATCTCCAGGGCAATACAGTGCAACAGTGGGGTTTTGGAAGTAAGTCACATTTGTTTTCTCCACAGAGAAATAGATTTTTAGTGATAATATAAAAATCTTTTAAGACAGACCTACCATGAGCTCTGATGTGGTTAACTGATGATATAAGCTTGATCACGTCAGTGTGTTTTCAACCACATAACTACTAAAAACTCATATAATTTCTATATTTGTGCATATCTGAATGTTTTATTTTATACTTATATTTAATTTTTAATCTTTGTTTTATATTATATCATTATCAAATTCAGTCATAAAATAATTACGTTATTCAGAGTGCCAAAAATGTTTTTGCTTCAAATCAAAGGTTGATGAAGCTGTTTGTTTTTGTTAATGACTTTAGAAACTCTTAGCTGAAGAATTTTTTCAAATCCCTATGGAGAAAACAAATGAGAAAATTACTTCCGGAACCAAGGCCACTGAAGACATGGGCAGTCACTGTTACGGCCTGTTGCAAAGACAAGTAAGCAAGAACTGCACTTTGACCATTATACCTTTGCATAGAAAGTCATAAATGCAGAGTGAAATCTTAAGATATGAAAGAAGGACTTAAAGTAGTATTTTATGAGGCCTTTCAGCACACTATGTTATGTGCTCAGTGTAGAACATCAGAATATCTCAGCATCTAAAAGAACAATCAGCACATGATTCACTGGTGTTTATTACTATCATTAGCTTCCATTCTTTTACTAGGCCAAAAGTGTGTAATCACCTATAACAAAAAAAAGTGCTTCAAACCCAGTATAAATAAACAGCAGTCTCAGACTATTTTTGTACCAGCGTGTACTGTCAAGCTGATTTCTCCTAGGATCTCCAGTCATCTCACAAATGTTTGACGAGTTGCTGATGATTCTGACAGAAATTGTTGTATTTCATATTTCAGTGTATATTTTAGACATAAGTGATTTACCTGTAGTCTGTGCAATCTCAGTTCTGTAATTTAAAGAAAAGGGAAAAACACTGCTACACCAATAAACCAACCATGGCCTTTGACAGTACCTCAACTGTTGCCTTCTTTCAGTTTCTTCCGTTTCATATTTATCACAACACTTAAAATATGACTTAAAATGCCCTCCTTCTGTGCAAGTGTATGGGAATTTTAATGTCATTTTATTAACCACCAAGAGAAAAATGCTGTTTGTTTGAAAATTAATAGCAAAGCTCTCCGCTAAATGTCATGATTTGAGATATTATTCATGTCCATACTGTAGCACAATGTGCGCATTACGTGCCTGACTTGGGTGCTTGTTTAAATCCCTAACCTTAAGTATAAGCAATGCTTTATAAAGCTTTCAAAACCAAAAACAGACATACAAAATTTTATTTTATAATTTTATTTTTCGCACACATATAGGTCGCACACCTTTTATGAACATCCACATAGTTACATGAGCAAAGAAGAGGAGAACCAAATTATTTGAATTCAAGGCATCACGCTGTCTCAAAACCATTCAGATTTATTCTGTCAGGCTTAATACTCTGTAGTCTAGGCCAGTGGAACTGCTTGTGTAGTAAACACTGTGCTTAATGGCAGTCATATTATGCATCACATGATGATACTTTAATCCCACCAAACTGAATCATGGCCAGGGTATGTGTCAAGGTTGTCAGGGTTAATCATGGATTGCAGCAAGTGCAAAAATTAGTGTCTGCCATTCTCTTTCCACAGCGTTTACACAAATGATTACACAGCATGGAGGAAAAAGTATGCAAGATATTTCCCAGAACAAGATTCACCCCAACAATAGTGCTGTAAATTCGTACTGTCCTATATTTCACCCAAAAAAGGAAGTTCTGTCATTATATTCTCAACTTAATCTAATTTTTAACCTGTTTGCTTTTTCCCCCTGCCGAACTCAAAACTGGAATATTTGCAGAACCTCTTTTAAGTTAATTTTGTGAGAAAGACCAGCATTCTAACATAAAAAACTGAAGTAAAAGCCTACATTTTAAACAGGGTTGAGTAAATGATGACACAATTTTCATTTATGGATGAACTTTCCCTTTAAATTATGAATAGGCTGCTCTCAATTGTTAGCTTACTCTAAATTCCATTTCCCAGTGGAATGGCACAAAGAAAACTCCCCAAACCTCTGAATTTACACAAGAAACTAGCATTGTTCATTTCATCACAAAGATCAGTGAATCTGTGCAGAAGTCTCAGAGGAAAATTTGCTTTAGCTGTAAGCAGCAGACTTATTTTTGCTTTCGTCAGCTATATTGACAGAAATAACAATGCAGATTTCTTTGATAAATTTCAGAGGTTTGTGAAAGCAGCTTACAGGATTTTTGAGGAGCGTTTCTATAGTTTGAGATCTCTTTCACCCAGGGAGCTGAAACATTCTTCTATAGCCTGCTCTGAGACCCCAGACAGGGTAGAAGGTTTCCACTTTGGACTCTGGTCTTTATCGATTAGTACTGCAAGCAGAGAGGGAAAAAAATCGGACAGTTATGCACTGACAATATACAGAAATGTGAGAAACTCATCATCTCAAATGTAGTTTTAAAACAAATATGAATTAATCATAAACATACTATGATAGACACATCATATGGGATATTTCCAGAAACATTAGATGATAGAAATGTGTATGTAACATATATATGTGTAAAATGTGTAAAAAACTTTAATTTTATGGATTATTCTGGCAGAGCATTATACTTCAAGATTGCTTTAATTTACAAAATTTTTAATGTCTTTGAATTTAAATAACTCAGAGAAATGTATTCTTCAGGTTAATTCAATTTAATTCAACATCCTATGGTTGTGGCCAATTTAATTCAAATTTCAAACCATGACTTTAAAGACTTTAAATCTGACCAACCCTTTAAAATCAACATTCTGATTTGATACACCTTATATACAGTTTATTAATAGGATCTAATATGTGAATTTTTGAAGAAAAGGTGTCTTACCTGCTCTGACTCCCTCATAAAAATCGTTACCTCTCTGCAAAGCAAGAGTAAAAACTCATGACACAAATAACAAATACTTCCCCTAAACTAATAACTGGCATGTGAAAAATGTGCCAACACAGCTTTGAGGTGATTTGATTTGGGTAATGAAATGATAAAGCATAGCATTTACAGGAAATTGCATTACATACCATACAGGCCTGACTGAGTCTATACTCCATCACCAACACCGCCTGCAAACTCATTCTCGCTCCTTCCTGAATCTGCCTGAAAGTTAACTTCAGTGAGGTTGGGGACATTTTGGCCAGAGTCTGTAAAATCCAATACAAAAACCCAAATTTAATAATGAAAATAAATAAATAGCAATTTAAATATCCAACTGTATCAACAAAGTATCATCTTTTTGTTTTACAACATGAAAGCCAACAGAGAGCATGCTGATTTGTGTGGCAGTAATGAACGTGGATTGAAAAATGCAAAATAAAAAAAAGCAAATTCAAAAAACGTTAATCTGAAATGTACGGTGGCCGAGAGAGCTCAACGTGCTGCAAATGACAAAACACATGCAAAAAGGTAAATAAACACCTGCAAATTAAGAAAACATCTTCAATTTGACAACCACACGCATTGCACAACCAAATACAGAAACGCGCTGCAAATTCTCACTAAAACAACCAAATACAGAAACGCGCTGCAAATTCTCACTAACACAACCAAATACAGAAACGTGCTGTATTTGCATCACATTTCTGTATTTGCATCACATTTCTGTATTTGCAGTGCGTTTCTGTATTTGCAGTGCGTTTCTGTATTTGGTTGTGTTCTGAACATTTGCAGTGCGTTTCTGTATTTGGTTGTGTTCTGAACATTTGCAGTGCATTTGTGGTTCTGTATTTGCAGCGTGTTTCTGTATTTGGTTGTATTCTGAACATTTGCAGTGCATTTCTGTATTTGTTTGTGTTGTGAGAATTTGCAGCGCGTTTCTGTATTTGCTTGTGTTCTGAACATTTGCAGTGCATTTCTGTATTTGTTTGTGTTGTGAGAATTTGCAGCGTGTTGTCAAATTGATGAAAATGTTTTCTTTATTTGTAGGTGTTTTTTTTCTATTTGCATGTATTTTTTTTCCCATTTGCACGTGTTTTTTTTTCATTTGCAGCAGAATTAGAATTGGATAGACCGAGTAGCTAAAGTTTTTATAATTTAATTTTTAATTAGTTTTAGATTTGATCAAAGACCTTGAAAGACTTATAAAACAGTGGATGGATGGATTTTTGCTGAAGTTTTCACAAAAATGAACAGACGCTGCAAAAATGTGTCGTTTTGGGTGAACAAGGTCATAATTTTAAATAATACATACATACATACATACATAAATACATCTAAAATAAAATGAAAAAAAAAAAAAAAATATTGAGCTGGTGAAAACATGAAATGGTCCAGACATAACCAAAAAGTATGAACAGGGAGGTTACACAAGGGTAATGGCCAAGTGAACTGTTGAAAAAATGAGGCCCCACATGAGCAGAGGACCAGTCCATGAACAGTGTTTGGAGAGAACCTTGCATGACCTGTTTGGTCGTAAAACTTCAAATTCAATTCAAACGGCATGTTCTGTTTATATCAGGGTCACTTTGTATTATACAGTATAATGAGGTATTACGATTATTTATTTTGTAACTTTGTTTAGGTCATGAAAGGACAAAAACAGCAGAACAGGAAACAGAATTTCACTCAAAAAATAATAGTCCAGACATATACTGAGCAACAGCAACTGTAAATATTCAACAATAAAACAACACAATGTCAAACATCAATTTCTTATCTACAGCTCACTCTAAACAAAGTCATGCATGACAAAGTAGCACTATGGGAGGAAAAACAGAATGGCTTTGAAATACTAATGAGGTATAATATGATTCAGGGCCCATTACGCAATAGAAGAGAGGGTTTGCATGCAGCAGAGAGCACGCAGACCTCAAATGAGAAGCCATACGCGCTCATTCTGTATCTCACTAAACATCCCAGAAACCATCAAACGCTTTACCCAGCTGCAGGAGCAGACATGGAAACACACTCCTATATGAAGAACAAACCAAACCTTGCTATGACCTTCTCTATTGCCATGACATTTTATGAGATTCATTAAAACATCACTTGCAGTAGGGAGTACATGTGAGTTTCGTATGGGTCTTACACTGCTAAATAATTGAATAATTTATCCAGAAAGTAATATATAAAAAAATACTATCATAATTTATTCACCTCATGTTGTCCCAAACCTGTATCACTTTCTCTTTTCTGTAGTACACAAAAAGGCCATTAAGGTCATATACTTGCCATTCTTTTCAATATAATGAAAGTGAACAAGGACTAGGGCTGAGGGCTGTAAAACATCGAAGTGATTAAAACAAAACAAAAAAATTAAACAAAATACAAAAATATAAAAAAACACCATAGAAATATTATAAAACTGATCTATCATAAAGCATACACTATATTCCATCTTCTAAAGTTGTAAGTAATTTTCACTTTTGGTTCATTATTTTGTGTGTTGTTTAGTCACCCTCCCTGAACCCACCTCAGTCTGTTTGAGTGCAAAAGCAGAGCCATCTTTCTTAAGGTTCTCCATGATCTCCTCCACACTTCCAGCTGAAAAGAGCCTGAAACAACAGAACAACAACAGTCCTACAAACACAAACATGTATAAAAAACCCATCTGTGGAAGTTTTCTGCATCATGCTCATCCAGTCAAGCCAAATTAGTCATCAGATTTAATCCTGGGACAGCAGATTAGTGCAGCATCAACTGATGTTATGTAAGGCTCATATGCTATGCAGAGTCAAACTCCACAAAAACAGGTAAACAAGGGCTGTATAGGCTCATGGCAATTTGTTCCACTAAACGCTCAAGCACCCGGAAGGGAACACTGCATGGTCATGGTGGAAACTGAGTTTTGGAGCATGTCCAGTGTTTATCAGTCTGATCATTTCAGGACTTTGATCAACAAACCCAACTTTTTCCCTGTGAGTGGAATTATGGGCCTTTCAGAGTGCCATAAATTGCCTGGAAGTTTCCAAATTTAACCAGAACCTGAAGGCTGGTGTCTAAAGCTTATCCAGTGAAACAGACACAAACCCAGAAGTATAACTAATCGGTTTCAAAAGTGTGAAGTGTACAGATATTAGGCCAGCACTGCTCCTGCAGATGATTTTGACTCACAGCTACCACACTGTCACCATCACAGTATGCAAATAGTGCAGTTACACAATTACTGAGTCACTCATACTTAAATATTACAGGTTAAATACAATGCTGATTTATACTGGAGCTGGGAGATATAGCTAATGTTCAAAAGTTTGTGGTTTGTGTTTAAAATTAAAACTTTTATACAGCAAGGATGCATTCATTTGATCAAAAGTAATGGTAAAAACATTTATAATGCTACAAAAGGTTTCCATTTCAAATAAATGCTGTTCTTTTGAACTCTTTACTTACCAAAGAATCCTGAAAAAAAAGCATCACTTGTGAAGTATCACTTGATCACTTTTGATAAATTTAATGCATTCTTGCTGAATAAAAGAAATAATCTTCTATCCCCTAAACTTGTAATGGTAGTGTGTCATGGTTTTCACAAAATTATTACTGTTCTCAACATTGATAATGATAGGAATGTTTATTAAGCACCAAATCAGTATATTAGAATGATTTCTTAAGGACAGAGTGATACAAAAAAGTGTACATCTACAAAAATTGCACAGTATAGACATTTAAATATTTTATATCTATATAAAGTTTTGTCCTCTTTTTCATTTTTCAGTAAACAGAATTATCAACATTTAACCTACAATTCTGATCATTAATTCTTGTGGACTGATCCAGAATCTCAAAAGAATTGCAACATAATGTTGAACCAAACTATATATAATTTTTTTTTAAAAAAAGCATGAAAACATTAACACTGATTCTTAATTATAAATGTTTGATCATTCTGAAAAGATGTAAAAAATAAAAAAATTGTAAAAAACGTAGTGCACTTACACTGGAAGCCTATAGGGCAAGTGTAACGAACGTTTTATAACATCACTAAAACCATACATGACTATTTCAAAAGCAATATCAGCCTGAAAATTATACTTAAATGATACTTTAAACCTAACACCTAACCACAGGTTAATTTTCCATTTCAAGGGAGAGCTTTAGTTTCATTCTATTTTGGGTTGGATATAATAAAGCAAGGAGAGAAGAGCGTTTAGGTTTACCTGTCGATGGCCTCTGTCTGTTCTTGCAGCACAAAAGGTTTCTCAGCATCCAGACAGCTCTGAGGAGACATAACAGCAGTCTGTGTTTAAACACCAGCTGAAGCACATATACAGGGCTGTATTTCAACCCAGACAACTGCAATCCTCAACTATTTGTGTGAGGTCATTTTTGTTCCTGTCAGACACCATGGTTGTGTCTGATGCTGAAGAATAAGCATAAGAAACATTTTTCAAAACCATAAAAAAAAATCCACATTTTGACTGGTAGAGCATATATAAACTAGCACACTGTTGGCTGACTGTTTCAGATTCAAGCCATTTATCATTTCATCTTCTGTGTAGGCGTGCACCGCTGGTCAAACTAATTTACACCCTCCTAGTGCTTAAAAGCTGTGACATGAATCCCAGTGACATTTCATTTCACGACTGCTCTAGAGATACACAGACATGGATATACTGTATCTATTTCAATACATTGACACAGAATCCGTAACATGGAATCACAGTTCACTGTGTCAAAGTGTCTATATTCCTCCCTTATCTGCTCAGGTCTGGATACACCCCATCTAATCTTCAGTATCAAACAATTTACAGGCCTTAAAGTACAACATTGATGAACAAAGTTGAAATGAGTGTATGGTTTTATGGTTTAGTGACAGCTGCTGTATATAAAACTCTCTTTGAAGCAGGAGCATTGGCAGACATAAATAACATCCAGTGCATTTTAATCATAATGCAAAGACTACCTGTAAATAATCACAGTGTTTGGATTTTTAATTAGGCTACTATTACAATCTGTTGAGAATAGAAGAGAATAAAATAAAAGGAATGACAAAAGAGGTCTGGGAAGGGTCTGTGAAAGTGCTTTGTCCGGAGCATGAAAGTCCCTCCCTCCCGAGGATCTCTGGAAAGGTTTGTGATGTAAAGACTGTACGAGTCACAATAATCCTCACTTAGACACTCCTGTTCGGCACACACAACTTCACAGCATTAAACACAGATGGCCATAAATCCATACCACCAAGCCATAATGAGTGTAATGAGTATAGTAAAACACAGCTTTTTGAGGACTTTGAGCTTTTGGACGGTCTTGCTACTGTCACGGAACTGAACTTCATGTTCATTATAGCATACTGAAACCTGGGACCAAAAGTTGTTGTCACATTTTTCTAAATTATATAGAAAATATTTAATCAATTAGAAATTGTAATTCACAGAGGAAACAAAGTCAATCAGCTTTGAAACAACACATGGTGGGTAAATGATGACAGAATGTAATTTCGGTGAAATGGTCCTTTAATGTGAGAAAATCTTCCACATTTGTGTCGCCAAGTACATTTGGTGCTTGCTGAACATTTAATTGTAACTATATAAAGATCCACTGAAAGCAAATCCATCAGTGTTGTATACTGTTGTTATGGTGACAGCTTACACAAGTCCACCACTGTGTAGTGTAACAGCAGGCACTCAGGTTGTAAAAGTTTTTAAAAAGGGTCACGTCTGTTTTTGCCACATACCTGTTCCTGATAAGAATCCAGAAGTTGGGCCACATCACTGTTAGATGGAGACTTCAGATCAACAAGATCCTTCTGGAGAGACACAATCTGATGGGTGAGACAAATGATAAAACTCTCAACATCACAGGTAGAAAAAATCTAGTGGGTCTAGATCAGAGACTGAAGAGAAGGGAATTTTTACAAGGTGTTTCCTGATGGGCAGGGGCACAATGATACACAACATTAAACAGCAAAACGTAGTGTGTGCAGGACAGCCTTTTAGGGACCACAAGTGTGCTCCCAACATTGCGTTTAAAGGTGCAGTCACTTCAGCTAAAGTTTGCATACAAAAATAGGTCCATTGTCAACAGTGAGGAGATATATGAAACACTGCTCACATAGAAGTCACTATAAAAACCAAGCGGCTTCTAGTGTCATCAGCACAGACAATTTGCAGAAATCTGCATGAGGAACTTTTTCGCCCTCACATGAAACTCCTAATTGCATGGATAATTTCTCACAGGGAATTGTAAGCCTTTATTCTTTCTCAAGCTGCTTTGGAACTACAGTACAGGTCAAAAGTTTGGAAACATTACTATTTTTAATGTTTTTGAAAGAAGTTTTTTCTGCTCATCAAGCCTGCATTTATTTGATCAAAAATACAGAAAATAAATGTAATATTGTGATATATTATTACAATTTAAAATAATTGTTTTTAAATTTATTATACTTTAAATTATCATTTATTTCTGTGATGCAAAGCTGAATTTGTATGATCATTATCACATGATCCTTTAGAAATCATTCTAATATGATGATTCATTATCAAAGTTGGAAACAGTTCTGCTGCTTAATATTTTTTCAGAACGTGATACTTTTTTAGGATACTTTGATGAATAAAAAGTAAAAAAAAAAACAAAAAACAAAAAAAAAGAAGCTATGTTTTTAAAATATAAATATTTTGTAATAACAATATACACTACTGGTTAGTAATTTGGGGTCAGTAATTTTTTTTCTTTCTTTTTTTTAAATAAAATCAATACTTTTATTCAGCAAGGATGTGTTAAATTGAAAAAAAAGTGATAGTAAAGAAAATATATTATTAGAATATATATTATTAGAATTTTTTTTTTTTTGAATAAATGCAGTTCTTTTTAACTTTTTATTCATCAAATATATTAGACAGCAGAACTCTTTCCAACACTCATAATAAATCAGAATATTAGAATGATTTCTAAATGATCACGTGATAGACTGGATGTTACATGTGACACTGAAGGCTGGAGTAATGATGCTGAAAATTCAGCTTTGCATCACAGGAATAATTTTTTTTTTTTTTAAATTAAGTATATTCAAATAGAAAACTACTATTTTAAGTTGTAATAATATTTCACAATATTACTGTTTTTTCTGTATTTTTGATCAAATAAATGCAGGCTTGATGAGCAGAAGAGACTTCTTTCAAAAACATTAAAAATAGTAATGTTTCCAAATTTTTGACCTGTACTGTATACGCACTGTGAAACACACTACACTAACATATTGAAGAGAATGCATTACACTAGGATATAAAAGGAAGAATGGCATTTAATTCTCCCATCAGGTTCCCACATGTTGGAAACAATTGATTTCTTCCACTTCTGACTACTGGATAAGGTTTTAAAGAGACTGGACTTGGAAAGAACAATTTCTAATCAATTATATATTTCATAGGATTAGAAAATGTATATTCATTATAGAAATCCCATGTTTTTTCATTATTATTTTTTTTTAATTTCATCTTATCAAATTACACAGATTTCCAGGCCTAAAAATCACAATTTTAAAATTCCCTGACCCTTGTGGTCTGACTCAATATATAATTGTCAGGGTTGTGTTACATTGCTCATAAAACAAACTGAATCAGCTCACGACTAGTTCTGCGCTACAAACTAACGCCCTGTCCTCAGAGCCCTTTTGTGGTTATTTTTATCACAAGTCACTTCTGTGTGTAGCGTGTACACCAGATCCTGCTGGTGATCTGTCATTGGCCAGAGGATGTGTGTGTGTGTGTGTGTGTGTGTGTGTGTGTGTGTAGGCTTGTATGCCCCTCTCTCCAGCAGTGCCAAGCCCTGGTCCTCATTTTCACCTTTGGCACATGAACTGGGCGTAGTGTCAGGGCTCAGTTGCCCCCTGCTGCCGAAAGCTCGCTGGCAAGCCTGCGAAAAGCTGACTAAGTCCTCTCCTTTCAGTAACTTCTCTCATTTCAGCATCAAATGCATGAACTGCAGCCCAAAAGCCCAGGAGGCCAGCACCAGCACAGCTCCCTTCCAGTCATCATTACCTTGAATTTGAGTTTCATCCTTTCGAAACAGTCTTAAAACTGTTCTACAATTGTAATAGCTGCTTCTTAGCACTGTGTCCTAACCAGGAGCTGCATGTCAAACCATTGCACAACGTGAAACAATCACAGCCAATATGTCAAATATGGCTTTGTCTATGATGCAGATTATAAATATATATTATATAAAATGTTTTATATTATACATTAATATAATAAATAATATAAAAAAATAATAAATTAAAATCTGTTAGATATAATATTTTTTATATATTATTTATAAAAATATAAAATATTTTATTGTACACAAAATTAATGGAAGCTGACAAACTGATGCAAGGGAAAGAGCCAATTATTTGGACAATCGAATATCTATTTAATCTCAAAATGGCCAAATATTGATCAATCTCTAGTCTATGTGCATTACCTTGTCAGACTGCACAAAGTGAGTAGCCAGCCCGACCCTCTGAACATCTCTCCCTTTGAGGCGGAACCCAGTCAGGGCGAGAAAGAGGCCCAGTTTGCCTTGAAGTCTGGGCAGGAAGTAGCCACCACCAACATCGGGGAACAGACCTATAGAAACAAAACACACAAAACAAAAGCCATTTAGAGCATGACATGAAGCACAAATCTGGACACAAATATCCCAATAATTTTCTCCACTGAAAACAACAACAACAACAACAACAACAACAACAACAACAACAACCAACAACAACAACAACATATTATTTAAATATTAAATAATTGATTGAACTGCTTCATGGGATGACTAGTTGATTTTCTTTTAGTATAGTCTGTAATTTCAGTCTGCATGTTTTTTCATATTTTCAAACAATATTTTACACTGAATCAAATGTGCTGTAATTCAGAGCTGGGTGGTTTGGTTCAAGGCTTCTTTATTGAAGATTATTATTATTATTTTTTAAATCCTTACTGTGAAAATGAATGCAGAAAAAATAATTACGAACTCAAGGTCAGTGAACAAACGGTTCGGCGATGTACAATGGTGTGAAAAAATTGTTGCCCCCTTCCTGATTTCTTATTTTTTTGCATGTTTGTCACACTTTAATGTTTCAGATCATCAAACAAGTTTAAATATTAGTCAAAGATAACACAAGTAAACACAACATGGAGTTTTTAAATGAAGGTTTTTATTATTAAGGGAAAACAAAATCCAAAACTACATGGCCCTGTGTGAAGAAGTGTTTGCCCCCCTGCTAAAACTGTGGTTTATCACACCTGAGTTAAATTTCTCCAGCCACACCCAAGCCTGATTACTGCCACACCTGTTTACAATCAAGAAATCTCTTAAATAGGACCTGCATGACAAAGTGAAGTAGACCAAAACATCCTCAAAAGCTAGACATCATGCCGAGATCCAAAGAAATTCAGAAACAAATGAGAAAGAAAGTAATTGAGATCTATCAGTCTGGAAAAGGTTATAAAGCCATATCTAAAGCTTTGGGACTCCAGCGAACCACACTGAGAGCCATTATTCACAAACGGGAAAAACATGGAACAGTGGAGAACCTTCCCAGGAGTGTCCGGCCGACCAAAATTACCCCAAGAGCACAGCGACGACTCATCCACGAGGTCACAAAAGACCCCACAATAACATCCAAAGAACTGCAGGCCTCACTTGCCTCAGTTAAGGTCAGTGTTCATGACTCCACCATAAGAAAGAGACTGGGCAAAAATGGTCTGCATGGCAGAGTTCCAAGACGAAAACTGCTGCTGAGCAAAAAGAACATAAAACCATGTCACAGTTTTGACAGAAAACATCTTGATGATCCCCAAGACTTTTGGGAAAATACTCTGTGGACTGACGAGACAAAAGTTGAACTTTTTGGAAGGTGTGTGTCCCATTATGTCTGGCGTAAAAGTAACACCGCATTTCAGAAAAAGAACATCTTACTAACAGTAAAATATGGTTGTGGTAGTGTGATGGTCTGGAGCTGTTTTGCTGCTTCAGGACCTGGAAGACTTGCTGTGATAAATGGAACCATGAATTCTGCTGTTTACCAAAAAATCCTGAAGGAGAATGTCCGGCCATCTGTTCGTGACCGCAAGCTGAAGTAAAATTGGGTTCTGCAGCAGGACAATGATCCAAAACACACCAGCAAGTCCACCTCTGAATGGCTGAAGAAAAACAAAATGAAGACTTTGGAGTGGCCTAGTCAAAGTCCTGACCTGAATCCTATTGAGATGCTGTGGCATGACCTTAAAAAGGTGGTTCATGCTCAAACCCTCCAATGTGGCTGAATTACAACAATTCTGCATAGATGAGTGGACCAAAATTCCTCCACAGCGCTGTAACAGACTCCTTGCAAGTTATTGCAAGTGCTTGATTGCAGTTGTTGCTGCTAATGGTGGCCCAACAGTTATTAGGTTTAGGGGGCAAACACTTTTTCACACAGGGCCATGTAGTTTTGGATTTTGTTTTACCTTAATAATAAAAACATCATTTAAAAACTCCATGTTGTGTTCACTTGTGTTATCTCTGACTAATATTTAAATTAGTTTGATGATCTGAAACATTAAAGTGTGACAAACATGCAAAAAAATAAGAAATCAGGAAGGGGGCCAACAATTTTTGACACCACTGTATTTCAATCCGTAACGATTGGTCCTCGCTACTCTTTAAAAAAAAAATAAAAAAATTCACCGTTTAAGCCACATAGGGACACTACACTACAAATATAAAATAATTGAAACAATAAGTCAAATTATGAATTATTGAGTCAAAAGTTAAATTCTTTAAATATTAACATTTTCTATAAATATTTTTTACACTATTTTCCAGGCACCTGCAAGGGGGTCCTTTGCCCCTAGTTTGTAAAACCCTTGCATAAACAGTTATCAAATGCATTGTTCAGTCTGCAGGATGTGGTTATGAAATGGCATAGTGTGGTGCTACAATCTTATTAACCCAATGTGCTTTTTTTAGTAGCAAGGGCTGAGAAAAATAACATAATTTCCCTCACACACACACAGTATGAGGTACAATTTTGAATAAGGCGGGACAGGATTAGGTCCCCGACCTGATTCCAAGAGGCAAATGTAATATCATAAATGCAGATTAAGCTTGCCGTTGTCTCGTGGCCGGCATAGTTTTAAAACTCAAATAGCCCCATAATCCATCAGCAGAAGGGGGTGAAAGGGCGGAACCAGGTTGCAGACGGGGAGAGGGGGGCATTTTCGGCACACAGATGGCTGGCACACTGTCAGAGAAGGTGCCACCATGGGCGAATGCCACAACTCAGCACAAAAGGCTCAAGGCTTCTGCTACCATGCTGTTCATGTTGTTTTTTTTCCTTCTGGAATCCCACTTAGCCTGGTGCATTTAAAGCATACAGGACAAAAAAAAAATCAGTTCTTCAAACCACTTTAAAACTGCACAAGATTCCCAGCACCACTTCTTTCCCAGAAACGTGTAAACACTATCAAAACATTGTTTGTTTAAGAGACACAACATGGTAACAGTGGCTCAACCAATGGTGTTAGTTAGGGGTTTTTTTTAATCTATGGCAAATAGACAAACATGTTTAAAACCTGTTTAAAACATTTGCCAATAAATCATTATTTAAGCAGATTTTCATAGAAACTTTTATTACGCTGTCAAGTCCAGGGTTATTATTGCTAGCTAAAACTAAAACCATAAAAAACATTTTTCTGTACTTTTCCGGGACAAAATAACTAAAATAAGATTAATTATTAAAATTATTTATTTAATTTATTATGGAAAGTGAAACTTAACTCTATAGGGGTGGTTGGATTTATTCATGCACGTTAAAATATTTATTTGAAGCTTCTTTCTTTTCAGATTATTATTTATAGCATTCTTTTAATAGGCTGTATATTAACTTATTGGGAGAAAATTGCACAGACCCTATTGAAAGAGAGCTGAACTGGATGATGAAATCACTGAATCATCAATGAACTGACTTTAGCTGAAAATGACTCTGTTATTGTCCCCTTGCATTATTGACAAACTATTTTCCTGTTTGACCCAGTAAAGCTGCTTTGACAATCAGTATTGTATAAAGCACTATACAAATAAGGTGTATATTAAGGTGACTTGACTTAACTATAGCAAATTGGCAAACATACAGCATTGACTAGAGTCTCATCTGAAATAAATAATACAATAAAAAAAATGTAATAGGCTATTTTTTTTATCAATAGGTGAATTGAAGATCCACACAAATGATGTGCACATGATGATGTAGTACTTGTTTAACCACCTCATGTCAAGGAAGAAGAACTATAAGGAAGTACCCGGCTACAAGACAAATTAATCTGCCCACCTTACCGCAGAATAAACCATTAAAACAATTGCAAACCCAAAGAGGATTATTCATTTAGTTGGGGTTGAGAGACACAAGCTCTTAATGGAATTAGCGGGTAATGGCACAAAGACACTGTGCATTCACTCGATCAAATACACACACACACACACACACACACA